>NC_044322.1:99579683-100195910 GCF_007399415.2 Gopherus evgoodei
CCCATAGTGATTTTCTTCCTTATGGTAGTCTGATCATTCAGAAATATGGATAGTGTGACACTTCCCTGGGGTACCCAGGTTGTGAGGCACCTTGCTACCACCTTCCCTTAGTGTGATAAAACCTTCTCTGTGCCAGCCACAGGTCCTCTCCCTGACTCCACCCACCACAGACGCTCCTCTCACCCTCCGCAGGTAAGCAATTGGCACTTTCCAACCCCCAAGTCCGCTGAGTGCCTCTGTGGAGTGCCCTGGCCCTGTTCCACTGGACTCTCCCAGAAGTCACAGGTTCACTGCTCCCAAAGAACAACAGTACATTTCAGTTTAATGGTTTCACCCCAGGATCACTGCTCTGCTCAATGAACAGCACTTAAATAAATGTAATACCAATGAATCTAACAAAGAATAAAAATTTAAATAATAGCAAGTAGATGGAAGTACTGGAAACAATTGTTTACATCTAAAACAAAATTGTTATATGCCTTCTAAAGCATAGACTAAGAAGCCATTCTCCTCTCTCAAAGGATAGCTCACCCAAAATCTCTTTCCAAGCATTCAACTGCCAGGCCCAGCGTTCCCTCTGTTTGTAAGATAAGCACTCTGGCTGCTTGTCCCTTAGGTGAAGGGTACCAGGACAATCCTTTGATATTAGTTTTAAACAGGATGCCCTCCTGATGGGCATTCCTTCCTCTAGATTTTGTGATCCCTTGTCAACTTCACAGTCTTGATTAGCTGGTTGTTCCATATGCAAATAGACTTAAATTGTGAGAGGAGATAAGTGTCTACAACCCCCTACCTGAACAGAACCTGTTTATCACCTTCTGGTGACTGGTTTTAACTTACATACCTTAAGAACACAGTTTTAGATACATCCATACCTTTTAAAATAGTATCCTTACAAATATTTTGCAATGACTATGATGACCAGCAGGCTACGGGCTCTCAGAGACCTTACATGCTATCCTTTGTATAAATATTATGTAAACATCAGACCCAAGTGATCCTGTAAATCCCTGTGCAGCCCTTATGCCCTCTGCCAGTTGGCATTAAGGGGTCCCTAGGTCACATATGGTAACGTTGCATGTTATAAAACAATCTTTTTTATTAAGTTTTTATATCTGAATAATGATTCTGTGCTTTAATATAATTTAGAGATCTCTACCCATCTTGGGGTGAAATCCTAGTCACACTGATGTCAATGGCAAAATTCCCATGGACTTCAATGGGATCATATTTCACCCTTAGAGTTTTACTTCAGCATGCAGTAGCCTAGAGTTAAAATAGCCATTTAGTTATGATTATTAACTTATCAAATGCCAGGCAGCTTTAATTGTCCAAGGGCTAACTCAAAAGGCAAAAACTTATCTTACATTTTAATTTTGGCATTTACATTATTATATTTTTTGTCTGGAAAAAGAAATCAGAGTGAGCTTTTTTTCTTAAAATTGTATTTTAGATTAAATCTCTAATGTCCATTGAGAACCCACAGTAGTAGTTTTCATTTATTGCCAATTGGCACCAAGTGGTAAGAACACACTTAAAGGCTGACTGAGCAGGCTTTTTTACAGCTGACCTTAGCCAAGATGTAAATTGCATCATTCCACTGAATGTTTTTGCTTCTAAGACAAATGGGAACATTATGGACTATTTTCTTAGTCTGCTGAGGAGCACAATCAAGCCCTATCAGGCTTTTGGTAACTTGCCTCTTAACCAAGTTTTTTATGAAGCTTTCATACTGTGATTGTGCCTTTATTATGTATATTATTTATCTAGATTATATTTAGGGCCCTATGAAATTCAGTCCATTTTGGTCAATTTCATTGTCACAGAATTTCATTGTCACAGTTTCATGGTGTCAAATGTTTATATCTGAAATTTCATGGTGTTGTAACCATGGGGGTCCTGACCCAAAAGATGGATCCTGGGGCAGTTGTAGGATTGCCACCCTCACTTCTGTGCTGCCTTGGGCGCTCAAGGCAGCAGCTGTGAAGCTTCCTGAAACCAGAGGAAGATCTGATCTCCCCTGTGCTGCTGGGAGTGCCCCAGCAGGGGGCTCCTAGCTGCTAGTCCCAGCTGGGCTGGGAGTTCCTCTTCCCCTGCATGGCTGCTTTCTAGGGGAGATCAGACCCTTCTCCAGAAACCTTCTCCAGCTGCAGGTCTATGAAGGCAGTGCAGAAGTGAGGGATTCTGAAGGCAGCACAGCTATGGAGCTTCCTGCAGCTGTGGGAGGTACCCGCAGGTCAGTCTGATCTCCCCCTGAGAGTAGGGTTGCCAATTGTCTAATCACACATACACAAACACCCTTGCCCTGCCCTGCCATCCACCTGAGGCCCCACCCCCACTCACTCCATCCCCCCTCCCTGCGGGAAGGAAACAGACGCAGACAGCTTGTGTGTTCAGGAAAGCGCCCCGTCGTAAGGCGTGGCAACCTTTTTATTCTTTCAGTTACAGCGTCATGCATAGCTTACAGCCTTGTTTACTTGTTTTGCATTGGTGGAGGACTCTTTCTTCCCCTTTTCCCCTCACCCGCTGCATGTGGGCAGAGCGTGCTGTACTTTCCTAATCTTGTGATAATATGGAGTCAGCATTCTGAGGCAAATCAGCATTCTGTGGTAAAAGGGGGTTTTGCAGGGGGCGGTTTCTGGTGGCCTGCCAGCCAGGACCGATCCCTACATCTCCCCCTTTTCTTTTAAAAGGAGAGGGCAGGCGTTTGTTTGGACCATGGGCACCCTTGGGTGCACAATGAAATTAAGGAGGGGATGCACTGAATGCCACAGCAGGCGAGTACGAGGAATAAGAGGCAGAGTCCTCCATAGGTTATTAACTGATGTAACCAACCCCATCCTGGCAGCCAGCTAGCCAGCCAGTCCCACCAGGAGGAAAATGGGTCACTGTCAATTTGGATTTGAGCAGTAAGATTCTTAATAATGGCTAATTGATTTTCAATAGCATGAGAATGATCAGAAATATTAAAACAACACATATCATTAACTTTTTCACAACCATAATGATGCAGAAGTAAAAGATAATCAGTAGCAGCTCTATTTTGCAAAATGCCATGGCGTAATTGCGTTTGTTCCTCATTAAGCAATGCCACTGCAATGGACGTGGCATTAAGAGCTTTAGCTGCTGAACAGGCTAACCGATTAAGATTTTTACTATTCATAATTGTTAAGCCAGGTATACCAACCAAGGAGGCAGCCAGGGCCACATATTCGGTTTTGGACAGGAGATCTACTTTGGAGTCGCAATCAGCTGACAACTGAGTGTACGAGCGCTTTGCTCGTGGTGTATGCTTGGACCGGGGAAGAAGAATAAGGGACAGGCGGCTAATACAGCAATAGGTACCATCAGTAAGATTAGCTGGGATATAATTAAAGGTTCGGTCAGTGCATGTCCAGAACCATCCAGGGGGCAATTTTATGTGCTTGTAAAGATAAGAAATGTTATATGGCCTGGAACAATTAAGGGGGGTGGCAGGGAGAGTGACACAGGTGTGCGCTGTGCAATTGGTCATACGTGCACAGCTAGCATTTAGATCAGCAACATAAGGGGTAAGCAACTGAACAGCCCCATCTGGAAGATGTTGGGACTGGGGTCCCCAATTATGATAGGCTGAAAAGCCCAAATTCTTAATTGTGGTGTTGCTTTCTAAGCTGGAGTAAAACCAGGTACTATTTTCTATCTCATTGACATCATGGCAAACTGGGATAAGGCATGTACCAAGTAATTGTCCCACCGCTGTTTGCTGGGAAAGGCAGAAATCAGTACGATTAATAGAAAGAGCCAGAACCTCCCATACATTGGTAGCTGGGGAATAGGGGGAATGCATTGCTGCCTCAGACCCCAAGGGCAGACAAACAACAAATATCATTATGCTCAATAAAACACAAGAATTAGCATGCAAACAAGTAATAAGGGCAAGCAACAAATTTTCTGGGGACTTCTCCTTATCTTGTTGTTCTAGCAGGTGTTCAGCTTGCCGGGAGAGGGACTTTATTTGCCCCCACGTCACTGGAGCATTGGGTGGGCCACGGCGTCGCTCGTGAGACAGAGTCACTGTTGTGGTCACTAACGAATTAAAGTTGGGAATAGGGTTGTTAAGGCCCTGGTGCCACGCCATGCTGTGGGTCGCTGGTGGGGTCCTCCTTCCACGGACGTATGTAACGAGCTGGGACCCACACCGGTCCTTGTGGTGTGCTGACGGCCGCGTATCCCCGCCCCCAGGTTATCAAAGGAACTGGGGCACTCCACGTAGTGCCGGGGAGTTGCCGATACGTCACTTTCGGGGCGGGGAGTTCCTCCTTGCACCTAAAATGTTTTTGTAAGCGGGAAACATAATGGGTACCATCAAAAACAAGATTTAAATGATTGATTGTGTATAAGACGTGTGCTAACCACTCTTCCTTGTCTGGCAAGGTGGGCGGAATTCCCTCTTTTGTTTTTTGTTGGAGGAGGGCTGTTTTTAAGGTGCGGTTAGCACGCTCTACAATGGCCTGGCCCTGTGAATTGTAGGGGATGCCAAAGGTGTGCATAACGCCCCAACGGGAGCAAAATGCAGCGAATTGCTGAGAACAATATGCAGGCCCATTATCTGTTTTGAGCTTGGCCGGGATGCCCATAACAGAAAAGCAACGAACAAAATGGTTGATAACGTGTCGAACACGTTCTTCTTTGTGGGGTGTGGCCCAAAGGTAACCTGAGTAAGTGTCAACAGTAACATGAAGAAAATTCCAAGGGGAAAAAGGGGGAAAACGTGTGACATCCATTTGCCAAAGCTGATTGGCGCCGAGGCCGCGGGGGTTAACGCCAGTGGGAGGGTAGGAATGAAGGGAGGAACACTGCGGGCATTGTTGGACAACAGCCTTAGCTTCATCCAATGGGATGGAAAATTGTTGAGCAAGCGCTTTAGCATTTTGATGATGAAAGGCGTGGCTGGAGGTAGGGGAGTGAACCCAGGAAATGCGCACTTGCGCATCAGCATAAGCGTTGCCTTCAGACAACGTCCCGGGGAGGGGAAGGTGGCTACGAATGTGTGCAATGAAGAATGGATGGGTCCGGGCACGTAACAATTGCTGGAGGGTAAGGAAAAGGGCAAGGAGTGACCGCTCCATGAGCGGAGTAACATAACTGCCGGCTATAGCAGTGCCAACATTTGCAACATAAAGACTGTCTGTAATAACATTAAGTGGGATATTGGGGAAGTGAGAAAAGGCTAAGCAGAGAGCAGCAAGTTCTGCTCGCTGAGGGCTGGTTTGGGGAGTAGTAAATTTTGAATGCCATTGTGCGTCAGAACGCCAAGAAACCACACCGCGGGTGGGGCAGCCATCAGTAAAAACTGTAAGTGCGTCAGTTATAGGGGTGTGTTGGCAAAGGTTACGAAACACAGTGGGAATGTGACAAATGGCATGTAAGCGGGGATCCTTGTTAGTGTGATAAGAAAGAGAACCCACAAAACCTGCCAGAGCCAATTGGAGGGCATCAGAAAAGGCAAGGGCTGATTCGGTGCTGCGTAATGGGAGAGGAAGAACAATTTCCACAGGATCCAGTGCAAAAAGGGCGCGACAACGGTGTCGGCCTTTGGTAATGAGCTGGGCGATCATGAGCTCCAAGGGGGACAAGGTATTAGGAGGAGAATGTGGGAGGTAGAGCCATTCAAGAATATGTAGCGGGGCAGCAGCAGGCTCTTGAGCCACAATGGCGCAGGGCTGCAGGGTGTCACAGAGACAGATTAATTTTGGTGGCACATTTTCGCAGGCACGGTCCACCCAGCGTTGGGCTAAAAGCTGATTTAATGCAGTTAAAACAGCCAATTGTTCAGTAGAAAGGGTAATAAGATCGGAGGGATGTTTGCCTTGAGTGAGGGCCATAAAGAGGGGACGCAGTGTTTGAGTGGTAATTTGATAATAGGGGCGGAGCCAATTAATAGCTCCCAAAAGTTGTTGTAAAACCACATAAGTAACAGGGTTGGGAAGGTGAAGGGAAGGAAGGATTGGTACGGAGTAGGTGGCAGGAAGCTTATGGCCCAAATATTGAAAGGGTTCATGGAGCTGAACCTTCTCAGGGGCAATTTGTAGCCCATAACCCTGCAGAGAAGAGGTTAATTGACTAAGCCACTCCCTCGGGAGGACAGGGGCGGCGACCAAGATGTCATCCATATAATGGTAAACAAGGAGAGAAGGGAACTTTTGCCGAAAGGGGGTTAGGGCAGTATTTACATAATGCTGGCACAAGGTGGGGCTATTAAGCATGCCTTGAGGGAGAACAGTCCACTGATAGCATTGGGTTGGGCAAGAATTATTAAGGACAGGAACTGTAAAGGCGAAATACTTTTTGTCTTGGTTTTGGAGTGGGATGGAGAAGAAACAATCCTTTAAATCAATTACAGCCAACTGGAAACCTCGGGGGATAAGATTTGGGTTTGGGGAGCCGCATTGCAGGGGGCCCATGGGCTCTAGGATTTTATTAATGGCTCGCAAATCATGCAATAGCCGCCATTTTCCTGATTTCTTTTTTATCACGAAAACAGGGGTATTATAGGGACTGGTGGTGGGTTCAAGGTGTCGGGCTGTACATTGTTCCTGAACTAAGGCATTGAGTGCGGCCAGCTTTTTGGCGGGAAGGGGCCACTGTTCCACCCAAACAGGGGAATGAGGTTTCCATGAGAGGGCTAAGGCGGTGGAAGCAGCTGCCATATGAAGGCAGAGAAAATTACCTTAACTAAAGGGGTGGATAGAAAAAGAATTCACGATAAAGGTGGTCCAACTGTTCCCAGTTGGGAGGTCGGGCACTTAAGGCTAGGCACCAGTCACGGTCCTTGCCATACTCCTCCTCATAAAACGCCGCAGGCGGCTGGCCGGGGTTGGTGGTTATAAAATACACTTCAAAGCGGCCTCCTATTTGTCGAATATATAGAAATGGGTGAAGGGCCGCAGAGCAGGGGGTTTGTGAGTAAGAGCGTCGGACAAACAACCGGTTACGGTAAGAGGGGTCACATATTACTTTATAGGCATTTTGTGCAGCTGGATTGGAATCATCACAGTGTATGCCATTGTTGAGGAGGGGGCTAACAAGAGCCGTGTAAACTTCGGTCTCAGGCCAGCTTTCGTTGTAATAATGATTGTGATACGGGTGCATAAGTTTAAGGAAGTACAAGCGTAGCTCCTAACTGAGAAAGGAGATCTCGGCCCCACAGGTTGAACCCAATGGGAAGGATACAGGGTTTAATTTGAGCTATTGTTAGTTGTGTGGCAGGGTCCACCACTGGTAGCCAGTTGCTACTTCGTTTGGAGGCTTGGCTACCTCCAACACCCCACACCGAAGGGGCCACTTCGGAGGGCCAGGAAGGGTCCCACTCCTTGTCTGCTATTACTGAGACGTCAGCCCCAGTGTCTAAGAGCCCCGTCAAAACCTTACCGTGGATCTGATAAAAACAGGTAGGCTTACGATTGTGTATGTGCTGGAGCACGGCGGCGACCTGAGGGTGGTAAATTGAGTCAGGTATTACCTTTTCGCCGGTGGTGGGTTGCAGGGGGTCAGCGCGTGTGGAGCCAAATCCCCCTGTACGTTCCTGTAGGGAAACTGCGGGACAATGGTAAGGAAGCAACAACAATTGGGACCAGGACTCCCCTTTCTTAAGGGACAGCGGAAGCTGCCCCCAATATTGGGCATAGATGGTGCCAGTATAATCAGCATCAATGACCCCTGGGACGGTCATAATGCCTTTATAGTGAGCGGAAGAACGGGGGAGCACAAGCCCCACCGTTCCAGGAGGGAGGGGGCCCCAAAGTTGAGTGGGCATTAGGAGCACCTCCCCGGGGAGCTGAGAATTCATGTCTTGTGCGTTTTCCAGATCGATACCCGCACTGCCAGAGGTGGCAGGGGGAGGGAAACCGCTCTCTCCCTCGGTTAGACCGGGGCCCGAGGGGGGCCCGACTGGGAGTTTCCCGAGGGGGTAGAGCGGCACTGATTAGCCCAATGGAAGCCTTTGTTACACTTGGGGCATTTTTTGTTTGGGCGGTTTCCACCCCCTCCTCCTGGTGGTTGTCCCCGCTCGCGGCTAGCTCCTCCCCCCGGCGCCCGGCACTCTCGGCGAAAATGGCCCGGCTTGTTACAATTAAAACAATTGCCCAGAGGTTTGCTGCCGGCGCGCAAGGCTCCGGCAAGCAACGCCATGGCGTGGGTCTGTGTCCCCACCTCAGCACAAGCCTGGATCATGTCCGCCAAAGAGTACTGCGCGCGGTGAATGACTGCTTGGAGAATGCGGCGACAATCGGCATTAGCTTGCTCTGCCGACAGCCGACGAATGAGTTCTTCTTGGGCTTCTGGGTTATCAATTTGTCGGGAGATAGATTAAAAGAAGCTATCTACAAACTGATGGAATGGCTCAGAAGACCCTTGTCTAATACTGGTAAATGACGACAAGGGCTTGCCAGTCGCGGGAACGCGACGAAACGCTCGCATGACGGAGAGTGCGGTGCGTTTGAAGGATTCTGTCGGGAGCTGCAGTTGCGCATCCACCTCCGCGAACTGTCCCGACCCATAAATTTGGTCAGGAATGTTCTCCGCAGAGGAGCAGGCCAATGCTGCAGCCCGGAACTCACTGTCCCACACACAATACTGGGCGGGAGATAAAATCATTCGGAACAGGTGTTTCCAGTCTGTCGGTATCATAGTATAAATTGTGCCTAGCACCTCAATGAGACCCTCCACATAAGAGGACTTAAGGCCGGATTGGCGAATCCCGTTATTCAGTTCGCTAATAACTTTGAACGGTAATGGGTTATGTGCAGCAAGTGTTTCTCCGGCCGCGTTCAAGCTATAAGTAACTGGATAAAGGGCTGGGAATTCTCCCTCCCATTCCTCCAACAAGGGGGAAGCTTCTGTCGCTATCGCCTGCTGGAGAGCGGCTTGCACCGCGCTCTGAGTCGGCGAGGGCGAAGGGGAAGGAGAAAGAGGCGACGGTAATGGGGGATTAAAAAGGGTAGGACTGGGAGCCGTCGCCCTAGGGGGAGGATAAGGGGGTGTAGGTTCCGTGACCTGGGATGAAATTGGGGTAGGGGTGGGAGAGGCAAGCGGGGGCGCCTCCTTCCACAAGTGCCCGATTGCCTCTGCGCAGCGTTGCCACAGCAAGATGTGTTGGATGGGCGCTCGTGGCTCTTTTCGAAGCCGTTCGCCTATCTTTTGCCAGTCAGAAACCTCGAGAGACCCTCTCTCGGGGTACCAAGGGCACTTAACCTCTATAACATGGAGCAAATCCTCCACATGTTGCTGTGCTGCTGTTATGCGACCAGTTACCTTGAGTAACTTAACCAGCTCTTTCGCATGAGCCTTCTGTTGCACGGACAAGTCCCCCCCCATACTCACGAGGGAGTGCGCAAAGACGCACTGTGGTGCACCACGGCTCGACCGGCCGGTGGGTACGGAGGGCTGGAATCACGTCGGGGTCACCAGATGCGGGAAGGAAACAGACGCAGACAGCTTGTGTGTTCAGGAAAGCGCCCCGTCGTAAGGCGTGGCAACCTTTTTATTCTTTCAGTTACAGCATCATGCATAGCTTACAGCCTTGTTTACTTGTTTTGCATTGGTGGAGGACTCTTTCTTCCCCTTTTCCCCTCACCCGCTGCATGTGGGCAGAGCGTGCTGTACTTTCCTAATCTTGTGATAATATGGAGTCAGCATTCTGAGGCAAATCAGCATTCTGTGGTAAAAGGGGGTTTTGCAGGGGGCGGTTTCTGGTGGCCTGCCAGCCAGGACCGATGCCTACACCTCCCTCCATTGATCACTCTCCACCACCCTCACTCACTGGCTCATTTTCACCAGGCTGGGGAAGGGGGTTGGGGTGCAGGCTCTGGGAGGGAGTTTAGGGCTGGGGGTTACAGTCTTTGGCCAGGTGGTGCTTAGAATCATAGAATATCAAGGTTGGAAGGGACCTCAGGAGGTCATCTAGTCCAACCCCCTACTCAAAGCAGGACCAATCCCCAGACAGATTTTTGCCCCACATCCCCAAATGGCCCCCTCAAGGATTGAACTCACAACCCTAGGTTTAGCAGGCCAATGCTCGAACCACTGAGCTATCCCTCCTCCTACCTTAGGCAGCTCCCGGAAGTGGCAGGCATGTCTGGCTCCTAGGCTCAGAGGTGGTCAGGTGGCTCTGCACACTGCCTCTACTGCAGGTACCACCCCTGCAGCCCCATTAGCCATGGTTCCTAGTCAATGGGAGCTGTGGAGTTGGCACTCAGGGTAGGGGCAGCATGCGGAGACCCCCTGGCCGCCCCTGCGCCAGTTGCTTCTGTGAGCCGCGCAGAGCCATAGCAGGTAGGGAGCCTGCCTTAGCCCCACTGCCTGCCAACCAGACTTTTAGGTGGCCTATTAAAATCTCCCAAACTGGTTTCTGGAGCAACTGGGGGAGATTAATTCTGATTCTGAGAGACTCCTGGCCAATCCAGGAGAGTTGGTAACCCTACCCGAGAGTGGCCAGTCCCATCCCTCCCTAGCCCCGTCAGGACAAGCAGCTGGAGCCCACTGCCCTGTCCCTCCCTGTCCCATCCAATAGCAAGATTTCATGGGGAAGTTGTGATTTCACGGTCTGTGACATGTTTTTCACAGACGTTAATTTGGTAGGATGCTAATAATATTGATTCTGTTTAACATCAGCCTTTAAAAATGAGACAACACAATACATATGGTTTACCTATTGAAATAATCTGTATGTAGGTTTCTTTAAATATAATGTACAGAAAACATTCCTGGAATGTTAACTGTCTCATTACACAGCAATAATATATAATATGAAGACAAAAATAATTAACCTTCATGAACACTAAGTATTAGCTATCCAGTAAGTTAAGTTAGTATTTCTCATTGAGAATGATGTAAAACACATCTGTCTCTTTTCTGAGCCTATAGCTAATAAACCCTAAAGGTCAATTTCAGTGCCCTTGTCATAAATATAAAAGGAAGGGTAGCAACCTTTATGTATGCCTGGGGTCGGCAACCTCTGGCATGCAGCTCGCCAGGGTAAGCACCACGTCAGCAGGTTCGGCCAATGGTGGCTCCCGCTGGCTGTGGTTCACTGTCCCAGGCCAATGGGGGCTGCAGGAAATGACGTGGGCGAGGGATGTGCTGGCTGCGGCTTTCCGCTGCCTCCATTGGCCTGAGACGGTGAACCACAGCTAGTGAGAGCTGCGATCGGCCGAACCTGCTGACGTGGCAGGTAAACAAACTGGCCCAGCCCGCCAGGGTGCTTACCCTGGTGAGCCACATGCCAGAGGTTACCGACCCCTGATGTATGCAGTAACATAAAATCCCTCCTGGCCAGAGGTACAGAATAACTTGCCTGTAAGGGGTTAATCAGTTTTATTAACTTAGTTGGCATCTGACCAGAAGGACCAATGGGGAAAGAAGACACTCAAATCTGGGGAGGAAAGGTTTTGTTTGTGCTCTCTTTGTTGTTCCCGCTCCGGACAAGAGAGAGACCAAGCAGGTAAACCAGCACCTAAAAAGATACCTGAAATGATACATATAAAATTACAGAAATTGTAAGAAAATGTGTTAGAATATCTTTTGTTTTAGCTTGTGAATTTTCCCTGTACTAAGAGATAGTTTTATTTCTGTTTTTTGTAACTGAAGTTGAGTCCAGAGGGGAGTCTTCTGTGTTCTAAATCTTTTATTATCTTATAGACTCATAGACTCTAGGACTGGAAGGGACCTCGAGAAGTCATCGAGTCCAGTCCCCTGCCCTCATGGCAGGCCCAAATACTGTCTAGACCATCCCTAATAGACATTTATCTAACCTACTCTTAAATATCTCCAGAGATGGAGATTCCACAACTTCCCTAGGCAATCTATTCCAGTGTTTAACTACCCTGACAGTTAGGAACTTTTTCCTAATGTCCAACCTAAATCTTAAAGTTACCTTCCGTCCTCATTTTGCAGGTGTGATTCTTTTACTTTTTTCTTTATAATAAAGTTCTTCTTTTAAGAACTTGATTGATTTTTAGTGTTCTAAAAACCAAAGAATTTGGTCTGTGCTCACTTTGTTAACATATTGGTAGGTATATTATTCTCAAGCCTCCCCAGGAAAGGGAGTGAAGGAGTTTTGGGGGATATTCTGGAAAAATAGGGACTCCAAGTGGTCCTTTTCCTGAATCTTTGTCCAAATCACTTGGTGGTGGCAGCAATACCGTCCAAGGACAAGGACAAGGAAAGGATTTGTGCTTTGGGGAAGTTTTTAACCTAAGCTGGTACTTATAAGCTTAGGGAGTCTTTCCTGTTGGTATCCAAGAGTTCAGAGTGTGGAGGGAACTCTGACAGCC
Source organism: Gopherus evgoodei (assembly GCF_007399415.2). Classification (NCBI taxonomy): domain Eukaryota; kingdom Metazoa; phylum Chordata; order Testudines; family Testudinidae; genus Gopherus; species Gopherus evgoodei. Next base: position 99,591,998 of record NC_044322.1, read on the forward strand.
CTTTTACACCAAGCCTGAGTAAATAAGCTTTACGTAGGAATCTATGCAAGGGTTGCAGATCTAACTCCCTGTTCACAAATGATGTGTGAGGCAGTTGTTATGAATTCTTCAGTCCCTCATTTGGAACAGTAGCCTCAAAGCCTTTGCAACCCTATTAGTGACTTTTGGCAATTGGATCTACAACAGATGTGAACCACAGGCTGCTCTTCCTCTCCTGTCCCGTCCTCAAACCTTCCTCTATCGTAGTTTATACATAGTTTATTTAGGGCCTAATCTTATCCTGATTTCAACTGGAGTATTCATGAATAAAGTTTTTTACATGCTTATGTCTTTGCAGGATCAGCCAAACTTCATGGTAGAATGGGCTATAGGCTCCCCCTCTATGTCAGCTCCACAGCTGTACACCCCATGTGTAGCAGAACGTACAATTTCACCACAATGGGGGCATTCTACAGCCCATATGGCCATAGTTGAATTTAACTTGGAAGGAATACACCTAGTTAATTCCTATTCAATATATTATGTTATATTATATATTAGAACCCTGTAGCTTATCCAGATGCAGGTATTCTAGACATGCTAGATGAATAGGGCAGCTTGCAAGGCAGAATGGATATCAGCACTGAACCGCCATCAGAAGCAGAAATAGAAAGAGGAGCGAATCTGTTAAAAAATAGGAAAGCTACAAGCTGGTGGACAAATGCAAGAAAAACATTAGGAAAAATAAATAAGGTATGGGAGCCTTAGACAAAGTACTGGTTGATTTATAAGCTTATTATCAGTGCTGGGAAATATCATGATTAAAGTAACTGTCAACAGATTAAGACTAGTTTTAGAAGAAGTAGTAAATCAGAAACAGTGTGGCTTCAGACCAGGCTGAAGTTGCATTGATCAGATATTCATGCTTTGACAGCTGATGGGGAGGGGAAAAAAACCAGAAAGAGAATTAAAGATGTTTACTGTTTTCATCAACTTCACAAAGGTATTTGATTTGATTTGGAGGGAAGCATTATGGAAAGTAGTAAAATCATATTTAGTTTGCCACACCGTTTGGAGTAGTTCACAGCCGGAGTGCCAACCTCAGAGCAGACTGTCAAAAAGCAGGACAGACGCCCCAAACTGGTGGTATGTTCTATAATTAGATTTCAGCAACCCAGTAACAAATGTGAACTCCTGAAGTGCTATAACAGTCTTAAATGGAGTCACTGACAGTCTCTTTGGACATTCTAGTCTATCTTACCACCCAGGCAAGCTGGACTATGTGATAGCTGGTTGCTATACATCAAAGGTCACAGAAGATCCTGATTGCTTCCAGTCCCAGGAGACCTGTCACTTACTCCAAGTCAATTTGTACATCAGATTTCACACCAAACACAATGCTTGTAGCCAGTCCTATAGTAAACTAACTCGAGAGTTATTAACTAGGAAAAAGAAATGATAGAGTTATTTACAGGTTATAGCAGGCAAATATATATACACAAATGAGTTACAGCCTATGACTCCAAAAGGTCACAGAGTTGTAGCAGTCTGTCAGCACTGAATGTCTTTCGGGCTAATCCTGGGGATCTCTTCTTCTGTTTCATAGCTCTGGCCCTGTGAGAGCACAAACAGCAAAGGAGATTAAAAGTTCTTGTCAGCTATCTTTATTTCCTTCTTACAGAATTCAAGCTGATGTAAGGAGCCCTTTTGCACATAGCCTCGTCCGGATGTGCCAGAGCAATTAGCAAGTCTGTATTGTGAAGTCCCACAGTGGCCCATTTGGTTTTGATAGTCCTTTTCTGATGAGCAAATAGCAATATCTTTCATAGGCATTTAGCATTTTGCACTGGGTATAGTTTTTGCTTGTTTGGTGAGTTATGTAGTTCAGAACAGATATATAGTAAGCATTTAAGTATTATTTTATAGCACGGGATACAGACATTAAAAGTAGTATTAAAACATGTAACCAGGGCTAGCTCCAGGGTTTTTGCCTCCCCAAGAGGCAGGAAAAAAAAAAAAGAAAAAAAAAAGCCGCGTTCGTGATCAGCGGCAGCTCAGCCACACCGCTTTTTTCTTCGGCAATTTGGCGGCAGGTCCTTCCCACCCCTTCCCCTTGGCTGCCTCAAGCGCCTGCTTGCAGAGATGGTGCCTGGAGCTGGCCCTGCATGTAGCAACCTACAAGCATTTCATAAAATCTAAACACTAAATACTTGTTATAAATTCAATACCCATTTCAACCTACTAACACAAAGGTGATTTGGACTGATTTCCAGCAATGAAATTATCAGTGCTCGGCTAAGGCCTAAAGCTTTGGCAAGAGCTGACACCTGGTTTGCCAGCATCACGAAGTTCCAGATAAGACAATTGCAATGATAAAAGTTAGGTATGAAGACTCCTGTAGTGCTGTAAGAATTGATGGAAAATTAGATAACTGATTCAAGTCAAAGTTTGATGCAAGACAAGGTACTGATCTCTGAGGGGTCAGTACCTTGTGGTGAAGGGGTTTGCGTGTTTTGACAAACCCAGGGAGAGGCTATGTTCCTGTTAGGATCACCCTAGGTAAATAGGTCGGGGGGAGTTCCAGACTAAAAATGAGCCACCTCAAGACCCTCATGAAACCCCAAATGACCAAGTGAACCTTGCCTGGCCTAGGATACCAGGACCTACCCCCTGCAGGTGGTTGTCAGGAGAGCATCTGGTGGTTGGGCTAGCCTGAAAAGGTGATGTGGACCTGTCGTGTGGGCACATCACCCAAGAGGCAAAGAGTGAGAGTTGGGTGTGATGCCAAAATAGCAGTAGGAGGGATGGACTACGATGACTGGCCCTCTGCAATGGAACGGGCTCTAGAGACATGGAATGTCATTTCACTCGTGGGAAGGAGCCAGAGAGGAATAGGTGGAAAGGTACTGACGAGATATATTATCCTCGCCTCCACACATAGCATTGGCTCTGAAAACAAACATCTCGATAGAGGGTGGTCTCTTTCCTACTCAGGAGTGGCCCCACATGAGAGGCCTGGCCAGTGTGGGGATACCTCACAAGTCCCTGGCTGGGTGTTGTGCAGTTGGAGTTTGTCTTGGTTGATGAGAGGGTCACTCTCGATGACACTTCAGATATCAGAGAGGAAACCCTGACAGTTGTTTGTGTTTATGCACTTAATGACAATTCAGAGTACTCAGCATTTCTGGAGACAGTGGGATTGGTGCTCAATAGAGTGCCACCTACTGATGTTGTAGTTCTACTAGGGGACATTCAATGCTCACGTGAGTAATGATGGAGATACCTGGAGGGGAGTGATTGGGAGGAATGGCTTCCCTGGTCTGGCCCTGAGAGCTAGTTGTTCTTGGACTTCTGTGCTAGTCATGTCCATAAGAATACCATATTCGAGTACAAGGTTGCTCATACATGTACTTGATACCAAAGCACCTTGGGCCGAAGATCAATGATAAACTCATAGTTGTCTCGTCAGATCTAAGGCTGTATGTTCTGGACACTCAGGTGAAAAGAGGGGCAGAACTGGAAAATGATCACCACTTGGTGGTGAGTTGGATCCGACGCAAGGGCCACCTGCCAGATAGACACAGGAGGCCCAAATGATCAGTGTAAATCACCTGGAACATCTGGTGGAAGACCCTGTGCAGAAGACTTAATTCCCATCTCCAGAAGAACTTCTTCTGCATTCCGGGTGATGTCTTGGACATTGAATCTGAATGGACCATGTTCAGAGCCTCAATCATTAAGGCAGCCATGAAAAGTTGTGGCTTGAAGGTGGTTGGTGCCTGTCATGGTGGCAACCCTAGGACCCGCTGGTGGACTCCAGTAGTGAAGGAATCTGTCAAGTCAAAGAAGGAGGCCTTCTGAGCAATGCTCAACTGGATCTCCTGATATGGCTGAGAGGTACTGGCTGGCTAAGAGGGCTGCGGCTGTGGCGGTCATTGAAGCGAAAGCCCAGGCATTGGAGAGTTTGGAGAGACCATGGATAATGACTACCGTATGGCCTTAAAGGTGTTCTGGCAAACCATTCATCGCCTTAGGAGGGCTCAGCGGGACATTGCCCAGGCTGTACGCAGTAAGGGTTGTGAAATGCTGACCTTGACTGAGGAGATCGTTGAGAGGTGGAAGGAGCACTTTGAGGAATTCCTCAACCCAATGGACATGTCCCCTTCCAGGAGGCAGGTGAGATTGGATCTATTTCTGATATTGAGGGTGAAATGGTAGTAAAGTGCCTTCATAGTGGTAAGGCAGTAAGGGTGGATGAGATTTGCCCAGAGACGTTGAAATCACTGGATGATGTTGTGGTGTCATGGTTAACGTGCCTCTTCAATGTTGCATGGCAGGTGGGTGCAGTTCCTCTGGTCTGGCAAACTGGAGTGGTGGTCCCAATCGTTAAGAAAGGAGACCAGAGGATGTGTTTCAGCTATAGGGGGAAATCACACTCCTCAGCCTCCCTGGCAAAGTCTATACCAGGGAGCTGGAGAGGAGGTGTCATGGTATAATTCCCCACTCTGAACCTTAGCGTCCAAAAGATGGGGTACCAGCATGAATTTCTCTAAACTCAATTACCAGCTTAGGACCTGTAGCGCTGCCACCAACCAGGAATTCCAGTGCCTGGTACAATCTGGTCCCCCCAAAACCTTGCCCGGGGAACCCCAAGACCCAGACCCTCTGGATCTTAACACAAGGAAAGAAAACCCTTTCCCCCACCGTTGCCTCTCCCAGGCTTCCTCTCCCTGGGTTACCTTGGAAGATCACTGTGATTCAAACTCCTTGAATCTTTAAACAGAGAGGAAAATTCACCTTTCCCCCTCCTTCTCTCTCTCCCTCCCAGACTCTTCCTGAGAGAGAAAGTAATCCTAACACAGAGAGAAATTAACCTCTCTCTCCCTCTTCCCTCCTTTCTCCCCACCAAGTCCCTGGTGAATCCAGACCCAGTCCCCTGGGGTCTCACCAGAATAAAAAACAATCAGGTTCTTAAACAAGAAAAGCTTTTAATTAAAGAAGAAGAAACAGTAAAAATCTTTGTAAATTTAAGATGGAATATGTTACAGGGTCTTTCAGCTGTAGATACTGGGAATACCCTTCCAGCCTAAGTATACAAGTACAAATTGAAATCCTTTCAGCCAAATACACATTTGAACTCCTTCCAGCCAAATACACATTAGAACTCGTTCCAGACAAATACACATTTGCAAATAAAGAAAGCAAACATAAGCCTAACTCGCCTTATCTACCTAGTACTCACTATTCTGAACTTATAAGAGCCTGTATCGGAGAGATTGGAGAGAAACCTTGTTGCACGTCTGGTCCCTCTGAGCCCCCAGAGTGAATAACAACCAAAACCTAACAGCACACACACAAACTTCCCTCCCTCAAGATTTGAAAGTATCCTGTCCCCGATTAGTCCTCTGATCAGGTGACAGCCAGGCTCAGTGATCTTGTTAACCCTTTACAGGCAAAAGAGATATGAAGTACTTCTGTTCTATTAACTCTTACTTATCTGTTTATGACAGGAGGTTATACCCATTAGTTGAACTTCAGAATCAGGAGGAATAATGTGGATTCCCTCCCATCTGTGGAACAACGGATCACCTCTTTGTTCTCTCACAGATACTCGAGGGGTTGTAGGAGTATGATAATCCAGTTTACCATTGTTTTGTAGACCTGGAGAAGGAATATGACCATGTTCCCCAAAATGTTTTGTGGGATATGCTGCACAAGTATGAGGTGCTGGTGCTGCTTTTGTGTGCTATCTGGTCTCTCTATTCTCAGAGAAAGAGTTGTGTTCATATTCTTGGCATTAAGTCCAGTTCAGTCAAGGTGGGTGTCTGACTCTGCCAAGGGTGTGTCTGGTCCCTATTCCTGTTTGTGATTTTTTCATGGACAGGATATCTAGGTGAAGCCAAGCTGTGGAGTGTATCCAATGTGGGGACTCGGAGGTGGCATCTCTGCTGTTTGCAGAAGCTGTTGTCCTCCTTGCTTCTTCAGACTGTGATCTCAAATGCTCATTCAAACGTTTCACTGCTGAGTGTGAAGCGACTGGGATGAGAATCAGCACCTCCAAATTGGAGGTCATGGTCCTCTCCCAGAAGAAAGTGGGCTGCTCTCTCCAGGTGATGAGGGAGCAGTTACCCCTACTGGATGAGTTCAAGTATCTAGGGGTCTTGGTCAAGAGTAATGGAAAGCGGGAGCATGAGATCAACCAGCGGATTGGTACAGCGTCTGTACTGATCTGTGGTGGTGAAGTGGGAGCTGAATTCTAGGGGGAAGTTCTCTGTTTCCAGGTCACTTTATGTCCCCTCCTCACCTATGGTCATAAAATTTGGATAATGACTAGGGCCCTACCAAATTCAGAGCCATGAAAAATGCATCATGGACTGTAAAATCTGGTCTTCCCCTGTGAAATCTGGTCTTGTGTGCTTTTACCCTATACTATACAGATTTCACGGGGGAGACCAAATTGGGTGCCCTGACCCAAAAGGGAGTTGAGGAAGGGTCACAAGGGTATTTTGGGGGGGGTTGAAGTATTGCCACCCTTACTTCTGCACTGCTGCCTTCAGAGCTGGGCAGCCAGAGAGTGGTAGCTGCTGACTGAAGGCCCAGTCAGCAGCCGCCTACAATAACCCCCCTAAAATAATCTTGTGACCCCCTCCAACTCTTTTGGGTCAGAACCCCTACAATTACAACACTGTGACATTTCAGTTTTAAATAGCTGAAATCATGAAATTTACAATTTTAAAAATCCCACGGTCATGAAATTGAGCAAAATGGACCGTGAATTTGGTAGGGCCCTAGTACTGACCAAAAGGATGAGATCATGGGTAAAAGCAGTGTAAATGAGGTTTGTCTGCAGGGTGTTTGGGCATACTCTTTGAGATAGGGTGAAGAGCTTGGCTATATGGGAGGGCCTTGGAGTAGAGCCACTACTCCTCCGGATCGAGAGGAGCCAGTTGAGGTGGTTCGGGCATCTGATAAGGATGCCTCCCCGGGAGGCTTCCATTGGAACTATATCAGGCATGTCCCATGGGGTGGATGCCCCAAGGCTGGTCCAGGATATGCTGGAGGGATTATATCTCCCGACTGGCCTGGGAATGCTGGGGAATCGCCCAGGAGGAGCTGAAAGCTGTTGAGGAGGAAAAGGTCTGGTCCTCCCTACTTTCCATGCTGTCGTCATGACCCTCACCAGAAAAAGCATCATAAAGGAAGAAGAAGAAGAAGGGAGAATAGAATCATCATTACCTTTTTCTCATATTCTTAAATTGGACAGTAAGAATGTAGGTGAGGTGGAGGGCATGATATTGGGTGACCTAAACTTAAACTTTCATTTATGGTGCAGATGACACTGTACAGCTGACACCAATGTTTGAATTAATGATGATGCTCTTCATTACCTTGGAAAACTGGTGTAGTTGACTTGGATATACAACTACTCTGTCTTCTTGGCATTTATTATATCTTGGAAAAGTGACGATAGATAGAAGTGTTGAAATGCAGCAGCAGTGAAGTTGCAGAGCAAGGAAAATCTTATATGTATCTTGGAGGCTTGATCAGTGCCAGTGGCTCCAGCATGGATGAGTTTAAAAGGAGATGCATTTTACCTAGAAGTGCTGCACAGAAGTTGATGAATTTATGGACTGAAAATAACATTATACTTGGTACCAAAGTGAAAAGTTATCAAACTAGTCTACTAAAAGTTTTACTCTGCCGTCTGGAAGCAGCTGCATTAAATTAAACGGACATCAGAAGGCCAGAGGCAGTAGAGATAGGAGTTCTCCAGAAGATGGCAGGTGTATAGTGGAATGTTTTTAAGATAAATGAATGTGTTAGAAGGAGAGTAGGACATGAAATCAGTGCATGGGATTGGCTGCAATCAAAAAGATTACAGTAGAGGGCACATTGCACGAGGCAAACAGATGAAGGGATTTCAAAGAAAATAAAGCAAATTCAGCCATGTTCAGTCAGCCCTAGAGGCTGATTACTGACTCAATGGTGGAACATCTATGCAGGAACATGACCGGTTTGGGCTTAATGGAGGAACAAGCCATGGACAGGAATGAATGGTGATGCTGTACTCTTTCCCATGATTGTAAAGATTGTTTGGGATGAGACTACATTATATGCTTGGGGTGGTCCAGCACAGAATCAGGGGCCATAATTGACTTTCATTGTCATCTCCCCTCCACCCCAAACATGTGCACATGCACACACAGCTGAGCAGAACTCACAATGATTAATGCCCTGATCCTGCACCATAGAAGACCATGAGAATTTTGCTATTGGCTTCAAAGGAGCAAGACTGAGTATTAAATTAACTGCTCAAAGTCACATAGGAAGTCTGTGGCATGGCCAGGAATTGATCCAAAACCTCCTGAATCCTAGTCTATTGTCTCACCAACAAGGCCATCCTTTCTTCCCTATTTTTCTCCAATCAATTAGTTCTAAATTATTTTTTAACCAAGATGCATAATTCTCCTGCAACTGCAAATGTGAACCCGGACTTTCCCCTAAAATATATCAATCATTTTACATTTAATACACATTTTTATCTAGAAAAAAAAATGGTATGCAACTTCTTAGATCCTAACTGCATTCTCTATTGAAAATTTAATAGATCATTTTTATATTTTGCATTAATTTAGACCTTCCAGATCTGTTTGCAAATTGAAATCCAGTCCTCCTGGGAAGAATCCAAATCTGAAGTCTCATTCCATTTTTAAGATAACCCTGAATGCTTTAACATTAAAATTGGACAATGGTTTTCATCAGGGTCCCAGAATTGTGGTGAACTCAGGCTGATACAACCCCCTGGATGCTTCCACAGTGGATCAGGCCATGTGGTCTGAGGCAAATGCCCCAAGAGGCATGGGACAAAACATGAATGAGATGGCGAACATTTGCTTATTTTACAGCAGAGATTTGAGATGACGTTGTGTATAACAATTATGTGAAAATATGCCTTTGCATTTTTAAATATACTTTTAAAAAGGAGTTACTTATCTTGGAATCCCTTTGTCATTATTGTTATTTTTTTTATATGTTGAGCATCATCAGAGATGTAGCTATTCAGGAAGGTGAAGGTCTTTTAAAGGAGAGTAATGTTACTTACTACTGGCATATTCCTATGTTGCCAAGGAGACCAGATGCTATGGTAAAAGAAAAACACCTCAATAACAGAAAAGCACTTACACCATTTATGATGTTCATCTCTAAACATTCTTGGACGGCATGTTATGAACCCATTTGCAGAAATGAGTCAATACTAGATAGGGGTGTTAGATGGGAAAACATCGTAAGCTGTTATTTACTGTGCTCTGACCTCAGAAATTATATGAGATTTACTCTTGCTCTCTGTCAAATGAGTCACCCACAGTCCCTGACACAGGATTTATTCCAGTACTTGTGTTTGGTTCCTAAGGATAACTGTGGAATTATTTCTGTTTGTTGACAGGCAAAAATGTGCCTATATCCTCAGACAAATAGAGAAAGTACAGTAGAAAGACATTTTGATTAAGAGAAGGACAAAAGGGAATATGAGCTTCGATGCGCAATAGTGCTTGCTAATTACCTAAAAGAAAGGTTTATGATATTTGAATTGATACTGTGTGGAAGTATAGCACAAGACTTGGATCACAGGCAGAGGCATTCCTATTTGAGGATGCTCAAGGAGCTGTGTAAGTTAAAGCAGCCCTAGATAGTACTTCAATTTTTGACGCCCTGGCCTGGCTGCATATGCAGGCCAGGACAGTTGTAGTGTAAAGTGCTGAGGCTGCTGCTGTGCTTGCTCTGACATGTTCCCTCCTGCCATGGCCATGCATCCTACATGCCTCACACACTGGGCTGTGCAGGAGGGCAGCATACAGCTGCCTACATTGCCCCTATGTTGCCCCTGCATTCCCCAGAGGGCTGCTTTGCCCAGTTTAGGCCTTTTTATGCTATTAGAGTGGTGCAAAGCGGGCATACCTGTCTCTATATGTCCAATACAGAGGAAAGTATATTCTGTGCATTGCTTATTTGTTGTTTTCCATACAGCAAGTTAGTTTAATGTGATCCTGGTACATTCTAATATTTTGCTATAATAAGCTGTTACCCAATGTGACACTGTCACATTCACCTTTTTTTACAATGTGTAATTTAGATGGATTACCTGCTATGAATTCAAAATAAGGACCAGGATCTGCATTTTCAACCTAAAGAGGCTGGGCAGATAGATGGCAGAGGTGGGGGTGGAAATGGGAGAAAGGGTAACCAAAAACCCACCCATAAAACAGGACAGTGAAAATGTTAGTAAGTTAGATAAAAAGAGAATCACAGCTACGTGGTTTCATTCTGCTTGATCTTTTTGACTTCATCAAGTCTATAGTTTACAAGTTTAGAACTAAGGAAAGGTCAAACTATATCTTTTCGTGTCTGAGATTTACCTACAAATGGGAATTGGTCATGAGGTTTCCCTGACTCCTTTAACAGTGTGTGAATGTGTAAAATCTCTGTAGAGATCACAGCTCCCCAACATGTGTGAAGTTACTCATGTTGGGGGGAAGAGATTTGGTTTAATTCCTCTGCAAAATATAATATAGATGTAAAGAACCAAAAGTCACAATTTTGAAAGACCAGTGTTGAAGATAGAAGCCAATTTTTTAGATTCCTACTTCCTTTAATGAGTATATATACATATATTTAGTATTCTTGAAGAAACAATATGTGCCTCTCAATTAGTATTAACAGCTAATCTGAACCCATCAAAGCAGCAATACTGTCATCTAACAGCAGGCAACTTGTTTTATTTTTTAGATGCAGTTTGGAGATTATTTGAAAATTCTACTTCAGAGACCAATGTAGAGGAACCATCCAGCTGCAGGAAGGATTTCAGCTGATACAAACGACAATATTAATGATGGATGTATGAGCACACATTTTAGACTAGAGTTTAATTAGGTAAGTGATGCAGCTGGTTTTGGTTGAGATAACTTGATGGGACATAAAGCTATTATGTGGTTTCACATCAACAGAGTATCTTTTGAGCTGAAGCAGGAGTGAGATAGCAGGAAATGCAATCATGACATTTTTTTGAAGATGAGTCACTGGAAATATCTTTTAATAAGAAAGGGCATGACACTTTTTTATTAGTTTTATGGATGGATTGAGTGCTTATGAAAGCGAGGTACTAATAGCCCAGATTTGTGCCAGAAGGAATGCGGGCAAGTGCTGTACAAGCTTCCCTTAGCACAATTCTGGCAATGCACCTTAGTCAAAGCCAGCAAAACTCCTCTTATTCCAGTCCTGACTCTCGCCCTGAGCGGCAGCTGCCAATAGAACCAAATTCTATGGTAGTTTTTGCTGTGGACAAAGCATCCAGAAAGGACTGACATGAAGAAACCACACACATTTCCACATATGACCAAAGCAGAATTTGAATGTTATACACACTTTAAATTGTTTATTCATAATATGCCAGGCCCCAGCTAAAAGGAGTTTATGATCTAAGACCACAGTCCTTCATTGTGTAAACTGTTCATGGGCAGACTGAGATAGTCAATATATGGCTGTGTTTTTCCAATAAAATTGCACAGGTACAACTTAAGGTGTGAATTTTAACCTGTTAAAAATAGCTAAACCAGTGCAAAAAGCTTTGTGGACACTATTATTTCAGTAAGAGTGGCTTATTTTTGGTTTAGCTTAATTTGATCAGTTACAGGTTTAACAGAAACTGAAATAAGCCTCTCTTACCCCAAAATAAGAGTGTCTGTGCAGGCCTTTTGCACAGGTTTAATTATATCAGTTTAAAAGCCAATTCAAGAAATACTGGTGCAACCTTTTCATCTAGTAGAGAGGGCAAATGGCATCAGAAATGGTGATGGGGAAGGATATCAGAAGAATAAGGTTTCCACAATAAAAACACACGTGGTTATTTATTAATGTATGAATCCAAAGGAATTATGAAGTACACTAGACTACTCAATAGGTCTGCAGCACCAATGGGGGTTAGAGGACGGTCCTCAAAAGAAAGTAAGTCCATTCTGATGTCACATACCTCAGCCGTGCTGCTTCCTGCTGCTCTCATTGGCCTGGAGCGGTGAACTGCAGCCAGTGGGAGCTGTGATTGGCTGAACCTGTGGACGCGGCAGGTAAACAAACTGGCCCGGCCCGCCAGGGGCTTTCCCTGAACAAGCAGCGGACCGGCTTTGAGAACCACTGGTCTAGATCACACTTGAAATGTTTCTAAAGACAGTGTATTTTTCAAATCTGTTCTCTGAACAGGCAGAGGGGAGCAGGAGTTAACACTATGAAAAGGTGGGAAATCCTCCCCTGTTAAAGGTGGAAATAAGAGTTCAGTACTCTTATTTTGACCAAAACATACAAACTTGGATACCTAAAGTTAGGCACCTAAATCCAAATTTAGACACTGTGATGGGGTGTACAAACCCCACACTGGGCAACAAGAGATTAAGGGATTATTTTGGGCTCAGCCAACCCTGCCTTGCCACACCTGCAGGAAATGTTCCATGTGCTGGAGGAATTAAAAGGCAGGAAATTAGCTCATTTGGGTGGCAGAGCTGAAAGTGAACTAGCTTGTGAACAGGAGTTGCTAACAGGGGAGTTTTGCAAGGGAGTTCTCTGGGGGGAGCTTGAGGATGGGGGCTAGATAAACTTACGTTCTTTAAACTTAAAGCCCCAAACATCCCCTGATAAAAACAAAACAGCAACAAAGGAACGAGCTTCAGGAGTAAAAAGATAATGCAGGCAGAAGTCCAGCAACAGATTGGAGTCTATCCAGTTTATTTTACCCAGCGCAGGATGTATGATTTCCTACCTTATGGGCAAGTGGCATATGTGTGCATTTGGTGCAAGGAGCTCCTGGCCCTCAGAGACTATGTATGGGCTTGGGAGACCAGCATGGTTGAGCTGAAGGAGCTAAGGGAGACAGAGAGGTGCATACATTAGACTTTCCAGGACACAGTAGAACAGTCTCACCCCTGGTCTAACAGCCTATGTGCTGTTGAGGAGGATGAAAGTCTCAGGGAAGGATAACATCCAACTGGAACAGAGGGAAATGATCCCATAGTTGGGACCCTCCTTCCCGATGATGTTGTGTTATCCTCTTGCACTGAGGAAACCTCTCCAGGGGAGGGAACTCCAGTTATTAGGAAGAGACAGGTATCAGTAATGGGCGATTCAATTATTAGAAACATAGATAGTTGGGTTTGCAATGACCTGGAGAACCGCATGGTGACTTGCCTGCCTGGTGCGAAGGTTGTGGCTCTCTTGAGACATCTAGATAGACTTATGTGTAGTGCTAGGGAGAAGCCGGTGGTCGTGGTACGTGTAGGTACCAATGACATAGGGAAGGATAGGAGAGAGGTCCCTGGAGGCCAAATTTAGGCTGCTGGGTAAGAGAGTGAAGTCCAGGACCTCCATGGTAGCATTCTCTGAGATGCTTCCAGTTCCACGCACAGAGCCAGATAGACAGGCAGAACTGTAGGTTCTCAATGCATGGGTGAAACGATGGTGTAGGTAGGAGGTGTTTAGATTTATTAGGAACTGGGGAAACTTTGGAGAAAGGGGGACCCTATACAGGAAGGATGGGCTCCACCTAAACCAAAGTGCCAAGATTGCTGGCACTTAAAATTAAAAAGGTCATAGAGCAGCTTTTAAACTAAAGGCTGGGGGAAAGCCTACAGGTGCGGAGGAGCACATGGTTTGGACAGAGACATCCCTTAGGAGTGGATCTATTAATGGAGATTCTCTATGTCCTAATAAGGAGGAGAGGATGGAAGATGATAAAACACAGGTAGGATCTGATGAGAAACAGTCAAATGAAAAAAAGTCCCACTCAATTACATTATGTAATGGCAGACAGCTGAACAGTGACAAGTTTTTAAAGTGCTTATATACCAATGCTAGAAGTCTAAATAAGAAGATGGGTGAACTAGAGTGTCATCTTAAATTAGGATATTGATATAATAAGTACCACAGAAACTTGGTGGAATGAGAATAATCAATGGGACGTAGTAATACCAGGGTAGAAAATGTATCAGAGGGACAGAACAGGTTGAGCTGGTGGGGGAGTGGCACTATATGTGAAAGAAAACGTAGAATCAAATGAAGTTAAAATCTTAAATGAACCAAACAGTATCATAGAATCTCTCTGGATAGTAATTCCATGCTCGAATAATAAGAATATAGCAGTAGGGATATATTACCGACCACCTGACCAGGATGGTGATAGTGACTATGAAGTGCTCAGGGAGATTAGAGAGACTATTAAAATGAAAAACTCAGTAATAATGGATTTCAGTTGTCCCCGTATTGACTAGGTACATGTCACATCAAGACAGGATGCCAAGATAAAGTTTCTTGACACGTTAAATGACTGCTTCTTGGAACCCAAAAGAGGAGAGGAAATTCTTGATTTACTCCTAAGTGGAGCTCAGTCTGGGTCCAAGAGATGAATATAGCTAGACTGCTTGGTAATAGTGACCATAATATAATTAAATTTAATATCTCTGTGGCGGGGAAAACACCACAGCAGCCCAACACTGTAGCATTTAATCTCAGAAAGGGGAACTGCACAAAAAAGAGGAAGTTAGTGAAACAGAAATCAAAAGGTACAGTACAAAAAGTGAAATCCCTGCAAGCTTCATGGAAAATTTAAAGACACCATAACTGAGGCTCAATTTAAATGTATACATCAAATTAAAAAACACAGTGAGAGAACCAAAAAAGTGCCACCATAGCTAAACAACAAAGTAAAAGAAGCAGTGGGATGCAAAAAAGTGTCCTTTAAAAAGTGGAAGTTAAATCCTAGTGAGGAAAGGAGAAAGGAGCATAAGCTCTGGCAAGTGAAGTGCAAAAATATAATTAGGAAGGTCAAAAAAAAATCTGAAGAACAGCTAGCCAAACACTCAAAAATAACATCAAATTTTTTTAAGTATATAAGAAGCAGAAGCCTGCTAAACAACTCAATGGGGCCACTGGACGATCAAGATGCTAAAGGAGCACTCAAGAAAGATAAGGCCATTGCGTAGAAACTAAATAAATTCTTTGCATCGGTCTTTATGGCTGAGGATGTGAGGGAGATTCCCAAACCACAGCCATTCTTTTTAGGTGAAAAAGCTGAGAAACTGTGCCAAATTCAGGTGTTATTAGAGGAGGTTTTGGAACAAATTGAGAAACTAAACATTAATAAGTTACCAGGACCAGATGGTATTCACCCAAGAGTTCTGAAGGAACTCAAATGTGAAATTGCAGAATTACTAACTGTAGTCTGTAACCTGTCATTTAAAGCAGCTTCTATACCAAATGATTGGAGGATAGCTAATGCAATGCCAATTTTTAAAAAGGGCTCCAGAGGTGATACCAGCAATTAGAGGCCAATAAACGACATAGTCACAAACCGGGCAAACTGGTTGAAACTATAGTGAAGAACAAAACTGTCAGACACATAGATGCACATAATTTATTGGGGAAGAGTCAAATGGTTTTTGCAAAGAGAAGTCATGTCTCACCAATCCACTAGAATTCTTTGAGGGGGACAACAAGCACGTGGACAAAGGGGATCCAATTGATATAGTATACTTAGATTTTCAGAAAGCCTTTGACAAGGTCCCTCACCAAAGGCCCTTAAGCAAACCAAGCTGTCATGGGATAAGAGGGAAGGTTGTTTCATGGATTGGTAACTGGTTAAAAGATAGGAAACAAAGGGTAGGAATAAATGGTCAGTTTTCAGAATGGAGAGAGGTAAGTAGTGGTGTCCCACAGGGGTCTGTACTGGGACCAGTCCTATTAACATATTCATAAATGATCTGGAAAAAAGGGGAAAAAGGGAGATGGCAAAATTTGCAGATGATACAAAACTACTCAAGATAGTTAAGTCTGCGGCAGCCTGCAAAGAGCTGCAAAAGGATCTCTCATGACTGGGCAACAAAATGGCAGATGAAATACAATGTTGATAAATGCAAAGTAATGCACGTTGAAAAATATAATCCCAACTATACATATAAAATGATGCGGTCTAAATTAGCTGTTACCACTCAAGAAGGAGATCTTGGAGTCATTGTGGATAGTTCTTTGAAAACAGCCACTCAATGTACAGCTGCAGTCAAAAAAGTGAACAGAATGCTGGGCATCATTAAGAAAGGGATAGATAATAAGACAGAAAATATCATATTGCCTATATATAAATCCATGGTACTTGAATACTGCATGAAGATGTGATCACTCCATCTCAAAGAAGATATATTGGAATTGGAAAAGGTTCAGAAAGGAGCAACAAAAATAATTAGGGGTATGGAATGGCTTCTGTATGAGGAGAGATTAATAAGACTGGGACTTTTCAGCTTGGAAAAGAGACGATTAAGAGGGATATTATAGAGATCAATGAAATCATGACTAGTGTGGAGAAAATAAATAAGGTTGTGTTATTTATTCCTTCTCATAACACAAGAACTATAGGTCATCAAATGAAATTCATAGGCAGCAGGTTTAAAAACAAACAAAAGGAAATATTTCTTCATACAAAGCATAGTCAACCTATGGAATTTTTTGCCAGAGGATGTTGTGAAGGCCAAGACTATAACAGTGTTCAAAAGAGAACCAGGTAAATTCATGGAGGATAGGTCAATCAATGGCTGTTAGCCAGGATGGGCAGGGATGGTCTCCCTGGCCTCTGTTTGCCAGAAGCTGGGAATGAGCAACAGGGGATGGATGGATCACTTGATGATTACCTGTTCTGTTCATTAACTCTGAGGCACCTGGCATTTGCCACTGTCAGAAGACAGGATATTGGACTAGATGGACCTTTGGTCTCACCCAGTTTGACTGTTCTTATGTTCTTAAGTGAGCAGAACTGCAGCCCACAGCACCAGCAGAGCAGAGGAAGCCTAAAGGCTCTGACACAGCTGCCCAAAGGGGCCTTCCTTCAGGGAAGGAAGGACCCACCCCCTAGAGGGAAGTATCCTGGGGACCTTGGACATTAGTAACTGCCTCTTACGTATTCTGGTTGGATTTTCCCACCAGGGGAAAGCCTTGGACTAAGCTGACCCTGCGGGGAAGGAGGTGACAAGAGGAAGAGGCCCAATGAGGACATCCTTAAGCAGTCTTGGTTGCCAGACTATGGGTAGCCCAAAAGACCCTGCATCAGAGCTCAGTGGAGTGGGAGGGCCTGGGCTCCCCTCCCCACAACCCCCTTGGCAGTCACGGGTTATGGCCATGACCACTAGGCCAGGCTCCAGAACCAGACCCTGAATGAAGACCATTACAGGCACCTATATAAATAATCCTTTAATCAGAAGCATCTGCTTCTCAGTGACTAACTTTAGGCATCCATGTTTGAAAGAGTTTGTCCCACTTTCACTCTGTGGGTCCCATAAATTATAAACAGATGTGCCTTCTCTCCTGCAAAATTTGAGGGAGTTATACCGGGTGGGGGGGGGAGGAGGGTTTAGTAACATGTTGTCTCACACTTTTCTTATCTACATGATTAAAATTTCAAAGGAGGTACTGCAGACAATACTACATTTGTTTCTTATTGCAGAGGGAGAAACCTGAAGAGAAAAAGAGAGAGTGTGGCAGTATTGCAGTCAGACAGACCTGGCCTTTTGTCGCTGCCTTATCTTGAGAGAGTGATATGAGATTAGGACTAGAGGCACTTGCTGATGGAATGAGAATGCTGCTGGAACATTTGACAGTGACTTTAAAGTAAAATTAGTTGGAAAATACTGGATGAAAATAAATATTCATGTTCTGCTGGCTGTGGTGATGTAAGGAATTAGACAGTTCAGTGACTGACATTCTTTTCTCACTGAGCACCCAATACACCTTCAACTGGCTGCCATGTTATAGTGCTTGAAATTTATAGTTGCTGCCTACTCTGGTGGAAAAATTGCACACTAGCTATACTTGAATTTGAGGTGCCAGGTGTTGCAAAAGCATTTGATCTATCATTGTCATTTTATTTATGCAGAGAGATGCAGCACAGAATTTTGCCTCAGCTGTTTTCTGTACCCGATAAGATCAAGGAAGAGTTAGCAGATATTACGTTCTTTTTGTGAAGTAAGCTAAGTGTAAATGTAGGGCAGGTGTAAGTAGCTCTTATTCAGTACAATGCAAAGGCAGAGTACAAGTATGTGTGTTATGGGCATATGGGCGCATCATTCAAAGACAACATAGGACAGGGATCTAGGAAACCTGGCTGCTATTCCCAATTCTGACACTGACTTAGTGTGTGACCTTGGTCAAATCACTCTGCCTCAGTTTGTGAATCTGAAAAACAGAGCTAAAGATGTCTGTCACCTTTTGTGAAGTTCTTTTGAGATCTACAAACAAAAAGTGATATGTTTTAATGAGGTATTACCTACATGCAATTTAGAAATTTAATGCTACTGAATATGAGTAATGGAAATATTGTTCTGAAAAGTCTCTGGGCTAAGAAGAAATTAAAGTGGCCATTTCACTTGCCTCATTAATTTCATGCTAGGGGCATCGCAGGGTATGGTAGTTCCCAAAGCACTGATTCTACTGTGAAATGAAATTATTATTGACCCGTCATTTTGTGAAACTACTGACACATTTTAAGAAGACCACTGGGGATAGTAGAATTTGCAGTCGTTTCTACATTCACTGGCCTCATAGGTATGAACTTGTCTGTATTCCTGTTATAATAGAAATCAGATGTGTGTTTAATTAATGCTAGGTCTCTATGCTATTCCTTATAATTTACCATGTCATTATGGCTTGCTATGGACACTTGATTAGCAAGGGGATGACAAATTTGTGGCTAGAAGAGATGGCATTTTTTAATTTGGGGGCGATTTAAAAAGAAAGCCTAGGCAGAATTTTTTTATCAGATTTGCATATAGCTCCTCTGAGGCAGAATCTGACTTTAATTCACAATAGGTTTGTGCAGTTCTGCACTGAAAACTCATTTGCACCATGTTGAAAGGGTATATAAAACAACTCAGCTTGGCTTTAACTGCTAGTGTTATGTAGGTTCAGGCTAATTACTTTTTGGCACGGAGAGACCTGAAATCTTAGTTGCTTGTTTTGAGATGTCATTTGTAAATTAACTGTCAAAACCCACCAAACTTGTGTGAGCTAAATGGCTCATTACATCAACTGAAGGAAACATAAGGGCATTAAATCATTTTATACAACCCAGAATTTTCACCACTAGAATTTCTGGTGAGAACATAACTTTTGAGAATTCAAGTTAACTTTACCCACTTCATAGTCTTTAAGGTTTAGATGTTTAGCTGCTTAAATATTTCTAAAGCTACTAGTAAAGGTCCCATAAGTATCTATCTATCACAACAAGTGAAACTTGGGATGAAGAAATCATATTATGGATACAATTGTTCCACCATTCAGGGATACGTTTTCACAATTCTGGGAAGGCTTGTAATGCTAATCCACAAATAAGGCTGGTCTATACTTAAAAAATTTACTAGTATCAATATTTTGGTTATGGGTGTGATTTTTAGCTAAAGTAGTTATTTTGGTAAAGCCCTACTATGGACACAGTTATATCAGCATAGAAATGTTTATATCAGTATATCTTATTCCCCTTCTCATACGGGAATGAGCTATACCGATATAAGTGCTTTTCTACCCATATGACTGCATGCCTGTGTAGTTAAAGTGGTACATCTTCTTATGTGTAGACAAGCAATAATGGTCTTGTCCAAAGCCCACTGTAGTCAATGGGAGACTTCAGGGGCTAGAGTGGGCTTTGGATCAGGCCCTACATGTGTAGTAGCACACTGCCTGAAGACTTTAACTTCACCTACTCATCTTGTATTTTCTATTTCGGAACCGTATTATGTGTCTTACTTAGGCTCTGACAGAACAAGACGCTGAAGGCATGTCTACACAAGAAGTTAAGATGAATTAACTAACAGTGTAAAATTAGCAGCAAAGAGTCCTGTGGCACCTTATAAACTAACAGACGTATTGGAGCATGAGCTTTCGTGGGTGAATACCCACTTCGTCGAATGCTTGTGAAATTAATACACATAAATTAAAGTGCATCAAAACCACATGTGGATGCTCTCATGCAGAAATAAAGTGGCTTTTGTTTGCTGAAGTTTAAACCCACTGCAAAATGGTGAGAGACCTTAAAGCCCACTGCAGTCAATGGGAGTTGAATATGCTCAATGCTTCAAAGGATGGAGCATTTCCTAGAGGAATTGAAGGGGACAGGGAAGGAGGGAATGAATTTATTTTCGTACTGACTCTTTATTCTTGTCCTAATTTTTTTCTTTTCTTTTCATTTAACAAAGCACTACAGTTGCCACAGAGTAGTTTTGAGAGGGCTATTGGAAAGTTTGGGGTGAGGTGGTCTATAAGTTACTCCTGGGAGAATTCTGTGCTCCTGCGCAATGCATAATTTCACAGAAATTAATGTTGTGCATGCAGAATTTTCCTTTTTCCCCACAGAAGTGGGCTGCAGAGATATTGGCCACCACTAGAGGCCACTGGACCTATCAGAGCCCAGCTCGCAAATAGAAGACAAGGCCAGGGGATTTGGCTCATAAAATTATACCTTTCTTAGTAATTATTTCTTGAGGGATCCCCACCCAGGAAAACACTTTTATGAGCTCCAGGGTAGGGGCCATCACTTTTGTGGAGCCAAGAAGGAAGGAGGTGGCGGTGCACAGGAAATTCCCTGCAAGCCCAGCATCAGCTGCGGTTGGTCCTGCTTTGAGCAGGGGGTTGGACTAGATGACCTCCTGAGGTCTCTTCTAACCCTAATCTTCTATGATAGCATGATCAGACTGTTTCTCCCTCTAGCTCCCTGGGTTCTAGGAGGGTAAGGTCTGCAAGTATCTGGGCTGGGAGGGGAGGGGGAAGCTCAGCTGGTCTCTTGGGGGGTAGGAAGTGTGAGTGTCTGGGCTTGATGGGGCCCACGCCTGGACTCTGGGGGTAGAGGGTGTGAATGCCTAGGCTAGAGTGTGTGGCTGGGCTCTGGGGGTAGGGGGTGTGAGTGTCTAGGTTAGGGTGTATGTGGCTGGGCTCTGGAGGTAGGGGGTGTGAATGTCTGAGCCTAATGGGGAAGGGGGCGTGGTGTAGCTGGCCTCTAGTATAGCAGGGCTACAGAAATACCCACTGCTGAGAGCTCCTTGAGAAAGAGAGCAAATAAAGTGGTGCCGATGGTGACACACATTGCTAGAGACATAGGACATAGACTCATAGACTTTAAGGTCAGAAGGGACCATTATGATCATCTAGTCTAACCTCCAGCACAATGCAGGCCACAGAATCTCACCCACCCACTCCTGTAACAAACCCCTAACCTATGTCTGAGTTACTGAAGTTCTCAAATTGTGGTTTGAAGACCTCAAGCTTCAGAGAATCTTCCAGCAAGTGACCCGTGCCCCACGCTGCAGAGGAAGACGAAAAACCTCCAGGGCCTCTGCCAATCTGCCCTGGAGGAAAATTCCTTCCTGACCCCAAATATGGCGATTAGCTAAACCCTTAGCACGTGGGCAAGATTCACCAGCCAGCACCCAGGAAAGAATTCTCTGTAGTAACTCAGATCCCACCCCATCTAACATCCCATCACAGACCACTGGGCATACTTACCTGCTGATAATCAAAGATCAATTGCCAAATTAATTGCCAAAATTAGGCTATCCCATCATACCATCCCCTCCATAAACTTATCAAGCTTAGTCTTGAAGCCAGATATGTCTTTTGCCCCCCTGCTCCCCTTGGAAGGCTGTTCCAGAACTTCACTCCTCTAATGGTTAGAAACCTTCATCTAATTTCAAGTCTAAACTTCCTAGTGTCCAGTTTATATCCATTTATTTTTGTGTTCACATTGGTACTAAGATTAAATAATTCCTCTCCACATGAGTTAGAGGAGGATAGAGCATCGGTTCCCCTCCTAGTTGGTATGGTGAAACTGACGGAGATAGACTAACCTGCGGGGCCAGTTACTGGAAGTAGGACGGGAGAGTTAGCTCAGGCTGACATGGTACCTTCAGGAGCAGAGTCTTGAGTTTCAAGAGCCGCAGGAAAAGTCAGAAGAGGAGGTTAGCAGTGAAGCAGCTGCATGCAGTCTGCAAACAGAAAATGGAAGCCCCAAGGTGACACAGCAGGAGGTGGAGTCAAGTGTCATCTTAGAGGAGGGGACTGATGATGCAGAGGAGACTAGTGGAGCCAGGGGCGGCTCTAGGGATTTAGCCGCCCCAAGCACGGCAGGCAGGCTGCCTCCAGTCGTTTGCCTGCAGAGGGTCCACTGGTCCCGCGGCTTCGGCGGACCTACTGCAGGCGTGTCCCCCTGCGGCTTGCTCCCCCAAGCACGCGCTTGGCGTGCTGGGGCCTGGAGCCGCCCCTGAGTGAAGCAAAGGGGGAGAAGATATCCTCTTCTCTATTAGCGTCTGCCCCGGATAGAGAAGAGGGAATGCCTTTGGAAACTGTGATTATACAGGAACTAGACATCCCTGTGTCACAAGTGTCACAAATAGTTAATGTCTGTGAGACAGTAATCTCTAGGTTATATGAGAGAGAGAGAGAGAGAGCAGCCTAAGGTCACATTATGGTTTAGTATTGAGGAATCTGTTGCAACACTCCCACTATAGGAACTCTTCTATATTTACACCGCATACCCTTCCAGTGGTTACATGGCATGAAGGATCACACCCCCTGGATTGTGTACCTCTCACTACAGCTCTAGATCACAAGTGTGTGGACTTCTTCTCATGGGATGGAGAAATTTCTCAACACAGACCAACCCCATTAAGCCAGGCCTGAGTTGGGATGTGTGTGTGTGTATGAAACTAAGAAGGTGAAGGAACAGTACTGCACTTGAGGGCCCCACTCCTCAGCACCTGCAGATCATGCTCCAAATGGAGGATCTGCTCAAAAGGGGACTCTGACAGTCAAGCAGAGGGGAGAATAAAGGATAGGCTGTCTAAAGGAGGAAGCCAGTTTGCAGTTTCTCTGGACAAAGCAATCCACAGACGAGGGTCTGGACTATGGGTCTGCTGGGGAATGTTCAGTTGACTGACTGAGCTACTGGGAGTGCCTGGGAACTCCTGCGGGTGGGGATGGGAAGTGAGCTGCAATCATACCACAAACTAAAGAGAGAGAAGATAGGTGGAAGCAACCCCAGGGAGCCTGGTGCACCTGAGCAGCAAGGGGTGGTGCTATCCAGTGTAACCACACATCTGCCCCTTGTGTCCTGGGTTGGGACCTGGTGGAGAGGGAAGGCCCAGAGGCCCCTACCTCCTGTCACTCCCATTTGTCCGAGAGAACTCTGGAGCACCAGAGAATTGATGGGCCATGGTCTGCTCACCTCTGGCCTCTGAGTGAAACCCACTACAGTGCTGATGATACACACAAAACTTAACAGAAGTAAATAAAGGGGCACTCTAGGATCCACTCATTCCTGTCAGGCAGATCCCAGAAACTCATGATGGAAACTTTTGCTTCCTCACACATCGAATCCTGTAAGGTTTAGTACTTTACCCTTTCCACTTAAAAATACATACGAGCCCCCATTATCAAAATATTGTGCAGTTTTGGGGACTGTACTGGACTCCCCATTGCTCCTGGATTTCAGCCGTGATTAGGAAAACCTTCTTTCCTCTTTGGTTGACTAAGAGACTGCAATTTTTCCTTTCTAATTAGGGTCTTGCTACAGTAAGTTGTGTTTGTCATCTTCCAAATATATTCCTACAACTCACTTTACCTTGCTCTACCTTAGAAGGTGAATGGTGCATGGAAGAAACATCTTATTTAACTTTCAGAAACCCACCTAATAAACAAAAAAGGATAGTGCACCATATCACTCCAATGTTCTTATAAACTCCACTGGCTGGCTCCCTGTTTGTTTTCACATTGAATTCTAAATTCTAGTATTAATGTACAAAAAGTTCTTAAAGGGCTATGACCTGGCTATCTCAGATGCCACCTCACTATAACAATCAACACAACATCTGCACTTGGAGATATCCAAAATATGACTCTCAGGTATCAAGGGAAGATCACTCTTGGCTGTAGGACTCCTTACCAAAGCATGTAAGATTGGGCTCATTCCTGAGCTTGTTCATATCAAAATGAAAAACCCAAACTTGTGCCCAGAAATACAATCATTCTCATTATAGGTTGTTGATGGAGAAGATTATAGATAAGAAGGAAAAAAGAAAAGAAGATGGAGAAGAGGAAAGAAGAATTAAAACTGACATATAAGAGGTAGAAGTCTGGAGTCACAGGGTGGTTTTGGTTTGGAAAACCCTGTCAATTGGTTTTTGATTTTGCGAAACCAAGCCTAAACCAAGGTGATGTTCATATTAAGGTCCTATTTCATCTGGATGTCAAAGTACATGGACTTAGAATTGTGACATACCAGGGTATAGTCCAGACCAGAACGGGGTTGTTACCCCTGCTCTACAACTTTGGGATCCGTACAGTGCCTTGCTGAAGTAGCTCTCAGGTGGGCCTCTGACAAACAGCCTTCCAGCATGCAAGCCACACCCTGAGTATCTGACAGAAGTTAAACTGTGGCTTCCGCCAGCCTTGGTCATACAGCGAGGTGATCCCAACATACCTCCAGCCCCCGATTTCCCCTAGAATGTATCTCTTGTGTACTGCCCAGCCCTCTCCTAGATAGTACAACCATTTAAAACCCATTATTCCTTTAAGGGAATAATATGTCAGCTTATTATCTCAAATAGTTATTCAGACACTTTAATTTAAACACACTAAAACAGTAAAACAAGTTTATTAACTATAAAGAGAGAGATTTTGAATGAGTACAAATAATGAGGCATAAAAGTCAGAAATGGCTACAAAAAATAAAGGCAAAACACTTATTAATGCCTAACTTAGCAGACCATGTAAGATCCAAGCAAGGTTCTCACCACATGCTTTCCACAGTATTGCTGACCAAACGCTGTGTGCCAAGACCTCCCACAGAGTCCAAAAAATGCTTCCTTTGTCTCTTTGGGTCCAGTGAATGTGATGGGTAGAAGAAGAGAGAGGGGATCCTTAGAGTGTTTGTCCCACCCTTTTATAGTTTCAAATCCCCTCTTAAATAACATTTACAGCTGGGCACTAGGGGACAAAGAGTTTATGTGGAAGGATGTGCCCTCCTGGCTTGTCTCACTGTTTTAAACTCTGTTTTCCTTCCTACTTGATGACTTTCTGCTGCTAAATGCAAATTAAGGCAAACACACATTCCTTTGTTTGCCAGCTTCTGTTTGGGCAGGGTTGTAGGGTTTGGAACATATGGTAATAAGACTATACAGAGGAATCTTATAATTTCACATACAATGTTGTCACACCTATTTTATCAGGACATTACAGACCAGCAAATTATGAGTTTTCAAACAATACATTACAAGACATACTTTGTACAAAGATTATTACAATAGCATGTAGGTAGTGAATACAGAGGTATATTCTGTCACAACAATAAATAGTTCCAGTCCATCTCCATTACAAACATAAGATTAAATGTAAAATCTGGATCCCATTTAATCTGAATCCTCATAAGATAATATGTTATATGTACGTATATAGTTATATGTATGCTTCATTTTTACATACCATAAATTACCTTTATGTTATTTTGCAGTCAAATGTCTGCTGTATTTTTTCAGAGTAGCAGCTATGTTAGTCTGAATCCACAAAAAGAACAGGCGTACTTGTGGCACCTTAGAGACTAACAAATTTATTTGAGCATAAGCTTTTGTGGGCTACAGCCCACTTCATCAGATGCATAGAATGGAACATATAGGACATATAGAATGGAACCAGCAACCACACACCACACAACAAAAACACTAACCCAGGAACCCTTGCAACAAAGCCGGATGCCAATTCTGCCCACATATCTATTCAAGTGACACCATCATAGGACCTAATCACATCAGCCACGCCATCAAGAGCCAGGGCCACCCAGAGGATTCAGGGGGCCTGGGGCAAAGCAATTTTGGGGGCCCCTTCCATAAAAAAATTGCAATACTATATTCTCGTGGGAGCCCCTGCAGGACCCAGGCAAATTGCCCCACTTGCTCCCTGCCAGGGGCAGCCCTGGGAAAAATAAACCTTCCGCATCTCAGCACAAATCCAGCTTTGAGAAAACTTCTTTACAAGATATCACTGGTTCTCAGCATCAACTAGTGCTAAAAGGCACTAAAGCTCATTAAAAGGGCTGGACAAATATTTTCCGTCAAAACTTTTTTTGGATTGAAAACTAGGGGTTTTTAAAAAGCAGAAAAAAATCACGGACAATGTCTTCTTTCCTTCAAAATTTGTTGTGGTTTTTTTTAATTAAAAAGCTGAAATTAATCTGCCAAAACCTGAATATGATTTGGGGTTTCAGAAGTGTGCGGCCAAATGTTTGCTGCTTGCTGTGTTTGATTTTTTAAAGAAACACTAAAAAATTCTGCTTAGAAAAATCCAAAACTTTTGAACCACTTCAGCTTGTGACCAAACGCCTGAGCCCATCCAGTCAGAGATTTTTCCAGGTTTCTCATACTCTGCTGGCTTCTTTGACTCATATCTGTCTCCATAACTTTGGGTTAATTTAGGTTAGAACATAAGAACAGCCATACTGGGTCAAACAAAAGGTCTATCCAGCCCAGTATCCTGTCCACCGACAATGGCCAATGCCAAGTGCCTCAGAGGGAGTGAACCTACAGGTGATGATCAAGTGATCTCTCCCCTGCCATCCATCTCCACCCTCTGACAAACAGAGGCTAGGGACACCATTCATTACTCATCCTGGCTAATAACCATTAATGGACTCAACCTCCATGAATTTATCTGTTTCCTAGAGACTGGCTCCATGGGGACCCTCACAAACTGGAAATGGTTACTGTGGGTTTGTCTTTAGTATAGCTTATGTACAAACTCCAAGAACTGAGCATTTGAGCTTGTTCCAGAATCTGGGATGAGCCTATGTTGTGAAAACTGACATGCTCAAAATAGCACATGCATGTGAATGGACACAGGGTGCTAAAATTAAATTAACCCAGTGTCAAACACATAGCTAAGAGTTAATGTTCTTTTACCTGGAAAGGAGTAACCTGAAACACCTGACCAGAGGACCAATCAGGAAACAAGACTTTTTCAAATCTGGGTGGAGGGAAGTTTGTGTTTGAGTCCTTTGTCCTTTGTCTTCTGCCTGTACTCTCTCGGCTATGAGAGGATTTTTCTGCTTCCTGCTTTTCTAATCTTCTGTTTCCAAGTTGTAAGTACAAAGATAGGAAGACCATAGGTTTGTTTTTTTTTTATTTACATGTGTGTAGTTGCTGGAATGTGTTAAATTGTATTCTTTGTGGATAAGGCTGTTTATTCATAT
This sequence comes from Gopherus evgoodei, assembly GCF_007399415.2. NCBI lineage: Eukaryota > Metazoa > Chordata > Testudines > Testudinidae > Gopherus > Gopherus evgoodei. The sequence continues at coordinate 99,619,281 of NC_044322.1, forward strand.
TTCTTTTAAGCAATTGACCCTGTATTTGTCACCTTAATACAGAGAGACCATTTTAATGTATTTTTCTTTCTTTTTACATAAAGCTTTCTTTTTAAGACCTGTTGGAGTTTTTCTTTAGTGGGGAACTCCAGGGAATTGAGTCTGTAGCTCACCAGGGAATTGGTGGGAGGAAGAAGTCAGGGGGAAATCTGTGTGTGTTAGATTTACTAGCCTGACTTTGCATTCCCTATGGGTGAAGGAGGGGGGTGGGGGGGGAGCTTGGCTCTCTCTCGGTACTTCTATTTCCAGGACTGGAAATAGGGAGGGTGGAATCCCTCTGTTTAGATTCACGGAGCTTGCTTCTGTGTATCTCTCCGAGAACCCAGGGAGGGAACACCTGGAGGGGGGAAGGGAAATGGTTTATTCCCCTTTGTTGTGAGACTCAAGGAATTTGGGTCTTGGGGTCCCCAGGGAAGGTTTTTGGGGGGACCAGAGTGCCCCAAAACACTCTAATTTTTTGGGTGGTGGCAGCTTTACCAGGTCCAAGCTGGTAACTAAGCTTGGAGGTTTTCATGCTAACACCCATATTTTGGACGCTAAGGTCCAAATCTGGGAATAGGTTATGACATGGTGGGCAACGTTGTGGGAAAGATAGAATCCAGAAGCCAGTAGAAATATTATTTTCTTTTTCTCTGCTAGGGCTTTTAAGCAGAGAGAAACAGTTTGGTTTTAAAAGGAACCAGAGAGAATTTTTTTTTCTCTGCTCTCTCTGGCAGTTGTGGCTTGCATATTAAGCAAGGAACCATTAAGAAACTATTAAGGGTCTTTTGTGACAATAGCACTCCCATTGAGAGTCATTACCAGCACAATACACATGCAAATAAAGTGGTTTTTCTGGTTTACTTTACATTGAAAAGATTAGCTAGAGGAAGAAAGGGAAAAAGGCACTGTTGCTAGGCAGACCCCAGGAGGCAATAGAGAACCTGCAGTTCAGAAGATAAACACCGGAGGGCACCCCAACACAAGAAAACAGGAACCATGCCTTCCAATACAAAAACTGAGGCTGAAGAACTAATCAAAGAAGCTGAACACAGGCAACAACTGGAAAAAAGACAAAAAGAGGTGGAGCTGAAAGAAAAGGAAGAAAGCATCAAACTGGCAGCCTACAAAAGAGAACAAGCAGCCAAAGAGGCAGCCCACAAAAGAAAACTAGAAGAAGAAGAGGTGGCCCACCAAAGGAAAGAAGAAGAAGAAGAAGAAGAGGCGGCCCACCGCCGAGACATGGAAAAACAACAAAAAGAAAGTGAAGAGAAGGAAAAACAGAGAAAACATGAACTGGACTTAGCGCAGGCTGGGCAGCATGCACCAGCCAATCCTAACAACCCTTCGCCAATTATGATTCCACATCACAGGAAATTTCCCACCTACAAGGCAGGTGATGACACTGAGGCCTTCTTGGAAAATTTTGAAAGAGCCTGTCTTGGGTACAGCATCCCTGAAGACCAGTACATGGTAGAATTGAGGCCACAGCTCAGTGGACCTTTAGCAGAGGTGGCAGCTGAAATGCCTAAGGAGAACATGAACGACTATAAACTTTTTCAAACCAAGGCCAGATACAGAATGGGGATAACCCCGGATCATGCCCGTTGGCGTTTCAGAACCCCAAAGTGGAAACCAGATGGGTCATTTCCCAAACACGCCTACTACGTTGGGAAAAATTATGAGGCCTGGATATCAGGACACAATGTTAAATCCTTGGAAGAACTGCACCTCCTCATACAAATGGAGCAGTTCTTGGATGGTGTTCCTGAGGACATAACATGGTACATACAAAATGGAAAACCCAAAAATCTCACCGAGGCGGGGGAGATTGGAGCCAGATGGATGGAAGTGGCAGAAAGCAAGAAAGCTACTGTCAAGGGGAAAGAATACCCCAGGGGGCACACCAATCATAAACCCTACAACTGTGGACAGCCAAAGACCCCACATACAACCCAAGTAAAGCCACAGACTCCCTATTCTTCCACCTCACCAGTCTCCAGTAACTCACCTCGACCCAGTGACCAGTCAGATGGAAGATGCTTTAAGTGTAATGAACTGGGACATATCAAGGCCAACTGCCCAAAGACCGCCAACCGAGTGCAGTTCATTACACCACCATCACATCAAAGATCCCCAGGCCCAGATGCCTCTCAAATACCCTTGGAGCAAAGGGAAAATTTGAGAGTGGGCGGAAAGAAGGTTACTGTGTGGAGAGACACGGGGGCACAAGTGTCAGCTATCCACCAATCCTTCGTCGACCCCAAATTCATCAACCCAAAGGCTCAAGTGACAATTTACCCCTTCATGTCACAAGCTGTAGACTTGCCTACAGCTGAACTGCCTGTCTAGTACAAAGGCTGGTCAGGAATATGGACTTTTGCAGTCTATGACAATTATCCTATCCCCATGCTACTGGGGGAATACTTGGCCAACCAGGTGAAGCGGGCCAAGAGAGTGGGAATGGTTACACGCAGCCAAACCAGGCAAGCTTCCAGACCCATTCCTGTTCCTGAGCCGTCCACAGACGCCCCGTCTGTGTTACCAGAGACCCAGACAGAGGTAGTGGACCCGGATTCCATGCCAACCACTGAAACAGCCACAGCACCTCCAGTCTCAGGCCCGGAACTGGAACAGCAACCAGCACCAGCAATTGCAACCACATCTTCAAACTCAACGCCAGAGGGCGCCAGCGAGCCAGAACTGGCAGAAGCAACAGACAGCCATACCCAAAAGGCTCAGCCAGAGCCTGAAATACCCTCAGGTGTACCAGCGGAGAGTGGTTCACCAGCAACAGAAACAACTCCATCACCTACATCGCTTCCAGAGGGACCAAGCCCAAGTCCACAGTCTGAGGAAGAACTGGTGACCCCAGCCTCAAGGGAACAGTTCCAGACTGAGCAGGAAGCAGATGACAGCCTTCAGAAAGCATGGGCGGCGGCACGGAGCACCCCACCGCCTCTCAGCTCTTCTAATTGATCCCAGTTTATTATAGACCAAGGACTTTTATACAAGGAGATTCTTTCTGGTGGACACCGGGAAGAATGGCAGCCGCAAAAACGGTTGGTGGTTCCAACTAAGTACCGGGGGAAGCTCTTAAGCTTAGCCCATGATCATCCCAGTGGCCATGCTGGGGTGAACAGAACCAAGGACCGGTTGGGGAAGTCCTTCCACTGGGAGGGGATGGGCAAGGATGTTGCCAAGTATGTCCGGTCTTGTGAGGTATACCAAAGAGTGGGAAAACCCCAAGACCAGGTCAAGGCCCCTCTCCAGCCACTCCCCATAATTGAGGTCCCATTTCAGCGAGTAGCTGTAGATATTCTGGGTCCTTTCTGAAAAAAGACGCCCAGAGGAAAGCAGTACGTACAGACTTTCCTGGACTTTGCTACACGATGGCCGGAAGCTGTAGCTCTAGGCAACACCAGGGCTAACACTGTGTGCCTGGCCCTAACAGACTTTTTTGCCAGGGTAGGTTGGCCCTCCGACATCCTTACAGATTCAGGATCTAATTTCCTGGCAGGGACCATGCAAAAACTGTGGGAAACTCATGGGGTGAACCACTTGGTTGCCACCCTGTACCACCATCAAACCAATGGCCTGGTGGAAAGTTTTAATGGAACTTTGGGGGCCATGATACGTAAATTCATCAACGAACACTCCAATAATTGGGACCGTGTGTTGCAGCAGTTGCTGCTTGCCTACAGGGCTGTACCACATCCCAGTTTAGGGTTTTCACCGTTTGAACTTGTGTATGGTCACGAGGTTAAGGGGCCATTACAGTTGGTGAAGCAGCAATGGGAAGGGTTTACACCTTCTCCAGGAACTAACATTCTGGACTTTGTAAGCAACCTACAAAACACCCTCCGACACTCTTTAGCCCTTGCTAAAGAGAACCTAAAGGATGCTCAGGAAGAGCAAAAGGCCTGGTATGACAAACATACCAGAGAACGTTCCTTCAAGGTAGGAGACCAGGTTATGGTCTTGAAGGCGCAACAGGCCCATAAGATGGAAGCATCATGGGAAGGGCCATTCACGGTCCAAGAGCGCCTGGGAACTGTGAACTACCTCATAGCATTTCCCAATTCCTCACTAAAGCCCAGAGTGTACCATGTTAATTCTCTCAAGCCTTTCTGTTCCAGAGACTTACAGGTTTGTCAGTTTACAGTCCAGGGAGATGATGCTGAGTGGCCTGACGGTGTCTACTATGAAGGGAAAAAAGACGGTGGCGTGGAAGAGGTGAACCTCTCAACCACCCTGGAACGTCTGCAGCGGCGACAAATCAAGGAGCTTTGCACTAGCTTCGCCCCATTGTTCTCAGCCACCCCAGGACGGACTGAACGGGCATACCACTCCATTGACACAGGTAATGCTCACCCCATTTGAACCCCACCCTACCGGGTGTCTCCTCATGCCCAAGCTGCTATAGAACGGGAGATCCAGAACATGCTACAGATGGGTATAATCCGCTCATCTACCAGTGCATGGGCATCTCCAGTGGTTCTGGTACCCAAACCAGATGGGGAAATACGCTTTTGCGTGGACTACCGTAAGCTAAATGTGGTAACTCGTCTGGATAACTATCCAATGCCACGCACCGATGAGCTATTGGAGAAGTTGGGACGTGCCCAGTTCATCTCTACAATAGATTTAACCAAGGGGTACTGGCAAGTACTGCTAGATGAACCTGCCAAGGAAAGGTCAGCATTCGTCACCCATGCGGGGGTGTATGAATTTAATGTCCTTCCTTTCGGGCTGCGAAATGCACCTGCCACCTTCCAGAGGCTGGTAGATGGTCTACTAGCAGGACTGGGAGAATATGCAGTTGCCTACCTCGATGATGTGGCCATTTTTTCAGACTCCTGGCCTGAACACCTACTACACCTGGAAAAGGTCTTTGAGCACATCAGGCAGGCTGGACTAACTGTTAAGGCCAAAAAGTGTCAAATAGGCCAAAACAGAGTAACTTACCTGGGACACCAGGTGGGTCGAGGAACCATAAACCCCCTACAGGCCAAGGTGGATGCTATCCAAAAGTGGCCTATCCCAAGGTCAAAGAAACAGGTCCAATCCTTCTTAGGCTTGGCCGGATACTACAGGCGATTTGTACCCCACTACAGCCAAATCGCTGCCCCACTGACCGACCTAACCAAAAAGACCCAGCCAAATGCAGTTAAGTGGACTGATCAGTGTCAAAAGACCTTTACCCAACTTAAGGCAACGCTCATGTCTGACCCTGTGGTCAGGGCCCCGGACTTTGACAAGCCATTCCTAGTAACCACGGAGGCATCTGAGCGTGGTATAGGAGCAGTTCTCATACAGGAAGCAACGGATCACAACTTCCGTCCTGTCAAGTTTCTCAGCAAGAAACTGTCTGAAAGGGAAAGTCACTGGTCAGTCAGTGAAAAGGAATGCTATGCCATTGTGTACACCCTGGAAAAGCTACGCCCATATGTTTGGGGACGGCGGTTCCAGCTACAAACTGACCATGCTGCGCTAAAGTGGCTTCATACTGCCAAGGGGAACAACAAGAAACTTCTTCGTTGGAGTCTAGCTCTCCAAGATTTTGATTTTCAAATTCAGCACATTTCAGGAGCTTCTAACAAAGTAGCTGATGCTCTCTCCTGTGAGAGTTTCCCAGAATCCAGTAGTTAAAAAGCGTTCTTAAAATGTAAAAGTCTGTTAGTTATATACTTAGTGGTATATGTAAAGGTGCATGTGTTGTATTAATCTGTTTATTTTAAAGTTCTAAGAGGAAATCGCTGCCAGTGAGGTTCCCCACTGTCTGCAATTTGGGGGGGGGGTGTCATAAACAGATAGCTAAGGGTTAATGTTCTTTTACCTGGAAAGGAGTAACCTGAAACACCTGACCAGAGGACCAATCAGGAAACAAGACTTTTTCAAATCTGGGTGGAGGGAAGTTTGTGTGTGAGTCCTTTGTCTTCTGCCTGTACTCTCTCGGCTATGAGAGGATTTTTCTGCTTCCTGCTTTTCTAATCTTCTGTTTCCAAGTTGTAAGTACAAAGATAGGAAGACTATAGGTTTGTTTTTTTTGTATTTACATGTGTGTAGTTGCTGGAATGTGTTAAATTGTATTCTTTGTGGATAAGGCTGTTTATTCATATTTCTTTTAAGCAATTGACCCTGTATTTGTCACATTAATACAGAGAGACCATTTTAATGTATTTTTCTTTCTTTTTACATAAAGCTTTCTTTTTAAGACCTGTTGGAGTTTTTCTTTAGTGGGGAACTCCAGGGAATTGAGTCTGTAGCTCACCAGGGAATTGGTGGGAGGAAGAAGTCAGGGGGAAATCTGTGTGTGTTAGATTTACTAGCCTGACTTTGCATTCCCTCCGGGTGAAGGAGGGGGGTGGAGGGGGGGAGCTTGGCTCTCTCTCGGTACTTCTATTTTCCAGGACTGGAAATAGGGAGGGTGGAATCCCTCTGTTTAGATTCACGGAGCTTGCTTCTGTGTATCTCTCCGAGAACCCAGGGAGGGAACACCTGGAGGGGGGAAGGGAAATGGTTTATTCCCCTTTGTTGTGAGACTCAAGGAATTTGGGTCTTGGGGTCCCCAGGGAAGGTTTTTGGGGGGACCAGAGTGCCCCAAAACACTCTAATTTTTTGGGTGGTGGCAGTTTTACCAGGTCCAAGCTGGTAACTAAGCTTGGAGGTTTTCATGCTAACACCCATATTTTGGACGCTAAGGTCCAAATCTGGGAATTATGTTATGACACCCAGGGATTCTCAAACTGGGGGTCGGGACCCCTCAGGGGGTCACAAGGTTATTACTGGGGGTTGCGAGCTGTCAACCTCCACCTCAAACCCCGCTTTGCCTCCAGCATTTATAATAGTGTTAAATATATAAAAAAGTGTTTTCAATGTATGGACGGGGGGTTGCACTCAGACGTTTGCTATGTGAATGTGGTCACCAGGACAAAAAAGTTTGAAAACCACTGAATTAAATCCTCTGAAGCCTCAGGGAATGCCGGGGAGGGGGAGGGGGAAGTGTCTCCCTTGGTAGGGTCGGGAAGGAGGTAGGTGGTGCAGGATATTGCTCTTCTCATGTGATCCCTCCCCCAGTGGCTAATTTTAAATGAAGCTACTCTCCCCTGACATGAATATCCCTATAGCACTGAAATTAAATATAGACTATAATTTGGCATTTGAGAAGTAAAACAGATGGTAGCCCTAATGGAAAAGCTAACAGCTTGGCTCTTCTGCAAGCCTCAAACTGCTGAATGAGCTTTAGGGTAGGGAAGGCTGTGCCTCCCCAAACTGCCTGGCCCTGCCCCCTGTCTGACCCCCCTACTTCCTGCCCCCCAACTGCGCACCTCCCTCAGAATCCCCCACCTGTCGTGTTCCTTGCCCCCTCACCATCCCCTAGAGACCCACCACCACCACCCTGGGACCACACCCTTGCTCCCTGTCCCCTGACTGCCTTGACCCCTATCCACCCCCCCCACTGAGTCCTGACAAACCCCCGGAATGCCCACAATCCAACCCCCCCCATTCCCTGTCCCCTGACCGCCCCCCCACCTCTGCACGCTCCCTGTGTCCTGACTGTCCCCAGGATTTCCTGCCCCTTAGCCAACCCCCTCGGCTCTGGCCCCTTACCCCTGAGCTCCACCCCGCTTAGAACCACATGTTAAGGGGGCGGTGCTGGGAGCTCAGGAGCCCCGCCGGAGCCACAGTGCACTGCTGTTCAGGGACGCTGCTGGATCCGTTGAGGCTCTGGGTGAGGGGCAGAGGCAGGGTCGGGCTAGGGCGGAAGCCTCACCTGTTCTCTTGGGGGCCCCTGCGGAGCCCGGGGCCTGGGGCAAATTGCCCCACTTGCCTCCCCCCCCGGGCGGCCCTGTCAAGGTCTCGTTTACCTGCACGTCTACCAATGTGATATATGCCACTATGTGCCCCTCTGCCATGTACATTTGCCAAACCGGATAGTCTCTACACAAAAGAATAAATGGACACAAATTTGACATCAGGAATCATAATATTCAAAAACCAGTAGGAGAACAATTCAATCTCTTTGGTCACTCAGTAACAGACCTAAAGGTGGCAATTTTGCAACAGAAAAGCTTCAAAAATAGACTTCAGCGAGAAACTGCTGAACTGGAATTAATTTGCAAACTAGATACCATTAACTTCAGCTTGAATAGAGACTGGGAGTGGCTGGGTCATTACACAAATTGAATCTATTTCCCCATGTTAAGTAGCCTCACACCTTCTTGTCAACTGTCCGAAATGGGCTATTTTGATTATCACTACAAAAGTTTTTTTTCTCCTGCTGACAATAGCTCATCTTAATTCATTAACCTCTTGGAGTTGGTATGGCAACTTCCACCTTTTCATGTTCTCTGTATGTATAAATATCTTCTTATTGTATGTTCCATTCTGTGCATCTGATGAAGTGGGCTGTAGCCCATGAAATCTTATGCGCAAATAAATTTGTTAGTCTCTCAGGTCCCACAAGTACTCCTGTTCTTTTTGTAGTATTATTGACTTAGGACAATATTTTCAATTAAAGTTGAATAAAATTAGGCTTCTAGATCCATACGTAGAGACCTACAGAGAAGTGGATTGATTTTCAGAAGTGCTGAGCACTCAGCTGCTCCCATTGACTTTAGCCTCACATTAGTCACCTAAATTTAAAAATATTGCTCTTAGTTTCCAAAGCATGTAATAGCTTTCTAGTTTAATGTCTCTTTGAACCTATCCATGCTATATTTCAAAACAGTGTATCAACTATAGAGTACAAAAGGTCTTTCTTAACCATAACTTTCCTTGCATATGTTACTTTTCAACTTTTTTAAATAAACATTTTCTCATCCTCAAATGGTTAAATGGAAAGAAAAATGGTAGTAATTTAGAACCGCAGGTCCTTTGATGCTCATTAAAGAGAATTTTAATGGGAGTAAATATGAAGGGAAAATGTAGATCTTAGAAGACTCTTTGAGCAATTTCTTTTGGTCAGTAACTAGGAAAGCATTAATATATAATACTTTCTAACTGTCCCAGAACTCATTATGGTGTGGAATGACGCCAAGTGAATTATTAGTGGCAGTTGCTCATTTAATGACTAATGGCTCAACCTTTGGAAACAGTGGGAGACAGACATTTATCAGTAATGTTATAAAATGCATTTCACAGAGGTGTCTGTGAAATTAATGTATTATTCTAACTCCATGAAGGAAAGGGTTCACTGTTTTAATTTACCTTCCATTTTAGATTTGCCTTAGCTTTCTTTTTTAAACGTCAAGAAGAAAAGTGCTAGCAGTTTCTTAACCTTGTTTACATGTGTTTGTCTGGTTATGTTCTTCCACATCTTGATCAGGGGCCAGCATCTGTATTAAGGGTGGGTGAACTTGTCTGAGTAAAGTATTAATCAATGTCAACCTTTGGAACAGAACCTTTAAAAAAAAGTTTTAAAAAGTTTGGTTAACATTTTCCTCTTTATTTTCCAGTCTCTTCTGCTTTCCAGCTGACACCAAACACAAATACTATGAGAAAGGCTGACTGTGCAAGATTTCCAGCTCAACAGCTCGATCTTACTACTCACAAAACTCCAACGGAAATTTATGGGAGCTTTAGGAACCTCAGAATGTGGGATATATTCCAGTTTTAAGGATGCAAGAGTTTTGGATAGTGTGGGTAAGGATCAAATAAGCATCAACATTATCCCAACCAAACCTCTTCAACTGTGAAGTTTGAGTATCACTATTCTATGCTCCTGTTGACTCACCATAACATAATCACACTGACCAATCAATCAATGGCTTTTTTGGGAAGCTATGAGTCAGTCTAAGGATGATGGGTTGAGGAGGATAATATGAGCAGAATCTGTATCTGAATCCTGAATTTTCTCACAGACTAACCAGACATGTTTTGTTCCTTCAGTCTAACTTACACTAGTGTAAATAGAAAGTAATGCAAATTAAGTTAGTGCAGATGTAAAATGGGTGTGAAATCAGAATCAGGTTCAAACCTTTGAGTGTAGTGCTCTCCAGCTGTCACTTATTGTTCTCACTGAAATACCTTCAAAAAACAACAATGAGGAGTCCTTGTGGCACTAACAAATTTATTTGGGCATAAGCTTTTGTGGGCTAAATAAATGCCCAAATACATTTGTTAGTCTCTAAGTTGCCACAAGGACTCCTCATTGTTTTTGCTGATACAGAATAACATGGCTACCCCTCTGAAACCTTCAGGCACTGAGGCATGAACTATCAGTGATCTAGGTTTATCTAGAACAGTCATTTACCAAATAATATCAGCAACAATAACCAAACTCCAGTACACAGATGATTATGCTGTAGTTGCACACACAAAGGAGCCTCTACAAATAGCCCTTAATTGCTTCTCTGGAGTTTATAAAAGCCTAGGGCTAACTCTGAACATCAGCAAAACAAAAGTTCTCCACCAACCAGTCTCCAGTCAATCACCAGACCCAGCAAGGAAGATCTACATTGAAAAAGAAGAACCAGAAAATGTAGAATACTTTGCCTATCCTGGCAGCCATCTTTCACAGAGGGCAGACATAGATGTCGAAATTCAGCACAGAATTCACTGTGCCAGCCTTGCCTTTGGCAGATTGTCTCGGTAGGTGTTCAACAATCACAACACGAGAACACATACTAGACTTTTAGTTTATAAAGCGGTGGTAATCCCAATTCTTCTCTATGGCTGTGAGACTTGAGTGACCTACAGAAAACACCTGAAAAACTTGGAACGCCAGCACCAGCATTTTCTTTGGAAGATCCTCGACATAAAGTGGGAGGATCATCACACTAATGTTAGTGTCCTCACAGAGGCCAACATCTTCAGTGTTGAGACCCTGATTATTCAGCACCAGCTGAGGTGGAGCGGGCACTGTGTGCACACGCCTGATGTATGCTTACCAAAACAACTGCTGTATGCCCAACTCACCAAAGGAGAAAGGAATTGGGGAAGCCAAAAGAAACACTTTAAAAACACCCTCAAGATAAACCTCAAGAAATATGGCATTGATATCACACATTGGGAGATAGTAGCTCAGGATAGGGATAACTGACAAAGACTTGTCGGAGAGGGAACGTCCACGTCTGAGGAAAATCGCCTTGCCCTGGTCACAGAAGAATGCCAGAAAAAAAAAGGAAAGACAACTGTCACACTGCAATTGTGGCCCGACTCTGTCTTCCAGCACCACCTGCAATGTCTACCAACAAGCCTATGGCTCAAAAATCAGACTCTTCAGTCACCAAGAACCCATGAAAAATAAAATCTGTGAAAGAGATCATTCTGACCTTGAGTGCATACAACCTTCAAGCACTGAGGTATGAATTATCTGTGATCTAAATCTATCTAGAATAGTCATTTACCTCTTTTGCAACTTCACATTTCTAATATTTCTTTCTACAACTATATTGATTTCCTATCTTTACTACTTTTGCTATGTGATACCTAAACCATGGCCAACGGTAATGCCGACATCTAGAAATATGTTAGGAATAACATTGTATCAGACTACAATAATTAAATGTGATTACATTCCTGGTACTTCTGCTTTCCAGAAGAAATGTTTCTAGGAAAAAAGGAAAAGACATGTTGACCTTCACAGTTCAGAGCAATAACAGGTATTATCACTACTTCACTCTCCTCTATGTTTAATCAGTACAGACGCCAGAATCAAAATGAAAATTTGATGTGTGCCAATACAGTGACAATCAGAATCCTCATAAGAAGGCTCTATGACAGTCTAAAGAGAATCTATTCTGCAAAAAACATAATTTCATACAAATTCACAGAAAAATTACTCTTTTCTTGTTACGAATAGAGCTTTCACAAATCTGGCTACACTTTGTAAAGGAGTTGTGATATCTTTAAAATAACTAAGCATTATTATTAGGCCAATACTAATAATTCGCCTAATTCCTTACTCAGGCACATTTCCAATTCACTTCTATGAGAGGAGTCAAATCTACTGGAACCCACCAGAAGCACGCAGAAGGGGAGAGTGTTAGCTGTATGGTGTGCACCCTTCTGATCTAACAGACTCCCGTCTACTGGCACAACTCTACTTCAGGCACTCCTTGGATTTTGGAAATAGGATCAGGCATAGGTGCCAACTCCGTGGGTGATCCTGGAGCCCTAGAACACCCACAGAGAAAAATTAGCAGGTGCAAGCACCCACTGGCAACCAAACTCCCCCTTCTGCACCCCATGCTTCTCCCCTGCCAGCAGCCATGCTGATCACTCCTCTCCCTCCCTCCCAGTGCCTCCCACCCATTGTTAACGACTGTTCCACGGCATGGTGGTTGGCTCCAGGAGGGTGGGGGAGGAGTGGGGACAGGGCGTGTTCAGGGAAGGGGGTGGAAAGAGGGGGGGAAGAGGCTGGGTGGGGGCAGAGGCTTGTGGGAAGGGGTGGAGTGGGAGAGGTTCTGGGGTGAAGGGGGTCGACCACCCCCTGGGTAGAAGGGAAGTCGGCGCCTATGGGGTCAGGAAAAAGAAGAGGTTGTGCTAGAGAATAACTATCATAAACCTGATCTCCTACAGGAGCCATGGTTACATGCCCTGTTAACTAATGGGAGTTAATTATGATCCAAGCAGTAAACTCTTTCTGGATTCCCCTCTATGCATGCTACAGTGAAACTCCTTGGCAAGCCACTTTAGCAACCTTACTGCTGGGAGAGAAGAAACCAGCTTGGCAGCTATATGAAAGTACCAGGCTTTCCAAGACAGCTATTAGTTTAGGAGGGCAACCTCTATAGAAAGGGGAGCTTCCCATCTATTTATGGAATATGAGGAGAAAACTCTGAGCTTAAATTTTTATGGTATCTCCCCACTGTGTAGATTTTTCCTGGGTCCAAAAGAATATGTCCCTACAGAAGCACTGCAGGATTTGGCCCATTATTTATACTGGGAAAACCTAAAGATATAGAAATTGTGATCTGGGTTCCAGGGGAGCCACACTGAGGTTACTTAATTAGGGCAAACTGCAAAGAATGGGGCAGACAATCCTCAAAACTGGTGGTCATTCCAGTATTTAGATCCACCAAACTAGCCTGAAAACAGCTTCTATAATACCTTTACTGGTTATCCAGAAGCCAAAACAAAGTTCCCTTAAAGCAACCCAGCCTTAGGCCTTCATCCAGACACCCAAGTCAAATATGATGAGGATTACTGAAAATCTTATTCATCATATAAGAAAGTTCTACCAATCCCAAAGAATCGGACACATTACCTCCCAGGTTAATGAATACATCAGATCTTACATAAATAGACACTTACAGCCAATTCTTATTAACTAAACTAAAATTTATTACAAAAGAAAAAAGAAAGAGTATTGGTTAAAAGATCAGATACACACAGACATGAGTACCATTCTGAGATCAGTTTTAAAGTAGAGATGGTGAGCTTTGTAGTTGCAAAGAGTTCTTTCAGAATTAGTCGATAGGTTATAGTCCAATGTTCATATTCAGGGTGATGCAGGTGGGACTGGAGATCGCAGACTTATGACTCAAGCTTCCCCTGCATAAAGCATCAAGCAGATCTGAGATAAAAAGGATCAGGACTCAAGACACCTTTATACAGTTCCAGGCCTTCTCTTGACAGCTAGTAGTCCTTAGGTGAGCAATAGGCAATCATGGAGACTTTGAAGTAGACCTATTTCCTAAGCATCAGTGGTACTTAGCTACAGGGATTAATATAAGGCAATTGCCTGTTGCAGGTGATTTGTTATACATTTCTAAGAGAGACAAATAGAGTGATATCACTATATTTACAATTCATTTAAATGTTAAGATCTCTGAATTAACAGACTACAGCATAGACAGGAACTGTTTGATTATATTGTTAACTTCTAACAATATATATGTAAATACACGTAAACATAAATATTATCTACCAATATGTCTCTAGAGGTTGAATTTGGGTCATTTATCTTGCAGGATGCTTAACCCTTTCTGTCATGTGTCATAGAAACATAGAAATGTAGAGCTGGAAGGGACCTTGAGAGTCATCAAGTCCATCCCCCTCCAGTGAGGCAGGACCAAATATACCTATGCCATCCCTGACAGGTGTTTGTCCAATCTGTTCTTAAATATCTCCAATGACAATGATTCCACTATCTCCCTTAGAAACTTTTTCCAGGGCTTAACTATCCTTATTGTTATATTTCCTAATATCTAACAATCTCCCTTGCTGCAGATTAAGCTGATTATTTCTTGTCCTACCTTCAGTGGACATGAAGAACAATTAATCACCATCCTCTTCAACATATTTCAAGACTGTTATCAGGTCCCCTCTCCATCTTCTTTTCTCCAGACTAAACATGCCCAGTTTTTTAACCTTTCCTTATATGTCCAAACCCTTCCATCATTTTTGTTGCTCTTCTCTGGACTCTCTCCAATTTGTCCACAGCTTTATTAAAGTGTTGTACCCCAAACTGGACACAATACTCCAGCTGAGGCTTCACCATTTTAAGGTAGAGTGGGGCAATAACCTCCCATGTCTTACTCCTGTTAATATACTTGTGACAGAGTGCTGAGGCCTAACAGATAGGCAAGCACTTTGACCACTGTGGCCTTAATTACTTTCTCCGGTGATGGTTGTTTTGCTAATTCCTCCCTATTTCCTCAATCATATGGAGAGACTGAGTGAGTTAAGGAACTAATTGGCTCATTAGTTGACTAGCATAGTAAAAGGCAGGAAGGAAGTGTTAGGGGAGGACAGGGCTAGCTGTTCCCAGACTAAAGGAGATCTTAAGGAAGGGAGAACCCTTTTCCTTCCAGGGCCCTGATGAACAGGGGTTGAAGGCAATAGGTTTACAGGTATTAGAATGGCTGTATTGCACTGTACAGGTGCTGGTGAATGGGACTTGAATAAATTATACAGATTGGACACCAAAAGAGTGATTTCTGTAGCGACTCAGGATAGGAGGACAGGGAAAAACATAAACCCTTGTTATAGCATCCCAGAATATTAGCCTAGTTTTCAACTGCATCACATTATTGTCTCAGCTTCAATTTGTAATCCTCTATAAACCCCAGATCCTTTTCGACAGTACTACCACCTAGCCAGGTAGTCCTCACTTTGTGTTTTGTGCGTTTGATTTTTCCTTCCTAAGCATAGTACTTAGTGTTTGTCTGTTTTGAATTTCATTTTGCTGATTTCAAACCAATTCTCTAATTTGTCATGGTCATTCTGAATTCTAATCCTGTCCTTCCAAGTGTATGTAACCCCCTCTTGGTGTCATCCATACATTTTATATGCATATTCTTCCTTGCATTAATAGGTCATTGATGAAAACATTAAATAATACAAGACCCAGGATAGCCCCTTGGGGATCCCCACAAGATGCATCCTCCCAGTTTGACAGCGAATTATAGATAACTACTCTCTGAATGTTTTTTTAACCAACTGTGCACCCATTTTATAATAATTTTATCTAGACGATATCTCCCTAGTTTGCTTATGAGAACATCAAATGAAACTGTGTCCAAAGCCTTACTAAAATCAAGCTATATCAGATATATCACACATACTGCTTCCTTCCATCCACAGGCCAGTAACCCTACCACAGAAGGAAATTAGATTTGGCATGACTTGTTCTTGACAAATCCATGTTGTCTATTTCTTATCACTCTATTATCTTCCAGGTATTTACAAATTGATTTTTTAAAATAATTTGTTCCAGTATCTTTCCAGATATTGAAGTTAGACTGGTCTATGATCCCAGGTCCTCTTTATTGCCCTTTTTAAAGATAGATACCATGTTTGTCCTTTTCCAGTCTTCTGGGACCTCACCCACCCTTCATTAGGTCTTGAGAATAACCGTTAAAGGTTCTGAGGTTGCTTCAGTTAGATCCTTAAGTACACAAGGGAAAGTTTCATCAGGCTCCACGTTTATTGCCAAAAGTCACTCCGACCACAAGACTTAGTCAGCAAGCTTTGTTTGCAAGAGCTAGAGTTGGCTTTACTTAAAACTATCCAATCTAACCTGAGATCCTATCAGCTGAACTTTGCTCTGCCTAAAGTAGAACAGATGATAAAATCATTATGCTATATATTGTTGGCTTTCTATAGAATGCAAGTGTCAAGATTTTCTGGAACTTATAATAAGAAATATAAGTGAGTGGCTCACTATTCATTCCTTAACGTTACTACAAGGGAAGACTTGAAAAGCCAAAGGAAATGTAAGGAAAAATGTATACACCTTTTTGGCCAAACATAAAAAAGGGGTAAGTATTTCAGATCATTCTCTCCATAGATATTAATATAATCATTTAAAAAAATAAATGTTGTACCATCAAAACAAAGTTGTAAATATTATGCGGGGAGAATATAATTCTTACTATAACTTTGCTATTGATGTCAATCAGTTGTCCCAAATGTATTATGTGAATGTAAGTCCTGATCTTGCATTGGTCTTGCTCTTGACTTTGGTGGGGCACTCTGGGTTTTGGGCAGGGCCTCAGGTAGAAGTGGAGGGCTAGGCCAGGAGCTAGCCTCCCCGAGCCTGGGGTTCACCCGCCGCCCATGCACATAATGAAAAGTCTAGTCAAATAAAGTCATCTTGAGGCAAGACTCCTGCATGCTCAGCCAGGTGCAAAAGGGCTGAGGCAGGATTCCTGCTAGCTTTGTTGATATATCAGATACTGGCCTCTGCCAAAGACACCAGGCGAAGTAGTCAACATGGCATTCAGCATGGTAATTCCTATGTTCTATGAACAAAAATTTTAACTGAAACTGAAAGGAAGCTATGTGAACCCCTGTAACCTGAAATCCTCAAGTTTCTAACTGCTATGAACTTCTTTATCTGGTCAATAAAGAAAATACAAACCAAGTGTGATCCACATATTTTTAACGAGATTAAGCTGTGAATGCTGCAGCATGTGCTTTGTTGAAAATAGTAGGTGGCCAAAATTTCAATTGATTGTTATGCAAATAAATACAAATCAACTTTTGCGTGTGTGTGTGTCAGAGTCACCTCTGCAACTTCAGGGGTGCCATTTGTATATACCCTGGCCTGCCCCAGAGGAGTCAGTATTGCTGCTGCCCTCCTTCAGGGGTCCCATGTGGGGAAGGAATCTTTAAAATATGATGAGAACTCTTATGGAGTGTGGCCAGGAAAGACTACCTACGAACTCAATGAATCAGGAGATCTCTTTTTGGCCAGGTCCTACTCAGTAAGCCCTGCCTACTTCTTGGGCTGGTTTCACCCAGATGTGGCCAATTTGCACCACTGAACCCTCCCATCAGGCAGACATCCGATTGCTGCAGACTTGTATTTGTTGGTATTCCCAGTAGTGAACTAGAGTCTTTCGTAGCTTGAAAACCAGTTTTCATAAGAGGCGCATCAGTTTGCTAGCACTGTAGAAAAACTGTAAACACAGCAAAGCTGTGCATTAGAACTGAATCCTGTACTGATTTTTCTAGCTCTTTTGCCAGGGCTATTCAAATCTCAACATAAACAGGAAATTCTGGGCTATAGTCTAAATCATTAAGATTATCTATCATTTAAAAAGAGTAACAATCTGAATCTAACTAACTAACTAAATAAAATTCCATAGTTAACTATTGGAACTAAACTCCTTCAGCTTTCAGTTAAAAATGACATTTGCCCAATTATCCTTGTCACCACTTGGATGTTTTGGCTTATAATCCTCACTTAAAACCACTAATGATTTATGACATACTCTTAATTATATATGCCTTCTCTCCACCATTATATGAGAGTCAAGTACTAACCAAAATACATATGGAAAGCTCATCGCTTTCCAGAGGAATAGTTTCAATATTTGCATTGTTACGTAATAATATCAGAGATCCCAGGCTAACACTGGAGTCAGTGAGTTAGTTTGCTGATCATAAAAGCTTTCTTAAGGTTTCTGCAAGGAGCAATACAAATAAGGCTAAGTGTTCCTTTGAAAAGGCAATCTAGGGTACAGTGAAATTTGAGCTGGCTTCTAGATTGCTAGTGATGATTAACTGTCTACTTCAGTGGCTCTGAGAACTTCTTGTCTCGGGAGTATTCCGTTTATTGACAAAAGTTCATAAAGGTTGCTAGAGTGCTGCTCCTGGTAATGATCCAGGGATACTGTACATGAGTCCCAGGGGTCTACTTGGGAAAAGGAAAGGGAAAACAAAGCTCATGAATATCTCCAGATGGTCTTGGGTGGAATATCCACATTCCTGGAAGCTGGCCTGGTGAGAAAAGGGGATGCTTCCCTTGTAGTGTCTCGAGAAAGGCCAGTCCATTTAGGAAGCTGCTTGTCAAAAAAAAAATAATAATAATAAAAGTTGAAGAATTAGCCATTTGAGTCTCCATTTAAAATCGGCAAAGCAGGCAAGGTACAGTGTCATATTTCCTCCTCCCTGGGACTCATTTCAGTAGTTTGATTCCCAAAGAGCTGTCAGCCTGCCTTGCTCTTTAGCAGAGATGCTGAAGGGTTTGCTTGGGAAAGGAGGTAGGAGGCATTTTAATCAGTGTTGTAGTCTGCCAAGATCAAAGCAGAAGTTGCACATTTTAAAAAGTGTAATGTGGCAGAACCTCTAGTCGCTGTAGTGTGACGGCACAGCCACTGTTGTTAATAGTGCAACACATGAGTGGCCTATGTCTGTGACATGGTCTGCTGCAGCAGCAGGAGATGCTTCTTGCTGAAGGGGAGGAGTGTGTGAAAGCCAGAGAAAGCTTGTTGGAGGAGTGGAGTAAGAAAATTAGATTGAAGCTAAGTGGGAGAAAGCAACCTGAGAATGGAGGGAGGATGAGAGAAAGACAGATCAAATTCAGTTTAAGAATCTGGAGAAAGAACAAACTTCAGAGATTTCTAACTTTTAGTAGTGCGATTAATTTTTAAAAGAAGCATCCATGAAGCTCCCAGCAGACTAGCAGTAGAAGGATGCCTGCAGAAGGTACCTACACCTAGCTCAATCATTACAAAACCTTGGAAGCATTTGGAGACTTGATGGGTTAGCACTGACAGGGGCATAAGAACTTGTGCTCCAGAGGAAACCTGGTCCATGCATTTCAAAATATCAGACTGATTGACATCCCTGGCCAGTCTCCTCTGTTCAAGTAACCAGTTCAGCTGCAAGGGTGAGCCATAAAGATATACACACATTCATGAGAGCACACAAAACACATGTATGTGTGTAAAAGACAGAAAATGCCAGTCCGACCACTTTCAGGCAGTCATAAATCGACGCAAACGATTGAATTGCTGCAGATACAATGAAGAGAGCACAGTAGATGGGCAACTGAGTCAGAAGCTACTAACAACCAAGTCCATTTATTGATGTGTAACAGGCATTTTACATGGGCTCTGAGTACTGGCTACTGACAGTGACAATGATTCAATGAACAGTAGTTGGGGCTAGACATTCTACTGTAGACATAAGTGAATAGTTAAAAAAAAATGGGGGCTTGCCAAGGGGTCCATTTGACAGCCTTGGAGACTGAAGAACATAAGAATGGCCATACTGTGTCAGACCAAAGGTCCATCAAACCCAGTATCCTGTCTTATGACAGTGGCCAATGGGGGGTGCCTCAAAGGGAATGAACAGACAGGCTATCATCAAGTGATCCATGCCCCATCACCCAATCTCAGCTTCTGACAAACAGAGACTAGGACGCCATTCCTGCTCATCCTGACTAATAGCCATTGATGGACCTATCTTCCATGAATTTATGTAGCTCTCTTTTGAATCCCGTTACAGTATTGGCCTTCACAATACCCTCTGGCAAGGAGTTCCAGAGGTTAACAGTGTGTTGTGTGGAAAAAATACTTTCTTGTGTTTGTTTTAAACTTTAAACCTACTAATTTCATTTGGTGGCCCCTTGTTCATGTATTATGAGAAGGAGTAAATAACACTTCCTTATTTACTTTCTTTATACCACTCATGATTTTATAGACCTTTATCATATCCCCCCTTAGTCGCCTCTTTTCCAAGCTGAAAAGTCCCAGTTTTATTAATTTCTCCTCACACGGAAGCCGTTCTATACCCCTAATAATTTTTGTTAACCTTTTCTGAACCTTTTCCAATTCCAATATATCTTTTTTGAAATGGGGCGACCACATTTGCACGCAGTATTCAAGGTGTGAGCGTACCATGGATTGATATAGAGGCAATATATTTTCTGTCTTTCTTTTCATCTATAGAACAGGTAGAGCATGTGAAACAGCAGTGAAAGCTTCTCAGCATAGGCTAGTCTACACGAGAAACGTACATTGGGATAGCTGTGTCTCTCAGGGTGTGAAAAGTGCACACCTGTGAGAGATGTAGCTGTACCAACCTAACTCCCCATGCAGACAGTGCTAGGTCAATGGAAGAATCCTCCCTTTGAGTTAGCTACCGCCTCTCAGAGACGTGGTTATGTATGTAAATGAGAGAGCCCCTCCTGTCGGCATAAGTAGTGTCTACACTGAAGCACTACAGTGGTGCAGCTGTGCTCCTGTTGCGTTTTAAGTGTTGTCATACCCTGTGCGCCTCAGTACTGATCTGATGAGCCTGCCACGAGTGCTGCCATGCAAATTCAGTTGTTGGTCTCCTCAAGGACTCTGTAAGCTAGTGTCATTGTGATGGTATACATAACTCAGTGAATAGATGTCAGATGGTAATATCTTTCCACTAATACCAGCCAGAACCAAGTTTAAACCAGTATCCTAAAGATGAAAGACTAAGCCCCAGATTCACCACTTCAGTTTTATATAGGTATAATCCCAGTGAATCAACCCCTCTGTGTCCCATTACTATTCTCTTGATTCAACATCTTTACTGTTCCTATTTTATACTTTGGCTGGGATGATTAGCCAACATTCAGGACCTTGTGGGTTGTTTGCATTAAGAAGAAAAATTGATGATGGAGTCAGGCATACTCTTTTAAATAACCCCATTTATTTACAAAGAATGTACATAAAATCCTGTTTCCCTGAACACAATAGGATCAACCAGCAGGAGGCAGAGTTTTACTGTATGTATTTAGTCTATGAACTTATCCTTGATAAATTTAGGAGAAATATCCAACCTCCTCTGGAAGCAGACACTTAGTTTTTAGTAGTAAAGAATTTTTCACTCCAACTATAACTACATGGCTTTCTTATTTGGGCAATCATAGAAAGGCATTTCAAAAACATAAAAAGCCTTCAGTGATTGTGCTTAAAATGTGATGCTGCAGACTATGTAATTATGTTAAAAAGTTATTCAGCCAAGAGGAGATCATTGTAAGAACATAAAAATGGCTATACTGGGTCAGTCCATCTAGCCAGGATCCTGTCTTCCAACACTGGCCAGTGCCAGATGCTTCAGAGGAAATGAACAGAACAGGGCAATTATCGAGTGATGCACCCGCTGTCATCGAGGCCTGGTTTCTAACAGGTTTAGGGACACCCAGAGCATAGGGATGCATCCCTGATCATCTTGGCTAATAGCCGTCGATGGATCTAACCTTCATGAACTTATTTAATTCTCTTTTGAACCCAGTTATTTATTGGCCTTCACAACATGCCGTGGCAATGAGTTCCATGGGTTGACTGCGCATTGTGTGAAGAAATACTTCTTTACGTTTGTTTTAAACCTGCTGCCTATTCATTTCATTGGGTGACCCCTGATTCTTGTGTTATGTGAAGGGATACAAACACTTCCTTATTCACTTTCTCCACACAAGTCATGGTTTTATAGACCTCAACTATATCCCCCCTTTGTCATCTCTTTTCTAAGTTGAACAGTCCCAGTCTTTTAAATCTCTCCTAATACAAAAGCTGTTCCATACGCCAATTATTTTTGTTGCCCTTCTCTGTACTTTTTCTAATTCTAATATATCTTTTTCGAGATGGGGCAACCAGACTGCACGCAGTATTCAAGGTGTGAGCATATCATGGATTTACACAGTGCCATCATGATATTTTCTATCTTATTATCTATCCCTTTCCTAATGGTTCCTATCATTCTGCTAGCTTTTTTTGACTGCTTATTGCACATTGAGCAGATGTTTTCAGAGAACTGTCCACAATGACATGCAGATCTTTTCTTGAGCAGTAACGGCTAATTTAGACCCCAACATTTGGTATGTATAGTTGGGATTACGTTTTCCAATGTGCATTACTTTGTATTTATCAACATTGAATTTCATCTGCCATTTTGTTGCCCAGTCACCCAGCTTTGTGCGATCCTTTTGTAATTCTCTGCAGTCTTTTTTGTACTTAACTATCTTTAGTTATTTTGTATCATCTGCAAACTTTGCCACTGTTTTCACCCTTTTCGAGATCATTTATGAATATGTTGAATAGGACTGGCCCCAGTACAGATTCTTATGGAATAGCACTATTTACTCCTCTCCATTGTGAATACTGACCTTTTATTCCTATCCTCTGTTTCAGGTCTTTTAACCTGTTACTGGTCAATGAGAGGCACTTCCCTTTTATCCCATGATAGCTTACTTTGCTTAGGAGTCTTTGGTGAGGGACCTTGTCACTGTATACACTAAATCAGAGGTTCTCAAACTTTTTCTTTCTGAGGCCCCCTGCAACATGTTATAAAAACTCCACAGCCCACTTGTGCCACTATAACTGGTTTTCTGCATATAAAAGCCAGGGCCAGCGTTAGGGTGCAGCAAGCAGGGCAATTGCCTGGGACACCATGTCACAGGGGTCCCCGCAAAGCTGCATTGCTCAGGCTTGAGCTTCAGCCTCGGGTGGCAGGGCTCAGGCGAGTCTAATGCTGGCCCTGCTTGGACCCCCCTCCAAAACCTGCTCGAGGCTCCCCAGGGGGCCCCGGACTCCTGGTTGAAAACCACTGCACTAGATCATTATATACACTTGATCACCCTTTGCCACATGTTTCTTGACTCTCTTGAAGAATTCTTATAGATTGGTGAGGCATGATTTCCCTTTACAAAAGGAAGATGTGTCCAAGCCTTGTTATCTGGAACCATCTGGTCAGAAACAGCATCCTGGACTAGGTGAACCTTTGGTCCGATGCAGTATGGTCATTCCTATGTTCTTACAGAAGGCTCAACAGGTGAGAATGACAAAGTCCTAGTCCATGGATTTCTGACTATATGCTCTCCCTTGAGACTCCTTCAAAGTAACAACAGCATGGATTTTGTCTCTGCCTTGCTATGTAATGTCTGGGTCCAAGTCCCTCTGACTACCCATATTTTCCCCCTGATTTGGTGATGCCAAAAAGGACGTGTTATTACTCAGGGTGACAGTAATTTTGTGTTATATGTTCCAATATTCCACCTTTAGTTCTCCAGCTCTGTCGTCCTTCTCCCTTTTGTCACATGGGGAATGTTAGTTTAGGATCACATTTGTCATTTAAACTTTTTAGGAGAGGAGGCTGGTATTCTGCATAAGAGTAGAATAGAGTTATACATCCATCTTCAATCTCCAAGCAGTCCACAAGCATTTGTAATGTAACATTCTGCTCCTGTTGTAGGAGCAGCTCAGAATAGAAGATTGTATTGCACAGAAAATATCAAGAGTCGCAACTGAATATTTTTTCAACATTGCAATGAATTTTCAAATCTAAAGCATCTGGTTAGCGCCGCCACCCAACTTTTGGAATAGCTGCCATAGGAGAAAAGAGAAACATTTAAAAGCAGCACAGGATAAATAACCAAAGTCCTGTAAATAAGTTAGAAGATACTGTTCAGCATTGTCTAAGGCTTGCTAGTGCAAATGGGAAAGTGAGGCTGGCATGTATCCAAGCACTCAGCTTGGTCATAGCAGCAATGTTTCTTCTAATGCTTTGCTCTTTGAGTGGAATTAATTAGATGTAAAACCTGCAAACACATCACACTAATCTGATAATCAGATATTGCTCTTGATCAATCTACATTTCAGTACTGCCAACCCCAAGTATTCAAAAAAACATGAATCAGGCAACCCCAAACCATAAGATTTTGTTAGCAGTCATGAGATTTTTTGGAAAAAAGCAATAAATGTTGAGTTGTTTTTATTAGCTTTCTGGGTTAGGTGGCCTTTTTAATCTCTAAATACAAGGGCTAGATATTTACTTTTTCTTTAAATGAAAACTGAGATTCTTACTTAATCACATGCCTCCAGGAGATGGGGCTCCAAGAAAAACACCACATATCACAAGACTCACAATAACAAGCTCAAGAATTAGCAACAATAGTGTCTGAATTCCCCATCAGCATCAGTGGCAACTCTCCTAGATCGAAGTCTGCACAGGTTCCTTGGTGTGCAATTTACATGTTGTCCTCATGTTTTCTTTTCTCTAATAGAATCTGGTAGTGTCTCTCTTCTCTCTCCTGCTGGCTACTAGGAAGTGTTGTGTGATTATGGGTGCAGCCCCTCTCTTCCTAGCCCCTGGGAGGAAGAGTTACTTTTTGTTCCCAAGGTAGGTTTGAAGCCTTTGAAGGGAGGAAGGGCAGCCTTGTGGTTAAGGCGCTGGGCTAGGACTAAAAATATAAGGATTTAGCTCCTGGCATAAGCCCAGTGTGTGGCCTTGGGCAAGTCATTTTACCTCTGTTTGCCTCAATTTTCCATCTGTAAAATGGAAATAATATTTTCCTACTTCATTTGGCTACAGTGAGGATAATTCACAAATATGTGGGAGGCAGTCTGGGAATACTGTGATGTGTGTGGGGGATTATAATTTTCTAGATACATAGAGAGATGAAAGCCATTTGAAGACTTTTAGAAAGTATGAACTTCAATGCCATTATTTCTACTGCATAGGAGACAAATGGGAGAGATAGTGGAAGCCAATTAGATACATAGACAAAAGAATGAATAAATAAAATAAAATGCCATCATTTCAACTGGTAATGTTTGCTGGGCCTCTCTTTTAAGACTACACAGTAAGTGAAGACCTTCTGGCTGAGGGCACTAATGATCAACTGCATGGCAAGTCACCTTAGACCTGGAAAAGATGTGCTGGGTGCGCTGCATACCAGATAAGTGAAATTACATGGCACAAACAGAAAATAGAACCATAACAGCTTTGTGAGCCATTAAAGGTTAACACATGGCTATTTCCCTTCCACTTTCTACTTTCCAGGTAATCTTTTCCTTTAGTAATGGGATCAACAGTCAAGCTGAAGATGGCATTTCCAAAATGCCATTTCTTACTGAAAGGTTAGACCGTTAATGAAACTTCAGAGAAAATGTAGGTTGTTTTTCCTGTATTTGGTTTATATGTAACAGAAGATAAAAGGTACATGGAAAAGTCAAACATTTGGCATTTATAGTACTTCTAAGTCACTCAGCTATTAAGGGCCAAAAGTGATTTTTGAATTTCCACTGACCTAATGTTTATTTGGCTGGTAGAATATTTTTGAATGTTTACTTATTTGTTTTTGCTTTGCATAACATCTAACTAAACTCTAGGCAATTTGCAGCAAAATTCCACAACAAGCTGCCCTAATGGACCAGAGAATTTGGCCCAAGTTTAAATAAATAATAAAAACAGAAAAAAAATACAGATGGGAAGATAAAAGAGCACAAAAGCAATTTACTTGAAAAAACGTAAAAGTACACCAAAACACAAAATGTATTTAAATAGCAATTGCTTTTCTTGCCATTCCACTCAAAACAAGACAGCCGTTCCCACAAATAGTGTTTGCACTGAGTAGACCCTGATGCCGCAATTAGTGCCAACGAGCCCCAGGGGACTGAGTAAAGTGCTTCGTAACATGAGTAATGGTTGCAGAATCTTGACCTTGGTTATTAATGAGGATATTGTCCTCATCCTCAAAGGAAACTGCACAACGCCTTCAAAAACTGAGCCTGAGAGCTTAAGATCATAATTTTGTAAGACACTGAAAATTGTGGTCATAATCAAGACAAAGGATTTATGGCTTATTACAACAATCTGTAACCCACTGTCATGGGATACACTACTCACTGATGTGGTGCCTCCTAATGACCACATATGGGGATTAGCTCATGACCAGTCTGAGGCCCCTCCTTCAGGTTCTCACCCTGTGGTCTTGTTCTCTCTAGAGCCAGGTGACCTCCTCGTCATAATTCAAGGTGCTTTCTCCTCATGACTTGGCCTTCTGGCGAGGTCTCTATTGTCCTCCCCTTCCAGGGTATCAAAATCTCACTGGACAAGCTACCCATATGCTGTGTCAGGCAGCCTTCTGGTTCAAGTCCAAGTCAAGTGTCACTTTACCAATGGCTGGTTGGGGAACCTGGGCCCGTCTTCTACTCTGAGTTCCAGCCCAGGTGCCCCATGCCATGTGGTCTACTCAATCTCACACCCTGTTGCTGTTTCCCTGGTCTCCTTCCTATATTACTTCTCTATGTCCCGGCCCACTCCTGGGTTTACCACGTTTGCTCTGCTTCCAGTGGCTTCTCCCCCTCTTGGCTCCTTGCCAGACTCTGTAGTCCAGGGCAGGATCTCAGGTCTTACTTGCCCCTATAGGTGCTGACTCCCTGGGTGCTCCAGGGCTAGAGCACCCACCAAAAAAAATTAGTGGGTACTTAGCACCCACCAGGCAGCCAACACTTCTCCTTCCCCCCCACCCAGCGCCTCCCTCCTGCTGTGGATCAGCTGTTCTGTTGCATGCAGAAGGTGCTGGGAGGGAGGGGGAGGAGTGAGGGTCGGGCTTGGAGGAGAGGGTCAGAACTGGGTGGGAAGAGGCGAGGAAGAGGTGGGGTGGGAGTGGGGACTTAGGGGAAGGCGTGGAGTGGGGCTGGGGCTGGGGCTGAATGGTGATTGAGCACCCCCAGGCAAAGTTGGAAGCCGGCACATGTGACTGCAGCCCCCTCTTACACGCAACTTCCTAGCTTTATACAAGCCCAGCCTGTACCTGCCTAGCTGCGCTTCATATTCAGTTAAAAGCTTATCAGCCTTGCCTCTCCTGTAGGTGAAGCCTATAAGGTTAACTAGCCCTTTCTCACTACTCAGGCCTTGTATGAGGTAGGCACCCAATCACATCCACTAACCCCCCCCCCTTTTCGTCCCATGACTGCAGAGGTGTTAACTGGCTGCTTTACCTTGAATGATCTCTTACAACATGTGTTAGGAACTATGCTAAACAATCTGTTCCACCTTGTGTTTAGCTGTGATACTCTGAGCACCTTTCCCATACCCAAAGAAGAGCTCTGTGAAGCTCGAAAGCTTGTGGGCAGGTCTACGCTATAGAATTACTTAGGTATAACTTGCTTTGCTCAGGGGTGTGAAAAATCCCACCCAGATAGCTACCAGCTCTCTCCTGTCAGCATAGAGCATCTTCATTAAAGTGCTACGGCGGCTCAACTGCATCAGTGCAGCTGTCCCTATATTAAGTGTAGACCTACCCTGTCTCTTTCACCAACAGAAGCTGGTCCAATAAAAGATATTACTTCACCCATAGGTGCCGAGTTTGTAATCTGCCAGAGGGTGGTCCCCACATCCACTCCACGCCTTCCACCCTGGCCCCACTCCCACCCTGCTTCTTCCCACCCTGCCTCTTCCCCAGCCAGTTCTAACCCCTTCCCCGAGCACACTGCACCTTCACTCTCCCCTCCCCCCAGCACATCCAGATGGTACAAAACTGCTGATTCACAACAGGTGGTAGGCAGTGGGAGGGAAGGGGAGGCGCTGATCAGCAGGGCCGGAGGTGCTGGGGGGCGGGCGAGGTTCTGGTAGGGGGGCTGCCAGTGGGTGCTCAGCAGCCACCATTTTTTTCTTGTGGATGTTCCATCCCCAGAGCACCCATGGAGTCAGCGCCTATGACCTCACCCACCTTGTCTGTCTAACATTCTGGGACCAACACAGCTACAACAAAGCTGAAAACATTAATGGACACGATTTTTAATTCTTAGGATTATTTGTTTGGTCTGAGGATTATTTCTTCATGTGAAATTCACCCCTGTGCAGAAGGTCTGCCCAAGGAACTTCACACCATTTAGATCCAATTTTAAACATGGCCTAAAGGGCCAAACTCTATGAGGTAATGAACTTCTGCATCTCCCACCAAAATCAATGTGCTAAATGGCTTAATGTCAATGTGCTAAATGCCAATTTCACCCTTCCTGAATGTAGTCATCTGTCTGTGACAATTTTTTCCACCACACCCAAGCAGTGATTTAAAAGAGGGAGGATTATATATAGGCTTATGACTTTGGACAAGGAATAAATTGCACTAGCAAATAAACTCCTAAGTAGCAAATAGTTTAATGCTTGTGTCTTTTAGAAGATACAACAGAAATGGGATATATACACATGCACAAGACAGGAGTACCATGCAAAAACAGGCCATTTTCTGCGGATGTCGTTTTTTGGGGTCACAAATAAATGCAAAACTATTTTTACTGGTGCAAATATTGGTAGACAAACTGATAGTTAGACATTAATAATATTTGCTCTGGCGATTAATACAATAAAAAACGAGGGCACAATTATGTTTGCTCATGCTACTATATATCATGCAGGTTCTTTCTAACTGTTGTGCCAGATGGCATCTGGCAATGCCATAGTGTGTAAGTGGTGATGAGGAACCATAAGAACCTTTACACCTCTTGTGTATGTGCACGGAGAGTTGGCACAAAAATAGACCCCCGTGCTGTCTTGAGTGCAAAGAGTGCAGTGCACTAGCAGCACTGCTAGCCCGAGAATGCCCTTTCTAGCAAGTGCCAGAGGTAGACAGGTCCTCAGTAGCCATACTCCTCCTCTAGTCCTGGTGGGATTTAGATCCTCAGCTAGTGTAAAGTCTCCAGGAGCTCCCACTGGGGCAGAACACTTCTGCATCACCTCTTAAAGCACTGTGGGCTGTGCTAAGTCATGATTGAGCCCAGTGTATTTTTTAAAGCTGTCCATGTTGGCCTTCAATTATTTTACATTGCTTTAGAATGTGTGTACTGATGTGATGGAACGTGGAAATATAGCATTCAAAATACATGGCATATATACTTGCCTTTGAATGTAGCATGCTAGTGGGTCCTTAACTGTACATGAAGAGAAGAATATCTCGTCGTATTTTCCTGTAATATCTAAAGAGGAAAAAGCTATATCTACATATTCAGCATGTTATTTGGCTTGGTTTCCTGATTATTTCAGTTCTTTGTATTTCATTTTTGAAAATTTATATAGCATAATCTTTGGATTCCCTAATGAATTATTAGAACAGCACATCAAATTATGGGTTTTCAATTGCAAGATGTCTATCTGTCTCTTTGCAGATGCATTTTATGTAAAAATATGAACATGCATCTAATTTGCCCACTACTGTTTGACTTTGTAATATGGTTTTGCTACAAGAGTTTCAAAAAATTGTTACAGACCAGTGGATCATATCTGAAAGAACAAAGCAGCAAATAAATTGTTGCTTTTTAATAAAGTTAATGCATGTTAATATATGCTAATATATATTTCAAAAGTACCAAATAATGATATCAGATTCCTGCATGAGATTGAATGGTTTGGTCACAGGAGCAGGTGAGTCATCTTGATAAACCACTGAACTCAAAGTTCAAAGATTAAAAGGAAGGTAGAAAAGCTCAAGAAAAAGGTAGATTTTCTTCAATGCTTGTCGTCACTGTGGACTAATGCCCCAGATCTTCAGTTCCAGAGACCTGTATTCAGATTTACTTAGGTCTCAGTCTTTAGAGGCCCAGAACTGGAATAGAAGGCTAGGGAACAGATTTTGATCTCAGGTATACTAGTGCCTTTTTCATTCAATGGAGTTACTCCAGATTTGCATAGTCATAGGGCATGCTTCTCCAGAATCCCCCCCTTATGGTCCATCATGGGGCTGCAGATACATTGAGCTTAGCTTCCCTTGGGTCTTTTCAAACAATTACCCAGACCAGACGATTCAACACTACCATGCAGGAGCTGGTTTATTTATTCATTCTACTGAGGGTAAATCACTTAGTTAGCTGCTCAGGTTCACACCCAAGTCTGTGTCCATTGAAGAGTCCTGGCCAATTTCCATCTCTGTTCAGGAGATTCAGGTCTACCTCCTGGAGCTAGGTTGTACTTAAGACAATCCCTCTGTCCTTCTCCTTAAGACAGAAGCCTCCTAGCTCTCCTCCTTGGAGTTGGAGTTGACTTTAGACCAGCCATAGAGCCTCAGGCAGCTTCTCCTCCAACTGGCCCTTCTCTCAGTCAAACCTTCCTCTTTCAGGCTGGGAGGGTTGAGCAGGCAGCCTTTCTTCTGCTGCTGTCTTCCCCTGGCTCACACAGGGCCCTGCAGGACTCTTCTTACTTCCTGCAGTATCTGCAGTCATCTGCACTGTTATGAGCATGGTCCTGCCAAATTCACATCCATTTTCGTAAATTTCATGATCATAGCATTTTAAAAATCTTGAATTTCACAGTTTCAGATACTTAAAATCTTAAATTTCACAGTGTTGTAACAAAGCATGAATATGTATTTTAAAATGGCTAACTATAAACATGTAAAACCCATGACAACCCCCCCATATGACCCGCCATACCAAGCCATCCTAATTTCTGTGCTGCTGCTGGCAGGGTGCTGCCTTCAGAGATCAGTGCCCAATCAGCAGCCACCACTCTCCATCCATCCGGGTCTGAAGGCAGTGCAGAAGTAAGGATGACACTACCATGACACCCCTGCAATAGCTGTGCAACCCCATTTTAGGTCAGGACCCCCAGTCAGAGAAATGCTGCTATAGGGTAATAATACATAAAAGATCAGATTTCACAGAGGAGACCAGATTTCATGGTCTGTGACATGTTTTTCATGGCTGTGAATTCAGTATGGCCCTAGCTATGAGGGAGGCGGCATCAGCATTTATGCTTGTCTCTGTTTCCCAACTCATCTTCAATTGCTTGCGAGAGAGGGGCCTTGTCCTACCTTCTCTGCAAGGCTCCTGGCCCCAGGCCCTTAAAGAAACAGTACCAAGATGTGACATCCCCCATGGTACAATCTGGACTGTTGAACAGCTGTGTCTCCTCAATTCTCCACCCTGGGGTGCCTTTTACACTGCTTCTCTGTGATAGCAACCTCTCCAGGTCTGCTCACACACAGCCACCAGCATGTACTTCACTCCCAGTTATACTGTATGAGTGCTATGGCCAGCCATTCTTGAATTACACTGAATTACATAATAGAAAGTGATATGCAAAAATCCTGTTATTACAAGATTTTAAGTTATTACAAGTAACAAGACATGAAAGTCAGAACTGGATATAAGAAAATTAAAGTAAAATGCAACTAATGTCTAACTTAACAAGCTAAATGAATTCAATGCAAAGTTTTCTCTCACCACATGATTCAGCGTCTCACTGGCTGGCTTCCTTTCAGCCAGGACTCCTCCCCCAGTTCAGTGTTACTTTCCTTATCCTTCAGGTGTTGTTGATGCCTCTGCTAGAAAGAAAGGGAGGAGTATTTTGGGGCATCTGTTCCCCTTTCTTATAATTCTCTTTTTCCTTTGAAAATCAACTCCAGCTGAGGTTCAGGAGACAGAAAGTGTTTGTGACCGGGAACCTCAAGCTGTTCTTTTGCCAAATGCAGATTTCTCACTCACACCCTCTTTCCTGCCAAAGAATGGCTGCTTAACCAGGTGATAGCCCATTTGATTTCATTGACACCCTGCTGAGGTATCAGTTTGCCTTTTGTCACTGAAGAAATGGTTCGTGGCTGCTTTTCTACACTTGGAACATGTCACAGTAATGCCATACAGTAGAATCTTATAACTTTATGTACAATGTTGCCACACATATTTTACCAGGACAATAAATGATCAGCAAATTATGAGTTTTCAAATGATACCTCACAAGGCTTACTTCATACAAAATTTATCATAGTCTTATAAAAGGGATGAACATAGAGTATAGACCACTGGTGGGTAACCTGTGGCCCACAGGCCACACTCGGCCCATCAGGGTAAGCCATTGGCAGGCTGCCAGACAGTTTGTTTACATTTGCACAGCTGCCCACAGCTCCCAGTGGCCACAGCTGACCGTTCCTGGCCAATGGGAGCTGTGGGAAGTGGTGCAAATGCAAACAAACTGTCTGGAGGCCCGCCAGCGGCTTACCCTGATGGGCCGAGCGCAGCCCACGGCTACAGGTTGTCCACCACTGCTATAGGTTGTTCAGAAGGGGCTGTTTATGACACCCCTATGCCAGGTGAGGTTTCCTTTATGCTAGATGAGGTAATCCTCAGATGCTGCAATAGGCAGCTTTAAGTCCTCTTGAGCAACTGAAGCAGTGCAAAAGGGACATCAATGGATGCCAAGATCTGGCCCTGAGGGTCACCATACTGCCCCTTAATGAAGGTCCTATATGGTATTTCAAGTTTAAATATAATCTTCCCAGCTGACCTTTGCATATGCACAGTGATTCCATTTGTCTTATGCCACGTAAGCCTGAAGCTGTGTGTTCTGTGAATTAAAACAGAACCCTGCATGTTGTATGGCTATGTGTTCTTATAAACTTCAAGAAAATAAAACAGTACAGTGGTGCTCTTGAGAAGCAAGCAGTCAGCCTGGAAAAACTGTTGCAAAAAGCAACAAGCATTAGTGCTAAAGAGTCACATGTGTGGATCCCTTATGCAGTGATGGAAGAAAAGATCTTTATATTTTCCTCTAGGGATCAGCAGTAAAATTAAGACCCTTTTGGTTGAACAATGAATTGAAAAGTTTGACATTCTCTTATTCTGAGTACCATTCACGTTGTGCAATGGGCTAGCATGAGACCAGTTATTTATGCCCTGAGTGGGAATTAAGTGATGCATAAATGTCACCCTTTCATACTAGTGTAACTTATGGCTTTCCCCCAGGAACTATAAAAGTAACCAGTTGTCTGTGAGTAAATACATATGTATATAAGAAAGTTATGGTGGAAGAGGGAGTAATTTCTTTAACTGCGTAATACCAGAAATAATTCTCAGAAATGGCAAACTCAAATCTCATAACAAGCAAGAATTATTTCCTCAACTCCCATTTTTATCAAAGAAAGCTGGATCTCTATTGCAGTTTTTCTCCCTGGAAAAATGATCTTTGTAATAGAGACTTACATGTTCTATTAACTGCTGTGGCTTTGGGCCATACCCAGAGCCACAATTTTGGGAAGTGAGCACCTCGTTTTCAAAAGAGAAATAACAAACATGCAGAAAGCTATCTTTGCTAGTGTGAGTGCCACAGAGTCTACCGTTCCAAAGAGTGGAAGGAAGGAAGAATTGCTAAATGCTAAAGAAGAGATAAATCACTCTCGCTAATGTCTGTAAAGTTCTTGGAAGAAGAAGGTTGTTGTATAAATGCTAAATAGTGCTAATCTCCTTTTCAATCTCATTGCAACGCTTCTATTCTTAGTGGATGTTTATTAATTTCAGTGTGGTGAAAATACAATTTACAAAAGATATCAGATTTGCCATTCTTCACAATCAGAGTCTTGCTGTGCCTTGCTGGCTTTGCTACCTATTAGCCAGAGGAAATTTGATGTTTCCTCTAGCCATGTACAGTGAAAACTTATGAAAAAAGCTCATCCCTGGGATTAGAAGAAGAAAGCAGTGGCTAAATATATAAAATAGATGAGATGTAGTATAGCAATAATATATAATCTGGAGAATGAATTTTGTTCATTAAGACTGCCAGGATTCTATACTCAGTCTCTATAAAACAAGATATTAAAATATTGCATATAAAGACTGAAATAGCCATAATACGTCCTTCCATAAGTGATGGTTTAATGATTTAAAAACAGGAATCGCATCTATGAAATATTATTTGAATTTTTGTGCAGCTAAGGCATAAGGATATCAGCTTTGTTCAGAAATTATTTGCATCAGGAAGGGTTTGAGTAAAGCTGTAAAATAAAGGCAGTAATCCCTATCTTCAAGTAACACGGAGGGGCAATTGCATTGTTTGAGACTTCTGCTTTTTAGTAGCATTCTTAAGAATCACCCCCTTTTTGAACCCTTCCACTGACTTCCCCTTCTCCTCTGCACCAGGTTTAAATTTCTGAAGTGAAAATCTGACCCTAATGACGTCAGTGGGAGTTTTGCCATTGTTTACAATGGAGTCAAGATATCACTCTTGGTTCACTATCAGAGACCCTCCATAAATCTGCTTCTTTTTCTACATCCAACATAGTCTTTTACTGCATCACCACCCCTCCCCAGCTTTTGTATGGACCTACTCCATGCCTGGGGCACACTCCCATTTCTAGTTTTCCAAGACACTTCACTTTCATCATTCAAATACCTCTTCAAGGCTAATCTCTTCCATGCCCTTACGAAGACAGTCAATAAAGAATAGCAATAAAAATAAAAAATATGATTTAAATTCAATAAGTTGGGTCTGCACAGTTTTACAAATAGGAAGTGTTCACATAAATCAGCAATTGGTATCAGCACGAGGTCAGTTATTTATTGTTATCATTTTATTACTGTTATTATTACAGTAGCATCCAGAGGCACTGATTGGAGATCAGGGTCCCATTCTGCTATGTGTTGTACACAGACTGTCCCTGCTCTCTGGAGATTACAATCTATGTTTGCAATGCAATAACTAGTTGACAAATGTAACCCGCACAGCTCCTGGGTGTGGTGTTCTGTCCCATCTAGTGGCACTGAGACCACTTAGAGAGAGAGAGAGAGTGAGTCTGCTCTACAGCCTTAGCTAACAGCCAGCTGTTTTTTAGTTAAGGCTGTAGAGCAGACTCATTTAACTCTCTTTTAAGTGGTTTCGGTCCCACTAGATGGGACAAAACACCACACGCAGGAGGTGTGTGGGTTACATAAATAAGTAGAGGTGGGAAGACAAGTTAAATAGTGAAACAGTTAGGATTAGCTTCAGAATTAGTTGTTTCAGTATGTAGTTGCCAAAATAACCACGTGCATGGGCAAATATTGTTCATGCATATATAACCAATCAGTTAACCTCACATTCATAGATGCGATCCCACTGCTGATTTACATAGGAGTCATGGCCTGCTTCATTTCTGACTTGGGCTGGAGCATTCCTTCTAAGAAACCTGATGACTGCAAGCTTCTCAGGGATCACCGTACTGATGCTGAACTTCGTGCAGACACCCAATCAGCATAGTACAGTGCAGCCCAGAACTCCTGAACTCAAGTGATCCACCCTGGGTCAGGGTCACACATTTACATATTAGCTATTTGCACGCACAAGACAGGTGCATACAAACGTACGTGAACAAGTCTCAATGTACAACTTTGTAAATATGGTCCATGATATGATACTTTCCCCATCTGTTTTGTTTAAAGTTAATAAAAATCAGAGTGACCTTTTCACACCCACCTACGTTTATTTAGCACAGGTGTTGCATACATTAGTTTTGAATAATTTTGAATGGCATTTAAAAACATGAGAAAATTTTGCAGCATGAAAACCCTAATGCTTTTGTTACTAGCGTGTTGCATACCAGCACTTTCACTTCAACTGCTGTGAGGAATGTCTTATTAAAATAGATGTTTTCTAGTATGTGACCTTTTCAAATAACATTTTACATTTTACTTAACGTCCGTGAACCACTGAAAGCCCACTATTAACATTACATGTCTGTCTCATTTAATTTCCTCACTCCTCTTCAGTCTCAAAACTATAAGCTCTGAAGGAGAGTCTGCTCTCTTAATGGGATGCAAAAACGCAATGGGACCTTCTCAGACAATTTATCCGTATGCAGATGGAGATATATAAAATCAGTCACAACAAGATAAACACGGGGTGGCCTGTACTGCCAACTTCTGCTCTAGAGGATTCTTGTTGGGAAAGGGTGTTTCTGAGAGTTCTGTTACCCTAAGCCAGCTGGCAAATGTTCACACATGTTCACCCTCTTAGTTACTGCTGCTGTTCTGATTTTGATCTTGCTGGTCCTGCTGAGGACAGTCTTACCTGAAAAGAACTGAAAGAAAAGCACACTTTCTTGGTCTGAATTTCAGTCACCCTTTGGGAATGGGAAATTTTGAGGGTGTCTTCTTTTGATCCGATCTTTGCACTGTCTTTAACTAAAAATGTACCATAATGAACAGTGTTGCCTTGGTAGGTGGGTAGACTCACTAGGTGACCTCAGTAGTTACTCCATTTCTATGCAGAACAGGAGGGGACAGTTTTGCCTAGCCTGATACTCATGAGGAAGATGACCTAGTCCCAGACCTCCTCACTCCCCATATACCAATAATTACTTTCCTAGCAAATTGGCAATAAGTTTCTGTCATAAAAGTTTAAATTAAATCCGCTGGATAAATGTCAAACAATTGAGTATGGATTCCAATGAAAAAATTGGCGTCGGGGGTGGGGGGGAGGGAGATGACACTGTAAGAATTCCTCCTAGACTAACTGGATTCAATCTCAAAAGACATTTGTGGCCTCTCTAAAGATGTAAAATCCTGACTGGCTCCCTTGGGAAATGAGCTACAAAAGACTGCCATTGATACTAGTGAAATTAAAGAAGAAACTGCCTCCTTAAAGCTTTGACTAGACAAACTGGGAGAAAAACAGGATGACTTAGAAAATAGCTCTCAAAGAAACAACGTTTGCCTCTTGGGCATTGCTGAGGGTCTAAAGGGGAAGGATATTATCAGCTTTCTTCAGAAGCTGCTCCCTGACATACTTAAATTGGCCCCCCAGCTGCCCTCATTAGATATTGAAAAGGCTCATTGAATGCTGGTACTAGAAGGCAGGAGTCTGGCAAGCCCAGAACCATCATCTTCCAGCTGCTGAAGTTCAGTAATAAAGTAACGTTAATGAATTCTGCTAGAAAATCTAAAATCCTGATGTACAAAGGCCACAACATTTCTCTTTTTCCTGACGTCTCAGCTGAGCTTAACCAAAAGAGGGCTGCATTTAATGGCATAAAGCAAATCCTGAGGGGGACCAAAGTCAGATACAACACAAAGTACCCATCTACCTTCATTATAGATTTAGCAGGCTCCCTAAGATTTTGCAAGACCCCCTCTGAAGGTGGGCAAACACTTCAAAGACTGAGACCAGATTCGATCAAAAATAGCAGAAGGGTTTTTTATCACAAAAAGCATACCTCAACAAGTTTAAAAATTAGTTTGTTTTCCTATGTATCCTTATAGATATAGTAACATTTGCTTATATAATCTTCCAGCTCCTAACAGCTAACCAGCTAGACTGAACTCTTCTGCTTTGGAACTGAGCAATAAC
Source organism: Gopherus evgoodei (assembly GCF_007399415.2). Taxonomy (NCBI): domain Eukaryota; kingdom Metazoa; phylum Chordata; order Testudines; family Testudinidae; genus Gopherus; species Gopherus evgoodei. The sequence continues at coordinate 99,656,331 of NC_044322.1, forward strand.
AATTGTATAACCCCCGCTATGCATTGAGTAACAGTTAGCTGGGGTTTATAGCACCATCTACTGACTGAAGTATTATGTGCACTAATCATCACAACTTGCACTTCTAGACACAAGTCTCTTGGAATTGTCAGTACTCCTGATGTGTAAACTATACCCTAAACTTTAAATACGAGTTACTCAAATAAATTCTTGTTATTCAATTTGTGCAGGGCATTTCATATACTATGACTGTGATTTTTTATATTGTTATATTTTTCATATTTAGATTTTATACTAATTTATATTTGCTTTAGCAAATCTATTGTAAATTTACATATGATGAGTCTGTATATATGTGTATGCATATATGTATGTATACATAAAATATGTAGGTAGGAATGTATTATATATTTTCTAGAATACCCAATCATATTTACAGGGTAATATATGACTTAAAATATTTTTATATTTACAGCTGTTTAGACGATTAGAAAATATAGGAGGGGAGGAATGGATGAAACTGATGCCGGCAGGAATCTGAACATGCCCACACTGCTTGTTTTAAGTCTGTTAATTTTTGTTTTGTTTTGTTTTCTGTTACAAATATACTTTGGAAGACACATGATATTTAATTATAGATCTCTTTGTATACCTGACACTCTTAGAGGCTCAACTGAAGGCATAAATTAATCAAAATTAACCAGTATCTAATATGTATAAATACAGACTATATCCTAGAGATATGGTTTTATAATATCAATGGGGAAATATGTATCTTTAGAATAAGGTTAATATCTTAATACTGTAGAACTGGGGTCGGCAACCTCTGGCATGCGGCTTGCCAGGGTAAGCACCCTGGTGGGCAGGGCCAGTTTGTTTATCTGCCGCGTCGGCAGGTTTGGCAGACCACGGCTCCCACTGGCCATGTTTCACCGTCCCAGGCCAATGGGGGTGGCGGAAAGCAGCGGCCAGCACATCCCTTGGCCCTGCAGTAGAACCTCAGAAAGGAGGTTGTTCGTAACTCTGAACAAAACTTTATGGTTGTTCTTTCAAAAGTTTACAACTGAAATTAACTTAATAGAGTTTTGAAATATTACTCTGCAAAAGAAAAGTGCTGCTTTTAATCACCTTCATTTAAATGAAACAAACCTTCCAAAAAAATTAAAATACTGAGAAACCTCAGATCAAAAAAGTGTCAAGTAGCTTTATTGCAGGAAACTCATCTAGCATTGATATCAATTGAAGCAAGAAGATGTGGGTAGGTGTTGAGCATCATTCATCATTGAATTCTAAGAACAGATGCACATCAATCTTAACACATAAAAGTATGACTTTTCAATGTATGCAGTCTTAGTCTGATCCTGAAAGAATATACATTCTGCTTTAAGGTTCTTTTAACTCAAAAGAGTTAATTCTAGGAAGGTAAATCTGAATTTTTCAAAGACATTGAAGATATTCTAATAAAAAAGACTTTCCTGTAATACTGGCAGGTGATTGGAATACTACACTAGATAGATATCTGGACAAATCCAATTACATGAGACCCAGCTCTCACAGCACAATAAGCCAATCCTCATTATTAATGAATAAAAAAGATTGAAAAGATATGTGGAGACTGAGACACCTCAAGGAGTGTGACTATACATATTGCTCTACATTACATTCATCTTACTCCAGAACTGACTTTTTTTTGTATTCAGAACTGATTTCACGATGCCTAGAAGCAGCTATTGATAATATATTAATTTCAGATCATGCTCCAATTATTCTTACCAAGGTCATTAAATCTTCTAGATGGAAGCTGAACACTCTGCTACTAAAAGATGCAAAGTTTTGTTTCACAGTTAATTCAGTCATCTCTATCTTCATACAAGGAAATAAGCACTCATTTACCTCAGATACCATCTTTTGGGAAGCCCTGAAAGGGGCAAATGCTTAAAGTATGCCTCCCAAAAGAAGAGAGAAAGACTCAGATTAGTAAATTCTCTGCACCAGGAAATGGATGAATTGCAGAGAAATATAAGACTTACCCAAATAATGAAAACCTCCTACGTTCTCTAATCAAGGCCAAATGTAAATATAATGAATACTTATTCAGCTTAAATCAAATTTGCACTCAACAGGGTCACACAAAGATATTACGAATGGGGAGATAAAGCAGGAAAACTACTTGTCAGAAGACTTAGGGTGGAACGAGGCAACAACAATATTGCTTCCCTATTACAAGAAGACAAGAGTGCCATCCTTGAACCAATAGATATAAATAATCAATTTAAGCAATTCTATCAAGCGTTTACATAAATCAGAAACCGATTTGACCCTAATTAATTTGATCATTTCATTGAGTGCCTGCCTTTTCAAACTCTAACTTCAGAACAATGTTTTTTATGGACAAAGCTATCTAAAGCAATGCAAGAGGTCAAACAGGCTATAAAAATATTAATTCCAGCAAGACAGCTGAGATGGATGGCTTTCTGACAAATTTCTACAAAGCATTTTGTAATCAGCTATCTTGTATTTTCAAAGGTTGTCACTGAAACATTCCAAAAAGGAACCATGTCTGATGATATCAGAACTGGTTTATTTACTTTAATATTAAATAAGAATAAAGATGGTTGCAACTGTGGTGACATCCACCCCATATCTGTATTGAACACAGACTACAAAATAATTGCAAAATTTTTAGCTATGTGACTGAACACTAGCCTCCCATCAATTATACATGCAGATCAAGTTGGGTTTATAAAAGGACGATTGGCTGCAGGTAATACAAGAAAAAAAATGCTCACTTGATCCAGCAAGCTCAGATGTCAGATGTTCCCTCTAGGTGCAGAGAAAGCCTTTGATAGGGTTGAATGGCCTTGTCTAATCTTTCTTATCTAAGAAAACATGACCTATGAGAAAAGATTGAAAAAACTGGGTTTATTTAGTCTGGAGAAGAGAAGACTGAGGGTGGGCATGATAACAGTTTTCAAGTACACAAAAAGATGTTACAAGGAAGAGGATAAAAATTGTTCTCAATCTCTGAGGCTAGGACAAAAAGCAATGGGATTAAATTGCAGCACGGGAGATTAGGTTGGACATTAGGAAAAACTTCCAAAGTGTCAGGGTTGTTAAGCGCTGGAATAAATTGCCTAGGGAGGTTGTGGAGTCTCCATCACTGGAGGTTTTTAAGAGCAGGTTAGACAAAAACCTGTCAGAGATGGTCTAGTTATTACTTAGTCTTGCCTTGAGTGCAGGGGACTGGACTAGATGACCTGTTCAGGTTCCTTCCAGTCCTACACTTCTATGATTATATAATTCTATGATTTTAGCGTTCCCTTCTTAACATAGGTGCTGGAACCAGGGGTGCTGGGAGTGCGGCAGCACCTACTGGCTTGAAGTGGTTTCTATCATATTCAGGGTTTACAGTTTGGTTCCATGGTTCTTAGTACCCCCACCGTACAAATTGTTCCAGCACTCCTGCATCTTACTAATTCTCTTTTCATACCACTATGGGATAACACGTGCCTCAGGATCAAGGTCAACTCTATGCTTAACATAATTTGAATAGACTGGCCTAATTTGATTACATGTGTAACAAATGTTAGCTACTGCTCTCTCACAGATCCTTCTTTCAGCGGCTATGCTCAATGATTCATGCAAGGTCAGGATACAATTGTTCTGTTTCAACTCTCTCACCTCTAGAAGAACGTGTTAAGAAATATGGATACAAAAATCACTTTGTAGGAATTACTGATAGGCAGCTTAATTTGCATTACCCTCACAATCTCAGTCTCAAATTAAAATGGGGAAAACAACTTAGTATCACAACAGAAACCTGGGAAGATACCTGGCTTAATGTGAAAAATACTTCAAGTTCTTTATCCTTACGATTCTTCCAAAACAAGATATTAAACAGGTACTACCTGACTCCAGAACATTTGTTTAAGGCTAGATTGGCAACACACAGTGAATGTTGGAGATGCAATCAGTCACATGCCAACCTTTCATACATTCTCTATACCTGTCCAAAAATGGATGTGTTCTGGCATGCCATATTCAGTCCTTTCCTGGAGGGCCTTTTACATTAGAGGATTGTGACAGAGTTTCATTTGGAATGCAGCCCAAGGAACTGAGAAACATCTTATGTGGCTAAGGAGAAGGCAATACAATACTCTACATATTTTTTTTTATTTTGCAAGGCAGACTACTTTTCTAATTAGGGTGGAAGAACACCAGTTTAGAAAGGGTGCTAAGAACTACTGTGTTCAATGGCTTTAACTGTGAGCATAGAAATAACTCTGTCTGTGTGATCAGAGAAGAAAGCCAATGATATTAGTGATAAGACGCATTCAGACCACTAGCTGATGTCTCCTGGGGTAGAACTTGAGCAGAACCTGGGGAGAGGGCCAAAGACAACAACGGTCAAAGCTTAAAGAATTGTTCCAACATGAAAGAAACCGCGAAAGTGCTACAATTAAAAGTTCAGACAGTATTCTGAGTTTCAGGCAGACAGATTATTCTGTGTGCAAAGAACCAGTCTGATCAATCTTTTTCCTCCTCCCAAAGGGTACAAAAAGGGGAGAAGCACTCCAGAAAATTCCCGGATGAACAGGCACATAGGAACAAAGAAGAAAAGAAACAGGAGCTACAAAGAATATCACTAGAAGATATTGTAGAACTAAAATAAGACTGCAAAGCAAAGCCTGCTCCAAAGGGGAGCACTGGCCCTTGGTTTCCTCAGGTACCACCCTTCCCTTACTGTATGTTAAGAGCTCCATGTTAAGAGCTGCACATGCAAGAGACATTTGGAGTGCACAACAACCAGCATTATTGGTCTGAAAGACATCACAAACTATGTTACATATTCCTGAGCACCATATCCTGGCATCTAATCTATTAACTCACTACTTAGAGAAACGCAGTGTTCTAGTTGGGTTGATCTCAGGGTCTTAGCGAGACAAAAAGGGGGAGAGGTAGTCCAATAAAAGATATTACCTCAACCACCTTGTCTCGCTATTTCCAAAAATATCATTGTATGCCTTGCTGAGCATTCCTGTGACACTGTGCATAGATATTCTTCAGTAAAGAAGAGAAGAGATGTGCTAAACATTCTGAGATTTTCCTGAGCTACTTATCTACTAGCCCAGTGGTCCTCAAACTTTTTGTACTGGTGACCCCTTTTCACACAGCAAGCCTCTGAGTGCGACCCCCTTTATAAATTACAAACACTTTTAAAAAATATATTTAACACTCTAATAAATGCTGAAGGTGAAGTTGGGTTTGTGGATGGAGCTGACCACTCGCGCCCCCCTCCACATAATAACCTCGTGACCCCTGAGGTCACAACCCCCAGTTTGAGAACCCCTATATTAGTCCGAGGTCTCTCAAAGTTATTTAAGTTCTAGGCCTGAAAGACTTTACTATTGAGCAGAGCATCTCAAAGCAAAATACCTATGAGAAATAAAAAGAGATAAATGTAGGGCAATAGTTTTCTAAGGAGATTAAGTACATACCCCACATTTAGTGAAATTCAGCATGTATGAAGTCAAAGTTGTTTAAGGCTGGTTGGCACTTTGCAATGTGTCCACTAATATTTTTTAATAGAATCTTTAGAGAGTACTGAGCACCTCAGAGTACCAAAAGATCAGACCTACTCCTGGGGAATTCTATGCAACTGCACAATGCCGAATTTTGCACAAATTAATGTTGTGTGTGCAAAATTTCCTTTTCCCCACAGAAATAGTCTGCAGTGCTGCTGGCCACCACTAGGGGCCAAGGGTCTTGGCAGAGCCCAGTTTGCAAATAGAAGACACTGCTGAGGGGAGGGAGAGGGAGATAGAGGATTCCCGGCAGCTGCAGTTCCCAGCATGCCCTGAGGGAAGGAGAGGGCGGTAAGCAGGAAACACTGTGCAAGCCTGGGACTGAGCATCACGCTGTTTCTCCATCTGGATCCTTGGGCTCAGGGGATGGGGGGATGAGGGGATGGGTGTCTGGGAAAGGGGGGCACATCTGGGCTCTGGGGGAGGGATGGGGTGTGGGTATCTGGATTGGGGTGACCCCATGGTTGGGCTCTGGGAAGCAGCAGGTTCAGGTGTATTAGCTGGGCGGTCCCTGCAGGTGGGTTCTAGGGGGAGGGGTTGTGGGTGTCTGGCCCCCTAGCTGGGCTCAGAGGGCACGGGGGGAAGGGAGCAGAGAAACAGGAACTGCGTTGTCATAGGGGTTTCTTTAACTCTCTAATCAAACGGAAAATTTATGTGTATGTCTGTATTGTCACAGACATACTTGATGACAGGTATTTTGAAATAAATTACCAAAATAATTGAAACTGGCGTGATTATGCAGTGTTATTTGGACAAATAACATTTGCAGAATTTTGCAGAATTTTGAAATATTGTGAGCAGAATATTTAAATTTTTGTCACAGAATACCCCCGGGAGTAATTAGACCCCAGGTGATTTTCTTGTTCAATAGATGCAGCTGTCTGTATTTTCTAGAGATGCACATATAATAATGAATAATATGTTCAGTTAAGTTAGTCACTTTTTTTTCCTAGTAGAATAGCCATCAGCAGATCATGCTTTCCTCAAATTTATTCATGATTGGAAAGTATTTGTTGATAGTTTTGGAGCAAACTTTTAAAACTAAGTATTGACTGCAAAGAGTTCTCTGCAAGTACTTGGTATTTGAATTGTATTTGTTAGATTGAGATTGGGCAGATAAATATCCTGTTATTGCTTCTGTACCCTGAGGAGATGAGTGAAGAAGCACTTCTGGACCAAACACTTGCATATGGAAATTGAAGACCGCTTATCGAAAATCCTTGTGTACATGAGACTTTTAAATCCATCTTCCATAAACATTTGTGTTAGTACAACTCGAATAACACAAATGTTCACAGCAAGATGGGTACAAGCATTGCTGAAGCAAATTCATTTTATAGTTGCAGTGTGACTTTAGCTTGCCTTAGAATCTTGAGATAATATTGTAGTTAACCTCACAGAACATATTTAGAGACATGTACAGAGAGGTACAACAAATAAATGCTGTTTGTCCTGGGAGAGGTCCACTAAATGAGACTTCAGTGGGAGTGCAAGGTGCTCTGTAGCTGACAGGATAAAGCCAAATGTTGATAGTACATCTTTTCTGCAATCATGTGCAAATACACCACGGATAGTAGCACCACAGTGGCATTATCCCCATTTCTGTGGTGGAGGATGTGAGTATATAGACAAAAGGAATAGAGTGATGACACAAGGGTTAATATTCTTGGAGATTTCAGTTTAATGTCTCCTCCACAGAACCACATCACTGGTACCAAGCTGGGACGCTGTCAGATGAAGCACATCTGTCTCTGTGTCCCTTAATATTTCAACCTTTTACCTTCTGGTCCAGTGAGAAACCACCCATACTGTGACAATCCAATTGTTATTTTATGTTTAAAAAAGATCCCATTGTTTATTGAAATATGACACTACCAGCAATCCAATAGGAGTTTGTTAGAATTGTTTACTTATCTCATAAACACTAGCTTTACAAACCCACATTTCCTCTAAAAGTATCTGTCGGTGATAGGGTCATTTGGATTAAAGTCCTCAAGGAATCTAGAAGTCTGTATAGAAAAAAGATTAATAAAAGAGGGCTACTGTCTACTTTCAACAGTCAAAGTTGAGAAGACTCTATCAGAAAACTTTTCACTGTTGTTCATACATTGTTAAAGTTTTAATATTATGTTTCAAACTGTATAAGAATAGAGAATAAATGGCATACATTAGCCAAACCAACAGGTCAATTTATTCATTGTGAATAATATTCATTGCAAATTTAGCCTTTTTATCTCAGAGTAAATCAATTGTGATTCAATCCTAATATGAAAGAATGTGTTCGTTATTCATAAGTGTGTGGAATAAATTAAGTCTATGGGATGATTGGGAAATATTAACCTGAGCTATTCACCATTTATTATTTGGGGTATAAGACTGGTCACTGGTGTCAGAGTTTATTGTTCCTGCTCCCTAATTGGATGGCTAAGACATTTTAAAAAGAATGATCAAGAGTGGATAAATAATTTGTGCTGTGAATTTTGTGACTTTAACACTTATGTTAAACTTAATTACATTTTTGAGATTTTCTGTCTTGAACATTTGCACAAATAGCTTGTGCCTATTTGACTGTGCAGACAATGTATCATAGGACCCCAAAAATAATAGAAAGATGAAGTGACTGTACCACTTATTCACAAAAATATTTGAGAATCACTTTTTGCATTATTCAACCAGCAATATTAACCACACAATGAAAATAATTTTGTTATTAACGTGGTTAGTTTTGAAGAGTCAGACAAAGTAAGTCAATTACCTTTTGTCAGAAGCTTTGCAATTTTAAGAGTAGCTCTCAAGAAAAAAAGAGACTATATAGTGATTTATTATTTACATTAAATGATATTATTTTTGAACTTGCTAAATCCCTACTGCTGTGTTGCAATTAACAATAAGGGAGACGGCATGCTTACCAATGCATACTCTAATTAATCATTTGCCTCTTTATCCGTATTTTTGTGTAAATCATCATCGTCCCTATTTTAATGACTGAAGATAGAAAAAATATATCATTAGAGTAGGTACAAGTTAAAACTGTTGCTTAATAGGATGTGCTGATAGAAAAGCAGGTCACACAAACCACAAGAGCTTTGAAAATAATTAATGGTTTGTTTGAAAACTGCATCGATTTAATAATTTGTGGCTGAATGTGCTGTATTTTGGAATGACCAATTAGCTGATGGTTAAGTGTTGATAACAGTGTGTGGAGTGTCCTGGCTGAGTGAATGGAGACAGCAGCATCTAAAGGTTAAAAACTGATGCATGAGAACCTGCTAGGAAACAATTCACTGCTGAACATGCATGAGGTCAAGTGTGAAAAGAGTTTCCTGCTTATTTTTATCTCCATACAGAGAATAAATCAATAAAGCGTACACTCCTCAGTAAGAACTAACTGCCCCATTCTGGGCATATTCACACTGGCTTCATGCCCTGCAAATAAAGAATTTTTCTATTCATCAACATGACTTAGGGGCTGCGTGTTATTCCTTTCTTTTGGTGTCCTACTTCATACCTCTAAATAAGTACGAACCAATGCCCCCTGCATAGCCCAGAGATGCACAGCAGGTAGTCTGTGGCTGCTTGGTCATTAAAAAAAAACAAACCCTCTCACAAAATATTATGATTATAGCAGATTCTGTAGTCAAAACTGGAACATCTTTGGGCTGAGAGGGGCACCAGCAGCCACCCCTCAGCCAGTGTTTTATCATTCCAGATCTCTGACTGTTGGGGAAAAGCTTGAGAGAGCACGTAGGGAGAAAAAAATCACAAAATCCCATTCCTCAGCAGTCATTTCCTTTCACTGCAGGTTGCTTTTCTGTAGCAAACATTGATTTTCTTCCTTTTGTTTTTCTTGGAGCTTTATTTTCCAAGGCTCCACTTGCTTACATGGTACACCAGCACCAGCATTAACAGCAACAAAACCACTGATAATTGTGCAGACTAGTTATCTGCTGCTGTGCAGCCACCAGAGAAAACACAGGAGCCCAGAAAGGAAGAAGAGGAAGGATGGTCTTGTGGTTAAGGCCCAGGGTTGGGATGAGGGAAGCTGAGCTCAGTCCTGAGCTTCCTGTGTGGCCTTGGGTGAATAATTTAAAATGGGATTTTTCAAAAGTGCTCAGCTCCCATTGAAATCACTAGGGCTTCATGATGATGATGCAGTCTGCCCACACAGTTGTCCTCAGAGGCCCAGGACCATACACTGTAAACTCTTTGGAGCAGTCTCTTGCTGTGTGTTTGTAATGCACCTCAGGGCCCTGATCTCAGCTGGGGCCACTAAGCAGTAATGTAACAATAACAAAACATTCCTTCCATGTGGGTCCCATATGGATATTTATCGGCTCTTCAAAAAACAGGTCTTGGAGAGGAGAGTTTTATTTAGGGCGGTTAAAAAAAGTATCACCGGGAGCCTGGAAGATGTAAACTTACCAGTTGTGATCACTTTAACACAGGTGAAACTTTAAGCCTCAACACCTGTACAATTTCTGTTTCATTTGTAAATGATGCAAAAATGATTAGGGGTATGGAATGGCTTCTGTATGAAGAGAGATTAATAAGACTGGGACTTTTCAGCTTGGAAAAGAGACAGCTAAGGGGAGACATGACTGAGGTCTATAAAATCATGACTGGTGTAGAGAAAGTAGATAAGAAAGTGTTGTTTACTACTCCTCATAACACAAGAACTAGGGGTCACCAAATGAAATTAATAGGCAGCAGGTTTAAAACAAATAAAGGGAAGTATTTCATCACACAACGCACAATCATCCTGTGGAACTCCTTGCCAGAGGATGTTGTGACGGCCAAGACCATAACAGGGTTCAAAAAAGAACTAGATATATTTATGGAGGACAGGTCCATAAATGGCTATTAGCCAGGATGAGCAGGAATGGTGTCCCTAGCTTCTGTTTGCCAGAAGCTAGGAATGGGTGACGGGATGGATCACTTGATGATTACCTGTTCTGTTCATTCCCTGTGGGGCACCTGGCATTGGCCACTGTCAGAAGACTGGCTACTGGGCTGGATGGATCTTTGGTCTGACCCAGTAGGGCCATTCTTATATTCTTATGATGCGATTATTCTATCTACAGCTCACCATCTGTATTTTCTGGTAACACTTGAGTTCTCTCCAAGATTGCCAGAGGGTCTGGCCACTCAGATGTCACTGTATTTCCCTTAAGACCATTCTGTTGGCTCACTCGTTATAAGAAAATGTGCCTGCTTTATTTCAGCCTCACTTGTGCTAGCTCCAGCCAGGCTTTTGAAGTGGTTTGAAGAAATATGGGGCAATTGGCTCCTCCCAATGTAGCTTAGGGCATCCTTCAAGAGAAGGGTTTATTTTCTTAAATGTACTTTTAATTCTTTTCTGCTGGGATGTGTTGGGTAATAAAGGCAAGGACCAATGGTAAGTGGTCAGGATTGTCAAATATGATTTGCTAAAACCATGTTTATTGTTATATTTGCTCAGGTGCCTCACATCAACAGAAGGCTGCATTGTAAAATGAAGGTAACAGCAAAAGGAGATTTTCTTTTTTGCTATGTTGTCATTCCTTGTGTTATTAGGGCAAAGTCGCAGGAGAAAAGTCTAAATTGAAAAACAACTAAAGTGATATTTTGATGTCATTTTTAGCATCAGTGAGATTAGCACATGGAATACTGTTCACAAGTCAATATAGCTAATGTTCAAAACAGCTAGAGGAGCTGCAGTGTTATTGTTACCGAGACTGCTCATGCAGCTGGTTCAGGTAAAATCTAACATCCAAGAGGATGTGATCAATCAGCAGGTGACTCAAATCATTACACGTGTCAAAGGCCAGGACAGCCAATTAACAATTGGACAGCTGGTGGCTTGTGAATTTAAAACAGCTGTCAAAATGAGACACACTGCACAGACTGGCTCTAGGACATAATGGTACAAAAACATTTGAGAGAATGAACGCGGTTCCCTTTGGGCTGACAGTGGACTGGTGGATGAGGATGTTGTAACTAATTATCAGGTAGTAAGTTAGTCCTTGATAGTCTAAGCCAGTGTCATGGATCCATAGGGTCTGTGCCAAACCCCAGCTTTTAAACAGTCCCTTGGAGGAACCCTTTCTATGTGGCACACCCCAAAATAGTCCCAGTCTCTCCTTAAGGTAGGCCACGTGGCCTCAATGCAGGGACAGCATCAGCCTCTACCCAGTGAGGGGTTCTGAGGAGAGCCTTAGGCCTCCCCTTGCCACGACGCCCTGCCTGTCTCTGTGGCTCTGCCCCTTGTCTCCCCCCAAGATCCTGCCTCCTAGCCCGGTTGGATGCTGGAAACCGGAGCTGGGAAGTGCACAGCGCTGGCTGCTCCCAGGCAGTAAGAGTGACCCAGGCAGGGGACCCAGCTCCAGAGATGGCAAAGCCGTTGTGGTGCTCTGGGAGCAGTGACCCTGAGAGGTGGGGCTGAGGAGCCCAGGATGGAGGGGTCAGTCCAGGCTGCTGTGGGGAGCTCCGGACTCTCCACCTGCCATGGGCAGTGCACCCCGGCTGGCAGGGACGGGTTGAGAGCTGCTTTTAGGCAACCCTGTCACTCGCTTATGCTTACTTCGCTGCTGCTGAAGCTCAGTGCCTGGCCAGAAGCCACCACTCTCTCCACTCGGCCTTCACAATTGGGCAGCCAGAGAGCAGCAGCTGCTACAGGGTGGCTACTGTGTGGCTAAGGCAAATTTTGGGGTGGCTATAGCCCCCTACAAGCCTCCCCCCAAAGTGCCGCCCCTGACTCAATGCCTCCTAGAGTGAGTTTCTGGGCTCCCCACCAAGAGCTCTGCCCAGCAAGTCCATCTCACATAGACTCCTAATCAGAGATTTACTCTCTTCAGTGACCAATGCTTCTCAGCAAGTATTTGCAGTGACACTAGGCAGCCTTTTTCAAAAACAGACTAGAGTTTATTAGTCAACTGGAACACAGCAATTGGAGTCCTTAGGTGAGCACAGAGAAATAAAGTTTAAGACACCGGCTCACTCAGCCATGCTGCCATGGACTCTTTCCAGCTCTTTTTGTCACTTCCAGGTGAAAGCCCTGTGTCTCTTCAAAGGGCAGCTCTTGCCCCAGCCACCTGACAACTTTCCCCTTTGTTCTCGGGCCTGTGCTCTGCTTCCCTGAGGAGATGTTGGGGAAAATCTCCTTCCTCCTGTTGTTTGAATATCCCAACAATCCGGCTTCCCACTGGCTTTTTAGATTCTCTATTGACATGGGTTGGTTTCAGCCAGTCCTTAATGACCCATTCATTCCACAGAGACAGCTACATGACATCTCTGCTCCAGAGGGAAACTGAGGCATACATATGATTCATAAAAATATTACAGAAAATTCCCAGTTCCTCACATTGAGGATCTTCTGATCCTCCATCTGTTTGTGAAATGGAGTCCTCCTCATTCCATAAAATCTTCAAACCAAGTTGGCCCTAACTTGTCTGATTTAACATTACTGTTTAAATGGCTATTTCTGTAGATCTCTGGGTATGGCAAAGCTATTTCTTTTAGGACATTAAATATCTTTTGGCTCAAATACAATTCACTAGGCAAGCTTGATTCTTTGCTGTTTTACAGCACAGTGTCAAAAACAAATAACTCCCCATTATATGTCAGTGTTGGGAACCACAGCTCATCATAAACAGCTGCCATTAATCTGTCATCTTTTCTCTGCTGTGACAATGCCACTTATGTATTGCGGCTGACACTGCAAGTAAAGATAGCTCTGGCTAGTGAGGACACACTCATAACAGCACTACAGTGTTTGTACGTTCACATCTCCATTGTACTGTTTAGTAATACTCATGGTGGCTTTTATTTTTTAGCTGCACACAAGTGAACATTATTTCAGTGAAAGGTTTTCCCTTTTTTCCCCTCATTCAATGTCTGGTCTGTCACAGATTTTTTTTTCTTGTAGATCCTATTACAAACCTCCCTGAGTCCCCCAGTGGACTATCACCAATCTTGTAATTGGAAACCATGTGATTCCAAACCAGCAAGGTCTGGGCAGAGTCCAAACACCGTTTCTAGCTTTGGGCCTCACATGCATACCGCTGGGTGCAGTTCTTCTGTCTGGCCTCCTTCCTTGGGAAGTGGCATCCGTAGCCCAGCTAGGCCCTGAAAGCCTCCCCAGTCATGGTTGCCCAGATTTCCATCTTCACAGGCATTCTGGTTTATAGTTTAATGCCTGGGACACTTGTGACAGGTCAAGTAAGAACCCTGGGTTTTGCAGGTCTAAAACTAACAGTAATTTATACACTTAAAACCTTTACAGAGTTACAGATCTTTAATGCAAACCAACAAAAACATACATACTCTCAGCCCTGAGCCTATGCTCACCCTTCTTGTGAGTACAAGAAAAAACAACTTGACTCAATGCATTCAGCCAGCAAATTGGACTGAAAATCAATCGCAATAAGACAGACATCATGACCGTTAGTATTGTCTCACCATCACCAGTACAGCTAGAGGATTGTGTTCTCACCAATGTAGAAACATTCACATACTTTGGCAGCACCATCAGCCAGGATGGTGGAACAAGCTAGGACATCTGGAACAAAATCAATAAAGTCAGGAATACCTTCAGGAGCTTAAGTACAGTCTGGAAATCATCAACATACAGCACCAAAATCAAACTCAAGATTTATCAGACCTGTGTACTTTCAACACTACTTTATAGGTCAGAATGCTGGGGAATGAGGAAGTCTGACATGTCCAAACTGTCTTGAGTCCATACAACCTGTCTCAAAAAAATCCTCCGTATCTTTTGGCCCAGAACAATCTCAAATCAAGATCTATTAACACAGTGCAGCCAAGAGAATCTGAGCACCATCATTACCAGGGGGTGCTGGAGATGGATCGGTCATGTGCTTTGGATGGAAACTGATTCCATCTCCAGAGTAGCAATAAGATGAACACCTGAAGGCAAGCAAAAATGAGGCCACCCAAAAACAACATGGTGAAGAGCTGTGGAAGGCGAGCTGAAAAACGTGGGGCACAGCTAGGGAACCACTGAAAGACTTGCCAGAAACAGACAGGAGTGGAGCAGCTTCATCACTGCCCTAAAAGCCAAAGGCATAATAGGAAGATGATGATGATGATGATTTTTAGTAAAAGTCATGTACAGGTCATAAGCAGTAAACAAAAATTCACAGCCCATGACCTGTCTGTGACCTGTCCATGACTTTTACTATATACCAAACTTGGGTCGGGGTGCCACAGATGCTCGGGGGGGGAGTGATCTGGGGGCACCATGGGTGCTGGGGGTGGGTGGGCCTGGACCCTTGCTGGTGCTGGCAGGGGGAATGTGTGGTGCCATGCAGCTTGGGACCCCAGCTGGTGCTAGCAGGGGGGGAGCATGGATAGCAGTGTTTGGTCCAGGGCATTTACATGATGGAAGGAGGAGCAAAGCAGGAGCTAGGGTGCTGAGGAGGAGGAAGACACCCTGGCATCCCTAGATGCATGCAGCCAGGAGCTGTTCTCAAGCCAGTAGGAAGGTAGCCAGTTGCAGCAGCCGGTGCTTGGGGAAGGACAAACACCAGAGGAGGTTCCCAGTAAGCGGTTTTTATTTTGGGAAAGAAGTTATTAGGTGAGGACTCTTAGGGTAAGGAGGGTTAGGGCTGCATGCATGCCTAGATGCAGAATAGGGCGTTGATGTGCTCTCTCACATCGTGGTAATCGGCCTCAGTGATCTCTTCAAAGGTCTCATCCAGAACTTGGGCAATGCGCTTGTGCAGGTTTCTTGAAAGGGCCACTGTGGTCCTTGCCCCAGTCTGGCTAACATGTCCACACCACTGTGCCATGAGGGGCAGGGGGATCATCGCTGCACATAGGCAAGCTGCATACGGACCAGGGCGGAAGCTGCATTGTAGTAGAAGATCCTCCCTTGCTTCCCAGGTCACCCTCAGCAGTGAGATACCTTACAGGATGAACTCCTATGGAAAATGTGGGGACAGTGTTCAGTGTAGGGCCCCCCTGCAGCTGTTGGCTCTCCCTAAGGAACAGAAACCCAGAGGACAGTACAGTCATGAAACAATCAGTCATGCTTGACCCTGTGCTTACTCACCATTTTGGAGGTCTTGGGGGTTATGTGCACTCGCTTTGGGATGGTCAAATTATGCTATTGTGTAGACTGTGCTTGCCCTCCTTAAGTATGGGGGAATCATTGCTCTGTCTGGTGTGAACAATGCTGCCTCTGTTAAGTGTTGCATTTTGCCTTTACAGATGCAACCTTGAGATCTCAGCCCTCTGTGTTATCACCAGCTGAGAGGCTGCAAAGAATCAGGAAGAGGCCACGCAGAAGCAAAGAGGACATGCTGAATGAAGTCATGCAGCGCTCTCTTAATGAAAATCAAGAAGTGCAGGAGTGACAGGAGAGTGAAAGGAGGGTCTGCCAGCAGAATGTGGATCACTGGCACCCAAGCACGGAGTGGCTGATAAGCATCATGGAGTGTCAAGCAGACATGATCCAGGTGCTCGTAGCCATGCAGGTGGAGCACTACTGCGCCTGCCCCCCCCCCCAGCCCTTGTCCCCAAACTCTTTCCCTTGTGCCCCCATGTCACCTCCAACCCAATTTCCCCAACTCCAGGTTCTTATCACCACCAGCTGCCTCCAACGCCTGTAGCTTCACCAGCTAGCCCTGAAAACTACGACCCTTACCCTCTGCACTCAACCCCCATCACCATGCAGTATAGCTATCCTGAAGTGCAGCACTCATTGCACAGCACTCCAAACAGGAAGGCTGAGAATGACAACAGGGCATATGCAAATCTGTGATTGTACCGTTCCCCACCCTAGCCCCTTGCTTTTTCTGTTTCCCGGGCAGTTGTGTTTCTTTTCAATAAATGCATTTTTTGCTTTCACAACATTCTTTATTATTGCATTATTGCAGGGCACTAGACCTTACTGGTGGCTTTCAGCCTCAAACTGCTCCCTCAAGGCAGCCCTAATCCTTGCAGCCCCGCACTGGGTCCCTCTAATAGCCCTGCTCTCTGGCTGTTCAAATTCAGCCTCCAGGTATTGAACCTCTGAGTTCCATGCCTGAGTGAATCTTTCACCCTTCCCTTCACAAATGTTATGGAGGGTACAGCACGTGGATATAACCGCGGGTCTGCTGTTATTGGCCAGGTCCAGCTTTCCATATAGAGAGCACCTGCGGCCCTTTAAACGGCCAAAAGCACACTCCATAGTCATTCAGCACCGGCTCAGCCTGTTGTTGAACTGCTCCTTGCTGCTGTCAAGGCTCCCTGGGTAGAGTTTCATGAGCCATGGCATTAAGGGGTAAGCGGGGTCTCCAAGGCTCACAATGGGCATTTTGACTTCCCCTACGGTGAGCTTCTGGTGTGGGAAAAGAGTCCCGGCTTGCAGCTTCCTGAACAGGCCAGTGTTCTGAAAGATGCATGCATCACACACCTTTCCGGGCCAGCCTGTGTTAATGTCAGTGAAATGCTCACGGTGATCCACATGTGCCTGAAGAACCATAGAGAAATACCCCTTTTGATTAATGTACTCAGAGGCTAGGTGTGCTGGTGCCAGAATTGGAATATGCGTCCCATCTATTGCCCCTCCTCAGTTAGGGAAGCCCATTTGTGCAAAGCCAGTCACAATGTCAAGCATGTTATCCAGACCTCACAGTTCTTCCTAACAGGATGTGATTAATGGCCCTGCAAACTTGCATCAACATGATTCCAGTGGTCGACTTCCCTATTCCAAACTGGTTAACGACTGATCGGTAGCTGTCTGGAGTTGCCAGCTTCCAGATTGCCATAGCCACTCGCTTCTCCACCATCAGGGCAGCTCTCAATCGCGTGTCCTAGCACCGCAGGGTGGGGGTGAGCTCCTCCCACAGTCCCATGAAAGTGACTTTTCTCATCCAAAAGTTCTGCAGCCACTGCTCATCATCCCAGATTTGCAGGAGGATGTGATCCCACCACTCAGTGCTTGTTTCCTGAGCCCAAAAGTGCTGTTCCATGGTGGTGAGCATGTCCGTCAATGCCACAAGCTCTCTTGTCTTGTATGCGTTACTCAGGGGAAGACAGAGCACGCTGTATAAAAAATGTTGAAAGATGGTGCCAATTGTGGATGAAAGCAGAGGGGTTGCTGGGATGTGAACCGATGCATCATGGGGCATTGGGACAGGACCCAGAATACCCTGCACCATCTGCCCCCTTTCCATAAGCCACAACGTCAGAATGGGAAGAGGTGCTCTGTGGGAGAGCTGCCCACAATGCACCGCTCCCACTGCCGCTGCAAGTGCCTCAAATATGGACACGCCAGTGTGCTTGCAGCTCTCAGTATGGACAAACTGCAGTGCTTTCCCTACTGCACTCTGTAGGGAGTGTAACTGCAGAGTTAAAGGCTGGTTTAACTCAAAGCGCTCTATTTGCAAGCGTAGCCATGCCCTAAGTTTCACTTAGTTCCACCATCGCATGTAGACAAGGCCTTACCAGTGCAATATAAACTGATATGTTCAGGTTTAAATTGTTTAAGAGAGTCCACAGACAAAGAGGCAGTGGTTTAACTAAAGGGGTTTAAAATCACAACTTCAGTTAAGCCAGTGTAACTTTCTGATTTGACCAGCCCTAAGGACTTGTCCACACTTACAGTTACGCTGCTGTAGCGCTTAAGCCTGGTCTACACTACACAAATAGGTTGACACAAGTCAGCTTACATTGACCTAACTTATAAGTGTCTACACTAAAATTTCACTCCTGCCAACATAAATGCTTTGCTACACTGACTTAATAACTCCGCGGGAAGCAAAGTGTTAATGTCAATGTAGTTAGGTCAACACAGTGTCAGTGTAGACACTGCATTGTTTACATTGACTGTTAGCTTTCAGAAGCTGTCCCACAATGCCTCACACTAACAGTACAGTTGGCACACACATGACTGGTGAGGATACACATCATCGAGACAAGGAGCTTAGTGTGGACACACAAAAGGGATTTAATTACTGTGGTGGTTCTATGCCAACGTAACTTAGGTCAACATAATTCTGTCGTGTAGACAGCCCTTAGTGAAGATGCTAGCTATGCTGATGGGAGACCTTCTCCTGTTGGCTAGGTACTCCATCTCTCCAAAAGGCAGTAGCTAAGTAACATGAGAAGCCCTCCCAGCAACATAGCACTGTCTACACGGGGGTCTAGGTAGGTAGACCAGGGCTAAGAGTTGGCAGAGAGCTGAGAAGGAAAAAAAAACAAAAACCCCCAAACCGCTTTTTTTTTATGATCTGTTTAGTTTTTAAAACATCTCCAGTGTTTAGAAGAAGAAGATTGCCACAAACGTCTGCAACCGAAATTTAGATCAAAGCAACTGAAGCAAGCACAGCAAAATGTTAGCATTGTTGTATAATTTTAATGTGTTGATAAGCAATGAAATAAGCCATATAATATTTTCCCCCTCTCCTCCCAGAAAAGTGACATTTTTCTTATGCCAAAAACAGTAACATGAAATCCATAATAACAACATGAGGCTTGGAAGTCTTTAAACTGTACTACTAGTAGAGTTCTCAATCAGTAAGAAGTAGAAGCCCAGAAAGTAACATTACTGATCTAAGGAGAGGGTAGGGCTCCTAGAGGAATACCCAGATGGAAAATAAGACTGATTTCCCTTGTAAAACTGCAGTCAGATCCAATATGTGAAAAAAAAATTAAACCATTATAGAGACACATAGCCCACTAAATGGGTGAATATTGAGAATGTTAAATGTATCAGGCTGCTGTCTGACAGGCAAGTTGGCGTTTTGAGGCTTTAAAAAAACAGGCTGATGTAATGGCTAGAACTACTAAAGCCAGCCTCTCCATCAGCGACAGCACGTAAAAAAAACAACAAAAACTTATCTGGTCCTCCTAAACCCATGGCATAGTCTTAGTCACTCAGAGAACCAGCAACACCACATCCAAGTCTTCCATCATGTGACTACTCCAGTTTGAAATTCATAGTTTCCAAGGTTAGAAAGGCCCAGCGTGATCATCTAGTCTGACAACCTGTATATCACAGACCATAGAACTTCCCCAAAACAATTAGTAAAGAATATCTTTTAGAGAACCATCCCGTCTTGATTTAAAAATTGTCAGTGATGGAGACTCCACCATGACCTTTGGTAAATTGTTCCAATGGTTAATCACCTTCACTTTTGAAAACATATGCCTCATTTCCAGTCTGAATTTGGCTAACATCAACTTCCATCAGGGCCGGCTCTACAGTTTTTGCCGCCCCAAGTAGCGTACCGAATTGCCGCCGCGGGCAGTGGGGGCAGACATGTGCCCTTAGGGTGGCAGGTGTGTTTCCACGGCGGTAGCAATTCGGCGGCAGCTTCTATGTTTAGTGGAAGTCGCCGCGGACAGCTAAACATAGAAGCTGCTGCTGCCGAATTGCTGCCACCGCAGAAAAGTGTGTGCCAGCCTAAGGGTACACTGACTGCCCCTGCTGCCCGCGGCAGCAATTCGGCATGCTGCTTGGGGGCAAAACAACAGGGACTGCCACCCCTTACAGATTGCCGCCCCAAGCACCAGCATGGAGCCGGCCCTGACTTCCATCCACTGGAGCATGTTAGGTACAAACACTGTTCTCTGTTAGGGCTTGTCTACATCAGAAAGTTGCAGCGCTGGTGAGGGAGTTACAGCGCTGCAACTTTGAAGGTGTACACATCTGCAGGGCATCACCAGCGCTGCAACTCCGTTTGCAACGCTGGCCGTACTCCCGTTTTGTCTCGGGTGTAGAGGATCCAGCGCTGGTGATCCAGCGCTGGTAATCCAATGTAGACACTTACCAGCGCTTTTCTTGACCTCCGTGGAAGGAGGAAGCCTCTGGTAATCAAGCTGGTCTCCTTTCCCGGTTTGCTCTCTTGTTCCCGGAACCCAGAGCAAGCAGGTCTCCTTCCCTGCGGTTTGCTGGGTGGCTCCGGGAACGCGAGAGCAAACCGCGGCGAAGCTGGTCTCCTTTCCCGGTTTGCTCTCTCGTTCCCCGAACCCCGAGCAAGCAGGTCTCCTTCCCTGCGGTTTGCTGGGTGGTTCCGGGAACGCGAGAGCAAACCGCGGCGAAGCTGGTCTCCTTTCCCGGTTTGCTCTCTCGTTCCCGGAACCCCGAGCAAGCAGGTCTCCTTCCCTGTGGTTTGCAGGGTGGTTCGGGGAACGCGAGAGCAAACCGCGGCGAAGCTGGTCTCCTTTCCCGGTTTGCTCTCTCGTTCCCGGAACCCCGAGCAAGCAGGTCTCCTTCCCTGCGGTTTGCAGGGTGGTTCGGGGAACGCGAGAGCAAACCGAGGCGAAGCTGGTCTCCTTTCCTGGTTTGCTCTCTCGTTCCCGGAACCCCGAGCAAGCAGGTCTCCTTCCCTGCGGTTTGCAGGGTGGTTCGGGGAACGCGAGAGCAAACCGCGGCGAAGCTGGTCTCCTTTCCCGGTTTGCTCTCACGTTCCCGGAACCTCCCTTGAAGCCGCCCAACAGCGCTGCAGTGTGGCCACATCTAACACCACTTGCAGCGCTGGTTGCTGTAAGTGTGGCCACTCTGCAGCGCTGGCCCTATACAGCTGTACTAATACAGCTGTAACAACCAGCGCTGCAAAATTTTAGATGTAGACATGGCCTGAGATTGCACAGCCCATTATTGACTATTTGTTCCCAATGTAGGTGCTTACAGACTCTAATCAACTCACCCCTTAACCTTTGCTTTGTTAAACTAAAGAGATTGAGTTCCTTGAGTCTACCCTATCGCTAATTCAGAAAGCACTGTCAAAGCCTTCCCCAGATTCTTACTGATATGCATGTAGTACAAACGTTTTTGTGTCCAACTTCAGCAAAAATTTTGCTGAGACACAAAATGTCTATTGAAAAACTCCAGTTTTGTGGCAGCAACAAAAGAAGAAAAGGTTCTTAAACCTGAGGAGGAAACGTCAGGCAGCTAAACATTTTATTCCTTTTAACCCTCTACTTAAGCTTTTCTTTCATTCACAACAAGCTGCCCTTTTGTAAGGGACACTTTTGTGTGTGCCCAAATTAGTTGTCCAAATCCTCCAATGCACATGTGCAAGTCAGGTAAAAGTATGAACCCTATAATGCTAGTGAAATAAATAGCTGAGATGGGAACCTGCAGAGAGGGATTAAATGTGCTGCATATACACTTAGCTCACTGAGGGGTTAATAACTCTGGTGCTTGAAGGTACTTCAGTGAGAACAATGAGCAAAAATTGCTAATGGATTCCCACACTACAACCCTTGAGATTAAGAGGAAGGTTAATTGAATTCTAGTGAGCTTCCTTTGTGTTGCAGAGCAATTGAACAAGTCAGGACAACCAACTTGTCCATCAACAACCTACATTTTGGGGCAAATTAATCCCTCCTGTAAATAAATTGACTTCAGTGGAATTACAGAAGGGATAGATTTGGCCTGCTGACTCTGAGCTCAGGGAGGTTGAGATACCCATACCACCTGCTTGGGTTCCAGGTGATTGTGATTTGAGGAAGATTTAAGAGGAGTTAATAAAGTGCAGTCTGGATTGCACTTTGAACACAGATCTATGTTGCTGGGGTTACACTAAGCAAAGCGTTGCTGCTGCTTTTGTGGTTAATAGCCATCCTTTTCTGAAGCAATGACAGGAGCAATGTGGATTATTGCAAATAAAAAACAGAGCAGGAAATCTCATCCTGATTCTGTCCCCTCAGAATTTTTCTCCTACAAAGAAAACACCCCACTTGGGAGTACAACTCTCCTCTGACTGCTCAGAAGCTACAATATTGATCTTCATAGGTAGCCATTAGCTAATATAACATCAATTTCAGGCCCTTTCAGAAGTTCAGAGGTGACATAGTATTTTTTTTGGAGAATATGCCAATGAGAAAGCCCACCTGGTCCCCACAGAATAAAGAAATGATAATTTTTAAGTCTGATAGACAAACATCTTGTTTGACTTTTTAGATCAGTATTAAGAAGTGGTATCTCCTTATCAGAAATGCTATCCATTTTTGGTTGCAAATTTAACTGTCTGAAATCTGACATGTTAAAATAATAGTGAACAATAAAATAATACTGAGCTCATTTAAGGCTGGTGCTCAGATTTTATAATAGCTTGCTTTTTATTTCTGTGAAAGCTCAGTATTGCTCTGTTGAAGTCACAGGGATTTTTGCCACTGACATCATGAGGAGTAGGGCTTGGACTTACGGGGATCCAAAATATTTTATTTTTTTCATTTTCACGTGATAACTCTGGGTTTGGTTTCATATACCAAGGACATTGTGTGCAACAGATGTTTCTGGCCTTGTGGGAGTGCTCCTTTTTTTTTTTTTTTTAAACTTTTAGGTCTGTGTTTTTTTCAACTTCTCTCTTCTCTAGGACACTTACATTTCCATCAGTGAACTGGTGCACTCTGCCTCCCTGGTGGGCTTTTCTTTCCCTGGCTGAACAGTATTGTTCAGGCAAGTTGTCACTGCACTTGAGGTGATTTTTCAACTTTTCGCCTCTTAACCTCTTTCCCCTGCTAGGTTCTCCACTATTGAATGTGATGGCTCTCTCCTATTCTTTAGTTATAATATAAGGAGGTTTTTCACCTGGTTTCTGACATCCCTGAGTATTACGATTGACATATATACATTTCCACATCTCTGTAATTGTATCTGATTGCTTACATCTGTAACAGCAAAACTACATAAGAACAGCCATACTGGGTCAGACCAAAGGTCCATCTAGCCCAGTATCCTCTCTGCCGACAGTGGCCAATGGCAGGTGCCCCAGAGGGAATGAACAGAACAGGTAATCATCAAGTGATCCATTCCATGTAGCCCAACTAGGGTACAGACAACTGGATTCTGGCTTTTCCATTGTGGCTAACTCTTAATCTGCTTGTTTTCATTGGATATGCATAAAAATATTTGTTTCAAGGTAAGTGGAGAGGCCTTGGCTCCTCCAGCAATGAAATAATATTGATATAATTATCCACTACAGGATTTCTTGGCCCTTTATCAGAAACATCTAGAATACTGGACTGGATGGACCACTGCTCTGATCTGATATGACAATTGTTAGGACTTAAATGCTACCACTGCTATTCTGCATGCATTTTAAATAAAATTACATGCTACTGTGCAGCCAAGTAATATATGAGGTAAGCACATCAAATGCAGTTATAATGAAAGTTTGGGGGATGGATCTGGCTTAATGCAACTCACTTTTATTAACAGAGTACTGTAGGCAAGGACAAAATGTTTGCCAGATTTTTTTTTTTAAAAAGACGACTCGCAGTTACAATGATTCAGAAAGTTTCTGCAGTTCAATACATTACTGAAAATCAAGATTATATCTTTTATAAATCCAATATTTATCAGATTGTCTTATATACAAAAGCTGAACTTCAAATTGACACAAAACAGAACACAAAATACCGGCCTTGTCAAAGATACTTTGTAATTTTCTTAAATGTTTAGTCATAGTCTACTTAATAAACAAGAGAATGCACATATTTGGTTACTTTAAATCTACGATGCATGTAAGTTTTTGATTAGTTTTAAACTTAAATGTACCACAGAACAGAATGACTACACCAAGCACATACGTGTACATTATGACTCTTTGAGACTATTACGTTCAAAAAATATCTGTTTAACAGCACACAGAGCAATGTTGATAGACGCCATGAAAACTGTATTTTGTGGTCAAAACTGAGTTTGCATCACTGGTGAAGGCATCAGTGAAAACAATACTGTCTTCTGATCATTCTACATTACTGTTTTGGCCAGAAAACACTGTAGAATACTGACAATTGCCAGTTTTTGAAAGAAAATACGACATGTAGAGCCATACATTAACTGTGAGCGTCTCACAAGATCTCACGTCAGGTCATGTTAAAGCAACCTATCATTTCCATAGGAAACAATGGTAGTGGAAAAGGTCTCCGCTATACTACAAAAACAATTGTGTTTGGGGCCCAGCCACAAAGCCTGCAACTGCCAGTGTGTATCTGAGGAAAGGGAACACAATCCGCAGCCCATATATTTAAACAACTGTATAGTGTGGAACCTACAAGATATGTGCCATGCTTCACTGATCATTCACGCTGCTTTTGGTCACTTCTCTTTCCCATCCCTGTATTTGTATAGCATCAACCTATATTGAAAACTCTCAGAGAAACCGACTGATTCTCTTTTGCTTATCTCTCAAGTAGTAAGCATTCTTGGTACTATGCAAAACCATCATCACATGTTAAAACATGATTTCCCAGACTAAAAGGGACCAAACCACTTTTTAACCATGTTATGGAATCATGATATAGCCCTGGGTTTGTCAGACTGGAGCATGAGTAATGACTTGGTTAAAACTTGGTTCACTCCTATCTAGATTGGTAAAACTGAACTGTATTTTAACAGCCTCAGAGTTGCAAAGACGACCCCAACTTGCTATTTTATATAACTTGTCTACTGCTTCCCCTCTATCCACTAGGCCAGTAACCCTGTCAAAGAAGGAAGTTATCTTGGTTTGGCCTAATTTGTTCTTGACAAATCCATGCTGGCTACTCCTTATCACCCTATTATCCTTGAGGCACTTACAAATTGATTGTTTAATAAATTGTTCCGATATCTTTCCAGATATCAACGTTAGGATGACCAGTCTATAAAGCCCCATGTCCTCTTTGTTTCCCTTTTTACCTAAGTCAGGTACTATATTTGGTCTTCTTCAGTCCTCTGGGGCCTCCATGAGTTCTCAAAGATAATTGCTAATGGTTCCGAGATTGCTTCAGCTAGTTTCTTAAGTACTTTAGATATATTCAAGTTGGCAGGGCCAAATGAAATTCATCCCAACTAATCTAAATATTCTTTAACCTGGACTTTTCCTATTGTGCCTTGTGTTCCTTCCATCTTGTCAGAATATTAATTGTATTAAGTATCTGGTCACCATTACTCTTTTTAGTGAAGACTGAAGCATAATAGGCATTAAACATCTCAGCTTCTTAATATCATCAGCTCTCCTTCCTCACTGTGTAGAGGACCTACACTTTCCTATGTTTTTCTCATGCTCCTAAGGTATTTAAATAACCTCTTCTTATTACTGCTTATGTCCCTTACTAGATGTAACTAGTTTTGTGCCTTAGGCTTTCTGGTTTTGCAATTCTTTTGTACTCCTCTTTAGCAATCCATCCAAGTTTTCACTTTGTATAGGATTTACTTTTGTTTTCCAGGTCATTAATGAAACACACCATGTATAGATGCTTTTGCAAATTCTTAACCCATGTAATTTTTGGCTGATTTCTTATGAAAATCAAACTCTATACATAATTAACCAGAAGAAAAAAATCAATTTTTAAAAGCCAATCCATCAGTTTCTGATTTTAAAATCAGCTATATTGTATTAGCATATTTAAGAAAATTACAAGAAAAAGACTAGACTTGAAATTCAGAATCTGTACTTTGTAAAAATACTGTCCCTTACCATGAACTCAGTGCTGACCTCTTTAGGTCATTCATGAATAATAAAATCTTTCTAGAGAAATATTACTAGACTAGAACTGAGAGAAAATAAAAAGAAAAGAAATGCTGTACAGTAATGTGCTGGCCATTTTCAGGTATGGTACAGGATGAAAAAATGCAGAAGTCTATACCTGAATACAAATTTTTGTTACAGCTACAGAATGTATGAAACCTTTCAATGTTCCATCTATGCTAAAGACAATAGAGACTCTGTGGCATCATCAATACTGTCATAATATAGAATCTTCCTAACATACAGTAATCTTCACAATAGAGCTGAAATCTAACATACAGGTCTGTATTATGTTTTATATGGCAAAAAGATAAAGCAGTTGAAAAATCCTATGGCATTAGTTTTAATTAAATCATACATCAATTATATTTCATTCAATTGAAACCCCAAGAAAATTGTTTTTATTTGAAATGGCTGTTGTTGCAATATGACTTAAGTTAGCCTCTTTTCTTGGTCAGATGTCAAGAAGATCCTCCCCACTCTCATCACTTTCCACAGTTAGTTGTCTTGTCCACCATTTCTTCACTTCTGATCCACAAGAAGCAGCATCTGCCATAGGATTCATCTTGCATACAACAGATTTCATAGTTGTGCGACCACCAAACCGCAGATTGACTGAAGACACTGAATGGCTTATTGGTTTGGGGGCTAGGAAGTTAAATAGAAACTACTTATTAGAGAGCACATGCTTATTGAACTATTTTGTTGTAGAGCTTTTCTATATGAGAGATATGACACCAGATTAAACAAACTGATTTAAAATGGATCTAGTTAAACTGGTGCAAACCCCTAATGTAGATGCACCGTGGGTTTGATCTTGCAAGGTGCTGAACACTTGGCCCTGATCCATCAAAACCCGGCCTTGACTTAAAGTATGTCAATGATCCCACTGATTTCAGTGGACTACTCATAATCTTCAAGTTAAACACGTGCTTAAGAGCATTGGTGGACTGGAGCCAGTGTGCTCAGCACTTTGCAGGATTGAGCCCTTACACTGGTTTAACACTTCCTTGAATTAGTTTAGCTCGTGCCATTGAATTACTGATCTAAGTTCAACCAGTATATGCTAGGGTTAAACTGACTGAAGTGCATCTTAAACAGAGGCCTGGAGGAAGAAGGGCTAATGTGCCTCCTTTACATAAAATGATCCCAGTACCATGCATGTGGATAGGCTTAGGGCCCTGGCCCCTTGTGTTGGTCAACAGAGCTGCCCTGGCATGGGGATTGTGCCCTTTTAAAAAGAAAAGAGGTATGGTAGTAGCATTTGCTTCTTTCAGTGTCTCCTACTCAATCCCCCCACCTGCCCAACATGAGCATTGACTTAAAAGACACTACCTGGCTCTTATTTTCTATTGTGATGTAGTTATTGTGATGACAACTTAAGGGTGCTTCCTGTTTATGAGTAAATAAACCTATGCGGGGCTGATTAAGCACCTAGACAGAAGGCCAAGTAGTTTATCAATCCAGGATATGGTTAGTACAGAGGTGGAAGAGAGCATC
This sequence comes from Gopherus evgoodei, assembly GCF_007399415.2. Classification (NCBI taxonomy): domain Eukaryota; kingdom Metazoa; phylum Chordata; order Testudines; family Testudinidae; genus Gopherus; species Gopherus evgoodei. The sequence continues at coordinate 99,683,845 of NC_044322.1, forward strand.
ACAAGGTGTTACAGTTATAATGAAATGTTTAATTAAGCCATTGTTATTACATTTTCAATAGCACCCAAAATGTGCTAGATGCTGTACAGGAAGACACAATTCCAGCATGCCAATCAAGTGGTCAGGGTGGTGACTGATCACATCTTCATAATTCCATATTTTTAAAAACTTGAGGGGCATGAAGGGACAGTTTCCTCTTAGAAGGCTCAGGGAGCAAACCACTCCAAAGCGGGTGGGGCAGGGCAAAGAGGAGGAAGGACCATAAACCAGCTTTCCCTCCCTTCTGCATTTTCTCCAGCTAGGGCCTGTGTGTAGACAATCTGACCCTTTTAAAACAGCTTCTTATAAAGCTGCATTCCAAGGGGTGCTTTGGTATTTATATATTTTATTTAATGGTCTTCACTTACCTGAAGGTAAACGCCATTGTCCGAATTTCCGTTGAGGCTTCCCACCATCTGTAGAGTCCTGCCGATACCCGCCCCTGTCAGAAAGCGTTGGACTAAGGAGCTGCTGCTGGCTACTTGTCTGAATGAAGCAAAACCAAAATTCAGTGACCTTAATTATGGCTACTTATGGCATGGCCATACCATTGTAACAAATGCTTTGAAAGGTCACTATTTCCCAGCCTATTAAAGAAATATGCTGACTTTACACTTTTATTTTTTCTCTGCAGTCTGTTTTCTGGATCCTTACAGTCCCCTCATCCCTCCAAAAGTCTAAAAATTAACAGAAATAATAATTGGGCTGGAGCTTATGATAAAATTCCACAGAAGGGCTCGTGGGGCCAGGAAAGCTTTCCCAGGATCCCATGGGGGAGCCCTCTCTCCCATGTTGCATACCTCCCTGGATATAGAACTCAGGTCTCCTGATTCCCTGTCCAGTGCCCCTTAGACCATGCTGCCTTTACAATGGAATGTCAACATTTTAAAAATACGTTGGTTTAATTTTTTTCCAGCAAAAATGATGTTAAAAATATTAAAAAGAATTTTGTTGTGACAAGCTCAAGTATAATTATTGATTAGTTTAAACAACAGTAATTTGCATAGGCCCGTACCTCTGGCTGTGCATTATCTTGATTATTAGTATTCGTATCTTCACTTGGCTGTGTTGTTTCAATGCTGGGGGGATTCAGAAATCGGCTCAACTCCTGCTGTTGACTCTCTCGTAGACTATGGATAATGCTACATGACTGCTGCTGTTTCTATCAAAATATAATATATATGTGACCAAAAGGAAAAAAAGAAACTTCCCTTGCAAAGACTTTTGTTCCTTGACTCTTTTTATTTTTTTTAAAATCCCTCTAAATACTGAATACTTCAAACAATCTTGAGTGGCTGGTATGGATTCCAAATTGTTCAGTTTTTTCTGTAAATCTACATGGACCTCCTAGCTTCACTATTTAAATATAAAGAAATCTGTCTCTGAAATCTATGGGCTTGAGATGTAGGAATTACTGGGTGAAATCTATGTTCTGTCTCATGCAGGAGCTCAGACTAATAGATCAAAATGGTGCCTTCTGGCCTTAAAATATATCTATGCCGCAAGAGACCACCCAAAGAGCCAGCAAAAACAAAAACGGGACTTAGTAAAAATAATCTTTATGGGGTTGATCAGAAGCCTGTTGAAGGCAATGGAAAGATTCCCACTGGTTTCAATGGGCTTTGGATCTGGCCCCAAACAAGGTTGAATAAAATGATCATGGAAGCCTTAGGACAGAGATGGCCAACCTGTGGCTCCAGAGCTACACACAGCTCTTCAGAAGTTAATATGCAGCTCCTTGTATAGGCACTGACTCCAGCGCTGGAGCTACAGGTGCCAACTTTCCAATGTGCCGGGGGGAGTTCACTGCTCAACCCCTGGCTCTGCCACGGGCCCTGCCCCCAGTCCACCCCTTCCCACCTCATCCCCTAAGCCTGCCCTGCCCTCGGTCCTCCCCCCCCAGAGCCTCCTGCATGCCACACAACAGCTGATTGGGAGGTGCGGTGAGGGAGGGGAGGTGCTGATCGGCGGCGCTGCCGATGGGTGGGCGGCGCTGGGAGTGGGGAGTGGGAGCTGATGGGGGGCTGCTGACGTATTACTGTGGCTCTTTGGCAATGTACATTGGTAAATTCTGGCTCCTTCTCAGGCTCAGGTTGGCCATCCCTGCCTTAGGAATATTTTACAGTGTGGATTTTTTGTTAGAAATTATTGTAACAGTGCCAAAAATCTGCTGGGTTCTTTATAGTACAAATAGAAATGTGGCCTCTGTCACTAAAATCTTACAATCTAATTTAGTTTTAAATTAAAATAAATGGTCCTTAGAGAAGGTTTCATTGTGCTGTATAGTTTTAACTTGCCACTTGCTTAATAATTAACAAGCGCTTTTGAAAATATATAAAAAGCTTATATTAAAAAAAATCTTTTGCAATTCTACTTAAGTTAATAAAAGGTTCATGTAACAGGTAACGGTCTGATTCATATTGCTAAAGTGAAATGAGAAGTATATTTACTTTTATATATTGTAATTCAATATCATATCGAATTGAGCAATTGGGTTGAAGAAAATCAAAACTGAGAGATAAGATTAAATTAACAATAGCTAATATTAGAGCTGGGACAAAAATAGAAAAGTTAGTCTGAAAAGGAACATTTATCTGAATATCCCTGGAAATTTGTTGTTTGAGATAAAATGAAAGCTGTATTCAAACTATCAGGTTTTGGTTATACAAACTTACATAGCAGCAAGAGGTCGAGCCTACAATTTCCTGATGTACTCAAATCACAAACTTTTCACGGTAAAAATACAGATTTTCGTGGGGAAATTTCCTACTATAATTCTGGCCCAGGTCCATTTTTTTTTGCCAGCCAAAATGGGAATAACTCAGTGGAAAGATTACGACTGGCCCAAATGTTCTAAGAATTCTGGGCCTGATTTTCTCAATTACAGGAACCCAGGGCTTTATATACCTAATTTACACATGCACATAGACACACGTTTGTGTGTTGAAATATATAAACTGGCCTTTTGTGCATGTAAACAACTTATTTGCACACACAGTCATTGTAATGGTATATGCAAATTAGGCTAAAGAATTTATATTACATTTGGGTCTTGTTTGAGGATTGTAGTATCATTTTCATTGGGATCTTGATGGAGACCCTTGAGTTGGTGGTGGTGGCTAACAGCATTATCTTCTGCCTGAATAGCTATCCAAGATGGAGTGGCAGTGGCAATGAAAATATCAGAAGTTCAAATGCCAAAAATTAGCACTCTCTTTAACCTCTAACAGGTTTAGAAGAGTGCACAATCCTGCACCACTGAAGATAATGGGCATTTTGCTATTAACTTCAATTAGAGCAAGGTTGCGCCCACAAAGACCTTTCCCTAAATAATATATTCCTCGGATTATTCATTTGGCCTTATCTGTTGCAGAGTAGGTCACACAGTTTTCCTGCTGTGTAAGGAAAGGAGATTTGTTGGCAGGAAAACAGGTTTTGCCCGCAAAATATGCAAAGTTTACTAATTCTGTGGATGTAATTGTCTGTACTATGGAGACTATACCAGCATAGCTATGCTGGCATAACCCTGTAGTGTAGACACAGCATATACCTATGGAAGGAGTTTTTCCATTAGTATCAGACCACTACTTCTCCAGAGGAAATTAGCTACTTTAACAGCAGCATTCTTTTCTTGACATAATTGCATCTACACAAGGGATTCGATTGGCATAGCTATGTCAGTCAGGAGTGTGGTTTTTTTTCACACCCCTGGTCTATGTCAACCTAACTTTTAAGTGTAGATCAAGCCTGATTTTTCCACTGATACATATTTTTTCACATAGCTTGTAACGATGGCTACAGAGTAAACAAGGCAAAGTGAGAGAAAACTCTAGCTTCGTTGACTGGTTCAGTTCACTGCAAGCACTCCACAAGGACTTGCTGTTTTCGCTTCACTTACTGCTCTGATACGCTTTAAGCATTTCTTCAGCCACATGCGTATGGTTTGTTTGGCCACTTCTTCTTCTATTGTGTACTCCAGTTGTTCCCTGGCAAGAAGCTCTTCCAGCTGAAGGCTTTTCCTGATATCAACAGACCTGTATGACAGCATGCTAGAAGAAACACACAAATAAACAGTATTTTTAAAAAGCCAATGTACTTACCTACATTATTATTAACAGTGTTACACTTTTAAAATCTCAATGCGAAAATGTCAAACTTTGGCACCTATAGTAAATTTATATAGCTAGCTAAATAAATGTAAGCAGGGGAATGGTCCCACTATTGTGGGGAACTTTCCAGGCTTCTGTGCTGCCCTGGTGAAGTGGGCTGGCGAAAGGATCTGAGTCCTCGCTCCCACTTCCTTTACCCAGAGGCCTCCCTGCCCTTGAGGACTCCCCTTCCACTCTCCTGTCTGGCAGAGTCCTCATAACCCCAACGAGGCTGGGCCCAGGATTCCTGGGGGGCTCGACCCCCAATCCTGCTGTAGTCACCTGGGACAGGGGCTAGGATTTCCCCACTCCGGGGTACTCTCTCTGCACTGGGCACCTCCCTGACCCACTGATTATTCCATACAATTTAAAGCAAATACAGGTTGTTTACTTAACAATTAATTTAAAGAAAAGAATAACAAAAAATGGGAAAAGTTACAGGAACATTAACTGTGGCAGGGAACATTACAAACAGTGTCTCTGGACATCAAGGCACTTTGCAGTCTGTTCCTTGTAGGTCCCAGGCCTCCTTCTCAGGCCCTGGCTGTACTGCAGGGATGCTGCGGGTTAGACACTTGCTCTGGCAGTGGCCACACACTCTCAGGCTCTGGGTGGCAGGACCCTTCTCCTCAGTGTCATCCCCACTCTGTCAGGGTTATGATCCCCCTTCAAGTCTGGCCTGCACAGCCTCTTAGCTGAGGTGTCTCCCTGCGCTGGGACCACTGCCCAGGGTCCCTCTCTCACTCCCTAGCTGCTCACCGCACCCAGCTCTGGACTGCTCCAGCCCCAGCTCCACACTGCCTCAGCATGGCTGCTGCTGCTGCTCTGCCTTCAGCTCCCTGGGCTGCTTCTCTGGCCTCTCTGGCTCCAGTTGCTACAGTTCTGCTCCCAGGGCAGGTCTGCTCTGCAGGCTGCTTCTGTGACTCTCTCTCAGCTCTCAGCTGCTTCCTGGGCTGCTTGTCTAGCCCCTCTGGCTCTGGTTGCTGCAGCTCCCCTCCTAGGGCAGGTCTTATCTCTCTGGGCTGTGCTCTGGCTTTTTGGGCTGCAGCTCTGCTCCCAGCAGCTTAGCTTGGGCCCCCTACTCTCTCCTTAGCTCGGCCCCACTCCATCTGACTCAGACAATTCGAGCTCACATGGAGGAGGGGACCCCCCTGGTCTCCTGACTCCTTGATTAGCCTGCCCGCCCTGTCAATCAGGCTGATCTGGAGCATTGGCCTCTCCACATTGTTCCTGGAGACTGTCAGTCTCAGGCTCCTGATTTCCCATCAACTCCTCCCTTTTTAGTGCTGGGAGCTAGCAACCAAACATTCCCACTGAATGTTAGTAAGGGGACTCCCTTACATAAAGATGAAGGGAGGATCTACTAGTTCTCAGAACAACTGAAAATCAGGCCACCTATATTTAGGTGCCTAAATATGGATTGAACTGCTTAACCTTAGACACCTACATTTGAAAATTCAGTTTCTTTCCCCTGTTTATGCTGCCTGTTTACCTTTTTGCATTTTTTCTCATCTGGGACAATGTAATTATTGGAGGAGACTAAGTTTCACTTTTGTTTATAGTCAATTTTACTGTCAGATTTTCACCTGTGCTAGTGCAATACTGCACTGTTTGGATTTACAAACATAGCAAAGGAATGTTAGTTTAAAACAATTGTTTCACATGGGAATTTAGAAAGCTCATGGAGACATTTCTCTAGGACTTAGATTTTCTACGGTAAAAATTAATTTAGGGGAAAACTGTAATATTTGCTTTAAATTTAAGCAGAGAGTAGCTTTTTAGACACAAGCTTGTATCCCCAACTCATTTTTCAGTTTTATGTATAACATTTAGTCTGCAGAGAAACGTGTTACAACAAACTTAAAGAAAAAGCCCACCATACCTCAATATGTCATGGAAAGTGACATCTCCACCATTATGCAGCCTCTCCATTTCATAACACATGTGCTTGAACAAAAGTTTGTCCTTGTCAAGATCTACCTCCAACCTCCCACGCAGCAACCTCAGCAGAAACTTCACACGGAAGGTAGGGATTACCCCCTAGGTAAGATTGAATCATAGCTGGTTAATTATGGCTACCTTATAACTAAGTCAGAGGCTCTATTTGATGCTGTTTCTCTAAAGTGATACAGATGCTCTTTTTCCCAAGACCCTTGAGGTATGTCTACACTGCAGCTAGGAGTACATCTCCCAGCTCGGGTAGACAGACTTGGCTCAAGCTAGCATGCTAAAAACAGCAGTGTTGGAGGTTGCAGCTCTGGTAGAGCTAGCTCAGGCTAGCTACCCAAGCACAGGACCTGGGAGTTGGGTGGGCTTCAGAGCCTGAGCTGCTGTATGAACCGCAGCACCCACACTGCTAGTTTGAGCAGCCTGCTAGGGCGAGTCTGTCTAACTGGGCGGGGATGCTTGTTCCCAGCTGCGGTGTAGATGTCCCCTTTGACTTACATGGGGCCAGGATTGTACCAAGGGTAGTGTAACTGAACAATGCAGACATAAAGGGGCTTATCTTCAGCTGGTGTAACTTAGCAATAGTTCCTTTGAAGTCAATGGAACTATTCCGATTCATACAAGCTGAGGACATGGCCTATATATTTTGCCTAAGATTTTCAAAGTTCTCTGGGGGACTTGGATGTCCAGTTTCCATTCATTTGTAATGGGAATTGCATATCCAAACAGGTGGCTTTGAAAATCAGCCATGACCGTTTTTATTTCCTGAGAATTAAATCTTAGGCCTGGAGTTATATATTAGGAATAAAGTCAGCTAGATTTCTAAACATTCACAGGTGTGTGCCACTATGCCTATTATGCAGCTGCCCCATTGTGTGTGTGTACAGTGGTGTATAAGTCGTATGTCCTCTTGCTTTTCCAAGAGCTTCTACTCCAAGATGTAACCAACTTACAAACTTCTTGAGGTGTTTGTGGCAACAATTTTGAGCCTGGCCATTGATAAGGCACCAAGAGTGAAAATATTTTCTCTAAAATTTGAAGAATCAAATAGTTCTCTTTGAACATTATGTTCTATAACTTTTTTTATTATGGAAAGGGATGGAAGTCCTTTGTTATGCAAGGTCCCACATCACAACACTCCCACTTGGACGGTCAACATCAGCAAAATGTCTCGCTGCCCGCAATCAAATTACCCTGATGGGCCACAGGTTGCCCATGACAGCACTAGACAATCAGTTGATCTCAGCACACTGTAGTTCATATTCAAAATTGTTCGATGTAATTCAGTGATGGGATGAGCAAACCATTCATAGTTCAGTTCCTGCTGGTACCTAAACCTCTAAGTTGCTCCCCTACCCAGGCCCTCTCTCCTTTTCAGCTGGGCCATTCTGAAGATAGGAAATGTAACTATGTGAATCTCTGAACCCTAAGTTGAGGGGACAACTTCTGTGCTGCCTGGAGGGAAAGGCCTATGACCCCAAGCCTGTAAACACCTATACACATGCTTAACTTTACTACTGTGTGTAGTCCCTGGGAGCAAAGTTAAGCATGCACGTATGTGTTTCAAGGATCAGGGCCTATGTGAAATGCAACATCTAATGGTCATCATTCTTTTGTGAACCTGGGCTGATGTTAAACATAAATAAAACACAAAATCCCCCTACCCCAAACTCACCCTGACTCTAAGTGGGTTTGAGGCTCAGTGGGTTAGCACAGCCCACTTTATGTTTTCCTAGTAATACATTTTTTGAGGAAACAATGCAGAGGATTTACTTAGATCATAAGTTATTTGGGGGCAGGGACTGTCTTTTTGTTGTGGGTTTGTACAATATCTAACACAACGGGGGTCCTGGGCCAGGACTGTGACTCCTATGTATTATGGTAAAACAAATAATACTAATAATACTAATAATAATACTGAGTGCAGTGCTTATTGTCAAGTATCTTACCTCTCTTTTATCATCAACCATGTTCCATATAATTTGAAAATGTCTAAGATCGTTATAGCTTAAAAGTTGGTCTTCTTCGGTGGAGTAAAACAATGAGAAATTCTCCACAATGATTGCTAAAAAACACATCAATTAAACATAGTATAAGACTAGCCTGTCAGTACTTTCCAACAGTTATACATTAATTAGAGATAATGTATTTCAGCAGGAACTAAATTTTCACATGTGGCTGTAGCAGTGGCAACCTATGGGCAAACCTGGTGCTAATGCACCCTCATATTGTGTGTTTTTGTTGTGCTCAAGTTTGAAAATTTATTCCTTAAATCTTAAGAAAGGGCCTAATCTAATGCCCACCAAATTCAACTGGAAGATTCTCATTTACTTCAGCGAGCGTTGGATTATCAAGCCTATAAAATATAAACTGGAGAGTAGATGAGCTCTGCAAAAATGATTTCCTTTGTACAGCTCTCATCTACTCTTTCATTTTCACATAACTTCCATTTACAGACCTCCTTATCAAAAGACATTTTCTTATTTAGCGTTAACAGCCAGCAATTTAAAATAAAGGTGAGAAACATACAGCATACCAGCCAAGTATCTGAAACCATCAGACAATTATAACATTAACTTGAGGGCATTTAACAATTTCTTTTTACCGAGAGAGTTTAAAAAAATGTTACAGTTGATATGGCCTACAATGTAAGGTCTGTTAAGGATGAGGCACCCGGATCTAATGGCACTCCACTCACATTTTAAGATAACTATTTTTCATAGTCAATAATTGTTGCTCACCTACAAGCAAATTTAGCATTATGTATGCAATGATGACATAAAAGGAACAGAAATACATCAGAGCACCAGCATAATTTCCACAATCTGTCCTCCAGTATGTGCTGTTATCTGGAGTACAAAAAGGAGGCTGAACCTTCAAAAGAAAACAATAAATAATTAAACCAAAAAATTAGGCAAGGGATTGCTTATTGGTCTGCAGTTAACATAACTATATTTTTGGAAAATAATAAAAATAATAATGCACCTCAGACCAGTGTAGGTTTTGTGGAGAAATACCACATTTGGGGGAAAGGAGGAAATATTTCACTGTTATTTTAAATGGTAGATGCTGAAAGCAGCTTAGACCTGTCCCTGAAAGTGATGGATTAGTGGGCAGAGTGAAGGAGAGGCAGGTTTCAAAGGTGCATGGGTAAATCCATTTAACACATGTTTCTGCAATTACCCCCATATATGAGTATGAGTAGATATTACTACAGCAAAACAGCAACCAGTGGCAATGAAATGTTATGACACGTTTAACAAACAGGAACCACTCCTGTGAATTCAAGACAGGAAATGAAGAATACCTTATCCAATGTAACTGAAACTATGGGGGCAGGGTGGGAGGGGATTTTATGTTAGGCAAAATAAAATGATGTTAACTGAATTTGGGCCAGGACATCAAGATTAATGTTCTTATGAAATGGCCCAGGGTACTTCATTTTAAGGTCAGATTTATCTAAAGGACGATGGCACCATCAACAACACTGTGCTTCTTTGTACCAAGACAGAGCACTGGATACTGAGTCAGAGGAAATTGCGCAACCAGTTTCTTGTCTGTTTTATCTGTGATTGTGCTGTATTTACCATGCAGTCATGCATAATCTTGTTCCAGTCTTCCCCAGTAACTATTCTGAAGAGTACAGTAATGGCCTTGCCAGCTGATGAAAAGTTTGCATGCCTGTGTTTTTAAGCAAAAAGAGAAAAAGAGCAGCTCACGTCAGAAATAAAATCTTGGCAACACAAACACATGCAACTTTCTGGAGAATTATTTTGCTCTGTGTTCAACAAGTAAAAAAAATATTTTGTATTTTCTATTATTCTTACTCAAGCTTCATGCCCCATATACTGTTGGTAGAATAATCTGCAAACATATTCACTGAATAATGTATGCCATTAATTTAATAGGGATTTAGAAGCTGGACTCTAGCCACCCAGTTCTGAAAAATTTGGCTATTATCTTATCAAGTAATAAAAGCTCATTCGGGGCCATATCCTTCCCCAGGCCTTCACCCTATATGTGCCTCTTCTGTGGTGCAAAGGGGATGAAAGCTGTCATTGGGCTATGTAGGATAATTCCCAGGTGGCATAAAGCCAATGTAGCTGGCTCACTCTCACTGCATTCGAGGTGTAGAGACCATTTCTGGATGAACCAAGGGTGTGAGCAGGTGCAGGTGTAGCACAGTGTTCCAGCAACCTGGGGCAATGGAACAGTCCCTTTGACATTGTTCTAGCTAGCACAATGAAGAGCAGCCATTAGTCTTCTCTATATTACATTGGATGTCTGTTTAGTCCCAGGATTTCGGGAACGGAAAGGTGGATTAGAGCCTTCTATCATACATTGTCAACTGAGTGCCGCTCAGCTTGACCTAGAGATCTGGCTCTTGATTGCTGACATAAAATCAAATGAAAATTTTTGCTCAGTAAATGGGAATATTTTATTTGGCTGTTAAAAACCTTCCACAAAGGGAGCAAACATTGTACCTGTTAATGTTCTCTCCATATTTCACTGTGCCAAATAAAACTACTCCAGCAAAAGCATAACAAAGAAGCAGTAAGAACATTCCCACAATGATGAAGAAACTCTTATACATGCTGACAACCACAGTCAGCAGCAGCATTTTCAGTGTCACCTGGAAAGGCAGAGAGGAAACACAATTCATGATACTATTCAATAACAGAAATAAAGGAGACTTTAACACATTTGTAACTTTAAATCTTGTAATGATTATTCTTTTAACTGGGTGCTAATCCAGTAGTTTAGTGGTAGCTCACTGAAATACTATATTGTGAGTCTTAGTTTGGAACAACACTTGGTCTCTTGTTCCAGGGTTTATGGCAGTGGATCTCAATCTTTCCAGACTACTGCACTCCTTTCAGGAGTCTGATTTGTCTGGAGTATCCGAAGTTTCATCTCACTTAAAAACTACTCGCTTACAAAATCAGACATAAAAATATAGAAGTGTCACAGCCACACTATTACTGAAAAACTGCTTACTTTCTCATGTTACCATATAATTATAAAATAAATTAATCGGAATATAATTATGTACTTGCATTTCAGTGTATAGTATATAGAACAGTGTAAACAAATCATTGTGTGTATGAAATTTTAGTTTTTACTGATTTTGCTAGTGCTTTTTATGGAACCTGTTGTAAAACTAGGCAACTATCTAGATGAGTTGATGTATCACCGGAAGACCTCTGCATACTGCCAGGGGTACTTGTATCCCTGGTTGAGAACCACTGGTTTATGGTAATCAGTACAGGATTTCACTGGAGATTTAAAGAAACTCATCTATCTACAAGGGCAAGCTTTAGCCCCCCCCCGAGAGACTATGACATAACAATCAGCACAGATTGATTAAACTATTTTAATTTCTTACACAAGTCAGCCTGTAGTGTCTAAGCAGAGACAAAGAGACATAATACAGCAAAATGTACAGAAAATGGAAGCTGTATGATATTTTTAGCATCGTGGCAGAATTATTACTTTAGGTTCAAAAATATTTGGACACTGCAGGAATGCGTCTTTATTTACAGGGGAGGTGAAACAATTTTCATCAGAATCATGACATATCTGACAAATCATGCTAAGCCTTTTTCCATCACACTACATCATAGCCATAACTTAACGGGACTAATAAAGCTCTTAACATGAAAGCATAAATAACTAGGTTAAGGGCTTGAAAAAATCTATAATCCTTCAAAAAGCTTTGATGGAAATGACCAGATCTGGTTGCATAAGAGAAGCAAGAGTTTTTCACTTGACTTCCATGGCTCTCCATGCTCTGTGTGGTTAGATGGAGGCAGCTTTTTTCTTTGCTGAACAGGCTCTGTGACTTACCTATTCTTAACCCTTTAGTCCTAACAGAGAATTCATTTCCTTGATTGCAGTTACTCTAATATGTCTTACGTCATAGAAAATGTTTGGAGAAGCTTTGCCGCAACAGAATGCACAGTATTACAACTTACTAAAGAAATACATTTGTTCTCTGCATAGGTAGCTGTCAGTTATACTTGCTGTCTGTTACACTGGTGTAAATCTACATACCAGGTAATTGAAAGTAACTTCAGTGGAACTACTCTTAATTTATACAAATGAATCTGAGAATTTGGCCCAAGATCTTTATTTTACTGACCACGAATCCCTTATTTAGATAAAATATAACACGCAAGTTAACGCTAGCACTGTGCTAACACCTGCACTGTGCAGGATGGAGCTTCTGCATGTGGACAGCAGCACAACCAGATGAACACATCACCCCATACCCTGCTTTCTTGTGGAGAAAATAAATAAAAGAAAATAAAAGTAACACACACACATTGCAGAGCACATTGAAAAAGCAATGGTTACAAATACCGAAAAGGGCACAATATATATTCAGTGCTTTCGATGGCAATAATTTTAAATGATGTTGTGTCTTGGTTATCTTTTTGATGGCAAAATTTCCAATAACCATAATTTATTTCTGATATGCATGTGATGCTTTGTACCTTGGAGGAACACCGTACACCCTCAAACTCATCTTTATAAAATGACTGTGTGGCATCTAATGCAAAGTTTGTCATGTCTGATGTCTTTGAAAGGCTTATGATGCACTGAGCATGGTTATTATAGTGATGTTTTAGTAATTGTTACAGTCATGTTCTAGGTTATAATTTTCTGTAGACAGTTAGGAGACTGAAAATGTATCCTCATGGCTTAAAGCAAGCCCAGGCAAAAACTCTCCAAGAACAGAGGGGCAGTTCACTCCTCATCAGGGCATGTATGGGACAAACCCAGCCCAGCCTCACAGGAACAAAGGATGCTGACCTAGACAGCAACAAAATAATCTGTTGGGCTCTCGAGTGAGTCACCCCCACTTCCTTTGGTCAGTTTGGAACAACGATGAAGTAATGCTCACCTGACTCTGGCGGGGCGGACAAAGCCAAAAGGGAAGAAATAACATATCAAAGGGAGAGATGTTTGCCATGCTCTTCCTCTCTCTTCCACCTACATCTACAGACACTACCACCACCAAGCAACTGAAGTGCTGATCAAAGGGGAGAACCTGGCTGAAGAGCAACCAGCCAGCCTGTGGTGAGAAGCATCTAAGTTTGTAAGGGCACTGAAAGTATTAAGATCAGCTTAGAATGCGTTTTGCTTTTATTTCATTAGACCAAATCCAACTTATTATGTTTTGACTTATAATCACTTAGAATATATCTCTGTAGTTCATAAATCTGTTTGTTTATTCTACCTGAAGCAGTGTGTTTGGTTTGAAGTGTGTCAGAGACTCTCTTTGGGATAACAAGCCTGGTACATATAAATTTCTTTGTTAAATTGACAAACTCATATAAGCTTGCAGCATCCAGCAGTCATAACTGGACACTGCAAGATGGAAGTTCCTAGGGTTGTGCCTGGGACCAGAGATATTGTCTAGGGTAATTCGGCTGCACAATCCAAGAAGCAGCTTACATGCCAGAAGCTGTGCATGAACAGCCCAGGAGTGGGGGTTCTCACAGCTGTGCAGGGTAGAGCTGGCTCCCAGAGTCAAGGATTTGAGTGACCTAGTAGATCACCAATCCGGATAACACCAGAGGGGAATGTCACAATGTAATACACTTAAAACCCTGATATTTTAATTGAAACATATAAAATAGAGACTTATAGGAACAGTACATAAAATGGAGACCTATGGAGTGTGCTATAGAAAAGCAAAGTGATAAATCTTTTAATCTATGCATAAACATTGTATTGACTGTAATTCCTGATTTGTACTTACATGTTTCCCACAAATTGAGAAGAACCTGAAGACAATTACACATGCACCCATCATATATGTGTATGCGTTCTGAAATTTAAACACAAGAGACTTCATATACAGTGTCCCACAGTGATCTCTCAAATGATCAGTTTTTTCTGCATGAATCTCTCTGTGAATTATACAGTGCAATCAGCATTTTTAAAAAAGTAATATTTCAACAACAAATGCTGAACAATAATAAACTAACAGAAAAAGCTGTGCCACTTCAAAAGCACTAGCCAAACTTCCCAACACAATAAATCAACAAAACCCTCACAGTTCTCTTAGCTGGGCTCTAATTATGTCCAACAGCCTCCCAGCCCTATAAGTCTAGGCAGCTGCTGGCTTGCAGAAACTCCACAGGCCTGCCAAGCTACTCAGCAGCAGGGGGCAAATTGAGGATGCTAGGGACAAAGGGACAGCACACAAGGTAGTTCTGCCCCCACAAAGAGTGTTTGAGATAGACCAGAGGGAAGGCTCTCAATAATGTAGAGAGGTGACAGTCACAACTGAGGATTGTAGATTGAAGCCACCTCTCCTCTCCAGTGATAAGGTGGGAGAGCTCATGTTCCCACAAATGAGGGTGTACACTCCCTCCCTTTTTTAAAAACTTGAGAGGGAGGGTGCTGCTGACCTCTTCCCTGGACAGATAAATCTTCTGCTTCCCTGGACTAAATGTTGTTCTGTAACAAAAACGGATGGACTGGATTCACTGATATGCTTTGCGCTGTTCATCAGTTTAGAACCTCTGCCTTATTTTTTTTTACTATAACTCCTACCTGGATTATTCCCTCCAGCCTTTCTTCCTTTCTCACTCCCCAATGAAACTGATCCTGGCAAGATCTTCCAAACCTAGGACACCACATTTCTTCCCTCTCCTCATTCTAATCCCTCCTAAGGACTCACTTCCTCCACAAGACTCACAGACCTATATCAGTCCAATACCTTCTCCACCTCAGCACTATAGGATGTAAGAAAAATCTAGTTCACCAACTCCACAAGTTGTTACCTTCTTCTTGATTCCCAGGGCACCTTGTTTTATTTGGGTCTTATTTTTAGTTTGTAAACACCCTGGGGTTGGCAATTGTCCTTATTTGAATCAGGGACAGCAGTAAAACTCTTGGTGATTAACCAATAAAACCAATAAATGATCATTGGAGTTGTAACTGTTGATCTTACTAGTAAGGCAAAGTGAAGTATCACCCATATAACACCAAGGGAGGTCACTAAAAGGTCATATCGATTTCTTCTGCTTTGCCAGAAGCCAGCAGGTGACATGGCAATAATCTTCATAGTGACCTAGAGAACAATAAAGATAGTCTTGCTAGTGCAAATTCTTAGCAAAAGGTTATTTTTCACTATAAGAACATTTGGTCCCTAAAATGTTTTGGTAGTGTTCTACTTGTAGATTGGTTTTAAATGAGTAGGAGTTTTAATAGTTAAACAAAGGGTTAGTATGAAGGTAGAAAATGATTAAGCTGATGATGCATAACTAAAAAATTACATGTGTGTGTATGGGTGTATGAAGTGACTGAAGTATATATTAATGCCAATTCCGCACAAATATACTTAAAGGCAAGGTTATAACTGTCTTATATGTCTCATGATTGCAAATTAATTTAAAAGCAACCTTCTTTTTCCTGTTGCAAAAGTATTTTTTACTTCTGGTGAACTCCATCCATGCTCCACAGCATACATGAGCACAGGAAGCATAAGATTGGAAGAGAAAATAGTGTGGGTCAGTAGATTGCAGTGGGTTTCACAGTGCTCCTAATGAACAGAGACTGAAAGGGCTGACTGTTCTTAGAAACAGGTTTCAGAGTGGTAGCCGTGTTAGTCTGTATGAGCAAAAACAACAAGGAGTCCTTGTGGCACCTTAGAGTCTAACACATTTATTTAGGCATAAGCTTTTCCCCAAATAAATTTTAGTCTCTAAGGTGCAACAAGGACTCCTCGTTTTTTCTTAGAAAGTTAGTGATGCCACAGGCAGGATGTTTAAGAATAGGCTCTGTTTAGAAAAGATAATAGTATTTAGCAGTCATACAAGCCATGTGATCCATGCAGAATGGCTACAGAAGAAGGTTTAGCGTTGCACACAGTCAGTTCTTAGCTATGCATATTAATGGTTTGAATGTTACTAAAGCATATCATATAAAAGAAATAATAATTAGACACTAACCTCTCTGGTTTTATATCCAAGGTTTCAATACTAACATTTAACAATATTTGTTAAATTCCCAAAGGCTAAATTGTATTTAAGGTGACACTGGTTTAGGCTCAAATTTGACACACTCTTCACTTGCCTGGCCATATACTTCTGTGGCCACTCATATTGATGTTTGCAATAGGAAGAGTGATTCTTTTCTTACAGAGCTTTGAGCTCTCATCAGTGGTCTTTGGACTGGTTCACTGCATTCTTTACCAGAGCTATGCAGTTAGACCTGACCCTACTCAGATTCTGTGTCTACCAGGGTTCAGACTTCGCCATGATTAACCAGGACAGGCACCAAGGACTTGGCAGCAAGCTGCATTTATCTGGCTGCTAGGCTAGTGGGGATGTATCTAGTAGGTTGGGGATATGCATGACACAAATGAACTGGAATTTTTGAGTGGACTCAGGAGATGCTTGTGGGCACAAGGGCTCTAAACTTTTCAAGAAGGACCTTGATAAGGCATCAAGAGTTTTCTTCAGTTTGGAAACAAAGGAACATTTTATTTTTACCTGTTAACTTTCTAATCCAGGAGAGAAAGCTGCATCTACAGTTTAGATCCTGCCAGTATGCTTTTGTCTAAAAGATTTTTAATTTATATACGTATCTAGATCACTTTTTCATTAAGATGCAGTCTACTCTGGACCTTTACAGAATTTTCTCTTTCCTTGTGCAGCACCCTCACTGTCAGTCTGAACTCTCCTCAATGGGCATGATTCTGGACCCCCTGTTGAGGAAGGGCCTTCATTTCCCCACATTGGTTAGTGGCTCTTTTAGCTTCCTTGTCATAAGTTCTGTTTGTCCTAGCATGGTAGAGGGCACTGGAATTAGACTTGTTTGAATCTCATATACTACAGAAATTTTACCTTGAATCCAACTTTTCCTTTACCCTCTAGATGGCCTGCAGGTAGAATGATTGCCATTAAAGTCAATATTTCTCAATCAGCAGTTACCTCACAGAGGTATCTCAGATACCAACATATTTCCCCATACTTACCTCAGGAAATAAATAAGGTATCAGATTGTGGTGTGGCAACTGTTGACATTATAATGAGAGACTCATAACTTTATGGAGGATTCTGTAGAATGGTAAAAAAAACACTACAGAAAGGATATTATGTTCAATTCTATAAATCAGCTAAAATGTAAAGGCTGCTAAGGCTTTACTTTGAGCCTCTTTATTTGATGACTAGCAAAGCGGGCCTTTTTAGTTGCCATCTCCTTTCTTAGGCACACAGAGGAGATAAGTTCTCTGATTACTAGCAGGGGCAGCTCCAGGCCCCAGCACGCCAAATGCGTGCTTGGGGTGGCAAGCCACGGGGGGTGCTCTGCTGATCGTCATGAGGGAGGCAGGCAGGCTGCCTTCAGCGGCTTGCCTGCGGAGGGTCCGCTGGTCCCTCAGCTTCTGAGGACCTCCTGCAGGCATGCCTGCGGAGGGACCAGAGGACCCTCCACAGGCAAGCCGCCGAAGGCAGCCTGCCTGCCGTGTTTGGGGTGGCAAAATGCCTAGAGCTGCCCCTGATTACTATACTGCTTACTGGCAGATGTTTCCAGACAGAGTTGTTTCTAGATTAGGGATAAAATATTGATACAAATCCATCTACTTTGATTTCCTTTCCCCATAAATCTTGTACACTGAAAATGTCATTTTTGTATGTTGAAACAAAACCCTTTTGAAATGTTTGGAAATTGTTTGTTTTCCCAGGCAGAACAAGAGAGTAGGGATTTCTAAAGCAATCCTTACTCGTTGAATTAAAAACTGGCCATGTATCCTACAAATCAAACCTCTCCATATCTGCTCACTCTTCTAGAGGCACTGACTCCTCTTGGGCAGAGAAGGCATAGGCAACATATGATATATGTAGGACTGCTACAAGGTAGCCACTTCATTGTTTATCCATCATTGCTGGGAAAACCTATCATAGGAGCATAGGAACTGTCAAATTGGATTAGACCAGTGATCCATCTAGTCCACTATCCTGTCTGGGATAGTGGCCAGTACCAGATGTTTCAGAGGAAAGTGCAAAAAATCTTGTAGTGGAATTATGGAATAAGTGAACCATAAGGGGAAATTTATTCATAACTCCCATAAATTTGTGATTGGCTTACAATCTGAAAGATGAGGATTTATATCCCTTGTCATTTTTCACCTTATCCAGTGTAGCTATCTATGTTATTACCTATATAAATATCTAATTTTTTTCTGAACCCTACTAAGCTCTCAGACTCATTCCTATCATGTTGAAATGAGTTCCACAGGTTAATTATGCTCACAGAGCTGATTTTGGTTGCATGTTTTCCAGGCTGCTAATTAAGGAAAACCAACCACCTTCTTTTCACTGCTTGTACTGAATATTGTCTTTTAAGATGGGAGAAGAGAATCATGATAAAGGAAATTATACACCAATAGTTATGTTTGTCATAGTCTTCCCCCTTTATACACCTGTTATATAACCTTTACTTTTCTAAGCTCGTATCTACATAATACCTGTAATTCTGTTGCTTTTGCTTTTTAAATGACCGAGGGAAAGGAGATGGATACACGCACAGAGATGCTTAGAAATATATGTGCTTTCTATGATTAACAGTCCTTTTCCCTTCTGTTTTCTCATGGTGTCATATTTAAACATACTGAGAATGAAAGGAAGGATCAGACACAAGGTGTATGTTTTAAGCAGGACTTCCCAGGTAGCGAGACCTTGTGCTGGCTCACTGAACAGAACACCCTTTGCAACTCTGCTTTAGAAATTTACGGAAATACCATGCTATATATATCCAGGATGAAATTATCTGTGTTGCAGATACATGGACTGAAAAGGATACACAAGTCAGCATTTTGGGCCTCTAGCCCCACAACAAGTAAAACACTCATTTCTGCAATACATACTCAAGCACTGAGTTGCCCCATGGATATGTAGCCTGAAATTAAAACTTGGACAGTAACCCCAGAACCAAAATAAAATATACAAAACTAGTCTGACTCTGGAGAAACAACTAAATATATTACTGTACCTCTAGGACAAAAATGAAGGTGAAAACAACAGACATTGTTGCTAAAGGAACAGTCACTGGATCTTCGACATCCCACTGAAATGGAACAAAGATAGTAGATCATAAAACAGATATAAAAATCTATTTACTACTTTTTAATTTTTATTTCAGTGTGTATTGTTGCCATAGATTCTGTTTTTACAGTGAACAACACATTCAGGCAGGAATGGCAGGTGGGTGCATCTTTCCTTTTATATGGATTTAGCGTTAAATGAGAAATTAAAAATAGTGGGCCAGATTGTTAATTGGTATAAACTGGTGCAGCTCCAGAGACTTTAATGGAGCTGTACTGATTTACACCAGCTGAGTATCTGGCCCACTGTATTTAGAAATATTATATTTCCAGCAGTTCATTGTTAGCTATGGCCTTATGTACAGTTCACTTTTTTAAAAGGGTTGAGCTCATTCGTTCCACCACTGTTACAAGACGCAATAAGAAACAAAAATACCTTCACTGAAAGCAAGACAGACTGGGCCAGAACAAGCACAGCAATGGTCCTCTTAAAAAACGGATGCTGCGTTATATCATACATTTTGGCTCTAAAGCCATCATTATCTGAAAAAGGAGTTAAACAAGAAGAATTAAATTGCACACAGTGGTATTTTTTTTCTCCCTGTTTCTTAACATATTTTTCTTGTTTGTTAATGGTAACCTAATCCCTGCCTGGTTTTGAAATTCATTTCTAAGTTTCTGCTACAGTTTCACATATCAAATAGTACTTCTGAACATGTAATTTTAAATACTGAACACCAATGTTGCATGAAGGCTTTGGTAGGGGTAAAGCAAGTGCATCATTCAATTGCTGTCAACATAATACATTCAATTCATATAATTAACAGGCAAGTGCAAATATATTTCATTTAAAATTCATTTTTTCATTAAGGTTTATCCTAAAACCATTGAAGCACAACCTTTTTTGGGTTGATTTTAATAGCCTTATGCAGAGATCTGTAGTTGGAGCCTGTTTCCACATTAACTTATGCACAACCTCCTAGTGGCCTAACGATTACAATTTTAATTTGAATCTTAGACTCCTGGGGAATTATGAACACTAGGGCTCAACATGAATAACATCAGAATATCTTTTATACCCGGACGAGGTGGGAGATGAAGAGGTTGCGCTATCTTCAGTCTGCTCTTTAGATCTTCCCACCGTCTCTGATCTACAGTCAGTAAAGCTGTACCCTTAACAAAGAAAAACAAGAAGCTTTTGTCATATAAAATCTTAAACATTTAAATGTTGTGCATATGAAAACAACAGCTTGCCTCAGGGCTTGAAATAAACTTACATTCCCAAACTCTCCTTGAATAACATAGTATTTGGGTAAAAGGGTCAGAGCATCAGCCCCGCACTCAAGAAGATTTCCAAATGCACTAGTTGTGAGTTTCTGGGACTCAACTCAGCAAGCTCAGTTGTTGCTCTTTGTATCAGCAGCCCAGTGGGGGTAGGGAAATTTACAGGAGGTCTTCCATTTGACTGAACACCATTTGGTGGGAAGCACTGTTTTAAACAGCGGTCGATTCTGTCTGGACTTTGCTGTAAAAAACCCTGCAGCAAGGTATTAGCTTTTCAGCACTGCTTTAGCTTATCAGGGAACCAGCCTTCTACAAAAGCACTACAGACACACTTCCTATGCTTGTAGTATAATTTAAATAAAATAAACATATGCTATGCTACAACATTTTCCATAAAGCATAAGATATGCAGATATGACTTCAGGGTAGGTAGTAATAAAGACCACACACACAAGCATTTTGATAGCATAGTACAAACTACACTATTTAAAATTATCTTAAAACATAATAAGGTCCTTACAACATCAGAGAGCTATAAAATCTCATACTAAGGGTTTGGAGCTGGAAAAGCAACAGAGAACTTTTAAAGGCAAATGTCCCAGATTGCTCTCCCAGACAAATAGAAACTTTGCCCAGTATGCACTTAACCATACAAAGCTGTGTGAGAAGTGGTACCATCCTCATGGCGTGTCTTGGAATGTCTAGACGTGGAACAGTGAGTCAAACAAACAGGTGGCTGTCCTACTAATAAGATCAGAAAAGCTCCCTCTGAGGTGGACATAATCTCTTTATGGAATTGTGTCCCAAAGATATGCCCTGGGAAGATACACCCTAAAATGTTATACAGTTAAAGAGACTGATTATTATAACACGTATTAATTCTTACTGTTAGGCCAAAAATCATACAACACAGGAAATATTAAATTTAAAGGGATTACATAATAAAAAGATTAATAAAAACTAGTGAATTATTGGAGAGACTTCATTACAGAAAAAATAAAAAGGTAGTAAAATAAAGACAAAAGCTTAGTGAAATTTAAAAACAACCATGTCACAGACTCTAGATCTGTGTCTCAGGAGCTTTCCACCTCACCACCATTTTTGTCAAGCGAGGAACTCAAAGAACAGTTCTCTTTGTTCATTGCTTATGGATTAAATTGAGACCATGCCTAAATTTGTACTACAGTACACCTGCAGCTGCCCACTTCATTTCTGAATTTGGTCCTATATCTCTCTTCAGGTAATATGATCCGAAGGCAATAATGAGGTTGCTTCTTGAATTGTAACTTACTTATAATAGCAACAGCACATCTTATTATCTCATATTGCACAATTTGTCATATGATGTTTAGAGCTAACAAAGTATGAAACTATTCGCATGTGAGATAAAATAACTGAATTATTACCTTATTTTCATTGAAATTAGCAATGACAACTCCAACAAAAAGGGTCAATCCAATCATGCAGCCCAGGAACACAAAGACATGAATATAGATTCCATGGATCTGCACATACAAAAAATATGATTATTCATCAAAACAAATTCAGCAGCTTTTGAAGCGTTAACAGGATTTGATATGCTTGCTTACCGGCCCCACGCGATGAATGATGACATCTCTGACTTCCACCCAGCCTTTTAATGAAAGAACTTCAAATAGTGCCAACATGGCATTTCCCACATTGTCAAAATTAAAATTGCGAGGATTTGCCCTGAAATAATAGTAAAGGAATGAGTGCATTTTAACTATCTTCTGACAAGATGGATCTTAGGCATCTTACTGTGGCCCTTCTACGTCAAAGAATAAAACCTCATGCTATACAAAGGAGCTAATCATATAAAGAAGCACAGTTTTTATTTATGTTATTACTCAACTTTTCTTTCCATATCTGCTTAGTTTTTCTTCATATTCTATGTCAGTCTGAGACTGTAAACTCCTTTGTTACAGCGACTGTGGTATTGTCTAAATCTCTACAAAATATCATGCAAAGTTCTGAATAATAATACTTTGAAAACTAAAAAATTTACATATACTCTACTTAATTGCTAAATCTTTACAATCTAATATTTATTTATAAGCTGAGCTACTGTAAAAATGATAAAGCTTATGACATGGCACTGTATTTTAGAGTGTTTCTGACAATACATTGCCAAAAGTTTGTGATCGTGAAAAAAACAGTTCGGATGGCACTGGCAGAAACAAAGCTATGTCATAGAACCCCGCTAATGTACGTCAGGGAACAGAATTTTCAAAAGTGCCTATGTGATTTAGGCTCCTGGTTTAGTCAGTAGGTACTTCTGCAAATTATCATTCATACTCATTCATAATATCAGATTTTGCTAGCCAAAAGACAAATGTTAACGAGAGGAAACCACTGGTTTTCTCAGCCTTCAAACATAACATTCTTTGTGTTAGCCAGGATTCCAAAGGAAGAAACTCCATTTGAAAATTAAAGAATCCACTAGAGGTTAGTTTTTTAAAGAGTTGTGCATCCCTAATCAGAGACAGATTTTCTGAAAAGTTCAGCCTCAGGTACCATTCAGACACCAAAATAAGTAGCTAGATTTCCAGTTTCCCTACCAGCGTAACTTTCTTGGAAAATCTTGCCACTAAGGCTATGTCTACAATATGAGCGTGATTCCCCTGCTTGTGTACACATACTTGCGGTAGCTCGAAGAGAGTTGGTGTGAGTATAAATAGTACTATAGCTGTGGTAGCACAGGCAGTGGCAGCAGAGGCATAGCTTAGCTGTGCTTAGCACAAACCATGTCTCCGTTGT
This sequence comes from Gopherus evgoodei, assembly GCF_007399415.2. Lineage (NCBI taxonomy): Eukaryota > Metazoa > Chordata > Testudines > Testudinidae > Gopherus > Gopherus evgoodei. The sequence goes on from NC_044322.1 coordinate 99,707,104, forward strand.
CACTGCCCATGCTACTGCAGCTACACTACTGTTTATACTCATGCTAGCACCCATTGAGCTACCATGGGTATCTGCACACAAGTCGGGGAGTCACACCCCTAGCTTGCAATATGGACATAGCTCCCACTGTGACTCATGTACTGGGCTCTTGAAAATCTGGTCCTACAAGGCTAACAACTAGTACTCATCTCCTTGAGTAATAAATTTTCTGCAGTGACAAAAAATTCTCCAAACTTCATACTTTTGCTGATTAAGATCTTTTTAATTATTTCTGGATCAAGATGAAGTGGATTGAATTTGTTTACTCACAGGAATTCTGCCTTCAGAATTTATCTGAAGCATACGGAAGCGGAAAGAGTTCTGCAGATGCCACAGCTTCACTGACTGTTCAAATCACAGTGTATTATTTCATTAGCGTAGGATGGCTCTGAATCTTCCCCTGCTACCACATTCTTTTACCCCCCCCCATTAAAATAATTTTAGCCATTTTGCTGAATTTGCAAAAAGTGAAACAACCTCCTTTCAAAATATAAGCAATTAAAGACAAGTTTAACACATTTTAGGTGTTAGAAAATCTTAAATTGACACTGTCAGAATATAAATCATAGACTTATTGTTGCCATTAAATCATTGTTACATTTGAGATACCACAATTAGGGCTGTCAATTGTAAAAGCTGGCTGACCCCCCTTAATATCTGGTTCTTAATTAATTGCCATTAATTCACATGATTAACTAAAAAAAATGAATCATGATTAAAAAATGAATCACGATTAATCACAGTTTTAATCAAACTGTTAAACAATAGGATACCAACTGAAATTTATTAAATATTTGTGGATGTTTTTCTATATTTTCAAATGTATTGATTTCAATAACTTACACAGATTACAAAATGTATAGTGCTCGCTTTATATTATTATTTTTATTACAAATATTTGCACTGTAAAAATGATAGAGTATTTTTCAATTCACCTCATATAAGTACTGTAGTGCAATCTCTTTATAATGAAAGTGCAACTTACAAATGTAGAATTTTTTGTTGTTGTTACATAAAAAACTCAAAAACAAAACAATGTAAAACTTTAGAGCCTACAAATCCACTCAGTCCTACCTCTTGTTCAGCCAATCGCTAAGACAAACAAGTTTGTTTACATTTACGGGAGATCATGCTGTCCATTTCTTATTTACAATGTCACCAGAAAGTGAGAGCAGGTGTTCTCATGGGACTTTTGTAGCAGGCATTGCAAGGTATTTACATGCTAGATATGCTAAACATTCTTATTTATGTTTCGGCCACCATTCTGAGGACATTCTTCCATGCTTGTTAAAAAAATAATTAGTTAATTAAATTTGTGACTTAACTCCAGTGGGGAGAATCGTATGTCTCCTGCTTTGTTTTACCCGCATTCTGCCATATATTTCGTGTTACAACAGTCTTGCATGATGACCCAGCACATGTTGTTCATTTTAAGAACACTTTCACTGCAGATTTGACAAAATACAAAGAAAGAATGAATGTGAGATTTCTAAAGATGGCTGCAGTGCCTTCCAAAATTTGAGAGGGACGAAGTGCGGAGCATGCTTTCGGAAGTCTTAAAAGAGCAACACTTCAATGCGGAAACTACAGACCATGAACCACCAAAAAAGAAAATTAACCTTCTGCTGGTGGCATCTGATTCAGATGATGAAAATGAACATGCGTTGGTCTGCACTGCTTTGGATTGCTACCTAGCAGAACCTGTCATCAGCATGGACGCATGTCCTCTGGAATGGTGGTTGAAGCATGAAGGGACGTATGAATCTTTACAGCATCTGTGATGCCAGTTACAATAGTGCCATGTTCTCACTTTCAGGTGACATTGTAAACAAGAAGCAGATAGCATTATCTCCTGCAAATGTAAACAAACTTGTTTCTCTGAGTGACTGGCTGAACAAGAAATAGGACTGAGTGGGACTTGTAGGCTTTTAAGTTTTACAATATTTTATTTTTGAATGCATTTTTTTTACATAATTCTACATTTGTAAGTTCAACTTTCACGATAAAGAAATTACACTACAGTACTTGTACTAGATGAACTGAAAAATACTATTCCTTTTGTTTTTACAGTGCAAATATTTGCAATCAAAAATAAATATAAAGTGAGCACTGCTGTCATAAACAGATAGCTAAGGGTTAATGTTCTTTTACCTGTAAAGCGTTAACACAGGGAACCAAACACCTGACCAGAGGACCAATCAGGAAACAAGACATTTTCAAATCTGGGTGGAGGGAAGTTTTGGGTGTGAGTCCTTTGTTCTTGGTCTGTTCTTTTCTCGGCTCTGAGAGTGACCACAGGAATCTCCAAGCTTTCTGATCTTCTGTTTCCAAGTTGTAAGTACAAGGATAGTAAGACAATAGGTTTATATTGTTTTTTTTTTTGTATTTATTTGTAGTTGCTGGAGTCTATTCTTTTTGGATAAGGCTGTTTATTCATTTTCTTTTAAGCAATTGACCCTGTATATTGTCACCTTAATACAGAGACCATTTTATGTCCTTTTTCTTTCTTTTTATATAAAGCTTTCTTTTTTAGACCTGTTGGAGTTTTTCTTTAGTGGGGACTCCAGGGAATTGAGTCTGCAGCTCACCAGAGAATTGGTGGGAGGAAGAAGTCAGGGGGAAAATCTCTTTATGTTAGATTTACTAAGCCTGACTTTGCATACCCTCTGGGTGAGGGGGGAGAGAGATTAGATCTCTCGGTACTTGTGTTTCAAGGACTTGAAGCAGGGAGTATCCTAGGGCCCCAGGGCGGGGAAATCTGGGAGAAGGTAAAGAGAGTGGAATCCCTTTGTTTAGATTCACGGAGCTTGAATCTGTATATCTCTCCAGGAACCCAGAAAGGGAACACCTGGAGGGGAGGAGGGGGAAGGGAAATGGTTTATTCCCCTTTGTTGTGAGACTCAAGGAATCTGAGTCTGGGGGTTCCCCAGGGAAGGTTTTGGGGAGACCACAGTGAACTAGGCACTGTATAATTCCTGGCTGGTGGCAGCGATACCAGGTCCAAGCTGGTAACTAAGCTTGGAGGTTTTCATGCTAACACCCATATTTTGGACGCTAAGGTCCAGATCTGGGAAGAAATGTTATGACAACTGCACACTTTGTATTCTCTGTTATAATTCTAATCAATACATTTGAACATGTAAAAAGCATTCAAAATATTTAAAACGGTATTCTATTATTGTTTAACAGTGTGATTAATCATGCAATTAATCATGATTAATTTTTTTAATCACGAGATTAATCACGATTAATTTTCTTAATCGCTTCGCAGCCCTAACCACAACATTTTCCTGTGTGTAAAATAGGAAATATCAGATGTGTACAGTAATAGGCAGCATGTTTGCCTTTCCTGCACTTCCCTCAGGCTGGTAGGGAAACTAGATTAGTCTGTTTGTCACCAGTTTTATTTGCTACTTTCAGTACTACAATGCTGCAATGTTTGGGTCCTGCAACAGATTAACAACTAACTATCTGAAGAAAGACTGGCCAAGTTACAGCTACTCACCAGACTCGTGGCACCCAAAATCCAGGCTTTTTCTCTCCAGGTCTTAGCTTTAAATTCAGATTTTTTGAAACACTTACATTTATTCTGAAGATGCCATGACAATCTTCCTATAGTAAAATAAAGCACACTGAGTGAAATATAGACCTACAGAGAGGTGAGGACACTGTACAACACAAACACCACAATAAATAAGGCATCTTGAAACAGTGTAAATGGAACAAAAGGGTTATTTTTAGGTACTGGATTAATAGCATTTGGGAACAGAACTTTCTCATATGCAGGGAAGATATAGCATGAGCAGTGACAATGTAGAATCTCCATTCTGCACTTCAAGGCCCCCTTCCAGACTGAGAGGGCTAGTAAATCTGCAATTTCATTCAGCTATTGGCCTCTTTTTTGAGAGTGTCACAGTGCTTGTGATGCTTGACTCCTCCCCACTGCAAATGGAATGATGCTACTAATCTGCTTCACACAGGCCACGTAACACTGGCTGGTACTTTTTGTCACCATCAGCCTGGCCTGGATTTTAACTGGTGACCGAGGATTGCTAGGTGTCACAGCCCATTTCCAGTCCCTTGTGCTGTCCAGTCCTTCAGCGCCCAAATTTCATGAATTTGGTATCTTTCTCATGTCTTCCTCAAATGCCTGGCACTCTCATTCCTTTTGCACTACGTAACAACCTTCTCTTCCTTAAAACCACTTCTTATAACACCCTTCTTCAGTAACTCTCCTTTCAATTCTTACAATCATAATCTCCCAAATAAAGCAATGTGTTTTGTAAAAGAAAGCAGGAAAAAGACACGGAAGAGAGGGTTACTCACCCTGTGCAGTAACTTAGGTTCTTTGAAATGTGTGTCCCTATGGGTGCTCCACCGTAGGTGCAGTAGTGTCCCTGTGCTTGGGATCAGAGATCTTTGGAAGCAGTGCCAGCTGGGCCGCACAAGCACTCCTCCTCATCCCATGCTGTGAGCAGTGGCTATATTGCACTGTGTGGTTCACCACCCTCAGTTCCTTCTCTACCACAGAGCCTACGTTTGAACTCTGAAGTGGAGGGAAGGAGGGAAAGTAGTGAAGCACCCATAGGGACACACATCTTGAAGAATCTCAGTTACTCCGAGAAGTGTTGCCATACAGCCATACAGCTTCATTGTAGGTGAGTGTAGAGCAATGCCCCTAGATGGAAGGCTGGGGTTTCAGAGAGACATCTTCCAAAGAGGATAGAACAGTGGTCCTAGTAGGGCATCTGATGCCATGTTATGGGTGATCACATAATGTTGATTAAATGTGTCTGTGGGCGCCCATGTGGCTGCCTTACAAATGCCAGTAACTGGCATATTATTTAGAAAAGCTATCGAGATGGACAGTGAGTGAATGGAATGCGCATGAGTTTCAGGCGAAGGCTGAAGTTTGTGTCATTGGTAGCAAAGTGGAGACCCATTTTGAGACCCATTTTGACAGACCTTCTTTGGATACGACCTATACATTTGATCCTTCATCTACAGAGAGGAATAAGAGTGGTGACTGTCAAGGTAAAAGGCTAGCGCTTGTCTGCCATCCAAGATGTCATGGCTTCATGCTGTTTGCCACGTGGTTTAGGGAAGAAGGACGGGAGGTGGATAGGTTGGTTTAGATAGACAAAGGACAGTACCTTGGATAAAAACTTTAGGTATGGTTGTGGTTGTAATGTGACCATATCTTTGTAAAAGATTGTGTATGTGGGTTACACCATGAAGGCACCTATTTCTCCAGCAGGTGTGATGGATATGAGAAAGACCATTTTCATGGATAGGTGCATAAGGATCAGGTCATCATTGGTTCACATGGAGGGCTGGTGAAATAGGCTGAGATCCCAAGGAGGGATGGGTCTCGTACCTCAGGGTAAAGATTCTGTAGGAACCGTTAAGGAATTTTTTTGTCATTGAGTGGTTGAATACTGAATGACCTTCTATTTTGAAGTGGAATGCAATAATGGCAGCCAGATGTACATGAACAGAGGTTGCGAATAGCCACGATCTTTTTAGCTGTAGGGTGTAATCCAGGATGAGTGATAAAGGAGAGCTCATTGCTGAGATATGTTTGGTGTCACACCAAGTTCAGAATCTTTTCCATGTATGAAGGTAAGTATAGGGTATTGTTGAACACTGGCCATTTAAAAGAATCTTATGTCTGTTCTGAACAGGCCATCTCTTTATTCTGGAACCATGATGGGGCCATGCCTTCAGACAGAGAAATTCTAAATTTGGGTGAAAAATCTGACCTGCATCCTGCGAGAGGAGGTGTGAAGTCAACAGGGTGATAGGTGGACAGACCACCAAGGTGTAAGAGGTAAGGATATCATATTTGTCATGGTCATCTTGGGGCTATGAGAATGACTCTGGATCGTTCCACTAGTACCTTGGGAAACACTTTGAACAGTAGGGGAAAAGGTGGAAAGGCACAGAGAGGTGCATCCCATGAAATGAGGAAGGTGTCCCCCAGAGTTTGGTGACCTAGACTCTCTCTTGAGCAGAACTGTGGGCATTTGGCATTCTTGAGGGGGAACAGATCTATGCTGGGGAATCCCCAGTGGGTGAATATATGTTGTAGGGTTCTTGTGTCTATCTCCCACTTGTGTTCTTGTAAGAACTTCCTGCTCAGTGAATCTGCCATGGTATTCTGGTGTCCAGGTAGGTATGCGGCCAAGATATTGATGTTATGCTGGATGCACCAGTTCCACAATTTTAGTGCTTCTGTACACAGGGATTGAGACCTCACTCCTGTCTGTTGATATAAAACATGTAGGCGATGTTGTCTATCATTACTCTTACTGTTTGTTGTCTGATTATTGATAGAAAGTGTAGGCATGTGTTGCAGACTACATGTAATTCTAGGAGGTTGCTATTTAACATGGACTCTGAAGGGGACCACTTGCCCTGTACCGTGTGGGTCTGTTGATGTGCTTCCCAACCAAGTAGGGAGGCGTTGATCATAAGTATCAAGGACAGTGGTGGTTGGAGGAAGGGATCCCCTATGCAGACATTCTGAGGTTGCGTCCACCAGTCTAATGAGCCCTTGACCTTCAGTGATATCGAGAGCAGTTTATTCAGGCTGTGTCTGTGGGGTATGTATGCTGTTCATAGCCATCCCTTGAGGCAATACATATGTAATCTGGAGTGTTTTATCATGAATGTGGTTGCTGCCATATGACTGAGCAACTGTAGGCAGGTTCTGGCAGAGATCTGTCGGCTGGTCCTCATGATGGAAATGAGACTGACTATTGTGTGATCTGGGAGGAAGGCTCTGGCCTCTATTGCATCTAGCTGGGACCCAATAAACTCTAGCTGTTGCACTGGTGTCAGTTGATTTTTGTATATTTATCTGGAGGCTGAGTTTTGAGAAAAGGTCCATCCTTTTTGTTATGACTTGGAGCCTTGAAGACGCAGTCATCTAGGTATGGGAATATTATAACCCCTTGTTTGCAGAGTGGTGCCGCCACCACTTCCAGGACTTTGGAAAATACTCTGGGTGCCATAGAGAGGTCAAAGCACGCTTTATTGAAAATGGTTGGACCCCAGAACAAATCTGAGGAACCTCCTGTGAAAAGGATGTATGGTAATATGGAAGTACGCGTGGATGTTGATGGCCAAGAAGGTTCCCCCGTTCCAGTGCTGGGATTATTGTTGATAGTGTGACCATCTTGAACTGCTGTAGTTTGACAACATTGTTGAGTTTTCCCCATGTCTAGCATTCACCTCCACCGTCGGACTTCTTTTGAATTAGAAAATGGTGGGAATAAAAGTCTTTCCTGCTGAGTTGGAATGGCACCAGGTCTATGGTTCCCAGTCACAGAAGATGGTTTATTTCTTTTCATAGACGGTGCTCATGAGAATATTCCCTGAAGAGGGATAGGATGGGGTGGGCAGGAGAGAGAGGAATGAAATCAAATACCCGTTGCTGATGATTTCCAGTTACCACTTGTCGGAGGTGACTTGCTGTCATGTCAGGTAGAACAGAGTCAAATGTCCACCAAACTGATGAGTAATTTGGATGGCTGCAGCATCTGGATCATGGGGAGACATCTCAGGGCCTCAGCCAAATTTTCAAAAATATTGTTTGGAGGCAGATGTGTGGGACATAGTCGTCTGTGTTGGTTTCTGCGTACATTTGGGAGGAGGTCTCTGACATCTACCTTGTGGATCACAATGCCGTTGAAGGGTGAAATATGGAGGGTGAGATCTTGGGTTAGGTTGATACCTATGCTGTCTTCTCTTTCTGTGCTGGAGCATAGACTCTGAGTGAATGGAGTGTTGCTCTCCCAAATGATAAAAAAGAGCAGTTCCAAGCACTAGTGACAGAAGGACAACTCCTGTCATGCATGGCGCTACAAACCTCTCTGGATGCTGTGGATATGGTAGCCTAGTCCATTGTGACTTCTGTGGTAGTGAGACAAGCCCCATGGCTTCACCTCTCAGGGCTCCCCAGGGAGGTCTCCCCAGAAAGATCTCCCGCTTGAAGGATCTAAACTTTTTGCTGAGCGCACTGAGCCCCTTGGAATAGTTCTTATGGTTATATTTGGATAAAAGTGCCTTGTAGTCAGTGATTTCTTCTTATCGGTGCTGACTCACAGTAGCCGCTTATGTGGTCCTGCCCACTTAGGGTCCTTAGTTCTCTCAACAGCGCTGGTACCAGAGGTACCGTATGGTCAAAGGAGCTAGGTCTCGCCCCAGAATATGTCGAGACTACCGACCTCACAGGGGATGTCTTTATTTGGGGGTGAGCTTGGTGCCCATTTTTTCTCATCTCGATGAGAGTGTGTAGGTTTTCTTTTAGTGGTATGCACTGAGTGGGGGTTGGCAGATAAAAGTGTTGATGGTGACCACTGCAGAGGAGAGGTATCGGGGCCAGGGTCTGAGGCAGGTCGCAATGAGCTCTTCATTAATAAAAGGTTTAGTTTCAAATCAGAGTCCTCTCTGTACTGTGCCTTCAATTTGAGGCAGAGGGTGCACTTTTGTGACACGTGCCCCTTACCCAAACAGCGTGTATATCGTGAGTGGCTGTCACAGGGAGGGCCTCACAACAGGAGAGGCACCTCTTAAACTTGGGAGATTGAGGCATAACCCTGAGTAGGGAGAACTTCCCTGTAAGGAAGGGAATAGAAAAAGGAAACCTATGCTACTCTAAAGAGTAATGGGGAGAAAGAGGAAAGGATTTTTTAATAAGGGGAAAAGAGAAGAAAAAAATATGAAGGAAACAAGTATTACCTTAGAACTTTCAATGGAAGCACTAATATTACTAAAGGCACAACAGGAGTATAAAGGGCTTGGTTAGGGACTCCATCCCAGAACAAGGGCAGTTGAGAAGGAAACAAGGGCGGTTTGACCACACAGGGCTTTATAGCCGCCTCTCATGGTATGAGATGGGGAAGAGTGCATGGTCCAACAGCCACTGCTAGTGAAGATCTCCATTTCCAGGTGCAAGGGACACCTACAATGGAGCACCCATAGGGACAATACTCAAAGAAAAATTGCAGTATACTGGAGATATCCATTCCAGCATCATGACCAGAAAAGATTCATGACAACCAAATGAGAAACTGTCCCCAGGGATTCTATCACACATCACAGGTTTGACAATGAGCCCATTATATGTGGGGAAGGGACTTTGGAAGCTTTACTCCGTGTTGTGTGGATATCCAGTTAGTTCAGACATGATCAATAATATTATGGGGGAAATCCTGGCCCAAATGAAGTTAACTGGAGTTTTGACATTGACTTCAATGGGGCAAAGATTTCACTCTATGCTCTTTACTATGGCCCTGGTCCTGCACTGGTGGACCTTTTGCTGATGCAGAGGCCCACTGAACTTAACTGGGCTCCGTGCCTATACAGGGTCTGTCCATATGGAGAAGGTTGCAAGATTAGGACCTATCCTGCTTTGATGTTACGATTTAAAGAATTCCCAGTACACTGACTATAACAGATTGGTTTGGAAACACTAGCTTCCCTTTATGAATTAACATTGTAGGCACAATTTTTTTGCCCCGAATTCATTGCACCTGCAATTACTGGTTCTTAGACATCTAAGTGATCCCAATTGTTTTCTTAATCAGTGAAAGTGAAAAAAGGGAGGTCATATGAAACCTAGGTTAAGAATTTGGCTATGAAGCTGGATGCCATGTTTGTGCCCTTACTGTACTAATTTAAGACTCAGTTATGTGACTTTGTCCTGGAGGGTGTATGCAGGAGGGATTCTGTCTCAGTGAAGCTAATTCCGTCACTGAGCAATCTAGTGAGGATGTGCACCATGCCCAGGGATAGGGAAATCTGCTTCTCCTGGTGCAATAGGTCCATCTTCCTGGTAAGGTGGCAAGTAGCCCCACTGCCTTGTCTCCTTTAAGACAATCTGTACCTCCAATAGTGCAGGGAGGGAATAGTTTCTGTGCTGTCCCAAGTGCAGAGACTACATTTCTGACAGGCCCCTGTAGAAGACACGAGGGCGTTGAGGAGGAGGCTTCCTGCACATCTGTAAGGGGCAAATCAGTATGGCCAAAATTTTCAAACATGGGGTCTTAAAATCAGGCTCCCAAGCCCATATTTAGGCGGCTAAACAAAAACAATTTGATTCTTTGTGGCCCTGAGCAGCCCCACAGGTCTTGCTGACCTCAGAAGAGATGGGGATGTTCCACACCTCTGAGAATCAAACCACTTTGCTTAGATGCACAAATAAGGCATTCAGGTTGGGTTTTCAGAAGTGCCTAAGTGACTTAAGAGCTCAAATCCAACTGACTTTCCAGAGGCAGTCGGATTTTTAAAGTGCCTCTAGTCTTAGTCAAGGTCTACACCAGAAACTTACATTGGTATAACTACGTCGCTCAGGGGTGTGGAAAATCGACATCCCTGAGTGATATAGTTATATTGATCGAACCTGCGGTGTACACTGCAAGAATTCTCCACTCAGTATAGTACCATCTTTTGGGGAGGTGGATTAACTACACTGGGGGGCTTCTTCCATCAGTTGGTTCAGTAGCATCTGCACTGAAGTGCTACAGTGGCACAGCTGCACTGGTGTAGCTGCACTGCTGCAGCATTTTATGTGATGACCTACCTTTAGGAGCACAAATCCTATGGAAAATCAGCGAGGCTTATAGAATCATAGAAACGTAGGGTTGGAAGGGACCAGGAGAGGTCATCTAGTCCACCCCTCATGTTGAGCTGGGATCAAGTGCACCTGGACCACACCTGACAGATGTTTGTCCAACCTGTTCTTAGAAACCTCCAGTGACAGGGATTCCAGCTTTGGAAGCCTATTTCAGAGATAAACTATCCTCCTAGTTAGAATTTTTTCGTCCTATCTAACCTAAATCTCCCTTGCTGCAGTTTAAACCCATAACTTCTTCTCCTACCTTGAGTGGACATGCAGAACAACTGATCACTGGGCTTGTTATAATGCTCTTACATATTTGAAGACTGTTATCAGGTCCTCCCTCAGTCTTCTTTTCACAAGACTAAACGTGCCCGGGTTTTTTTAAACTTTTCCTCATAGGTCAGGTTTTCTAAACCACTTATCATTTCTGTTGCTCTCCTCTGGAGTCTCTCCAATTTGTACACGTCTCCTAAAATATGGCACCCAGAACTGGACATAGTACTCCAGCTGAGACCTCACTAATGCCAAGTAGAATGAAATAATTACTTTTTGTGTGTTACATACAACACTCATAGACTCACAGACTCTAGGACTGGAAGGGACCTCGAGAGGTCATTGAGTCCAGTCCCCTGCCCTCATGGCAGGACCAAATACTGTCTAGATCATCCCTGATAGACATTTATCTAACCTACTCTTAAATATTTCCAGAGATGGAGATTCCACAACTTCCCTAGGCAATCTATTCCAGTGTTTAACTACCCTGACAGTTAGGAACTTTTTCCTAATGTCCAACCTAAATCTCCCTTGCTGCAGTTTAAGCCCATTGCTTCTTGTTCTATCATTGGAGGCTAAGGTGAACAAGTTTTCTCCCTCCTCCTGATGACACCCTTTTAGATACCTGAAAACTGCTATCATGTCCCCTCTCAGTCTTCTCTTTTCCAAACTAAACAAACCCAATTCCTTCAGCCTTCCTTCATAGGTCATGTTCTCAAGACCTTTAATCATTCTTGTTGCTCTTCTCTGGACCCTCTCCAATTTCTCCACATCTTTCTTGAAATGCGGTGCCCAGAACTGGACACAATACTCCAGTTGAGGCCTAACCAGCGCAGAGTAAAGCGGAAGAATGACTTCTCGTGTCTTGTTTACAACACACCTGTTAATGCATCCCAGAATCACGTTTGCTTTTTTTGCAACAGTATCACACTGTTGACTCATATTAAGCTTGTGGTCTACTATGACCCCTAGATCTCTTTCTGCCATACTCCTTCCTAGACAGTCTCTTCCCATTCTGTATGTGTGAAACTGATTGTTCCTTCCTAGGTGGAGCACTTTGCATTTATCTTTATTGAACTTCATCCTGTTTACCTCAGATCATTTCTCCAATTTGTCCAGATCATTTTGAATTTTGACCCTGTCCTCCAAAGCAGTTGCAATCCCTCCCAGTTTGGTATCGTCCGCAAACTTAATAAGCGTACTTTCTATGCCAACATCTAAATCGTTGATGAAGATATTGAACAGAACCCGTCCCAAAACAGACCCCTGTGGATCCCCACTTGTTATACCTTTCCAGCAGGATTGGGAGCCATTAACAACTACTCTCTGAGTACGGTTATCCAGCCAGTTATGCACCCACCTTATAGTAGCCCCATCTAAATTGTACTTTCCTAGTTTATCTATAAGAATATCATGCGAGACCGTATCAAATGCCTTACTAAAGTCTAGGTATATCACATCCACCGCTTCTCCCTTATCCACAAGGCTCGTTATCCTATCAAAGAACGCTATCAGATTAGTTTGACACGATTTGTTCTTTACAAATCCATGCTGGCTATTCCCTATCACCTTACCACCTTCCAAGTGTTTGCAGATGATATCTTTGATTACCTGCTCCATTATCTTCCCTGGCACAGAAGTTAAACTAACTGGTCTGTAGTTTCCTGGGTTGTTTTTATTTCCCTTTTTATAGATGGGCACTATATTTGCCCCCTTCCAGTCTTCTGGAATCTCCCCCGTCTCCCATGATTTCCCAAAGATAATAGCTAGAGGCTCAGATACCTCTTCTATTAACTCCTTGAGTATTCTAGGATGCATTTCATCAGGCCCTGGTGACTTGCAGGCATCTAACTTTTCTAAGTGATTTTTTATTTGCTCTTTTCTTATCTTCTCTTCTAAACCTACCCTCTTCCCGTAAGCATTCACTATACTAGACATTCCTTCAGATTTCTCAGTGAAGACTGAAACAAAGAAGTCATTAAGCATCTCTGCCATTTCCAAGTCTCCCATTACTGTTTCCCCCTCCTCATTGAGCAGTGGGCCTACCCTGTCCTTAGTCTTCCTCTTGCTTCTACTGTATTGATAAAAAGTCTTCTTGTTTCCCTTTATTCCCATAGCTAGTTTGAGTTCATTTTGTGCCTTTGCTTTTCTAATCTTGCCTCTGCATTCCTGTGTTATTTGCCTATATCCATCCTTCGTGATCTGACCTAGTTTCCATTTTTTATATGACGCCTTTTTATTTTGTAGGTCACGCAAGATCTCAAGGGTAAGCCAAGGTGGTCTTTTGCCACATTTTCTATCTTTCCTAACCATCGGAATAACTTGCTTTTGGGCCCTTAATAGTGTCCCTTTGAAAAACTGCCAACTTTCCTCAGTTGTTTTTCCCCTCAGTCTTAATTCCCATGGGACCTTACCTATCAGCTCTCTGAGCTTACCAAAATCCACCTTCCTGAAATCCATTGTCTCTATTCTGCTGTACTCCCTTCTACCCTTCCTTAGAATTGCAAATTCTATGATTTCATGATCACTTTCACCCAAGCTTCCTTCTACTTTCAAATTCTCAACAAGTTCCTCCCTATTTGTTAAAATCAAGTCTAGAACAGCTTCCCCCCTAGTAGCTTTTTCAACTTTCTGAAATAAAAAGTTGTCTGCAATGCAGTCCAGGAACTTATTGGATAGTCTGTGCCCCGCGGTGTTATTTTCCCAACATATATCTGGATAGTTGAAGTCCCCCATCACCACCAAATCTTGGGCTTTGGATGATTTTGTTAGTTGTTTGAAAAAAGCCTCATCCACCTCTTCCACCTGATTAGGTGGCCTGTAGTAGACTCCCAGCACGACATCACCTGTGTTTTTTACCCCTTTTAGCCTAACCCAGAGACTCTCCACACTTCCGTCTCCTATGTCCATCTCCACCTCAGTCCAAGTGTGTACATTTTTAATGTTAATAAAATTGTTATTACACCCCAGAAATGATATTACCTTTTATGGATCAGAGGGGTAGCCGTGTTAGTCTGGATCTGTAAAAGCAGCAAAGAGTCCAGATGCATCTGACGAAGTGGGTATTCACCCACGAAAGCTCATGCTCCAAAACGTCTGTTAGTCTACAAGGTGCCACAGGACTCTTTGCTGCTATTACCTTTTATGGCACCTGCATCACATAGTTGGCTCATATTCAATGTATGATCCACTATAACTCTCAGATGCTTTTCAGCAGTACTACCACCCATTTTGTAGTTGTACATTACATTTTTCCCTCTTAAGTGTAGAACTTTACATTTATCTTTACTGAATTTCATCTTATTTCAGACCAGTTCTCCAATTTGTCAAGTTCATTTTTATGTTTCTAAATCACTTGGGCACTTCTGAAAATCCCACCCTGTGGTGCCTAACTGTGGGTACCTAGGTCTGAAAATTTTTGCTTACACTTCTTAGGACTGGGAGCACATCTTTCTCTACTGCATGCACTTTGCCAGATGCATTACTGGGGATCAACAGGTGATAATAGCTTATTTTCTATTTTCAGCTTGAATTTAAAAAAAAACATTTTGTTCTAACTGTGCAAATGAATACAGAAATCCTCTCTCTCCCCTCACTTTTTTGGATACATGAAATGCCACACAGTTTCTCTTTTTCATACTGAATGATTGTCATTTTTCCTACTTGTTTTCTCCATTGCCCAGAGAGGATGGAGTATACTACTATTTTGAAATAGAAAAGAAGTTCTTACCCTTGCGATGATGTGTGGATCATTGCACTTGGCCAGTTTCCCAGCAAAAAGCTGAACTCCAAAGCTTGCAAAAACGAGCATTAATGTCAGCAAAAGAATGGACACCTGTGAAAGTGATGTAAATATAGTCAAACTTTTCTCCTAAGACTAGAGGTGAAGGGCTAGATCCTCCGGTGCAGTCCAAGAATGAGCCTTTGGTGGCATAATGCTGACCTACAGGCTTTTATAACAGGCACTCTCCATTGAATTTTTAGTCACTGCACTTCCAACTTTAGCTGCACTGGAAGGTCTGGCTCCAAACTTTTAAACATGGGGCTCTCCCTAAACTTCTTTGTGTTATGAATTCTAACTTATGCATTATGTGTTATGAATAACAATGCATCATTTTATAATAATGTCTCCATTGAAACTAATAAAATTATTTTTTTAAGTTTAAAACTTTTGTTACCATATCTTTTTGGTGATACCATTTCAGCCACCTGAAATATCATTGCACTCCATACTAATTTTGGCTTTTTCAATCAGACAAGCACAGGGGGTTTTTTCTTTGTAGATTTTCCTATGAAGCTTAAGCTATTGGCCTTTAGTGTAGGCCCTGACCCAGCAAGCACTGACACTCTTCTAATTGTTTGTATTATGATAGCATCTCAAAGCCCTACTTAGGGACCAGGACCTCACTGCAGCAGGTGCTGTACAAACACAGTTGCTTAACTTTAAGCATGAGAAGACTCCAATTAACTTCAATGGGACATCTGATGTGCTTAAAGTTAAACCATGCTTAAGTGCTTTGCTAGATCAGGCCTTATTAATTAACATGTGCTGCCTCTGTCGGCTCTCTGGCTCTGTAACACCAGAGCAGCTACAAACAGGAGTCAGACATAAATGAATTAAAATGTTTACATCATAACAAGTTGTAACGGAGATAAAGTAAGTTAAACACTGGCCTTAAACTAATGACCCTTGTCCCTTTATTAAGAGACTAGTTTGTTATTATAACCAAACAATATACATGAATACATAACACAGTATATAATAAATATATAAGACAAAAATTGCAAGCTTTTATTCCTAACCCTCATGCCCAGTCTAAAATCTTATCACACTCTCAAGGTTTTGAGACCTGATCCTGGAAAAAAATTCTAGAACAAAACACACACACAACACCTGGGGGGAAGAGAGAGAAAGAGCTGTTATTCCTCAGACACTAATAATGGGTTCTGGGATCCCACCACTAAAACAGAGATTTGAACCTGGGCCTCCCGTATCCCACATAAGCACTCTAACCACTAGGTTATTGGCTATTCTGAATAGGATGCGTGTGTGTGTGTGTGCACAAACGTGTGTGTGCGTCTCTCTCTCTCTCTCTTATTTGTCCAAAAAAATTCAAAATATCTTGGTTTTATCTCAATGAGGAATAAAACCAAATGCCAAAACTTCAAAAAAAATTTATGAGACAGAATTCTTGTATTCCAGGCAACTCTACTCTACCACCATTTCCAGAGCTGCAATCAGAGACAGGATTCCCTCCAACTGTCTCAGAACAAGAACTGGGAATGACAAAGACTCTTGTCTCTGCAAGTCTGAGTTTTCTTAGGTTTCTGTAGATCAGCTACGAAAGCAGCCTGTCTCTCATCCTCTTCCCCCAGCAGAAATTGCATTATTTTATCTCTCGAGAATCCTGCTGTCTACATCAGAACTAAGATATGCTGAATAAACAAAGTCACTTGTGAAAGAATTATTACTGCATCCTTATTAAGTATGAATGAAAACGAGTGGACTTTATATTGGTAATTTCTTTTTTAACTTGTTACTTATTAAACTCCAATGGTAAGTTACAATGCATTTTCTTTATGAGGTATAAACAGAGTGCAACTTGTAAAAAAAATAGTAAAAATCAAAGCAGAAATACATTTTACATCAAAGAATCCTGTGGCACCTTATAGACTAACAGACGTTTTGGAGCATGAGCTTTCACGGGTAATACCCACTTTGTCGGATGCATGCACCCACGAAAGCTCATGCTCCAAAACGTGTTAGTCTATAAGGTGCCACAGGATTCTATGCTGCTTTTACAGATCCAGACTAATACGGCTACCCCTCTGATACTTGACATTTTACATCGTTATTCTCCTTCTTGTTTTATCATAGGAACAAAATAACTGGCACATACCAAGAAGATTTCCTTGAAGCCACTAAACAGCTCTCGTACAACTTTCCTCATTTGTGGCACCAGTTTGAAAATGCGAAGGGGTCGGAGACATCTTAGTATCATTAAGAGCTGAGCTCCAGATTTAGCAGGAACGTTCTGAGGCATCCAGCAAAGGAATATCAAACTTACCTTGGAGGGGGAGAAAGAATGAGCAATCCAGATTGCAATATATTATTTTACAAATTATGATAAAACAGAACATCAAGCCAAACTTGCAAGTATTCCTTAGACGATTATAGTTGTCCCTTCTGGGGTGTGCTTGTGGGGAGAGAAGGCATAGGGGCTAGATTTTTAAAGGATGTAGATAGGCGCCTAGTGGGATTTTGGTGAGGGATTCCCTAGTGGGAGTTAGGCATTTAAGGACCCTAAGTGGGCAGGACCACATAAGCGCCCAAGATTTGGTGGTGATGGGGGACTTCAACTATCCAGATATATGTTGGGAAAATAACACCGTGGGGCACAGACTATTCAATAAGTTCCTGGACTGCATTGCAGACAACTTTTTATTTCAGAAAGTTGAAAAAGCTACTGGGGGGAAGCTGTTCTAGACTTGATTTTAACAAATAGGGAGGAACTTGTTGAGAATTTGAAAGCAGAAGGAAGCTTGGGTGAAAGTGATCATGAAATCATAGAATTTGCAATTCTAAGGAAGGGTAGAAGGGAGTACAGCAGAATAGAGACAATGGATTTCAGGAAGGCGGATTTTGGTAAGCTCAGAGAGCTGATAGGTAAGGTCCCATGGGAATTAAGACTGAGGGGAAAAACAACTGAGGAAAGTTGGCAGTTTTTCAAAGGGACACTATTAAGGGCCCAAAAGCAAGTTATTCCGATGGTTAGGAAAGATAGAAAATGTGGCAAAAGACCACCTTGGCTTATCCTTGAGATCTTGCGTGACCTACAAAATAAAAAGGCGTCATATAAAAAATGGAAACTAGGTCAGATCACGAAGGATGAATATAGGCAAATAACACAGGAATGCAGAGGCAAGATTAGAAAAGCAAAGGCACAAAATGAACTCAAACTAGCTATGGGAATAAAGGGAAACAAGAAGACTTTTTATCAATACATTAGAAGCAAGAGGAAGACTAAGGACAGGGTAGGCCCACTGCTCAATGACGAGGGGGAAACAGTAACGGGAGACTTGGAAATGGCAGAGATGCTTAATGACTTCTTTGTTTCAGTCTTCACTGAGAAGTCTGAAGGAATGTCTAGTATAGTGAATGCTTACGGGAAGAGGGTAGGTTTAGAAGAGAAAATAAGAAAAGAGCAAGTAAAAAATCACTTAGAAAAGTTAGATGCCTGCAAGTCACCAGGGCCTGATGAAATGCATCCTAGAATACTCAAGGAGTTAATAGAAGAGGTATCTGAGCCTCTAGCTATTATCTTTGGGAAATCATGGGAGACGGGGGAGATTCCAGAAGACTGGAAGGGGGCAAATATAGTGCCCATCTATAAAAAGGGAAATAAAAACAACCCAGGAAACTACAGACCAGTTAGTTTAACTTCTGTGCCAGGGAAGATAATGGAGCAGGTAATCAAAGAAATCATCTGCAAACACTTGGAAGGTGGTAAGGTGATAGGGAATAGCCAGCATGGATTTGTAAAGAACAAATCATGTCAAACTAATCTGATAGCGTTCTTTGATAGGATAACGAGCCTTGTGGATAAGGGAGAAGCGGTGGATGTGATATACCTAGACTTTAGTAAGGCATTTGATACAGTCTCGCATGATATTCTTATAGATAAACTAGGAAAGAACAATTTAGATGGGGCTACTATCCAGCTGCATAACTGGCTGGATAACCGTACTCAGAGAGTAGTTATTAATGGCTCCCAATCCTGCTGGAAAGGTATAACAAGTGGGGTTCCGCAGGGGTCAGTTTTGGGACCGGTTCTGTTCAATATCTTCATCAACGATTTAGATGTTGGCATAGAAAGTACGCTTATTAAGTTTGCGGACGATACCAAACTGGGAGGGATTGCAACTGCTTTGGAGGACAGGGTCAAAATTCAAAATGATCTGGACAAATTGGAGAAATGGTCTGAGGTAAACAGGATGAAGTTCAATAAAGATAAATGCAAAGTGCTCCACCTAGGAAGGAACAATCAGTTTCACACATACAGAATGGGAAGAGACTGTCTAGGAAAGAGTATGGCAGAAAGAGATCTAGGGGTCATAGTGGACCACAAGCTTAATATGAGTCAACAGTGTGATACTGTTGCAAAAAAAGCAAACATGATTCTGGGATGCATTAACAGGTGTGTTGTAAACAAGACAC
This sequence comes from Gopherus evgoodei, assembly GCF_007399415.2. Lineage (NCBI taxonomy): Eukaryota > Metazoa > Chordata > Testudines > Testudinidae > Gopherus > Gopherus evgoodei. The sequence goes on from NC_044322.1 coordinate 99,726,261, forward strand.
GAGAAGTCATTCTTCCGCTTTACTCTGCGCTGGTTAGGCCTCAACTGGAGTATTGTGTCCAGTTCTGGGCACCGCATTTCAAGAAAGATGTGGAGAAATTGGAGAGGGTCCAGAGAAGAGCAACAAGAATGATTAAAGGTCTTGAGAACATGACCTATGAAGGAAGGCTGAAGGAATTAGGTTTGTTTAGTTTGGAAAAGAGAAGACTGAGAGGGGACCTGATAGCAGTTTTCAGGTATTTAAAAGGGTGTCATCAGGAGGAGGGAGAAAACTTGTTCACCTTAGCCTCCAATGATAGAACAAGAAGCAATGGGCTTAAACTGCAGCAAGGGAGATTTAGGTTGGACATTAGGAAAAAGTTCCTAACTGTCAGGGTAGTTAAACATTGGAATAGATTGCCTAGGGAAGTTGTGGAATCTCCATCTCTGGAGATATTTAAGAGTAGGTTAGATAAATGGCTATTAGGGATGGTCTGGACAGTATTTGGTCCTGCCATGAGGGCAGGGGACTGGACTCGATGACCTCTTGAGGTCCCTTCCAGTCCTAGAGTCTATGAGTCTATGAGTCTACAAGGTAAGGAATGAATAGTGCAGAGCCTGCTACAGCAGCGGATTCCCCTGCATAAAAAGGATAGAACAGGGTCCAGGATCTAGGATCTAGATCTAACGATGGAAGGAAAGGAGGTCAGATGTATTAGATAAATACGTATACACATGGAGAGAAATTACTATGCAATGGGAAACCTACATTAGCACATGAATTTACCACAATTTCGGATGCAAATCAATATTCAGATACTTAGATGCACATTTGCAACTGCAGTTGTCAAATTTGCATGTGAAACTGTTGTGACTCCGTGCTCAAATGACCCTCGCAGTTCTGCATGATTTCATTTTTAAAAAACAAATGTTTAATAAATACATATTCAGAAAGCTGAAAATTATAAATGTTACAAGAAAGTATTTAAATATAAAAACTTACAAGATATATAAATATATCCATGACTCCTCCAAAGTCCCTTATGACAGCTGTTGGTGTAAAAAACAAGCCATCTGCCATAATCTTCAGATTAAGCTCAATGCTCATGAATATTACAAAAACATATTCAGCAATCTGAAAATCAAAGCAGAGATCAATCACAACTTAGTAATAAGCAGTGGAGAAAAATAAGATGGTTTTGCTTTATTAAGTGTGAGATGAATCAGTAATGTTACCTGGAGTGTTGGAGCACGCATAACTCTTCTAAAGGGGGATTCAAACATCATAGAAATGCAGGAGCATATAGTAACAATGATCATAACCCAGTCCAGGTAAGTAACCAATCCCAGCAAATCACTGTCAAAAATATACGACAATCATTAAAGAGAAACTTGATCAGTGTCATTAAATCTCTGTTAAAAATACAGTCTAACTAAAGTGTTTTCTGTGAAAAGTCTGGAAGGAGGTATTTGAAAAGTTTCGTCATGTCAGAAATACATAGTAAAACTAGAGAAATAACAGAACAAACAAATGGAAGAAAACAATTCCCCACCCCAGAAACCCAAACAAACAAACAAAAAACACAAAAAAGAGATATTTTAAACCAAAAAGTATAATCCACATTGATATGCAAAATGCAGTCAAACAAATGAAATAACTTTTGCAATGCTTACTATAGCTGATGGTATTTGGTATTTTTCACAGCTCCGGTAACAGGATCTGTTTTAGAACTATAAAAGGAAAATGAGATATTTAAAATTCAGCAATTTAAATTGCATTTCAGTGGCCATTATTATAACTGTAGTGTGCATATATCACCTCACAGCAATTAACTGTCTAGCTTAATGCCTGACATCCATGACATTTTCTATGACTTAATGCTCAAATGCTACTTTTTATAAAAAAGTTGTTTTAAGTTTTATTTACCCAATTTTTGTGTCAGGTAATTTTAGTTCAAATTACCAATCAAAACAGTTAGCGGTAGTTTAATTTATGGCACAGCTCTGAGCAAGATAGCTTTAGATTGGCTTTTAAAAACTTTTAATTTAAAATGTAATTAAGTCTGAGTCCAGCTTCTACAATTAATAGCTTACTTTATTCAGTTTTGGTTTTCTGAGAGAAACAACCCATCTGACACACAGCTTCATGTTTTAAAGAGTTTCCCTAAAAGCCCTTTCATCTTGTATCACAATTCATCGGCTGGGTCCTCAGCTGGTATAAAGTGGCTTCACTTTTTTGGTCCAATCTTCTTTAATTACTTAGTTCAATAATTTTCTCATTAATATTCCCAAATATTTCTCATCTAATTTCCTGACCCTTAAATCCACTGATATAAAAAAGCTCCCAAGCCTAACAATCTTCAGCTATAAAACTCAAAATAACCTCTTCATTCTATCTTCTAAAACCCAGGAATGGATAAATTTCTGCTCCCAGGTACATGATGTAAATCTGGTTGCCTTCAATGGCATCTGCATTGTGAAACTGAGAAGAGAGGAGCACATATACATACAGAAGAACCCAGTCATAGTGAACTTGGATGTAGGGAAACTCTGTAGTGAAACAGAATGAAAGCCCCAAATTGTTTCAGTGCTTTTCACTGTGCACAATGAAATTCTGGTTATATGATCCCACTCTGAGAGGTGCTGAGAGGACTGTAACGAGAATTAAGGTGCTCAGCACCTCTCAGGGTGAGGCCCATCATGAACATCTGCTTATAGTGATAGTCTTCTGTTGTGGGGCAAGGTTTCGCTTTAAGAGGATTCCATGTAGTAAACACATGCACATTACTTAGAATGAGCAGGCCTGACATCAACATGCATACGTACCATTCTCTTCTCCACTCCTGTCCCCAATCTGCTATTGGTTACTGTGACAGGCTGATTCACGGTAGCTTAAAGATGGCAGCTGAAGCTTTACCCCTTTCTGCCTACCTCATGCCTGCAGCTTCCTTATCTCATCTCATGATCTTGGACTGTCTTCATGAGCTTATGTCTTTTGTTTCTTTTTCTCTAGCAATGAGATTATATCATGGCTAGTTTAACTCTTAGATGCTATGGATTAGTTGCATATACATTTCCTTTCAAAATAAATAGACTAGCTCATAAAGAAAGTATTTGGACAAACTCACTATTGAAAAGTAATGCACTCACGCGTTAAAGCGAGCACGCACAACCACCCGACAAAAGTTCCTGAATCTGTGTTCTCGACCAACTATGAAAAGTGGCTTATCAAAATATGGATGATTCTCTCGCAACTCCTCCTCTTGGACTTTCCTTTTAAAAAATAATACATAATATATTTAATTTACGCAAAAGACATCCATCAAAAACATCCATTATCATTTTGTTTTTATTTCATTGCAGCTGTTAGGTTGCTTTTTTTCCATTATACAATACCAACATTTCAAACTGAAAAGTTCATTTTCAAATCTTTGGTTTGTAAATACCTTTTCATTTCAGCTTGTTCCTTTTTTTCCTGGATCATCTTGATCTCACTGTCTTCTCTCTGTGCGTTTCTGTATCTCACTGTATTAGAATGCTAGAGGCAAAACAATTACTTAAAATGTGTTTTTTCCTTTAAAGATGAGAGCAAGATATAATCTTTTACACTGAATCATTCAAATTGTGAAGTCTTCGCTTCTAAATGCACTATAAATCATGTAAGCCAAGCATACTGGATGGTATGTGCTACAGCATATGCTTGGTTACTTTCAGTGAATCAAATTTTGTTGTTAATTCCCCTGGTGCAACCTCAGTGAATTCAACTTTATTACTGCATTAACTCTTCCTATCTTTATTGAACATCATCATAGTTGTTAAGGGCAAGATTGCGCTCACATAGGGGAATACGAGGCATTAGACTCTTCCTCAGTCTATTGAGCAGGCTGCATGTATTTCTGGTCCAAACACAGGGGCAGAACAGTGTCTATATAACAGGTGTGCAGGGAGTCGGTAGAGGGTGTCAGAACCGTCAGAGCCAATGGAGCTGAGCTGGTTCTAAGGGGGAGCAATCTGGTACCTGCTCAGACTCACAACTGCTTCCTTAGTTTGCCATGGTGCAGCTATGTGCTGACAGTTATTTTTGGCCCTAGGCAAAGTAATAGTAGAAAAGCTGCACCCTTTATATTTACTTATCCTTTACTTCAGTGCACATCTAGAAAAGAATATGGGAGCATAAAACTAGAGGGATTGAAAACTCTCATTTTTGTCTTGAAATTCTCCTTGCTAAAATGAGAGACTTCAGCAAAATTTAATTACAAATTTCCAGAAGTGAAAATGGCATCGATTTGTGAAAATATGCCACAGTGAAATTTGTTCCTGTTACACCCTTTCAAAGCTGGTAGACACAGCAAGGTTTTGATCCAATGTCTCACAAGGCTGATGATATTTTTTAAACTTTCACTGGGGACATGCAAGGTAGGCTGCCCTGTATGGCAAAGTAGTGGATCAGTACTACCTGCAGCTTCAGCGAATTTGCTGTGTAAGCAAGTGTTGAAACATAAAGAAATCTATCACATGTGTGAATATGGTGTTTATTCTGAAGATAATATTAATGTTATTATCCTATTTGTCTTCTGATTTCCTAATAAGATCTCAAGCCACAGATTAGAAAGTGAATGTTATATAGGCATTAGACTTGTACGGTGATTGTAGTGCATATTAATCTTTCCTATGTTCCACAACTAAAACCATCATTTTTGTTTGGACTTACATCTTGAGTCAAGGTTTCAAGAGATTTTCCCCTGCTGATTCGCTGGCTGTTGGAACCATGTCTTAGTGACCTGAAACAATCATAATCAATTTGATAGTAAATCTCAAGATCAAACCTTGACCTTTATATGATGGCCATTATAAAGCACTGCTCTCCAGATACAGTATCTCAAATTCTTATCATTTTTCCTTAGCTTACATGAGAAGCTTTTATGTTTTTCAATTGTCTTTAAGCCTATCTAACATAAACCAATTTATTTTCCTTCTGATCTTTAAACTGATAGTTCCGCAGTCAGTGAAGGAAATGACATTTGAAATAAAAAGGCCTTTTCCCCATTTATGTACTACAATGAATTTCATTATTGTTACAATAAAAAATGTACAATTTAGTTCTTTGTATGAGTCATTGTGCAAGTTTAACTCTATTCATTGAATTTATTTTAAGATTATTTTAAAAACACTTTTCCTGTTTGTGTTTACCTGCGCTCTTGCCGTATGTGATGCTGGACACTAAGTATTGACCTTTCCTTTGCAGGTTGCCCCTCAAAGGATCCACTCAGCATGCGTTGTCTAGTGCAGGCCCTAAAAAGAAATATTGTGATTATGATAAACAATAGGAACTTCCACTGTAAACAATTTTTTACAAAGTGAGACCAAATAATTGCACTGCTGGAAACAGACAGACATGCTGTTATTACTTTTGGCATGTCACAACTGGCACCTATAGTTTTGAGGGAATGCAAGGGCACAGCTTCACAGAAAACAATATATAGGACAACAGAACAATAGTAAGGGCAAGTTGTATTTCGCATTAAAAAGATATTCATATTCCCAAAGCCAAATGAGATGCAAAGGTTCCTCATCCTGCTGTATAATCAATGACAGGACCTTCGTTATGACCTCTCCTTGTTGGAACACTGTGCCCCATTTGTGGATCTCCTTTTTAGGATTTGCTATAGCAAATGTACTTCCCCCAGAGTCCACTCACATGTATAAATTGGGCCAATGCACAAATCCATCACCCTAGTCCACTGGAAATGATCCAAATTTATTCTGTGACTGTTACTCATGCCATAACCTCCCATTAATTATTATTACGGAAACTTTCAGCTACGTGCTGGCTCTTCACAGGGCAATCACTTTTAAACCAAAAAGAATGGATTTATTTTTCATGTCTTTCAGACTGAGAGATTTTTGGGGCATGGACGTCAATTTTCTATATGCTTGCAAAGTGCTTAGCACCATGGGAACCCAATCTGATTGGCTTCTAGGTACAACTATTATATAATGGTGTAATAATAATACCAATGTTTATAAACAATATTATTATTAGTAGTATTATTCTCCATAATGAATAGGAAATTCTACAAATACAGGCTCTAATTCAGGACAGAGCCCTTTTCAGGAAAGCACATTAGCATGTACTTAACTTTAAGTACCTGTTTACATCTTATAGCACACACTTAAGTGCTTTCTTATGACTGGCGACATAATATGGTTTAAATTGGACAAGGCTGGAAATCTACACGAAGAAACGACCAGCAGCCAAGTGTGACAAAGGATTGTTCTGATATAGCTGGGGGGACAAGGGACACCCTGAATCCTTCATTGAAGAGGCAAGCTGATAGTGTTCTTGTCCCATGAAAAGAGGGTCTGCCTGTGAAGTGCTAGTGAGCAATATTTCATTAGACATGATAATATTTTGCTATTTAAGTCTAGGATCTAGAATGAATGTTATGATTTTACTTTATATGTAACCATTTGTTTCCATTACTTCTACTTGCATCTCTATGTTTAGTTAGACTTATACTTGATTTCACTATAAACAAATCTAAGTGCTATGAGTTAAGCAGAGCACTGGTGTGAGGCGAAAATAGTAAAGCTGGGCTGTACTCTTTCTTTGGAAGTAATACATCTGTGAACACCGAGTGTCCAGTGGACCAAGTGGCTGGACGATGCAGGAGATGCTCCGGGGGCTTCAGGGTTGGAGCATTCCTGTCTCTAATCTGCACAGTAGCAGTGGGGCCTGCGAGGCCTAGACGGGAGTTCTGGTGTTGCCTGCAGCCAGTGGAGTTGGGGAGCTGACCCATGGCTGGCACAGACAAAGCTTCCCAATGCTAAGGGCAGGTGGTAGCGAGTTGCCTCACAATGTTGGGTACCCCTGGAAAGCATCACAGAGCACTCCAACTTAATAGGAATATGGGCATTTTTTTTGTACTGCCTGGAAATAAACATTTTTGGTCAAGAAAAAAATAAAAGTTAGATTTAAAGAGAAGAGATGAATGCCTGATGTTGAAAGAAAGGATATTTATGCCAGAGGAATATTTGAAGAGGTCACATTTATGAAAAAATCTTTACTTGCCAAGAACACTGCAACCTTGGATTAACACCCAGGGATAATGATTGATCTTATTTTGTATTACATCTTCTTCATTGATATGAGTCACAAGTTGATATCTAGATTATTCAGCCATCTAACCGTTGCATCACTGAGGGTGGCAAGGTGTGGTAGTCCACCCACTCATCTTCTAATTGTGCACTCCTCCACCACATGTTTGACTATCTGCATCACTGCCCCACAGTCATTGGCTAAACCAAATTGTGGCATTGTGGCAGCCAGTCTGGCTGTTCCAGTCAGTAGTCTGTTAAACTCAATCCAGGATCTATGTGCAAGGCTGCCACCAGGTGGATGTAAGTTAAGACTTCTGAAATTCATCAGTGAAACAGATGTAAACCAAATATAAATATTTGATAAAAGCAAGTTGAGACTTGAAGGTGCAATCTCTCTATTTCAGTTGCTATTGCCTTATATCTGATAACATATATGAGTATTATGAATGTGAACCCTTTGTATACATCACACCATTCACTAACACTTTGAGCCTTTGAATACATGTTTATTCACATTGTTCTAAATAACATTGCACAATTATATATGGCAGGATGCGATCTCATGAAGGCAATTATTGCTTTTTAGGGGATAACTGTTTTCTTTCCAATATTTCTGTGGATATCTGTTTTCACTCTTCTCTGTTGTTTTCCTTCTCTTGGTTTTAAGCACATAGATGAAAGGAATGTGGATCCACTGAGAGATCTGTCATGCAAATACGCGTATAATGCCTGCCTATTTTTTCATCATCCATTACACCAGAATCCCACTAACATGCAATATTATACACTTATTACAAGAACACATTAGATAACATTATACTGAATAGTCAGAAATAGAATGGCATTTAAGAAAATTGCAGTATGTCTTGCAGTGCAATACAGTTTACAGTATCTCAGCCAATATCTGAATACAATGAATTTTAAAGCATTATGCGATGTAGGATAATGTAATGTAATCATTTCAAGAGACAACAAAAATATTCTTTGAATAACTATGTAATTTCTGTGTAAAAGAATAATCATTATTTTTGAGAAATGGATTCTACCTGACTCGATTAGAATGCAACTAAGGTCTCCCAAAGCAGAGACAATAGTAGGTTTTGATGTGCAAGTTCTCTCCTATAATGGTTTCTCATTGAGATAATGGAACAGTTTGTATTTGTATCTTTGTGAATATGAATTATTGTGCTCTTAGGCACATGCATCTGTATTTTATTATCCAGAAATAATTGTTTCCTTACATCCACAAGTGACTTCCACATAAATGTTTTCACATGCTTGTACACAACTCATTTAGACACCCAGTTGCTTTGTGAGTGGAGAACACAATTCCTTGCTGTACATAATAAAAGAGAACACTGCTTGCAACCAAGATACTAAATTCTTCCTGTGACTACATTCTTGTGCCATATTATTACATGAATAACGAAGCTAATTAAATAAATACTATAAAGGAATAGACCTGGATAAAGGAGCAGACTTGTTGAAAGATTATTGTCAAGATTTTAAAAAAGTAACTGCCTAAAGTTTGGTTCCTAAGTCCACATCTAGGTGCCCACATAAGTTGTCTGATTTTCAAAAATGCTGAGAGTCCAGAAGTCCCTGTTGAAATCAATGGAGAAATGATGCAATGCCAGTGCTACAGGACAGAGACCAAGTGACTTGAAATAGATAATGCAAATTGGCAGGGGCAGCACTCCCAGCGCCACAGATGATGTGACAGAGAAGACAGTTTTACAAGTTCCTTAGCTTGTTTACTAAACATCTCCTTACTTTTCTCTTCTGCCATCCTCTACTCTCTGGGAACGTTTCCCTTTATGAATCCTTAGCAAGTGCCAAAATGTGCCCGACCATTCTCCCAATTGCTAAGGGTCAGATTTTTTAAAGATATTTTAGGCACCTTAAATGGCAAATAGGCACCTTGTGGGATTTCCAGAAGCACCCGGTTGCCTAACTCCCATTGATTTCAATGGGTGTGAGATGCCTAGGTGCTGATGAAAATCCTACTAAGTGCCTAGCTGCACCTTAAGGGACCTAAATACTCTTTAAAATCTAGCTCTAAGTGCTCTGCACTCAGTTAAGAGTTCAGAGTAAATCCTCTCTCAGTACGATAAACCTTTATGAATTGGAGCCAGGAAAAAATTTCAAAAACTTTGAAATTTCTTTCAAAAATGGTGTAAAAAAATCACCACATCACAATTTCCCCTCCCCCTCCCACATTTTACAACCAACTGTAATGGCACCCACCTCTCACAAGTACCCCCTCTGGTTGGGTGTGTCTGTGGTCTTTAAACCAGTCGCAGTCCTGCCATTGGGCCATATCCCCAGAACTTCCTCCCTGGAGGCAATGGTTTTGCTCTCTTAGTCTGTTTTGGCCTCAGTCTTCAACTGGGTCTCCTGACAGTTCAGTTCCCTTCTGGGGGTTTACTGACGTCCAATTGTAGGCCCTTCCCCAGTAGCCTATGGGGGGCGGGGACCCAGCCTTCACCGATGTCTTACCCCCAGTAGCCAGCCAGGAACTCTTCCTTGCTTTCCCGGTCCCTACTAGCACTGGGCTGTCCATTGTGCTGCAGTTCCCTCAGCCAGCCACACCATCCACGCTGCTCCAGCTCTATCGAGGAACTGCCCTGTCTCTGATTCTGTAGCTCCTTTTTACAGGGCTCTCTTGGGCCCTGATTGGCTGCTTCCCCTGCAGTCACTTTAGCCTGCTTGGAGGCCCTCTCCACTGCTCCTTTCTTGGGATGGGTGTGGAAGAACCCTGAGGCCTCCAGCAGGGGGCCTCTGGGCCTAGTCCACCCTGTCACACTAGCTCTGTTAGATATTAGAGCAGGGGTTGGCAACCTTTCAGAAGTGGTGTGCCAAGTCTTCATTTATTCACTCTAATTTAAGGTTTCGCATGCCAGTAATATATTTTAACTTTTTTAGAAGGTCTCTTTCTATAAATCTATAATATATAACTAAACTATTGTTGTATGTAAAGTAAATAAGGTTTTTAAAATGTTTAAGAAGCTTCTTTTAAAATTAAAATAAAATGCAGAGCCCTCCGGACCGGTGGCCAGGACCCAGGCAGTGTGAGTGCCACTGAAAATCATCCCACGTGCTGCCTTCAGCACGTGTGCCATAGGTTACCTACCCCTGTATTAGAGAGATTGGACAGTCATGTAACATGTAGGGTGACCAGATAGCAAGGGTGAAAAATCAGGATGTGGTAGGGGGGTAATAGACATCTATATATGAAAAAGCCCCAAATATCAGGACTGTCCCTATAAAATTGGGACATCTGGTCACCCTAAGTAATATGTAATGAGAGAGACAGGAAACACTGGAGAAAGACAAGTAGAAACACGTCAAGCTGGTTGCAATGTTTACTTGCTATGCAAAGCTCTGGATGCAGTTTATCCCTTCCTTCTCTGCAAATGCAGCTGCAGCAAAGTCCTTTGTGTTGATCTCTATATGCACAAAGGAAATAAAGTATGTTTAATAAGAACAAATTACTAGTCAAGTTAGAGGAAGAAATTACACTGAGCTTGGTTGCAAGACAAGATCCCACAGGGATATCATATACCATACATTACCAGGGAAAAGCTGATGGGGTCCAAAGTCATGAATGAAAGGGGCAGCAGCCCTTCACATTATTTCCTTCCCATTTTAAAACCCCTGAAAAAAAAAGCAAAACAGACAGTAATTCAGCTAAATACTCCACGCCATTGCAAGATGCTGAACAGTTTGTACGTAGATTATAATACTGTACCTTCCACTAACAGTATGAGGCCTCTTGCTTTGCGGAAGGTGGTGCTCTGTGTGATGACTTTATTGGGAGGTCTGTTTCTGACATCAAGTATAGATTCCCTGCTTATGTTGCTGTATCGCTGCAATTTGAGGCTTGTTTCATAAATGAACATCATTTAGTTGAACTGCACCAGAGTCCCTATCTACATTTTTGTCTGTTACATACAATTCTCCTGGTGAGTCCTTTGGACAGAATCTTTAATAGAACATGGCAATGCTCCATCAGTAAACCCAATATACAAAATACTATCATACTCATTCATTACTGATGATGATAGGTTCTCTCACTGAATCTTTCCATCATGCGATTCATGATTCCAAAAAACTTTTGTCATGGTTGTCTGGGACAACCTGATATTCATGTTCCAGAAGAGCTGGGCACGCACCAGATGGATCCCAGCATCCACTTCCATCATCTTATAGATTACATTCACTATGGCACTGTCTGGACAGCAGGCCAAATGCACTTTGTTAACACAATCAAACAACACTACATTTCAGCTATTCAATTTGACTGTATTGTTAAAACAATTTGAATCTTACTAGTCAAGCAAAATGGACTATTAATGAAACTTGGATATAACAAAAAGCTTTTCTTCCTGGGTCTCTCTTATGTGATCAGATGTTTCTAAAAAGAAAAGACAGTAAACAGTAAATTTGTCTTCTTCAGTGTCTATGCAATCTAGCCATCTAAAATAGCATATTTACATGCTCATCTCTTTAGCTATCTTACATTCTGGTCTTCATTCTTGCCCTGTTTTCTAACCATTCTCTCCTAGCTGATGTGTGTCTGGGTATTTCCTTGGATTAGAGATGAGCCAGTCACAGAGCTTGCTTCATGATGATCCATTAAAAGTATGGAGCTTACTTAGCACAACAAGTACAAAAAGGGGCAACATTTTCCAATGAGCAGATGTTAAGCAGCTCCTGAAATTCTTCATGTTTGACTTTGCTGGAGACTAGGTAGAATCCAGTGGCAGCCTTGGTTTCTAATGCTCTAAGAAGCTGATTGTGACAGACACACCTGAGATTAGTCAGATCAGTTGTTTAAAAAAAATTATAGGTATCCAATCCTAACATTGAACAAAAATAGAATCACAGATTTAAAGGAGAAACCCTGATTGATTTAGGGTTGAACTTGTTTTAAGTGACCACTCAAGGGACCAACACAAATTGATTGTTTAATGGAGGAGGCGTTCTAATAAGGATACAAATGAACTACTTACTGTGTCTGAGGATACTCTGGGTTTGTGTTTTAAGACAGGAAGTTGCCTGATCAGGGTGGCCCATTATAACAACATATTGAGATAGTTTAATCAGAGACACGGTAAATAAAGTAATGTCATAACCCTTTTAGAAAGAGTTAAGAACTTGTTTTTCATTCATTGTGATATGCATAAAAGATCACTGTGTTTTGAAGAATGCTTTTATAAGATCAGTTGAATAATCTACCAGAATACCAGCACACTAGTAAAACGGAATTTTTAATTCAATCACTACAACATATTTTAATGACGCACTCAAAGCATAGTTTCAGACTGAAGATAAATGTTCCTTATTGATTCAGCTGTTTATTCCAACTGAAAGCTTCACTTTATGCATGAGATAGGCTATTCCTTCAGGCTCAGTAAATGTCAGAAAAGCTTTGTCTGGAATAGTGAATACATTGTTGTTTATACTTAGCACTAGTTTACAATTTAGCTCTAAAATCAATTATAATGTAATGCATATCAAAAGCTACTCAGCCCAATGTGGCTTATTTCCAAAACTGTCACAACTGATTACTTAATGATGACCTTTGAAGAAGTTGATTTTTTGTCCAATAGACCCTGAAACTTAGATGTTGCACTATGTATGTGATATGCTGATGGGAAAATGGCTCAGAATAGGCAGTACAGTAAACAGCCTCAGAGTTGGTCAGGTAACCTATATCTGAACCAGAACCATGTTCTGCATTATTGACATAGGTAATCCGAATATTTTTATTTTATTCATACAGCATCCAAAAATGTGCTAAGGCACTTTATAGGACCAATAAAAAGATGTGACATGGCCTGTGTCTTGTGGAGCTTGCAAACTATTATGTGATGGAATATGCATATTTAGCAATAGGGGGTGATGAGGTGAGAAAGATAAGGCTCACGCACAGTGGTAAGATAACATGGTCATATGTGTATATCTGGATGGTTCCAGTATATTTACACAAATGATTGTAGGGGGAAAAAGATGGTGGCTGGTAGAGTTTTCCATTCTCAGGGTGTAGCATGTAATAGAGAGGGGAGTGGGGGAAGAAAACAAATATGAGGAGAGTGGGGTAAAGGCTGGTGGTGCAGAGGGAGTGGGAGAAGCTCATCAGGAATGACTGGTAATTATTATATAAAACATAAAGGTGATGAATGATTCTGGGAATCAGACAGATATTTAGCTGGCATCCATGATGCTGGCTCTGGTGGCAGACAGAGGCAATTTTATTAGTCTTTACAAAAGCTATTTTTCTAGACTTTGATATTCCAGATGATAATTAATCCATAACTGATGCTGGGTGTCATCTTCAATTCCATTTCATTTGGTCCCAGGTTCTGACCTTGGAAGAGTTGCCACCAATGGGAGCATTAAGTGATCATTCAAGAGATGCACAAAGATGGAATTCATCCCATTGTGTACAATTTACACTCTTTCTTGTTTATGTTAAAATATTTAGAATTTGATAGAAATATTCTTCAGTAAGGGTGGGTAAGAAGGACAAAAAAGGCAGCACAAAGCATAAAGCAGTCAGAACAGAATTAAAAGTTTTTTTGTTAAAATAATTTGAGCAAACAGAAGTTGTTCCAGAGCAGTTTTAATGTATAGAAGCACGTAAACCCACCTTCATCCATACAGACAACGAGTAAAAGCCTTTTGGTGGGAATCTTTAGAGAAGGGTCAACTTCAACTATTACTCAGTGTTTTAGGTACAAAGATCACTTCTTCCACTGTCTGGTCTATAATGTAGCTGAAATTCAAATGTCGCAGCTACTTTTATTAATGATAAAAACATAGTAGTTGTGATCAGTAAAAAGAAAAACCATAATCTTCATGCAAATTTGAGTTTCTCTGCTTCCTGTGACCAGTATGCTCGGGTTTAGCTGTGACATTTTATCACATTTCACACCCATGTTTTTCAAGATCCCTCTTTGAGGCTCCACTGTCACAAAAAACCTCATATTTAGTGACTTTCTGCACCAGCAAATCCATCCCATACGTTGGGAAAATGATTTCTTATGTTAGCATGTTAATACCGAAGCTGTGACACCTATGGTGGGCCCAGTAACTATAGTATAGAAATGGAATCATCGGAATCAGCAGAGTATGGAAACAGTTTGAGGCAGTTATTCATTGCCAAGAAAGCTACCTGTTCCTCTTGCTCACAAGGAGGCTGCTTCTTTGTTCATGAATAAGCTACACTCTTGAGACTATTACTATTTGAAGGCTCTATGCATTCTCTGTTTGTGTGTAAAAGGCAGATGTGCCAGCAAACATTTTGCCCCAGGGGCAGGATCCCCTTACCATCAAAACTTCCCCACAAGGTCTCCAAGGAAGTTTGATTTTGCAAATCTGGATGAGTAAGCACCTGGTGGTGAATATAAATTAGGACTGCTTGTTCCGCTGTCCTGTGAAACTGTCCCTGAGGAGGGGATTCCAGGGTCAAATGTTCCCAGCGAGACCTTGGAAGCATAGATTCTGCAGATGCCATGCTCTGAAGGGAAAAGTGGGAGCAGGCTACTAGCAAAGCAGAAACAAGGAGGATCTGTGTGGCTGCCCCTTGCCGTGAGAGCCAGATAAATTACCAGGAATCCAAAGGTTCTGAGAGCAGAACTGCTGACTTCTTCTGAGGGAAGGAAACCTCACTATTGTGATAAAAGAATTCATAGGAAACTCTGTGAGTTTCAGTTGTACAGTTTCCTTTGTTCTACATGAATTATTCTTGCATCTGGAAGAATGGAGCCTTAAAAAGATAAAAGCAGCCCATGAGTGGATTTCCTATGGGATACTGTCTGAGCTGAACTTTGAGCTGACTGACGCTTTGTGTAACCCCACTGGAGTCAGTGGAATTTCATGATTATAAATCAGCAACCTGTGTGTTTTCATCAAATGCTGCTGAGAAGCCAATATATAAAAATGTATTGTAAGGCTTTTGACTAGTGTGCAGAAACTGTACTCATTTCTCCATGGGGCAACTTCTATAAAACCAAGAGACACTTAGGTAACTGAAATGCGTATTAAAAGAATCCCAAGTTTCATTTGCAATGAATACTTTTGGCCTTGCAGTCACATCTTGACAAAGCATATCCAGTTGAATTGCTAATTGGTCACATTTACCATAGTTTTTAAAGACCGCTAAAGTTGTGTTAATCTCTATGGCATTTACTGTTACTTATTCTCTAGGAATATTAAAAACAACAACAAACGGTGGCTGCTATAATTTTTTCTCAAATTGTATGTAATTATGAGGCACTCTTCAACAATATTCACAGTTCAGGACTTGCACTGAACTCCTGTAATTTCATACTGGAGTGCTCTTCACGAAAGCATTGCAATATTTATTCTCATTTCACAACTGTATTTTTCTAATCAGTTATTCCTGATTTGTACTTCTATTTCCCTATTAGTGGTAGTTTACAATATATATTGTAAGTGTGCAAACTTTGATGACACACAACTGTAGGCAGCAACAAACTAATGCTCTATAAATTGTTGGCACAGATTTTACATATGATTTGAATGTTAATAATACCAATTTAAACAATGTAAAACAAAAACTGGCATGAAAAGCTGTAGCAAGGGGAGAACTCAGGGAATAATTTTATGACATGATTCTTGCTCCTCTGAGACACATAGGACCATGACAGTGTATCCTTTCCCATGTTGCTGAGCATGTGCTGGGACTACTTTTGCATGTGATCACTATTGTAAGGTGTCTACAATCAGTCCCACAGAGTTAATAATCTACAGGTCTTCTCTCTGTGCTATCTTGCATAGCTTACTTATGTGTTTGGTAGGAGTACTCCACTTGGGTTCCTGTGCAAAGATTGTGCTGGAATTCCCAGGCACGAGTGCAAAATAGAAGTGCTTTTGAAGAGTGATATCTTGGTTAATTCTAAGGGAAAAGGCGGAAAAAGCCAAAATTTGACTCTATATTATAAAACACGATCCCTCTTTTGGCACTGTGTCCATGAATAATATACCTTCAGAGCATGGTATCATCGGTTATTATCATTTACTCAAAGAGGTAAAAACAAGTTGTGTTTTTTTAATGCAAAGAGATACCCTGGCACAAATATTAAGCACACACTGTAAACTGACTTAATACTTTAGCACTCATGCAGAAGAAACAGATTAGAAATAATTCATTACTCATTAATGAGACTCATTTGTCATCCAAAAGATAAAAAGCATAAAATCAAATTATTCCTGTTTGTTACCTAAGGATTTTATTGATTGCTGTCTCCTTTTCCAGAAGATTTCTTGCCCTGATGCTGAAAACAGATTTACGGAGCTATAAAATAAAACAAGACAGTGCAATTTTAGTTGCTATATCGACAGTAATGGTTAAGTGCATTTTCAGATTGACCGGTCAACACATTATGTGATATACACTTCCGCACAAAACACATGCTCATAGACAAGCATAAATTACAACATAGTGGCCTCCATCGTAAAATCAACATTTTCCCTGCTGCTCTATTACTGATCTCCTGTTGACATCTCCAGGTGAGAAGAGGTGGAAAATGATCAAAGTGGCCTTTTCCACGAAGTGCAGACTGATTCACTGCTATCTCCAGTGATACCTGAGGTGCTAGCCTCTTTCTGCCATTGCCTGACCTCCCCACATCTGTGCTATTTGTGGAAGAGGAGACAGGGTGAGCATCAAAATTTGATCTTCCCTCCAGCACTGTTGCACTGGCTACCTTGCATGCCCTATATCAGAGGTGGGCAAACTACGGATGTGGCCTGTGGGACCGTCCTGCCCGGCCCCTGAGCTCCTGGTCTCAGAGGCTACCCCTCGGCCCGGCCCTTACTGTTCCCTCTCTCCCACAGCCTCATCTCACTGCGCCACTGGCGCAATGCTCTGGGTGGCGGGGTGGCGAGCTCCTGGGGTAGCGCAGCTGCAGAGCCGGGCCTGACCTGGTTCTCTAAGCTGTGTGGCAGCGGTGGTGTGGCCCAGCTTTAGCTGGGTGGCGCGGCTGTAGCACTGCCAGCCACCGGAGCTCTAGGCAGCATGATAAGGGGGCAGGAAACAGGGGGAGTTGAATAGATGGCAGGGGAGTTTGGGGTGGTGGTCAGCAGGCAGGGGTGTGGATAGGGGTTGGGGCAGTTGGGGGGGAATAGAGGGCTGAATGAGGGCAGGGGTCTTGGGGGGCCAGTCAGGAATGAGAAGAGGGGTTGGATGGGGCAGCAGGGGGCAGTCGGGGGGGGATTCAGGGGTGGTCAGGGGACAGGGAGTGAGGGTGTGTTTCCTAGGGGGGCCATCAGGGAACAGGGGGCGTTGGATGGGGCAGGAGACCTGGGGGGGCAGATAAGAGGTGGGGGCTGGGCCATGATTCCCTCCCCTAACCGGCCTTCCATACAATTTCCAAAACCTGATGTGGCCCTCAGGCCAAAAAGTTTGCCCGCCCCTGGCCTAGGGCATTGGTCCAAGCAGTTTCAATATACATGCAAAATATGTCTATTCAAATGTACAGAAACTTGAGAAGCTTGAACTTTCCCTGACTTTTGACACTTCCATGACTCTTCTATGAACTAAAATACATAAATTCACTGATTTTAAGGCCAAACAGGACCATTATGATCACCTAATGAATAAATGATAAAATATAGAGCCTATATGCTTCCACCACCGTCTCATTCAGTTCTTTTCCATTCTGTGCTGGTACTGGGAGAAGACATGGAGAGAGTATAAACACCTGATCTCCTTATCACTGCCATTCAATTCCCACTGAACTGCTTCCCACAATGGAGGTAAGAACACAAAAACTTTTTAAGCTGCTGCTTGATCTGCCTGGCCCCCTGCCTTGGTCATCTGTCTCCACATCCTGGGCTCTACTGCTGTTTCCAAGCGAGAAGAAGGAGGCAGCATAAAGTCCAGCTTTCCTCAGTGGCTGAGGCAGCCAGGCCTATCCTTTCTAAGTCACCTTTCCCCTGCTGTGCTAGTTTTTAGGGAGAGAGGACTTGATTAATTAGACCATTTTTATAAGCAGACATTTTTCTTTGTTTCTGTTTGTTTGCTTCCTTGCTCCTGGTAAATGGTAGTCATATCTTGTGAGGATTATTTAAGCCTTCCTGGAGGCTAGAATAAAGGCACAAACATACCACAAGAAAGACATTGCCAAGCCCAAGCACTGCACTGTTGGGATTCCCCCTAAGACCTCTTTCCACTCAGCTTCGAAGAACTCAGTTTGACTCCAGACTTTGTCACTCATACAAAAATGCCACACTGAGCTGACTAGACTAGAGCACATCACAGGTTCAAAGTTACACAGAAACCCTCTTTATATACATTTACACATCTGATTGCATTTACTATACATTGCATCACACTTTTTGGGACTGGCTTGGTTACTCTGTAGGAACCAATCCCCGTACAGCATGCTCTGTTTATGCACTGTCCACGTTCAAAATACTCTTTACCTTGTTTTTAAATTCCCAACATATTTTGTCCATTGATATCCTGTTCTTTGTAAACGGTTCCTTTGGTATTTCTGCCACTTATCTTAGCTAGTTGAGACATTCTGTCTCAGCTCACTGACCCCTTTATCTCTCTCAGTTAACACAAACATTCTGTTCTCAGCCTGTTGATCTATTTACTTCCATAAGCCTGTCTCTCATGTCAAGCCAGGCCTACATTCCACCATCTTTTTCTCTTTTATATTAGCATTCATTTCATTCATATCATAAGTCCTGCCTTTTTGTGCTTTCCTTTTAAAGTTTACCAGGCAAGAACACATTTCCAAGACGACAGTAGCTGTAATCATTTTAACCACTATTAATATTAGGCTCCAAGTACTAACCAGGGGAGTGCAAGCTCATCTCCTCTGGTACAGCCCAACAGGGTATTTCCACTGCATGTACAGTATTGCCCCAGTTTCCTGTTGCTCAGCTATTATTTGGGCAATGGGTACCAATGGCTCTATTTTCTCTTGTACTAAATCAGTTGTGTTAATGGACAAGGGAAGTCTAGGTGAAAAAAGATTGATCACCAGTGACTTCCACTTGGTGTTGTCTGTTACAACCTCTGTCACATTCTCCTTAAACTGCACACTTGGCCATACGGCATGGGTTCCACCCTGAGTCAGAGAGGTGAAGTTCAGACAAAATCCATCCAGGCTCCCCTGACATGGTGTCGTCCCCATTGAGAAGCTGTGATAACCAAGAGCACATACTGTCTCTCCAGGCTGTATCACTTCCTTCACTCTCTCTTTAATGACTATTTGGGCCCAACCTTCCTTGCTTGTGGTCCTGCTCATTCGTACCGAGCACTCTAAGAACCATTTGTACTTGATTCATTTACAGTAGGTTGTGCTTGTTTCCTCTTATCCTCATGTTGCCATCTTCACACTGGGATAATGCTGTTTATGGGTCCCATTCTCTATTGTACCCATGCTCTTAACATATGCCAAATCTTTAGGGCCCCCATCCATATAGAAATAGCAATCATAACTGGCACAGTCAAATTGCTAATTTCATGTGGTTCCTAGGATCCAGGACATTCTAGCCTACCAATATTGTAAATTCCTTTTCCCACTAGTGTGGTCCATATAAGTGTGCTGTTTAATTAACTTGACCATTCCACCAGTTAATTTTTTTATTTCCTGAATAGAACATTTCCTGAATGCATAACAAGTTTAGTAATATATATACTGCACACAATTGCTTGAGAAACATTATTATTATGTAACAAATTAATTACAGTATTTACAGATATATTAATTCATTTCAAAGTTTGCGCATTGGAGTGCATATCGCTAATAATTGACACCTTCTGCTGCAAAGTTAAAGAACTAATCTCCCCTCCTTTTTCAATGGCTTTACCAAATTAATCAGTTAGTGGGTTAATTTTAAGATATAATCCCTCAATGTCATAAAAATTACATAAGGAGACTCCAACTCCAGTGCCACCCAGTATGGCTGCAACTGTGTCCTTTTTGGCTCTACAGTTTCTGTATCCTTGGGAATATGGCTCCCACTGGATTCTGCCATAGTCAAATGTGTGCCCTGATACTGTTGCTAATCCATGTTTTACTATGTGGCCCGGCAAGTTCCAGGTGATCTGCAAGTAAAGAACATTTTAAATAGAGGAATAAATCATAACTGAGGAATTTATCCATGCCTGCACCTTTGATGAACATGGGGCCCTAGGCATCTCTCAAGACTTGACTATGTCAGCTATTTAGGAATCATTTCTATAACCTCTAAGTAATCAGAGAAAAATTTAGGATCTTCTAGCAATCCCATCCCTATGTTTGACCAATCTGAAATAGTATCTTTAGGCACATCTCTTTAAAGCTATTTAATTGGGCTTGTTTCATACATTTGTATTTGGCCTAGGGATATAGGCATCAGGTCTTCAGAAGACTATATTTTTTGGTAGTAAAAAAAACTGAAGCAGCAAGTATTTTTGTTTCTCTCAAAGTCCAAATTGATTCTGATTCATGGTAAAACTTCTTTATTTTACAGACTTTCTATGTCCTTAAAATACATTACTATATGCCAGGTGACCGTAAAATGTCACTGTTTTGAAAGATTCTATCTTTTCTTGAGCAAAACCATACCGTTGAGATGCATAATATCATTGAAAGCAGTAATTTTTTTTCTAAACAGTTGCCCTTTTCAAGTGTAGATATTATGTTTTGTAAGCTCCTTCCCATGCATGCTTTTAACCTGTGCAACCTAATAATAATGTTGATTATTTTTAAGAATAATTTTTATAAAGTAAATTACAGCTACATTTTCAAAGCACCATACTTTTGAGAACCTTCATCTTCCCAGAAAACCTGGGAGATGTGCATGAAACATTTCAGGAAGATCATTGTTTTTGGGGAGAGCTTGGTGTTCCCTAAGTAAAATAAAGTAGGTGTTGGGATTGTTGAATATAGGAAGAACTGGACGTTAAACAGGAAATATTAGTACATAATTTAAGTTATAACTGAACTGGCATCACAGAGACTTGGTGGGATAAGTCTCACAACTGGAATATTGGTAGAGAGGAGTATAGCTTGTTCAGGAAGGATGGGCAGAACAAAAACAGAGGTGATGTTGCATTCTACATCAAGAATATATACACTTGTTGATCAGTTGAAAATCTCTGGGTCAAGACAGAAGGGCTAAAAATAGGGGTGACATCATAGTAGGGGTCTACTGTAGACCAACAAATCAGAAAGAGGAGGTGGATGAGGCATTTCTAGAACAAATAGCAAGAATATCCAAAACACAAGACCTGGTAGTACCCAGTAGTAGCAAGACATCTGCTGGAAAAGTAATGCAGCAAAACACAAAATTTCCAATACGTTCTTGGAATGTATTGGAGACAACTGTTTGTTTCAGAAAGTGGTATAAGTAACTAAAGAACAGCCATTTTAGACTTGATTCTGACCACTAGGGAACAATTGGTAGCAAATCTGAAGTTGGAAGGCAATTTGGGTGACAGTGATCATGATGCATGAATTGGACAGGGTACTCCAGCTCAGGCCTCAACAGTGCTGAGTAGAGTGGGACAGTTACTTCCTGTGTGTTGCATATAACACTCCTGTTAATACACCCCAGAATGACATTAGCCTTTTTTGCAAGTGCAGTATATTTCCAGGTTTCAAAGTTTTTCTTAAGTTTTTTTCTATATTAGATAATTAAATCAAGATGCTCCCTGCTTTAGTGTCCAAATTTACATAGTGTCACAGACAAAATGCTACAGCATTGTAAGTGAGGACATACACTTCGGTTTAATGATTGTTGTTTCATTTAATAATGTCTTTATGTAGCATGCTGGTACATATAAGGAGTGTGGCAATTAAAACTTGTGATGCCTGCAAAGTTCCTGAATCATGTAGAGGAAATTATTAGTGGTTTTAATGTAGAAAAGAGAATACTTGATCACATGATATAGATTTAAGTAAGTATATTATACTCTATTAAGTTTATTTTAGGTTACACTGATTTAGCCTGCTGTTTTCTTTTATTATATATTGTAAAATGCTGTGAAGACTCACTAAGTATATGGTTATTTATTATTTATTTGTTTGTTATTTATACAGCCCATAAAGGTGAACAGTGCAATGACAACAGTGTTATATAACCTTTAATGTATTGCATTATTATTTCTCAATGGAAGACAGTTCCCTGCTTTTGCCTACAACATCTGATTATTGTTAAATATGTTCTTAAGAACTTTTATTTTAAAGAACTCCTGCAGGTTACTTTATTCGGAGTGGAGCAACTGTGGCACATCAGCAAACCACTCTTAAAGCTTCATCAATAAAAAGATTTTAGATGGATGTCATGGAAAACACACACTACTAGGAAACCATTACCAGGGCTCTTCTTTTGATTCTCAGATTCCCAAGAATTTATTAGTGCAGGTGCTGCCTGAGAACACAGAATTAAGAAATTATTGATCTGTCTCTAATGTTTCTTCAATAAGTGCTGGCACATTTCACTACTGTCACTGACAGAGTGGATTTAAAACAGCCAGAATTACTCAATCCTGATAGGTTTCAGAGTAGCATCCGTGTTAGTCTGTATCTGCAAAAAGAACAGGAGTACTTGTGGCACCTTAGAGACTGTTAACAAATTTATCTGAGCATAAGCTTTTGTGGGCTACAGCCCACTCCATTGGATGCATGCAGTGGAAAATACAGTAGGAAGATATATATATATACACAGAGAAGATGAAACAATGGGTGTTACCATACACACTCTAATGAGAGTGATCAGTTAAGGTGAGCTATTACCAGCAGGAGAGAAAAAAACTTTTTGTAGTGGTAATCAAAATAGTCCATTTGCAGCAGTTGACAAGAAGTTGTGATGAACAGTGTGCGTGTGGGAATAAACATGGGGAAATAGTTTTATTTTGTGTAACGACCCATCCACTCCCAGTCTTTACTGAAGCCTACTTTAATGGTGTTCATTTTGCAAATTAATTCCAATTCAGCTCTCTCTCGTTGGAGTCTGTTTTTGAAATTTTTTTGTTGTAATATTGCGACTTTTAGGTCTCTAATCGAGTGACCAGGGAGACTGAAGTGTTCTCCGATTGGTTTTTGAATATTATAATTCTTGATGTCTGATTTGTGTCCATTTATTCTTTTATGTAGAGACTGTTTGGCCAGTGTACATGGCAGAGGGACATTGCTGGCACATGATGGCATTGGTAGATGTGCAGGTGAACGAGCCTCTGATAGTGTGGCTGATGTGATTAGGTCCTATGATGGTGTCCCCTGAATAGATATGTGGACAGAGTTGGCATCGGCTTTGTTGCAAGGATAGGTTCCTGGGTTAGTGTTTTTGTTGCGTGGTGTGTGGTTGCTGGTGAGTATTTGCTTCAGGTTGGAGGGCTCTCTGTAAGCGAAGACTGGCCTGTCTCCCAAGATCTGTGAGAGTGATGGATCGTTCTTCAGGATAGGTTGTAGATCCTTGATGATGCGAGGTACAGATATTAGTTGGGGGCTGTAGGTGATGGCTAGTGGCGTTCTGTTACTTTCTTTGTTGGGTCTGTCCTGTAGTAGGTGACTTCTGGGTACTCTTCTGGCTCTATCAATCTGTTTCTTCACTTCAGCAGGTGGGTATTGTAGTTGTAAGAACGCTTGATAGAGATCTTGTAGGTGTTTGTCTCCTGATAGTGAGTCTGACTTTTTATTCTTTCATTTTTCTTAGGAAGAGTCAGTTACCCAAAGTGCGTGCAACAAACCATTATAGCATATGCCAGTTTAAAAAAACAATAATCACAGAGCAATATTGCTCTGCAGTGCCATATGCTGCTGTAAAAGGGTACTGCACATATTTTAATGGTAAACAATTTTTTTAATTTTTGAAAAACCATTCTAAAAATCCAAGGCAGTTCTTCCTGGATAAACAGACTTAGTTCATGAAATAAAAATCAAGGCATCACAGGACAATACTGATTTATTAATTATGCTAGATCAAATCTAATGATTATGGGTCAGATCCTTGGCTCATGTAAAATGGCATAGTTCCATTGACTCCCTCTAACGATCAGGTCCAGTGATGTTAAATATTGCAAACTACTACTGAATATTCAGATTTTGCTATATTTATATGTCCTAGCAAAATTTTAAAGCATACAGAGAGAATTACACAGAAATATTTATTTTTATATTAAATTTTACAGAGCTGGGGAAAGTGCAAATTACATGATATTAATTTTGATATTACACCAACAGGAGGTTCTTAACAGAAGCATGAAGGTTAGTGCAAGTGGGTGTTTTGTAATAAAAGATCTGGATTCATAGTGGACAGTGAAGTATAAATCCATGGAATGTTTTGGGAGCCACTGATACGGTAGATGTAATATACTTTTCCATGGTAACCTCAGAATTGTTCTTCTAAACATGAGGAGTTTGCAGTTGTGTAACGTTAATAGCAATGCAATATTTTAAACATACTTACTATTTCCCATCTGTAGAACCATATGGAAATATTTTTCTGTTCTATCCTAGGGAATGCAAGCAAGAAAATAACATCCACCATGTGTGTTTTACTTGGGAGTTTGGCAGATGTCAAGTGATGGTTTAATTTATATAGCATAGCTGAATGAAGAGCCTGCTGTATATTATATCTGTTATTTAAAAATATAATCTGTATTGAGAGTGAAAACATGTAAGAGTTCATGTAATATATCAGCATTATTTTCAACAAATAATGAGAAAATCTTATGCCAGTTTGGGCAGAAACAAGCTAATAATTCAATGTTAAATTACATTTTGGGGACTCATCGCCTTCAACCTCACTCAAAGATGTTTTGCAGATCATCCTTTAAATCAATACATGATTTATTTGTTAAGTAACATTGATCCTTTTGTGTCCATTCACGTGGTGCCCACTGACTTATTCTGATGGCTAACTACTGGCTCTTGATGGCTGGGCACATTGCGCATATGCTGATATGTTTCTTGCTTGAGGAGTTCAGCTACCACAGAGGTGAGCACAGTATAAGTACCTAGACAGACAGTCTGATAGACAGCCAGACATTTAGGGTCACAGTCTCAAAGATAATTAGGCACCTAAGGATGCAGGTAGGCATCTGGTGGGATCTCTTAGAACACCTAAGCTGGTTAAGCACCTAAATCCCATTTAAATCAAAAGGAATTGGGCACCTAACCTGCCTAGGCTCTTTTGGGGCCTATCTGCATTTTAATCTAGCCCCGAGACAAGACTGTCCTCGCAGAGCAGCCAAGAAAGTGAATTTCCATCAGATCATTCCAACAAGGAGGCAGGGCTTGACTCTCTCCATCGACTGAGTGGGATGACAAAGGAGTTTGCCCCTAGCCCCGTGGCACCTTCAAGACCCTTAAAGCTCTGACTCCTTCTTTAGCCCTCCATAGCAACATGGCTCCTACAGAAGCCATGCAACCGAGAGTTCCCTGGAACATTACCAGAAGTGAGAGAGTGATGATTATGCTGACAAGGTTACGGTTAATTCATGATGGCCCTCAGGACTTGGAAGGAGTAGCATTTCTGCCACCCTTAAATCTTACCTCCTCTTTACTCACAGAACCTGATCCCCATGGAGGCACTTCTATGGGGTCGGGGGACCCATGTTACAGAACTGGCATTCTTCCCTCCTGTGAACTGCCATACCAAGATCTGACACATCTGCATTCTCTCTCGTTACAGAAACAGAGGGAAAGTGATCTGGATAATTGGTGTTTTGCACCAAAGCCTTAAAAATTTCAAGTGAAACACTGAGGAAGTAGAACACTGAAGCGAAAAGGGGTGGATTAATTATGGAATCCAAAGAGCACCAGAAATTTAGTCTCTAAATTTCATTTCTATTGGATGATAACTATGAAGATTGGTCTCCCCTCAGAATACAATTTAATATAGGGAAGGCAGATAGGTCTTTTTTCAGATAGAAATTTGGATATGATGCCTTCTGCTATGGTGATCAGCACTTTAAAAATACTAAAGGCCAGAGAAAGACCGTAGTAAGAACAGTTTCATATGAATTAATGTTGTTCCTTCTTCTGTTCTCAAGACAATCGTAGTCAGCGGTGTGAAGTATATGTGCTGATTACACACACACACACACACACACACACACACACTTTGAATTGTGAGAATGTGTTTAGCAAAGCTTGACTTTTTCAGTATTCTGTAATTTGATGGACTGGACATATCAACTACTAGCCACAGATTAGTTTTGCTGAAAACATGAAGTGAAACCTTTCAAAATTCATAATATAGGAAGAGGTCTATTGGTTCCTTTCCAGACAGGAACCTGAAATATTTTCACTACATTTTTAAAATATTAACTTAATTAGAAAACCTGGAATGAGAACAGACAGGACAAAATGAATTTTTTTAAAAATTAAGACTGAGAAGAAAAATGAAAGAATCATAAGACATTCTCATAATAGCAGATAAATTGTTTTAATGGCCTTTCTGAATGTCACAGCTGGATTTCTGCAATATCTTGTGATTCACCTGAATAGTTAAGACTGAAGAATTAAACTCTGTTTAATTTAGTGGCTTTATAAGCAAGCTGTAATTCTAGGACACAGGTGAGAAACTCAGTGAAGGAAGAGTAACTAAACAATCTGGTGATCGATTTACAAAAACTTTCTGCAAAGATTAATTTAGAAAAATACAGATAACACTACTATTGGGTGCATTATTTATTTTTCAAAATGCAAACTCCAGTTTCAGCTTTGGAACTACTATACTCATGTTCTACTATGTTCTGTTATTTTCTACTATATTCATAGGTAATATGATAAGTCAGAGACCAGGTTAATAATTAGAAAAGGAAAAGTTAGAATACTCTGGAAGACGACAGAATGCAGCTGCATCATTTGTCCTAATATCTTAAGTCACAAGAACACTATATCCAGAATTAAGTCCCTATGAGTAGGGCCCTACCAAATTCATGGCCATGAAAAACACGTCACAGACTGTGAAATCTATCTGGTCCCCCACCACTCTGAACTCTGGTCTTTTGCATGCTTTTGCCCTATGCTATACAGATTTCTATGGGGAGACCAGTGTCTCTCAAATTGGGGGTCCTGACCCAAAAGGGTGTTGCGGTGTGTGTGTGTCACATGTTTATTTTAAGGGGGCGAGGGGATACAGTATTGCCATCCTTAGTTCTGCGCTACCTTCAGAGCTGGGTGTGGTGCCCCACCAGCAGCAGCGGAGAAGTAAGAGCAGCAATACCATACCAGACCACCCTTACTTTTGCACTGCTGCCTTCAGAGCTGGGTGGCTGGAAAGTGGTGGCTGCTGACTGAGGGCCCAGCTCTGCAAGCAGCAGTGCAGAAGTAAGGGTGACAATACCATACCATGACATCCTTAATTCTGTGCTGCTGATGGTGGTGGCTTTGCCTTCAGAGCTGGGCTCCCGGCCAGCAGCCACCACTCTCCAGCTGCCCAGCTCTGAAGGCAGCGGCACCACGAGCAGCAGTGCAGAAGTAAGGTTAGTAGTGTTGCAGCCCCCCTACAATAACCTTGCGACTCCCCCACCCCCAGAACTCCTTCTTGTGTCAGGACCCCTACAATTACTACATTGGGAAATTTCAGATTTAAATAGCTGAAATAATGAAATTCAGGATGGATAAAAATCAATGATTTTTTTTAATTTAAATCAGATTTTTTGATAAAATGCTTTTTGAGGAAAAAACCTATCTAAGGATAGTTTTAATTAAGATATATTATAGCTCAAAGATATCTCATCATGGAATAGGGATTATAAATTCCAATTCTATAGCATGAGACAATACACCTCTACCTTGATAGAACGCTGTCCTTGGAAGCCAAAAAATCTTACCGCGTTATAGGTGAAACCGCGTTATATCGAACTTGCTTTGATCCACCAGAGTGCGCAGCCCCGCCCCCCCAGAGTGCTGCTTTACCACATTATATCTGAATTCGTGTTATATTGGGTTGTGTTATATCGGGGTACAGGTGTATATTCATGTAATGTTTAAGAAAAGTTTTGTAAATGAGTTCATGGATTAGGGACCCAATCTTATGGAGTTAAATTACAAGCATTAAAAAAACGAATGGGACAAGCACTGTCTGCAGCTCATTTTCTTGCAAATATTCTCAATACTCAGTGCCAGGGTGAAAGCTTTACTGCCGAAGAAGAGGAGCTGGCTAGGACACGGAGGTCCAGCAATCATTCCTCCATAATGCCAACTATAATAAACTTCAGAACTAAGGGTGAACCATTCAAGAAATATTTGGTTGCAGATGATATTTTAAAGAAAGTCACACCAGTGAACTGATGGAAGTCAGTTAAGCACTTGGATTTAGAGTCTGTTGAAGTGATAATCTCACTTTTAACAGCAGTAGCTTCTTCTGATGGTGTAGAAAGAATATTTTCTTCCTTTGATCTAATTCATTCCATATTGAGAAATTGTTTGGGACCTGAAAAAGCAGGAAAACTTGTTTTTCTTTTCCAGATTATGAACAAACAGGAAAATGAAGGTGAAGACGACTGAGTTCGCTGCAGAAGCTAATATTTAAATTTCTCATGTTGACCTGGTTGACATAGTTGATTTAATTTTGTTTTTGTTTTTTAAATATTTCATTTAACTATTTTAGTTAAAAACAATTTTAACAAAAACAAACCTGGTTTTAAAAAACTTGAATGTTTAACTAAATTCAAAAATTCATATGCTTGTTTTGTTAAAATATTATATGTTTGCTGTTGAAGAAAAAAAATCCACAATACATAATGTTGTTGTTTTAGTTAAATAAAACAATTTAAATGTCTGTCTGGTGATGTTCTCCTCCTAATGCAGCATGGCAAGAAAATCCTCCAAATATTAATGATTAACTTGTTGAATTGGAGATAGTTCACCACCCCATGACCTCATAAGTATCTGCTTCAGTTACCTTCGGTAAATGAAATAACCAAACAATCATTCATTTTCTGATGTAGCTGTAAAACTAATCTGAAAAGTTTTCAAAATAAATCATTTAAAAAATATATAATGTGTGCCTTCTAAAAATGAAACCTACATCTATCTCTGAGTTATTAAGCATATGTATTAAGGTTATAACAACCAACAAGAATGCATTTTTATGTAGAAATCCTTGATTAAATCGAGTCTTCCTGACTAGTGATTTGATTTAAATCAAATCCACCATGATGAAATTTAAGATTTTTCAAATCCTATGACTGTGAAATTGACCAAAATCCTATGACCATGAATTTGGTAGGGCCCTACCTATGAGATAGATTGGCTTCTGACAGTAGGTGATCATTAACATGGGAAAGGGAAACTCAGTGAGAACTATTCCATGTAAGTCAATGGGTCTTTTTCCATTTACTTCAATTATTTTTATTATTTATTATTTGCATTAATGGACGCTACATTGGAACATTAAAATATGCTATAAAATGTGTCAAAGCCTATTTTAACATTGCAATTAAAACCACTTTCTTAAAATAACATCCCTTTTTATAACATTTACTGATTTCTTTTTGCAGTAATCAGAGAAATAATTAACAAAAGAAAGTGACTGCACATCAGAATAGGAGACACTGGAACGAAGAGTAGACGGCACACATTTGAGTATTCTGAAAGGAGTTCTGAATGAAGTCACTGAGATGCAAACCAAACCAAAAAGCAATCTTTCATTAAGAGATGATAGTAAATGTTTTAGCTATCTTTTAAAAAAGACACTAGGAAGAACCCCCAGAATCATAGACCAGCGAGACTTACTTCAGTACCAGAAAACATGTTGATATGATAATTAAAAAAAAACTAAAAAAACCACTCAGGTGAACATGATACACGAGGGCAGTGGTGGGCAACGTGCAGCTCATGGGCCACAGGCTGCCCACCGTTGCACTAGGGCCAAACCAATGCAGCTTCCATATAGGAAAAGCATGCTTCTCTCTAATCTATCAGAATTCTTTGAGCATGTTCACCAAAATAATGGATAGTGGAAAACTGGTTGATGTAATGTACTTGGTGTTTTAAAATGCCTCTGATAAAACCCCATACAAGATACTAGCAAGGAAATTATGTAATCATGATGTGAGAGGTAAAGCACTGTGATGGATAAGAAACTGGATAAGACCCAAAACCAAACAGTCCTGTTTACATGGGGCATGGGGAGGGGGCGACCTGTGAAAGGGCAACATTTGCAGATAACACAACATTGTTCACATTAGTCAAGATTAGAGAAGACTGTGAGGTGGTACCAGAGAGGCCTAACAAAGTTAAGCAAATGGGTAGCATGACAACAGATGAAATTCAATGTTGATAAATTCTTTAGAAAGAATGATTTCTACTATTCATATGCATCACTGCTACTCATTTTTGTTGCCAACTCAAGGAAAAGGAATGGGCATAATTGTGGACAGCTCAGAAAAATCTGCTCAATAAACAGCAACTCTTAGAAGAGCAAACGGCATTATCAGGATGTATAAAGAATGGGTTGGACTGAATAGATATAGCATACTACCACAATAAAAAAGGTGTGTTCTAACCTTGAATTCTGTGTTCCGTTCTGATCACCCTATCTTGAAAATATATCGAAGAGAAAGAAAGTGGTCCAGCACTAAAGGATGAAAATGATTAGAGGAAAGACTTCTATCTGCGGAGAGAATGAAAAGCTTAGTACTGTTTAGTTTGGTTTAATTACAAAGAAGGTGAATAAGAAGGGACATGATAGAATACAAAATAATGAATGGCATGGACAAGGTAGATTGGGGACTCCTATTTACCCTTTTAAATAAAAAAAATAGAGACACAAAGACATTTTCAACAATACATAGTCTGTGGAACTCACTGTCACAAGATATTGTTACAAGACATCTTTCAAGCCCTCTGAGAAGGATTCAAAAAGATTCAGCTGAGTGTGGATCATGAGAACAATCCTGGTTACACTAGACAGAATAAAAATGTGTGGGAGATAGATGCTTTGCCTCAGCATGTTCTTCATATTAATTAACAGTGATGAATATTAAGACAGAGACTTTGAATTGGACTCTGTATTCTAGGGGGAGCCAATGCAGAGAGTAGAGCACTAGGGTGATGAATTCATGGTGACTTGATAAGCAGTGAGTTTTGTACCAGCTAAAGCAGATAAGCAGTGAGTTTAGTACCAGCTATAGCACATGCATAAGTGCTTGGATGAACAGGGATAGACTTAAGCCTGATTTGAAGTTTAGAAGGTGGTTAAATGTTTTGCTGAATCAGAGCCATTAACTCTAATTTTTCAGGGCATACATCAGCCACTAATTAAGAGGGTTAGGAAGAAACTTCCTCTGTGGGCAAATCATTCCATTATCAAGTTTCTTGCACCTTTGTCCAAAGCACCTGACACTGGCCCATTGCTGGATGCAGGATGTTGGGTTAGATGGATCATTGTTACGATGTTATGATGATGGCCCCTAACAGTTTGTGAATCTGCAAGTAAATGAGATATTTGGGCACATTTGGGTCAAATCCTACGAAGTGCTAAACATTTTTTGTGAGGGACTGAGAGCCCTCAAATCCCACTGAAATCAAACAGAATTGAGGACACTTGGCATTTCATAGGGGGGGCTCAGCGCCTTGCAGCACCAGGCTCATAACTGGGTTAATGTTTGTGTACCAGCTCTTTCTACTTTAATAGGCATCAGCAGGATCACATCTGGGAATGAAGCCAAATAACTGGAACAAAACTCAGCTGACTGTCTGCCATTCAGCACAGGTCACCGTGAACACATCACTCCACTGCTCCATGCTTTGTGCTGGCTCTTCACTGAATAGAGTCCAGTTCAGGGGCTCTCTTTCTATTCATAGTACTCCTTGGTATTGCCCCGGTTACCTGAGAGATTGATTATGCCTTTGTGACTATGACCTTCCAACACATCCATTGCAGTGGAAATATGAAACCAAAGAGAGAGACATATGGACCTTTCACACGAGCTGGACCTAAATTACGGAACTCACTCCCTCAAGAAGTAAGAATGGCTACTATCCTCAGAGCTTTTAGAGCTTAATGCAAAACCCAATCTTCATCTTACTTTTCCACAATCCGCTCTTACATTTTCATGTGAGAGACAAAGGAAAAAGAACCCCCCCCCCTGATTTTTGCTACCTTTCAGGCTACTTCTACAGGTGCAGAAGCAGCTCAGATACTTAGCTAGATAAGTACCTAGATATATGAACAGATTTCCAAAACTCACCCCTTCTTTATCTACTTTTGTAAGTATACACATGAATATCAAGACACATTAAGCCAGAAGCACTTTGAAAGTTCATCTTAGAAGCCTATCTGTTTTGAAATGTGATTAAATAGTTATGTGCTGTTTTGTATGGTCAAAAGATGAGCCAAGTTATGAGTGAGTTTCTTCCTAACTTGAATTTTTGACAGGGTTTGCTGAAGCTGTGTATGCTTTATAGAATACATTCTGGACAGTTTTTGTCATTTTGATTCTAGGTTTGTGGTAAGTTTTTCTGCAGCTTTGTTGTAAGCACAGGAATGTGTTTCCAGATTTTTTTTTGACTTCTCATTTGCTATGACTCTGCATCAGTCTCTGCTGTGAGTGCCCCCGCTACCTGCTGAAGTGTAACCTCCTTCTAACCAATCATTCTCCCCCTCCCCCAGCAGAAACAATCAAGTTCTCCTGTGTAGATTCCAAGCACTGACCATTCACATCTTGTTCCAGGATGATATGGGGCACTCCTAGCAGGCCACCAAGGTACCTGTCATGCATACATGGAAGTGAAAATGAACACCTCCTGGTCAATTCCCGCAGCCCCACTCCACATAATTCTCCCAATCCATCTTTTCTTCTTTCTGTATCCCCTCCCCATCAATTTATTAGATAAAATTTACTGCGGCATCAAACACCTGTACTTGTGTTTTCTTTCACTAATACTCTTTCTTCTGTCAGCAGTTATCCTGGGAGGCTTTCTATAGGCTGCCTCAGAAGCCCTGATTAGGCACTGGGGAGAAAAAACAGGCCAGCACCTAGTCACTGGGAAGTTATGACTTTTCAGAGCATGCATCCAACTATGTGGCCCTCACATAGTTTGAAAATCCATTTAGATCACCTGGCCACTTGGACTTGCCCACAATAAGCAAAAAACAAAGTTTGAACAGCTGCCTTGGGAGCACCCAAGTCACCTTTTTGAAAACTCTTCAGACAAAAGATTTGCCCTCATGAGTCTTAGTGTGCTTGTCCCTATACTATGCACCTACACAGCACTGAAGATTCTGGCCCCTGTGTATTCAGAAGCCAGGTTCACTCTCACAATTCAGACTTAAAGCGTATCTATAGTAAGATTTAAGGAAGAGAAAATGTCCAGATCCATCTAAAGGGCCTGATTCTCAGTTATATTAA
The DNA here is from genome assembly GCF_007399415.2 of Gopherus evgoodei. Taxonomy (NCBI): domain Eukaryota; kingdom Metazoa; phylum Chordata; order Testudines; family Testudinidae; genus Gopherus; species Gopherus evgoodei. The sequence goes on from NC_044322.1 coordinate 99,759,684, forward strand.
GGCCCGTTTACTTTGGTCTGGCACAGTAAAAAGGCCTTAAAGTGAGCAGAAATGCCTCCCTGAGAACACTGCTTTTGCAAAGGCCTTGCCCAGCCGCAGAGCTAATGCAAGGACTCATCACAGGCTCGCTCCCAGCCCCCAGTGTAAAGGGAGGATTGCAGCATCAGAGATATGACTGGATTGCACTATGGCTATTTTCTGCTTCCTAAGACCCATAGAGATCCATGGGAAGCAAAGTGTAAATTAGAGCAGCCATGAGGCTACTCTAACTTATGCTAGGGTTGGACAGGACCCTATAGCCCCTAGAATAGGACCACAAAAGTGCCTTAAAACCTCTCTGCCTCCCATGTCTGCCTCTGCCCCAAGCGCTAGATTGGAGTAACAGAATTATTTCTCTAATACCCTGTGGAACATCCTTTATTTACTCACTTTCACTGAATTTATAAGTAGCTTATGTTGTAAGTACACTAATGTTCAAAATATGAACTCTGAATTAGTATTCAGAAATATCTATTTATATTCAAGTCTAACAGGCCACCAGCATTTTGTGTTTATACGTGAAGTTAATGGTATATAATACCAAAGATCAGATTTCCATGTGCACTGATGCTGGCAGCGCAAAGGTGCTTTAATGTAAATGAGAATCTGGTCCTAATGGCATTGGACACGCATGGCTAGTGTTATTGTAGGTGACAAAAGAAAGCATTTGAAAGGTTTAAAGGGAGGCAGCTGATCACATTTACAGTGTGTTGTTATGAAATGCAAAACACTGGCCCTACTGACTATAATTGCAGGCCTAGCTTGTAATAAACTTCCTTCAGTTATACCTACTGTTCCGCTCGCTCTCTCTCATCCTACCTCTCTCCTCCCCTTTAACTGCAAAGTCCTAATACTTGTTACCTGGATTTCCTTTCCTCCAATTTTTTCCTTGATCTCCTCTCATCCAGCTGCCTTCCTCTTCTCACCAACCAAAGCCACAGATAAATGACTTCATGACCAACTGTCATGTAGCTAAGTCAAAGATGTACCTGTCTGTCTCCCACTTTCACTTTTCTTCTTATACTCCTCTTTCTCCTATGAGAATCCTACCACATCTACAGCAGATGTTCTGCAATACCAGTGGTCTAGATATTTCAGCTGGAAGAACTGAAAACATGTCTACATAGAAAAGGAGTCATTACTGAGAAGTGAGGTGTAGAGCTGAGAACTATTTTAGGGAAGCAGGAAAGAATCCTGTCGCACCTTATAGACTAACAGACATTTTGGAGCATGAGCTTTCGTGGGCAAATACCCACTTCGTCAGATACCCACGAAAGCTCATGCTCCAAAACGTCTGTTAGTCTATAAGGTGCCACAGGATTCTTTGCTGCTTTTACAGATCCAGACTAACACGGCTACCTCTCTGATATTTTAGGGAACATTATTATGGTTTCTTAGAGACTGGTGAGATGACACAACTTCAAGTCAACTGCTGTTACCAGGTAATGATAATGTGTATCAGTAAAGAAGTTTTGTCAGAAGTCGTGGTCAGATTATTAGGTTACCTGACACACAACAATGCTTTTCACAAATAAATTACTGTCATAGGAATATTCAAAGTTTCTGCCTTTTTGGGACAAGGAAAATATTTCCTAAACACAAATGCCTACATATAGCCAACGTTTTAGAATAGGTATTTGGGTCAGAAAGGTAAGGGTCATAAAAAAACAAGGAGTGCATCGCAAGCTCATTCTCCCTTTAAAACTGGAGAAAATCCTTGAAGGGAAATAAATAAATAATAAATCTTCTCAGTATGAGAGTTATTTGCAGTCTCAACTTTACAGGAGACCAAAGGAGATAAATTGTGATTCACATTGTCATGAATTGCATGTCACTTCGGTATAGAATATAAATGTCAGTAAGTACGTCACTACACTATAGAGATAAAACAAAAGAATATTTCTCAGGTGAAAGTAAGCAAATATGTAATATAAATTAAGTGCTGCCTATCAAGTCAGTAGGGGTGGAAGACAGAAATGCTGACATAATTCAAAGAGGAAATGGAATGGCTAGACACATTACAAACACTACAAGGAAGAGGTATGGGGAAGAGAAACAAGTTTTAGCAGAATCCTGTCTTTTGGTTCCAAACCTGACATTTGCACTGTCACCCTTAGTGCAAAGAAGAGGTGAAAACCTGCTAAAGCCATCACACTCCGTAGTAGTAATGTACATTCTGTGAGGTACTGGTATCAGTTAAATAGTTCTGTTTCTTTTTGACATAGGAATGTAAAGTATACACACAATATCATCCCATGCTTGCTTAAAGGATGATATTTTAAAGAAAATTGGTTCATACAAATGAGAGGCTGCCATGGAAACTAATTACAGAAAGCCATAGTAATTGCTGACTAAATCCTACCTAGTGCTCTCTTGCTTCCTGTGTGAATGCGTAAACACTGTTTCATGCAACATCTGACCAGAAATGTTATTTATATTTAATTCTACCCTTTAAGTCATCAGAATTTCAAGGTTTCATAACTAGAGTTGGGTGAATAGTGCATCAATAATATGTGAATATTCGTTTCATTTCAAAACTGAAATTCAGTGTATGCATATTTGCTATTACAGCTGACAGAATAATGGGAAAATATTTTATTTTTTTAAAATTGCAAAATCTTATTGAACAAACTATTCAGTTAATATGTTCACAATTTACGTGCCCATCTCCATGTGTAATCAAGATGGGTTAACTTTGCATACAGGGAGAAACAGGAAATAACGCTCCCATTTAGCATGGAATTTGAGCATGTGCATTTCTGTAAACATGTGCGTAGTCCCCTGAAGTCAATAGGACCGCTCACATGTAGTGGTACCAGTAGTACTCCTGAAGTACCTTTTGGAACTGAGGCCTATATGATTTGTTGCACAAGAGTATTTTGTAGGAAAATCTTTGTTTCATTACTATTTCAAAGGATAGTATGAAAGTGCTGTGGTTAAACTAACCAAATAACTTTTTCTTAAAGGACTTTCATAAGAAATGTGAACACTGCTCTGCTTCTGCTCTGCCCAGAGTACTAAAAGTTCACATGGTGAATGCACTTATACAAATTGTCCATTCTAAAGGAAACGATAGTTTTTGGGTTTTTTATATAGCAGGGTTCAGCAACCTGCGGCATGCAGCCCATCAGGGTAATCTGCTGGCGGGCTGTGAGACATTTTGCTTTCATTGACCATCTGCAGGCATGCCCCTCCCCCCATAGCTCCCACTGGCTGGGAAAGGCAAACCACAGCCATTGGGAGCTGCAAGGAGCTGTGCCTGTGGACGCTCAATGTAAACGAAATGTCTCGAGGCCCACCAGAGGATTACCCTGATGGGCTATGTGCCAAAGGTTGTCGAACCCTGCTATATGGGTTGCATTGCTGTAAAATATCATTGTGATATCAGTAGCATGTAGATCCTTGTTAGGGGTTGTAAATCAGTTTCTATTCTGTGTTAAAGGAGATCTGCAACGTTTTTAATTAAATACATCTTTATTTTTGCTTTGTTTAATAGGTGCAACATTACTGCCATGTGATCATCAATCTCTTGCTCACAATCCCAGCATGCTCAGGGCATGTGATATCTGTAACACCTAATTTTGTTATTGGGGGGCAATAGTGGAGACCCATCAATGGAGAATAATACAAAGCTATATTTTTCAGTATTAAGTGGTTCACTATTACTTTTTCACATATGCTTACACTCTTGTCTGTTTCTGATATCACCAGCCCAGTTCATGTTAGAATGTACAAGAACAGAGGAAATTAACAATCAAAGGACATTAACTACTTACAAAAAACAGAGAAAGGAGTACAAATATTAAAACTGAGGTGAAATAACAGTTATATTTATTTTCACATTCAGCTGCCCTTTGTAAAGTCAGGTGGTTACTGTTTGAAAACATTACAGTTCATCTTTAATATTTACCTTCACCTTGAATTATTTAGATTTGCATTGATTTTCACCTTGTACATTAACATTCACAGTACAGTTCACCTGTAATATTAGGTTATTCAAGTTTTCAGCCAAAAATAACTGGAGCCTAAGTTTCCTGCTAAAAGTTAATGGACAGATCCTCACTTAGTTAATATGGCGTAGCTCCACTGACCTCAATGGACTTGGACTCATTAACACCAGCTTATTATCAAGTCCAATATTTCTACTGCTCTACTTGGTGCAGATAATTTTCACCCATCATAAGAGTTGGTACTTGTCTGCACTTTCTCCTGATTGGTGCCAGATGCTTTACTGCACTCCATTTTAGATCAATTGGTACTGTAAAGTATAGGATCCATTGGCTATGGAAAATGGTATTTGCAGGAAACAGGATAAAAATGACCAGTATTTTGCACCTTGGTTACCTTTTTCTCCACCGTGCTCATGTGGATACCCAGGCATATCCTAGCTTCTCATTCTTTATACCCTACCAACCCACTATGTTATTTGAAGATTATTCTGTATTGCCTTATTGTTGTATTGCATGCACCAAATTCAGGCAAACGAATACCAACTTGTATACATGTGCATTGTACCAGTCTGGCGGGGAGCCTCTCTGTGTTCAAAATAACAAGGGACCAAATTTGTAAATATCGGGAACTGTTTGCTAACGATTTACAGACATAAAAAGGGGCTAAACTTTTCTAAAAGTTTAGAAAATGATTTGTAAGAAATGAATCATTGTGAATTTTTAACCCAGCTCCGAGGCTCTCATACTGACCTTGTTACAATGGCATTATAAGCACTGGTAGAAGAAAGCTCAAAAATGCAAATTTTAAATTCACCAACTTTAATTTCAAACATGATTGAAAGTGACTTGCACAGAAAAATGGATGCATTTTTTAAAAATTACACAGCAGATCCTCAACTTCTGTAAAATGACATAGCTTAACCCAAGTCAAGGGAGCAATGACAATTTAGACAAGCTGGGGATCTGGCCCTATGTCTATTTTAGACAACTTAAGTTAAATGTAACCTTTTACAAAGCTCTTAAATACTTTTGACTGTTTCCTGATATTTCTGAAATTTTGACAAATTGTACAATTTGCAGCATTTCCTTACATCATATGTTTAAAACAATGAAGAACATATACTGTCTTACACTCTGGTATTTACCTTTTGGTCAATATACTTGTTTTCTTCAATTGCAGATCTTTTGGAGTGGTCACATGAAGAAGATGCCGAAGGGAGTCTTCGCAATAAGCAGCTTGTATCCTGCTGCTGACGATCAATAAACTGCTTCATAAAACTTTCCCTTGCAAATAAGAAAAAGATATCACATTTTGTTGCTAAAAATCCAGAAAGAGTTAATACATATTTTCTGTAATGTGTCACAATTAGTTACTGCTAAGACAGAACAGCAGCAAGATGGAAATTGATGGGGCACTGGATAGTATGTACAAATAACAAAGATGACTAGATTTAGATTTAATTATTAAAAATAACAATTGAATGTGGCGCTTTCACACAATTTCAAACAAAAGTGTTTGCTCTCTTTAATAAAACAGTCTTTTAACTAATTTTTTTAATTTAACAGTAAATTTTATTTTTAGTTATTGACATCAAATAAAGCAGTTTGAAGCTTTTTCTGAGTTTATAATATAAATTGCTCATTAAAAGCAAACCAAAGACTGATGTGCATCCTTTGGATTATATTTTAGGCAAGAAATCAATTTTTCAAGAGTTCAAACAGCATCTGTTCATATAACAGCCTTGAATGCCAATTGTAAGGTACTTTGACAATTTTATACTTCACATATGCCATGTTTTGATTTTTAAATTTTTTTAGTTTACAAGAAATGCACATTTATTTTTCCACATTCGAAGTTCTACAGTTATATACTGAGTGCAATCAACTCTTCTCTGGAGTGATAGTTCTACACAGTACAACTGATTCATTTTTAAGATTTCATTCTTCTGTCCACAGCTCGATGTTTTTTTCCGATGGCTAGCAGCAACACTAGGTCTCAATTACCTATCCACATATACATTTGGAAAAACACAGTAAAAAAAAATCATACATAGCCATACAAAGATCAAGGACACACTGTTTAAAAAAGAAGCAAAACCTCAATATGTAAGTAATTGGGGTTCTGGAAATATAATAAAATATGCTTGATCTTTACCTTAAGATTTAAGTGTTTTCTTTTAATCCCTCAGAGGCAGATATATGGCCTGCACTACACCTTTTGCACAGTTCACTTGACACAAAAAAATTGAAGACAGCCCTACTGGCCTACCTGTGGTCTTGCCAGCACAGGAGAATCCCTAGTGATAATAGAGCTAGCACAGCCATCTCCTACACCGTGCTCCCTACAGCTATTGGTATAGGGGGAATTTGGATGGGCAAGAGTGTAGTGGGAGCTGAGAATGGAGCATGCTATCCTTCATCTAGCCTCATCTGGCAAAAGGTCCCTGGGGAATAATTGCAGATGGTGCATGGTTACAGCAGTCCCCAGGCTGCTTTCAAAAATTCAGTGAACTACAACTGGCTTCCCAATGCCTACCTGTCCCCTCTCATAAGCTGCGTATAACAGAAACTCTGACCTCTGAGGTTTTGGGGGCATTTTGTGAATGAAAGTTATCCCCAGTGCAAATCCAGTCCAGTCAAGTAATGGTCAAAAGTTGTTACCTTCTGACAGCTGTTCAGTGTTCTATGAGAGGTGATTTGGTGGACTCAGATGACCAGACAAATAAAAAAACCCACACTGGAATTGATTTTTAGAACTCTTGCTGGTGGTCTCAGCAAAGAAGCTAAAAAAACCCAAATGAGGCTGAAGAGAAATTACTTTCTCATCTGCAGAAATGCTCTTTCCAATATACTCTACCTGCATGCAGATAAATTACTTCCAGGACTGTTATAAACTCCTTTCATGAGCACTAGAGCTACGTAAAAAAGAGAGGAGGTGATATTTTTTGTGAAGTAAAATTGAGAAACAAATGAAAAGTTACCCACTCTCACCTCTAAATATAATGTTTTGATTCTGATTTCTAAAATTATCTGCTTAATTTTTGGGAGAAAAACTGTTATACGTCCCTGGCATTACTATGTGTGCTGGTAATTAACAAGCCTAGAGCACATAAAGAAAGGATGTATTTTATACCTTATTTTTGGAACTGTAAAATCTGAAGGAAGCTTGGAGATCTTCACCATTTGTGGCCTGTTAGGAAATTTTTCAAATATACGTAGACGCAGTGGAAGCTTTTCCTTAGTATCAGCATTGGCTTCACTTTGCTTTAGCTTAAAAAAGAAAAGAAAGGAAAAAGAAAGGAAATTTACTCTAAGTGCAACAGTTTTATTTTTCAGAATTCACAGAACAATAACAGCAATCAGTTGAAGAGACAGAAGATGGCAGCAAAGAACTACAGAGGATAATTTTGTTGCTCAGAGTTCATTAACTTACTTGTATTAGAGGCAATGACAGATATCAAACAATACCAGTCCATCATCTAAAAGCCATAAAATGAGAGGCATTTCTAATAATTCCAGTTTTAACACGAGGCATATTAGCTTTCTATTGTGTATGTTTACTGCTGTATTTTCTTCACAGTTCCCTAACACTTTTTAAAAGAAAATAAATATTCATGTTTTGTCTTATGTGACCCAGCTTTTTGTGCATGTTGCCAGCTTTGGGATATTCAGATGGAGCATAACCTAGATAAATGAACTGAGGCGTAAAATCTTTAGAAAAACGTCAGATAATGAGTGCAATAGGAAAATGACATATGGATGGATCTACTAAATATTGCTATACTTATATCTAATGATATCTGAAAAAGTAGATGAAGAGATAACTATTGCATTCTGATGATCATGTAGGGTCACCTAACCATTTTATGGGAACAAAATGGCAAGTCAGAAAGGGTCACTACATGAACCAAAGTTTTTATGGTGAAAAACTTTTTTTTAATTGAAGAAATTAAAAATATCAATTTCTGTCTAATTGAACATAGTATACTAAGGTTTGGAAATCTAATAGCTCATGTCTAACTGTGGTCTTTCGTACAATAAGGTGTGTTTACACAACATTTTGGACAGATCGGGAGCAAGCCTTGCAGCCTGGGGCAACACATTTTGGTTAGCACGACTTGTGCTAACGCTCTAAAAATAGCTGTATAGACAGCACTTTGAAGTTGCAGTTTGGGCTGGGGCTCTGAAGCCCACCCCAATTCCTGTCGAGCCAGGCTGGGAGGTTCACTCCTGCTGGCTGCAGAATGCTGTGTAGACATACCCAAAGGATTAACTCTCCTTTGTCCATCATAGCATGGGCATCAAAACTTGATTTTTTAATAGAACTGTGAAATAAGTGTATGGCAAGAATGCTGTATGTGTCATATATTTAGATTTTAAGTAAAGGATTTAGTATAGCACAGTCCCTGGTGAAAGCTTTTTCTGAATATTAATTCAAAGTATCTTAGATGTGAACCGTCATGTTGACTAAAAACTGAAGAACAATAAATATGGTAGTACACTGAGCTGGGGAAGGTGGTGTCTAGTGGGGCACTATAGAGATCAGCTCTATGTCCATTCGTATTTAATATCTTCATTAATTATCCTCAAAAGTGAGAAATCATGCTGTTAATTAAATTAATTGGATATTAAATTGGGAGCAGTTGAAAATACCAGTGAGGACAGGAAAATAAAACAAAAAGACACAGAGATATTAGAAACATGGGCAGACAATAACAAATGGAGATTCAGTTTTAAAAATGCAAGTTACTAATCCAAGGGGAAAATATGTTTCAACATATTCATTGAGAGAAGACACTGGGGAGCCAATAATGCTGACAGAAACCTAGAGCAGCAGTAAGAATGGAGTGTAGGCTACGGAAAGGTTTCTCAAGAGCAATGCCTCATCACTTGGTACTTAGAATAAACAGGACCCTTGAAATGCCAGTGAAGTGGAGGGAGCTACAATACTTCATTTTTTTAACGCAGTGGAAATTCTCATTGGCACAAGTTTTCCGGTTTTTGTCACTCTGTCTTTTCGATCTCTACCTTCTACATTAATTATAAGTAAATGTAGATATATGCAGACTGTAACATGGAGAGAAAATGTCCCTCACAGGTAATGATTGCTATTCCTGGGAGCCCACAGTTTTGCATTTTATATCTAAATACAAAAACAAGGAGTTTGTGATAGATTAAAATGGTGTCTGACATTCCAGTGCAGCAGACTACCATACTGTAAAAGATCTAAGCAAGATTACATAAATATACACTTTTTGAAAAGAAGAATGATTAAAAACATGGTTTAAAAATAAACTGAACTCAAAGCTATTCTACAGAATATCTCAGCATCAGTCATGCTGAGATAATATTACATATTGGGAAGCTGAAGGCATTTAGCTTCACTTAGTGCCTCTCAACATGTTTAGGGTGTAATATTTGCTCTGCATGACACACATCCTGTTCTGTGTCATTGCTTACATCCTTCACATTTCAGCTCCTGCTTTTTTCAGCTTACAACAAAGACATATATCTTTTTAAAGGTACAGGATTTGTAGACATATGACAACTATAGTTTACATTTAGGACTGCCAAGTGATTAAAAAAATTCCAATTAATCGAACTGTTAAACAATAATAGAATACCATTAATTTAAATATTTTTGGATGTTTTCTACATTTTAAATTATATTGATTTTAATTACAGCACAGAATACAAAGAGTACAGTGCTCACTTTATTTTTGATTCCAAGTATTTACACTGTAAAGAAACAAAAGAAATAGTATTTTTCAATTCACCTAATACAAGTACTGTAGTGCAATCTCTTTTTCATGGAAGTTCATCTTACAAATGTAGAACTATGTATAAAAAAACATGCTTTCAAAAATAAAACGATGTAAAATTTTAGAGACTGCAAGTCCACTCAGTTCTACTTCTTGTTCAACCAATTGCTCAAACAAGTTTGTAAATATTTGCAGGAGATAATGTACCTGAAAGTGAGAACAGGTGTTGTCACAGTACTGTTGTAGTCAGCGTCACAAGATATTTATGTGCCAGATGCACTGAAGATTCATGCATCTGAGGAAGTGGGTATTCACCCACGAAAGCTCATGCTCTAAAACGTCTGTTAGTCTATAAGGTGCCACAGGATTCTTTGCTGCTTTTACAGATCCAGACTAACACGGCTACCCTCTGATACTTGAAGATTCATATGTCCCTTCATGCTTCAATCACCATTCCAGAGGAGATACGTCCATGCTGATGTCAGGTTCTGATTGATAACAATCCAAAGCAGTTTGGACTGATTCATGTTCATTTTCATTATCTGAGTCAGTTGTCACCAGCAGACGGTTGATTTTCTTTTTTTGGTGGTGCAGGTTCTGTAGTTTCTGCATCTGAATGTTGCTCTTTTAAGACTTCTGATGGCATGTTCCACATGTTGTCCCACTCAGATTTTGGAAGGCACTTCAGATTCTTAAACGTTGGGTCAAGTGCTGTAGCTATTTTTAGAAATCTCACATTGGTAGCTTCTTTGATTTAGCATATCTGGCATGTAAATACCTTGCAACGTTGGCAGCAAAAGTGCCATGCACATGCCTGTCCTCACTTTCTGGTGACATTGTAAATAAGAAGAGGGTAGCATTTTCTCCTGTCAATGTAAGCAAACTTGTTTGTCTTAGCAATTGGATGAACAAGAAGTAGGACTGAGTGGACTTCTAGGTGCTGAAGTTTTATATTGTTTTGTTTTCAAGGGCAGTTATGTAAAAAAAAAATCTACATTTGTAAATTGCACTTTCACGACAAAGATTGCACTACAATACTTGTATGAGGTGAACTGAAAAATACTATTTTTTTTTGTTTATCTTTTTACAGTGCAAATATTTGTAATAAAAATAATATATACTTTGATTTAAATTACAACACAGAATACAATATATATGAAAATGTAGAAAAACATCCAAAATATTTAATAAATTTCAATTAGCGTTCTATCGTTTAACAGTGTGATCAAAATTGTGATTAATTTTTTTGAGTTAATTGCGTGAGTTAAATGCGATTAATTGACAGCCCTATTTACAATCCTTTTAGTGAAGCTCTACTTCAAAATAAAACATTAGGTCCTTTTCTGAATTTTTCTGTATTTATTTATTTATTTTAGTACTTTACTCAAGAAAAATGTATTTTTACTCAAAAGGAAAAAAATATTGACCCAATTCAATGTCTGGGTTCCTGGCCTCCAGGTACAGAAAGCCTCTTGGGAAAAGGGGTGCAGAATGCCACCCACCATCCTGTCCAGAGGCCAGGCTGGATTCAGCATGTCTGTTGGCAGGGCTCCTGGGAAGCCCCAGTTAGAACATCCAGCTGTTCTCCCTAGGCAGAATCCTGGAGGTGGCATTATAGCTATCTGCTGTCTCCCAAGGTGACTTGTTTCCCCTTGGTCACAACCACTTACAAGAGTGAATTAAGCCTGAGTGACACTATTTTGTTCCTGATGTGTGATGTGTGAATGCGGCTATATACCACGTATGTTTTGCACATGCCCAGAGATGGAAAAAATATGTACCTAGTGCCATAAATAACACATTAAAAGACAGGTCCATGCACCAAAGAGCTTAAATCTAACTTAGAGACATATGACAAAAGTGAGAAAGGGGAGGAGATGTGAGAGAAGAGATAAGCATAGGATGACTTTAAGGAAGAATAGTCTTTAATTTGGGCTGATCTCATTTACAACTCTTTCCAAAGCTTTGACCTTAAATTACTCTGGCACAAATTATATCTACACCTTTTTTAAGGGCCTTTTTCACTGCCCATGTTGTACAGGAGCTTTAGCATAACTGAGAATCAGGCCCTTCAAGGATAGGAGAGGACACTTGGAAGTGAAGCTGTTCTAAATATACAGGAAAGATGAAAAGTAGCGTGATGGTGAAAGCAGGAGAAGATCGAGTCAGAGGGAAGAGAGAAGATGGGGAGAAGTGTAGAGAGTGACAGATGGTTTAGGATGAAATGGCTTAGAGCTAGATTTTACACAGTTATTTCTTTACATACACACATAGGCCCACACCACAACTCACTCAGACTCTCTGCCCTATACACTATTCAAGCTAAATCATCTACAATTTGAGGTGCAAAAAGAAAAATATATTATTTTAAAACACTTAAAAGATAAGAAGACACTGCAATGAAGGGGCATAGATCCAGGTTATGCATTTAGGAATTAATAATAAGAATTTTGGATATACGTTGGGGGCGCATCAGTTGGAAGCGATGGAGGAGGAGAAGGACCTTGGGGTACTGGTTGATAGCAGGATGACTATGAGTCGCCAATGTGATACGGCTGTTAAAAAAGCAAATGCGATTTTGGGATGCATCAGGCGGGGTATTTCCTGCAAGGATAAGGAGGTGTTAGTACTGTTATACAAGGCGTTGGTGAGACCCCATCTGGAATACTGTGTGCAGTTCTGGTGTCCCATGTTCAAGAAGGATGAATTCAAACTGGAACAGGTTCAGAGACGGGCTACAAGGATGATCCGAGGAATGGAAAAACTGCCTTATGTAAGGAGACTCAAAGATCTTGGCTTGTTTAGCCTGGCCAAAAGAAGGCTGCGGGGGGATATGCTTGCTCTATATAAATATATCAGGGGGGTTAACGTTAGGGAGGGAGAGGAATTATTTAAGTTTAGTACTAATGTAGGCACGAGGACGAATGGGTATAAACTGGATATTAGGAAGTTTAGACTTGAAATTAGACGAAGGTTTCTAACCATTAGGGGAGTGAAGTTCTGGAACAGCCTTCCGAGGGAAGTAGTGGGGGCAAAAGACTTTCCTGGCTTTAAGACAAAGCTTGATAAGTATATGGAGGGGATGTTATGATAGGATTGTTAATTTGGGCAATTGATCTTGGATTACCACCAGATAGGTCTGCTCAATGATCTGCGGGGAGATGTTGGATGGGATGGGAACTGAGTTACTGCAGAGAATTCCTTCTTGGGTGCTGGCTGGTGACTCTTGCCCACATGCTCAGGGTTTAGCTGATCGCCATATTTGGGGTCGGGAAGGAATTTTCCTCCAGGGCAGATTGGCAGGGGCCCTGGAGGTTTTTCGCCTTCCCCTGCAGCGTGGGGCACGGGTCGCTTGCTGGTGGTTTCTCTGCAGCTTGAGGTCTTCAAACCAATTTTGAGGATTTCAATAACTCGGTCCTGGGATAGGGGTTGTTATAAAATTGGATGGGTGGGGTTCTGTGGCCTGCCTTGTGCAGGAGGTCAGACTAGATGATCAGATTGATCCCTTCTGACTTGTGAGTCTATATATACTCTGACAGATGGATGTAGGCTTTGGAACTGTTCAATAGAAACTCGGAGGTGAGAACAAAGACTGGGAATTGAATGCAGAAAAAAAGTGGAAAATTGTCAAGGAGGAGATGCATCTGGAAGTATCTGGATACATTTTGGTTCTTGAATGTTTTATCTTGAAAGATTGTCACACTCACACACATAATATATATTCTTGGTCAGGAAAAAATATTAACAGGTAAGCTCAGCCAATATACAAAGAGCTTCTAACACACTGACACTGTTGTGGGCTTAAAAGGAGAGAAAGGAGAAAAAGCTATTTACATGTATGCGCAGGGATAAGATCTATGTTTCTACTAATCATTAATTTTTCTCATCTTTTTTGTTTTCAACATATATAACTCCAAGCTTGCAGAGGAAGAGTTTAATGACTGGCAAAGTATGGAATGTTGTAAAGAAATAAAAACATACTTGAAAGGAGTCTTTTTCATATGGTTTATGAGTCAAGTGTATGGAAAACTTATATTAAAGATGTGAAAGTAACTGCAATATTTCTGTTTTAATCTAGCTGACAGAGTTTTCAGAACTGCTTCAGATCAGTCACAAATTCAACATTAAAAGCTTCACCACTGATGTGCAGAGTACTTAGGAACTGGCTAGCTGCCCAGGGCAATTTCATGGTGAAAAGTTCAAACCTTTTTGGGAGGTTCAGGACTTCTCACTTCTAGATAGCTTTAAATTAATATAATTTGGTACAATACAATACACTGCAATATACCAATATTTTTCATTGGTATTTCATTTTCAAATGATATTTCTGAAGAATAAGTTGTCTTTATAATATTTAAATTGCACATTTAGAAGGATATGTGAAGCACTCGCAGAACAGCGCGAGTCTCATACAAGAAGAGAGAGGGGTAAAAGACATTAGAAATCAAGACTAGCTCTCACAGTTCTCCAAAGGTCCTTTTACTGATCAGATTCTTCAGACTCACTATCACCCCATACTTGTCACAAGTAATTTTTGAATGGAAACACTCATTGACATTAAATGAAAATATATATTTAATAATAAAAGATTGGAAGGCAGATTAAATGAGCAAGTTGGCCTCCTTCTGTCTCTTATTACTTTGAAACTTTAGTGATCTGGTGAATACTTAGAGGTAGATGAACTGTAACAGAGGGGGAGATGCTTAAGGATAAAGTTTCAAAAGCTCAACCTCCTGTTTTGCAGGACCAATTTGCATCTACATTTTTTTTTTTACACCTGCATATAGGTTGTGGGCACAAATATTAGGAGTTGAAGAGAAGAGATCCAGAAGACTTTTGCCCAGCAGTTATAATTTACATCTACAATCCAATTATGTGTAGAGAAAATGCAGTCAAAATGTTGTACACACAACTATACCCAGAGAAAAAGAGAGCAGGCTAAGACTCGTCTGAAATTTCAGGACAAAATATTTATAACCTAGAAGACTGATTTGTAACCACTGACTGATCCTATAATAATAACACAAGCAAGAAGCACAAATCAAAACCCTTGTTTTGAATGCCCCTGAAGTTTAGATTGAGTTTTGAACTTTGCTTTTTGGGTTTATCTCAACAAATAGGCACACCACAGTTGATGGGAATTCTCCTGAGTACCTCAGAGCTTATAAGCTATATGTAGCGTCATAGGTGCTGTGATTCCCATTATTCAGCTATTCTTTTAAGTAACTTGTTCCTCAATTTTGTGATAAAGTCTTCTCTCTTAATAAGAAACTGAATGAAGTTTCAAAAATGTATTTTGTTAATACCTTCCTTTCACTAATTCTAGTTCTGATTAACCCCTTGTGGAAGCAATGCTCTGGACAAGATGTTATTGGAATTTAGCAAATGCAGAGGCTTCTTTAGTGACAAGTGACTGAAATTGATTACATTTAATGTGCAAGGGGCAGGGCCAGATTAAGGAAATCTGGAGCCCCATGCACACCATGACATAGATAAACTGAAATAAATAGGGTGAATTTGTCAGAGGTATCGT
The DNA here is from genome assembly GCF_007399415.2 of Gopherus evgoodei. NCBI lineage: Eukaryota > Metazoa > Chordata > Testudines > Testudinidae > Gopherus > Gopherus evgoodei. Next base: position 99,774,968 of record NC_044322.1, read on the forward strand.
TTTAGGATGCCTATAAACTAGGAAGACACTGCTGCATTGATTACACTTTGGTAATGTTTTCAAGATTTTCTTCCCAGCCTTGAGGGTTAGAAATTAACTTTTTTTTTTTTTTTTAAAAGCTGAGATTCTGACCTAATCACAAGGCTCCAGGAGCTGGCGCTTTAGGCATTGGCCTATATTGCCTATTCTGTAAACGAGTTTTGATTAAGCAAGCAAAGTACATCAGAATTAATCCTACCATGCACTGCTGTTCCTCTCAAACACTTCCTTCTCCCACCAAAAAATAAATGTATGGTTTATCCCACGCTAGATCTATGGTACCAGTGCAAAAGGACAGTACTGTACACAGTGTTATATGAAATATTTGAGAAAGATGTTTTGGACTGTAGGTTCATCTGATAGTATCATTCCAGTTCATGACTTGGTCAATGTCCAGTGCTCCAGGAGATGGTGAAACCTCAGTTTAACGTACATGGACAATTGTGCAATTTGTGAGGGTTGCAATTTCTTCCTTACCCCAGCAAACAATTAGCTTATGTCTCAAAACAAGAGATATGGTGTTCATTACTTTAGCTTCCACAGTTGCAAATGTAGTGGTATACAGATCAGTAATGAGACCTATGAAATCCCTACTGTGACTTGAGGGTAGTTTGCAATGTTAATGCTATGCTTTCTCCTTGAACATAATGATTGTTTACTATTTCTGTTGTGTCTGGTGAGAGATTCTGAGTGTCTGTTTTTACAGTTTTAAAACTTCTTTATCTTTCTAGCTTCCTGGACCTCTTCTCAAATTTGATATATATCCTCAATATTTAGTCCAGTGGACTGAAAAAGAGATCTGTGAACCTTCCATTCCCTCCACCAGCACATCTCAGCCTGTCCATGTGGCAATGGAATGCTAGCCAGGCCTTCTCTCTTCCCTTTCTCTGAGGCAAGTAGGTCAGGCTCTCCTGGACCCATCAAGATACCTGTGAAACTCCATAAGTTATGTGATAAACTCCAGACAGACAGCTGCAAGAGAGGGGTAGAAATCCATCTCAGTGGGTTAAAAGGCCCTCCTCCCTATCAACTACAGGTCATTCAGGTTCCGCTGAGAAGGGGTTACCAAAGTATTAATTAGAATCAGCTGAGAGGGAGTTACCTGAAGTTAATTAGGATCAGTTGATTCCAACTAAGGGCTGCCTGAGACCTCTTTAATCCTCCCCTGGGGGGGAAGGAGAGGAGAGAAGAGAAGAGAGAGAAAAGGAGCCCTGCTGCCAGGAGGTTAGGAGCAGCAAGACAGTGAGCCTCACCAGGAGGAGAGTCAGTATCCTCTCCCACAAGGGAGAAAAATACACTAAAAAGGACTGGGGGAAAGAAGGAACGGACTTCCCCTGTGTCCCAAGGGGGACCATGTTACCCAAGCCTGTCTCGCCAGGGCTAAAAGTAGCAGAGGCTGGGGAGACCGAGAAGATGCCTTGCCACAGTTATAAGAAAACAAAAGGATGATAGTGAAAAAAACAAACAGAAAGCAAAAAGCATCTATGCACAAACTGAATAGGAACTGTAAGGAAATTATCCTCTGACTGCAATTTTCATCAATACTGGTATGGATAAAGATTTATACCTATGAGAGATCATATGACTCTCATATCTGTCTTTGGACTATATATGGGCATTCCACCTCTACTTGTAAAGCAGAATCTAAAGACTGGCTGTATCCCTATTATCCAGCTGCTGTGACACCAAGAATAGAAAGATGGAGCACAATGTCTTGGCTAGATAATCTTCGCCATTCAGTAAAAGCAGCAAAGAATCCTGTGGCACCTTATAGACTAACAGACGTTTTGGAGCATGAGCTTTCGTAGGTGAATATCCACTTCGTCAGATGACATGCATCTGACGAAGTGGGTATTCATCCACGAAAGCTCATGCTCCAAAACGTCTGTTAGTCTATAAGGTGCCACATGATTCTTTGCTGCTTTTAGAGATCCAGACTAACATGGCTACCCCTCTGATATTTTTTGCCATTCAAACACTCAAAATCTTTTCCAGCTGACATGCTCTGTTTTGGATAAACTGATAACATTCCTACGACAACGTCACTAAAAGAACATATATACCATTAGTTCCAAATCTGTCCCAAAATTTGGACCTTCTGTTGCATGGGAAAACATTAGGAAAATCAGAAGAGTTTGTGTTCTATTACTCTATCTGACATGAGGTATCAGTTCAGTCCGAGTGCTTATTAAGGGATCTTTGAGTTATGACTCTACAATGTTTAAGACAAGAGATGCTATTCCTGCTTCACACTGACACCACGATGTAGTGTATATGAAATAAATGACATGGAGTAGCTTGAGTTGGATCATGTCATGGAACAGAAAGCAAACGTTTGTTTATTGGGCTGGAGCGTGAAGAATAGGCTAAAAGTGACACCAACAGATCCACTTCTAGTTTACAATGGAAATTGTAATTGACTCTTACAAATAATATTGAAAAAGTAATGATACAGATAAAATACATTTTTAAGTTCAGTGAGTTCCCATGGAATATGTTTTCTAAAGCATTTCAGAGTATATAGTCACATAGAATCTCCACAAATTGCTGAATTAAAAAAAAATCAACCAACAGTTGCTTTCTGGACTGCAATAATACCTGTACCTTGTTTTTTATTATATTGCTCATGTTTTCTATGAATTAATAGCTTTTTCATGTGTAAGTGAAGACAGATTCTTTTCATTCACTTGGGATAAGCAACTTAATTGTTTTTGCTTCCATGCAAGGGTTATTGAGTCATAAAAGCATCTTCGTAATGATAAAAATATGAACTGTATACTTCACTTCAATGAAGGAAATTGCATTACATTCCCTTGCCTTTAAGAATCTACTAGCGTTTAACATTAGACACTTCCTCTCCCCCAATACCTACAATGCTTTAAACAGAAACATAGTCATCTGGAAATCTCCAGGTAATCTTATTTTCAAATTTCTTTTGAACAAGCTCTCTGAAAATAAGGACTCCAATTTGACTGCTGTTAATTTAAATTCAACAAAATATAGCTGTTGTTTCAATGAAAATCTTTTATCCTCTCTTAAAATGTATTGGTGTGCATTTCAGCTACTAAATTTCCAACATTACACACCTTATATAATGGAAAAGCTACTGAACCGGAAAAAAATATATGTTTAACTGTGCTCACACTGAAATGCTCTTTCCAATAAGATATTTATATTTTAAATGCAGCAAAAAGCATTCACAAAAAGTAAATATGTATCAAACAGTAAATTAGGTTACTAGATTTTAATTCTTATACTATCTGTAAAACAGCATGCCAGATAGATACTATCATCCCTATAGTCCATTGGGAAAAACAGATTTATCAATAGACCTTCATTGGAGCTTTTATTAGGAAGACTTTTTTATTTTTGACCTACCAGGGTGACCAAGATCTGCTCTCCAGTGTTCTCTGCTCCAAAAGCATCATAGGGAAAAAAGAGTTGCATAGGGAACATGAGGCTGCATCTATTTCAGCTTATATTGAAGAAATAGCTGCTTTGGACTTTCTATGCAGGTGGCCTGGGGCTAGATAATACATTGGGGGCTGAGGATTCATCCATTTGGATGCACTGTGTTTTAGTCATTTGTAAGAGTACGATTCTGACATGCAGGTCACAGATTCCACGACTTTCTGGGACCTCTGTGACTCAGGGTTGCCAACTTTCTAATTGCACAAAACTGAACACCTTAGCCCTCCCCTTCCCCGAGGCCCCATCCTAGGCCCTTGCCTCTTCCCCGTGGCCCTGCTCCCTGCTCACTACATTTCCCCTCCCTCAGTGGCTCGCTTTCCCCCACGCTCACTCACTTCCATAGGGCTGGGACAGGTGGTTGGGGTGCAGGGGGGGCTCTAAATGGTTCCAGGTTCTGGAGTGGGGCCAGAAATAAGGGGTTCAGCATGCAGGAAAGAGACTCCAGGCTAGGGCAGGGAGTTGGGGTGTGGGAGGGGCTGAGGGCTCTGGCTGGGGGTGCAAGCTCTGGGGTGGGGCTGGGGATGAGGGGTTCAGGTTGTGGGAGGGGGCTCTGGGCTGGGGCAAGGAGTCGGGATGCAGAAGGGGTGAGGATGATGGGTTGGGGCTCGGGGTTGGAGTGCAGGTTTACGTCGGGTGGCTCCTGGTCAGCAGCACAGTAGGGTTAGTGCAGGCTGACTGCCTGTCCTGGGGCACCGCACTGCATCCTGGAAGCAGCCAACAGGTCTGGCTCCTTGGCAGGGGGTGGAGAGTGCGGTGCGACAGGAGGCTCCATGGCGCACGCTGCTCTCGCCTGCAGGCACCGCCCCCCCAGCTCCCATTGACTGGGAAAGCTGGTGCGCGGACAGCACGTGGAGCCCCATGGACGCCCTCCAAGGAGCTGGACCTGCTGGCTGCTTCTGGGGTGCAGCACGGTGCCCCAGGACAGGTAAGGACTAGGCTGCCTTAGCCAGGCAGCACCGCCAACTGGGCTTTTAATGGTCAGGTTGGAAATGCTAACCGGAGCCACCAGGGTCCCTTTTCAACCGGGTGTTCCCATCGAAAACCAGACACCTGGTCACCCTATCCTGACTGTTTCCGCAGTGGCAGGGCTGGAGCAGCTGTCAGCGCTGGGGCCACCGGAGTAGTGGCTGGTGGTCGGCCCCAGGACTGCTGGAGCAGTGGTCCCAGAACCACCAGAGCAGCGGCTGGCAGTCAGCCCCAGAGATGCTAGAGCAGTGGCTGCCATAGCAGTGGCTGGCAGTGTTTCCTTGGACGATCACCCCCCCAGGCTGCTGAAAGTCAGCCCTGGAACCACCAGAGCAGTAGTCCACCCTGGGGCCACTGGAGCAGCGGTCATCAGGGCCACGAGACTAGTGGTCCCCAGGGCCACCAGAGCAATGGCCAGCGGTCAGCCTTAGAGCTGCTGGAGCAGTGGTCCTTGGGCTGTTAGAACAGCAGTCCCCAGGCCACTAGGCCAACAGCTGGCAGTGTTCCCCGGGGCTGCCAGAGCAGTGGCTGCAGATCAGCCTAGGGCTGCTCTAGCAGTACCTGGTAATCAGCCCCGGGGCTGCCACAGCAGTGACTCCAGGACTGAAGAGGCAGCTGGGGTTCAGTCAGACCCCCTAGAACTGGAGCAGTGGTGTCCTTACTTGCTACTGACAATAGATAAAATAGCTATGTGAAATTAAGGCATGCCTAACTTACGTTTGAGAAAACCTAATACAAGAAAGCTCATTAAGGTGTTAAATTATATCTGGCAATGCTGGAGCTGTCAAGATTGGAAAATAGCTTAAGAAAACCATGACAATCAGGCATGTGTATATATTTTTTCAAACTTTATTACTATATTAAGGCACTTATATAAAAATGGCCTGATTTTCAAAGGTTTAATGGGATCTGTGGGTGCTCAGCCTTTTCGAAAAATCAGGGTGGTTGGAAAGTCATACATATTTTAAATGAAATATAAATCAAATTGTTTAGAATTATAGAAGCTAGCCTCCACTTTTACATCCGCAAATCAGTTATTTAGATCTGCGAGGAAAAAACCAGGCCAAGTTGAGGTTGGGCTGAAAATCAGACCAAAACCACACTTTTAGGATTTGATACAAGGATATCTACAACAGAAAGATAAATATATCTAGGCATTTGCAAATATTCTCAGAATGTTGCAGTGCTCTCTTTTTATCAAACAACATAAAAACAAGTGAAAAAAGAAGAGCTCATCCTGACATTTTGATCGGTGCTGTTTTGCTCCCAAACATAATTGCTTATACTACAGCCTAGAGGGTACCTCATCCTGCCAGAACTAACGTGTTATTTTTAGTGCAGAATGGAATGTAGAACACTGAAGCCATTTTAACTACCTCAAGGCAATGGTGGAAAAAGTAAAAAATTCTGATTCTGAGTGTACTTGGTGCTTCATTTATGATAAATATTAAGACTTTTTTTTAAAGGAAGGTGTTAAATATTTTAAGTAACACTACAATAGAGCGGCACATCTCATTTAGAAGGATATGCCCAGGTACAAATAAGAATGAAGCCTTTTATACTTTGTTAAGGGGTCAATTGTGCCTTTGCCACATGCTTCAGCTATGGGGGATGCATGGCCTCGGGAGCCAATTGGAACCTCAGAAAGTGACAATCTACTTCTTGATTTCCCCCTGCTCCAAGGGGAAGTATCCTGCACCCACCGTATATTTTACACGGAGTATGTTCCCCACCATGCCAGCCTGAAGGTGGGGCCAAAGCAGCTCCCATTCTTCTCCTTTCCTGTCTGCTCCTTATATAAATGCAAGAGAGGGGATGTAGCTTCTGTCCCATCCTTACTGCTATCCATAGTATAGGTAGCTGGCAGGGGCCACACCCTTATTCCTTTCTAACTCTGCTTGCTTCCTTTTCTCCACAGTAGCACAGAATGGGCCCCAAATGGGCTTTAATTTCTGCAGGATTTCCTCATTAAAGGTTGGACGCTCAGAGCCTAGTCCTGCAAATACTAATGCTAGTGGGTGTCTGCAGGATCAGGTCCTTGATATGCAAAATAACTAATTAACTTGCAGGCATGATAATCTAGACTTCTGTGTGTGGGAAAGCAGGATAGGTGATCATACTGATTGGATGGTTTAAGGCAGTGTTTTGCCAGCATTTTTATCATTTAACAGAGACATCTCTGATTTGAGAGCCTCAGCTTCCTAACCACTAATTGCTCCATCCCCAGTGTGACATGAATTCAGAAATATGACAACATAGACAAAACAAAAACATTTTCAGGATGAATTCAATGTTTCCTGGTAGGTCAGCATCTTTATTTTAGTTGACATTTATCTGAAAATATTGATTTCAGCCCAAAGTGGGGAGTTTATTTATGTTTAAAAAGAAAAGCAGATGGAAAAATAAACGTTGTAAAAGTTTTCCCCTAACTATTAACCAAATGTGTTTAAAAAGCAAAAGGTTGGTAGTAATACTCCTCCTCCTCTTTCTACTAGGCTACACAGATGTCCATTCAGTATAACCCCACTAACTGAGAGCCAAATTTGACCCACTGATTTCAAACTGACTGCTCATATGAACACGAGTTGCATGAGCTGGCTAAAAGAGAGCATAATTTAATTTGCACATTTTTTCTCATATACTTTACTGATTACGGTCCATATTGTGACCGGCTGCTAAGCAGTTGTATAAGGATGAGGGCCTCTCCTCTCTTGTGCCCCAGTAAAGGTCCCCATTATAATTTATTAAGTATTGTTTGTATTAAGTATTGTAGTGCTTAGAGGCCAAAACTGAGATAGGACCTCATTGTGCTAAGTACTCTGCAAACACAACACTTATCGGGGGATCAACACTGTGGTGATCGATGCACTGGGGGTTGATTTAGCTGGTCTAGTGAAGACCCGCTAGATCAACCGCAGATTGCTCTCCCGTCAACTCCAGTACTCCACTGTATCGAGAAGAGTAAGGGGAGTCGACAGGAGAGTGTCTGCTGTCAACATAGCATAGTGTGGACCCCGCAGTGAGTAGATCTAAGCTACGTTGATTTGAGTTATGCTACTAACGTAACTCAAATTGTGTAGCTTAAATCAACTTTCCCCTGTAGTGTAGACAAGGCCATAGTAAAGAGTCACTTTACTCTAAATGCTTTAGACAGACACAAAGGAGGATAAAGTAAGGGAGAGACAGGGGGATCCTGGGACATATACGCTTTACACTAAATCCACTTTACACTGCCTGTAAAGGGGTCTCATTGTTAATGAGAATTTGGCCCTGAGTGACTTGTCAATGATCACATAAGAAGTCTGGTCTGAAGGAAATAATGGAATTATATTTTCAGTTTTCAAAAGGACAAAGCACATTCTCTGCAGAGAAGGGATAGCAGGAGAGGGGCCGAGTAGCTGAATTTAGGAATCAATAGAACAAGATCTGTGAGTCACACCCGCCAACACTGGTGACAGAGGAGAGAATGTTCTCTCTTTTGGGCCTTCACCCTTTGAGGACAGTTCTGGAAGACAGTGAAGTAATGATAGGTCAACATTTCTATGCAATGTATATTGTCCTAAGCTTGTACTCGATATAAAAAGTTAATGAGTGTGGATTGCTGGCAAAGTGATTCAGGAAACTTATCTAGTGATTGACCATTATATGGAAGATTTATTGATCATTCTGTCCATAATAATCTGACATGACTGTACTTTTACGGCTGAGCACTACTTTACAATTATATGGCTTCCCACTTCCTGAGACGGACAGTGAGCTTCAATTTGTAGCATTATTTCAAGAGCTTACAGGGGATCTTGAGTTCTCAACACTGACCTGTACACCAAGCGGATGGTGAGAGAGGAGGAGATAATAGTCATGATTAAGCTCACTAAGTGATGGTTAGTTTTATACCTACATCTAGGATGAAATCTTGGCTCCATTGACTTTGAAGTCAGTGGAGGTTTTGACATTAAATTGACCCTGGTTTTTACCCTTAATATTTTCATGATTTGAAATCATTGGGAGAAGAGAATGCATCATTTCCCCCTCCCTTATTTCTATTTTTTCCCCATTTCTTTGGAACATGCACAATGCTCCTCCTAACCTGTGAAGTTTTCTAAGATGCATATCTAAGTTTTGAAAGGAAGCAGAACAAACATGTATAAATGCAAATGAAAGTCTTATTGCAATTCTGGAGGCTAAGTCTGTTCTTGGTTAGACCCATGTAACACCACTGGAATCCTAAACTCACCTGCAGCCTCAGCAAATCAACTGAAAGAATGTGTTGTCACAGAAATAAATAAGAAAATCATTTTATTCTGCTGATTTAAATTATACCAAAAACAAGACTTGTAAAATCAAAATGGTACCCTAAGAATTTTCAGTGATGTTTTATATTTTAGATTTAAAGAGATAGCTGGGGATCAAAATATTAAGCTACTGACTTATTATGCTGCAGTTACTTACATCCTGTATATCTCATGCAAATTTGGCCCTCACTGTTTGTTTACTGACTCTATAACAACATAAGAATGTAAGAATGACCCTACTGAGTCAGACCAAAGGTCATTCTAGCCCAGTATCCAGTCTTCCAACAGCAGCCAATCCCAAGTGCTTCAGAGGGAATGAACAGAACAAGTAATCATCAAGCGATCCATCCCCTGTTTCCCATTCCCAGCTTCTGGCAAAACCAAGGCTAGCGAACCATCCCTACCCATTCTGGCTAATAGCCATTGATGGACCTATCCTCCATGAATTTATCTAGTTTTTTTTTTAAACCCTGTTATAGTCTTGGCCTTCACAACATCCTCTGGCAAAGAGTTCCAAAGATAGACTGTGCGTTGTATGAAGAAATACTTCCCTTTGTTTGTTTTAAACCTGCTGCCTATTAATTTCACTTGGTGACCCTAGTTCTTGTGTTATGAGAAGAAGTAAATAACACATCCTTATTTACTTTCTCCTCACCAGTCATGATTTTATAGACCTCTTTCATATCCCCCCTCAGTTGTCTGTTTTCCAAGCTGAAAAGTCCCAGGCTTTTTAATCTTTCCTCATATGGAAGCTGTTCCACTCCCTTAATCATTGTTGCTCTTTTATAAACCTTTTCCAATTCCAATATATCTTTTTTGAGATGGAGCAATCACATCTGCATGCAGTATTCAAGTTGTGGGCGTACTACAAATTTATATAGAGGCAATACAATATTTTCTGTCTTATTCTTGATGATTCCCAACATTCTGTTAGCTTTTTTGATGGCCACTGCACATCGAGTAGATGTTTTCAGAGAACTATCCACAATGACTCTGAGATCTCTTTTTTGAGTGGTAACAGCTAATTTAGACTCCATCCCTGTATATGTATAGTTGGGATTATGTTTTCCAATGTGCATTATTTTGCATTTATCAACACTGAATTTCATTTGCCATTTTGTTGCAGACTAACATTAATGTGCTGCAGGAAATGCAGAAAACCTGACATGTGAGAGCCTTTTAAGAGCTTTATGTGGATCTATTGATATCACTTCCCGGAGCTTGAAAATGACAACCACCATTGCTAGTTTTGGTTTCCTGTGCATTTTGGATGAGTTTTAAAAATATATATTTTCAGCTATTGCCTGCAGCCTGTTTACTCTAAGCACATCTAAGTCTTCTTTCATGAATCAGCAACTGACCTAAGATATGAAGTGAGCAAATTTATTGCTTTTTCTCTTCTGAAAAAATATTAGTTCTTTGAGTGACTAGCCAGACCCAAAGGCTTATATAAAACATAAACAGCATTGTGAATTGATTGGCTATTCAACAGCTGTTCTTAAATGTTCAATATGCTGGTGGTGGTGGTTTCTGCTAAGACTGATAAAACAGCTAGATAATTTATGCTTATTGCAGACTTGCTTGTTCAGATGACCAATGGCTATCAGATCACAAAAGGTCAGGGCTGCTGTCAGCTGTGTCCATGTGCAATGATTACACCTTGTGTTGAAATCTAGTGGTTTATGGTTTGGTTTGCATAACAGGGAAAAGGGGAACATTAAGGGCTTTAGCCCCTTCTAAACCCACTGAATCTCTCACAACAGAGCCTATTAAATGGGTTGCTTTCTAGGCAGCCATTGCACTCCAAAATAAAGTGTCCTCGTACTAATGATCCAGGCTTAATATTGTAGATAGTTCACAGAGCACTGGCTAGCTATTTAGGCTGCAGATGAAAATGGTTGTAAAAAAATATATGTGAAAATGTTTGTTAAAAAAAACAGGGTTTACCTTGACAAAGAAAATCTCTGTAAAACTCTAGATTAACGTATTTTCATTTTTACAAAGAAAGCATTGCCTTTTAACAGCCATCTCTGTGTCTTTAACAGTTTCCTTCCGGGTGTTTACATTTCAGAATTCACTTTAAGGTATAATTTTTACTTTTGTCCTGTGTCAGAGAGCTCATTTCAATTACTCTACATACTTCTCAAAAGGCCCCATTCTCCTACATCAGCAACACTGAGAAGGGGCTTTTCATGGCCATCCCAAATGGGGCTTCCCAGGAGAAAGAGGAAAGCAGTGTAAGTTCATACAGTTTAGGTCTCTGCCTTTCCTACCTCCAGCCTTCATCTTCTCTGCCTACTCCAATGTAGCTGAGCTTGAATTCAACAGGTATGTTTTAGAGGCACAACACCTCACATCACCCTTATTTTGAGTACAGGGTCCTTGACTTGGCTGATATAATTCATATTTTGATTGTTGTCTCTTGTCTCCCCTAAACAGTTATTTCCATTTCGTTTCCTCTTACCTAGTTAAGACCTCTCTTTGAGGGATCTCGGTGATATAACAAGTAACAAATGTAATATTTTTGGATTGCTAACTTTTAACTCCTATGTTTATTTAATTTTGAGCCTTTTTAAAATTCTGATGTTCTACTGACCAAAACATGGACAAAAGCAACACCTAAAAGCTCTCTTCTCAAAAGTTCACAGTGAAAAGAAAGAAAAAAGAAGCAGGATGCTGTGATTTCATGGTGTTTTCTTCATTTACTCTCTAGACGATCACATAAAAAGACAGCAGCAGGAGTGTCTAGCAGAAGTTATAAAAATAGCATGTATTTTCACAGCTTACTGGTTTTCTAGCTAGTCTCTGCTGTTAGAACTGCTTTGGATAAAGAGATGAATACCTGGAGGGCAACACTGTACAGAGACTCAAATCCATCAGCTTAATATCTAGCAGCAGTTAAGAAAGCAAACAAAAAACTTGGATTTATTCAGTAAAGGATACAGTGCCTATCAGTAGAGATCATTAATGAGGTTAGTTAATGAAGGGGGTTAAGCAAAGGGTTGGTTGGACCATACTTTGTATTGTCCATCTGTTCATCTATGCTCCCATAGAAATACTATCTGAGCACCTTCCAAGTATTTAAAAATAGAAAAAGTGTGTGTGTGTGTGTGTGTGTGTGTGTGTGTGTGCGCGCGCACGTGCGCATGTATGACAAAAATGGAAAGAACTTATGGAAAGCTAAGCCAAAGGAATGAGTTTTATATTTAGTTTTAAATAAATTGGAGGCCTGGTCATTCTTATGTCTGGCAGTAGTGAGTTCTGTAGTCTAGGTCCAACTCCCGTGAAAGTTCCTTCTACAACATTTGTAAGCCCCCTCCCGGATGCAAGGTTTTTTTTCATTGGAATGTAGCTGTTGTGAGAGGTCATGGAGGGAGTGATAATCTCTCAAGTACCAACAGCCAAGCTGAGGGGTGGCTTTGAATATTAGGACAGAGCCCTTGAGCTGAACTCTGCATCCAGTGGGAATTCAGCGCCAGGTCAACGTGTTCATGGAACCTATTCTAACAAACAGATGGACTGTTGCACTTCGTACCAACTGAAGCTTTTAACAGGTGGGATGAACAGTCATACTTTCTCTACAGCCAGGCTGGCAAATGCTGACCAGGCCTCCTAACAGCTAAAGTAAACAAAGGACTGTAGGGCAGTGTGTGTGTGTCTGTGTGTGCGTGTGTGTCAGTCAAAGTGGGGCTGAATGAGTGGAGTAGTCACGCACAGAGAAGACTAGAGGAATTAGCAGAAAAGTGGGATCTGCACTGGAGACGGGTGAGGAGAGAAAGATGGAGAATACAGTGAAAGGAACAAGAGATTGAAATCCTTATGACTCTCTTTTAAATTACTCAGAACCTAAAAATGGATGTACCAACAATGATTAACAAATCATATATATTTACACATATATGTGTATACTACACACCCAAACTGTTATTTAGAATGTGGAGCAACATGCACAGTTCATTCTGCAGAAAGGTAATTACTTGGATCATTATCTGTTAGGATCAAAGCTACCACTAGAGTCTGAGCACAAAAATGTGCCTGCAATGAATTCAGGGCTGACAGTGCAAGGTTCCTTTGATCTGCCAAAAACAGCTGCCTTCACGACCCTACCATACACCTGCCTGTGGTGCTGTGTGATGCCCATTTCTCCCAAAATTTAGCTCACTTGTCTTCCCACATCTCAATGCTGGTGGACCAGGGCTGGCATACTTTTTTTTCCTGGAATTATAACATTTTTCTTCTGTGTCTGAAAATGTGCGCTATCTTTCTTAATTAAAAATAATCTCACTCTGCATTTGTTTTACTGCACAAAGTGTACTGCTCTTTGGAGATTTTTTTTCTTGTTCAAAAGCATGAAATTAACTGCTCTCAGCCAGGTCTGAAGAGGCAAGAAGATTAAAATAATTTTTTCTAACTGCATTTACAAATAATCATTTGATAATGAATAAGCATATGAATCTAAGGTAGAGGCTACAGATTCTGCATTCTCTGACTGAACCACATTCAAATAAAACAAAATACTACTGTTAGCAGGAGGGCTGAATTAAGGCTTCTACAAAATCATAGTGTTGAATTGTCTGACTTTCAGATGAAGGAAATGTTGCTTTTGCATTAACATTTCCCAGTTCTGAAAGGTGTTGAACACCCTTGACTACTACAAATATCAGAAGGAACTGAGGGTGGTCAGCACCATGCAGGGTATTCCCAATATTTAACTACACTTGATATATCACCTGAATCTCTTCTCTGAATTAATTTTCCTGCTTAGAAAAATAGTGTCCAAGAATGCACTACAGTTTCTTGAGAGTTTAAATTGTTTTATTTCTAGACAATTTAGCAACTTTTTACTGACTTACTCACTTGCACGAAGGGGTATATTTTCAAATCCACCTATAGAATATTTATGCCAGAAATGGCCCTTGTGCACAATGTTCAGAAATTACCAAATACTCTGTCTTTATGTAATATGATGATCATAGAGTATCAGGGCTGGGAGAGACCTCAGGAGCTCATCTAGTCCAACCCTCTGCTCAGAGCAGGACCAATCCCCAGACAGATTTTTCCCCAAATTGCCCCCTTAAGGAGGGAACTCACAACCTTGGGTTTAGCAGGCCAATGCTCAAACATTGAGCTATCCCTGCCCCTGTAAATCAGCGGTCTCCAATCTTTAGTACTGTGGAGAGCAACGCAGGCTCAATGATAAATGTGTAGTGAGAAATACATGGTTATTTGCTCTGTTTCCTTAGCAATAAAATTGGGGAGGGAAATGGAAACAAATGCAAAAGAAAAAATTGAAAAGCAAAACATACATTCAAGGTTTTTAAAAGTTTGCTGTCCTTTTTTTGCTAATTATTCCAATTGTTCAAATTTACAACAGAAAAGTATAGAGTCTAATCAACTGCAAGACGACCCTGGTTTAAAATACCAAATACCCTCTTTCCATATTTCCACATTCTCCCCCCCCCCATTTTTGACGGTATCCTAACACTGTTAAACTGGATTTTATCTGCAGCGTTTCTCCCGTTACCAGTTCAAAAACTCAGAGATGTTTCCCTTCTTACCTTCAGAGTGAGATGCTACCAATGCACTACTAAAATGCCACTAGTTTCTTGTTAAATTGTGTTTCGTTGTCTTTTCTTGCAAAGATTCTGAACTGCAAAAGCTTGATCCTGCTCCAATGAACTCAATGGGCATTTTGCCAAAGTCTTCAGTGGGAGCAGGATCAGGCCCTAAACCCCTTAAAAAGAAGTATGAAGAAACATGTTTTTCAGACCTTACCTGTGGCAGAGGAACAAAGGTTGTCACCATAAGCAAAATAAAATGCTAGCAAAAGGAGTTGTCTTTAGTTCTGACTGCTAGGTGTTTGCAGAAGTGGAAAGTACCTAGAAAAAAATCTCTATTTCCAGCATCAAGGGATCACAGTGCAGTCTTGTGGATCAACAATTTGAAAAAGAGGTAACCATAGAAAACATTCACAAGAATTTGACCATAAGCAGGGGAATTACACCCCTAGATTGTAGTGTAGTCATAACCTATGTCAGACAGAATGAAGATGATTTCCTAGTGTGGCTCAACTGTTTTCAGCACTTAGCAGATATTCAGCTAAACGAAACCATACATATAATAACTGACATTGTGAGACTGACTGATCTGGCCTGGCTGCCAGTCCTGTCCAACATTGCCCCTCCAGACAGCAGGCAATAAGTCACCTTGCAGAATTTGCTCCTTAAAGTAAAGACATGCCACAACCACCTGTTTAAAGATGTGGTTAATCCACCAACACACAGGCTTAGCTCAAGGCAGCTTGCTTGGACTGTTCCCCTACAGAACCTCAGTATTGCTTTCAGATGGCATACCAGGTATCAAGAACAAGCTTCAAATGTAGCCAATGCCTATCTCATGAGAGATCCCTGGTTTTGACTTTCCATGCCTTCTTTGGCTAAAGCTTAATCACTTCAGATGTGATCAGATGTTCTGCTAATGACCACCCATGACTTCGTGACCACCCATGACTGCTGCTGTGGCCAGTTGGAAGCTGTAGGCCACATACTTGCAGGCTGCACCTATTTGCAAGAGCTGCCAGGTTAACTCATGGACTTGTACAATGCTCTTCCCTCAGCTATTGAATGGTTGAGACACTCAGGGTATGTCTGTACTGAAATTAAAAACCTGCAGCTGGCTCATGCCAGCTAACTCAAGCTGGCAGGGCTTGGGCTAAGGGGCTGTTTAATTGTGGTGCAGACATTTGGGCATGGGCTGGAGCCCAGGCTCTAGGAACCTGAGAGGGTCCTAGAACTTGGGCTGCAGCCTGATTCTGAATGTCTACACTGCAATTAAACAGCCCCATGAGCCTGAGTCAGATGTACTCTTAAACTAACATGCTTGATTTTACTATCTCTACATATATAAGATGAATATTTTTCTTAAATTTAAGTTATACATTTATTTTCCATTCCTTCCCACAAGGCAAGCCTGATCAGATTGTGACCAGAAGCTGTAATATAGGAGTAGAAAACAATGACATACATTAAAAGGGAAGAAATTTAAAAAAAAACCAAAGAAACCCTAGAAGAGTACATGGAACCTGGGAGAACAGAATAAAACCATGAAGTCTGTTACGGAAACACTTTGTGGATTTAAAATACCTGAGCTTAGATAGGTGCTACAAAAAAGTCATAGGAAAGTAGGCATTGTAAAGAGAAAGATAAGAGATAAGCCTTCAAATATCTGAAGGGTAAAATAGAAAGGATATATTATAGTGAGTGCTGGTAGCTCCACCAATTATTAAGGTTCCCTAACACTTCCCATTATAAGACTCTGTTTTCAGTTGCTTATAGTTAGTCAAACTTGAATCATTTGAACAGAAATTTTCATAGATTCATAGAGCGTGAGGTCAGGAGGGAGCATTAGATTATCAAGTCTGAACTCCTATATATCACAGGCTACTAAATTTCACCCATTTATCCCTGTATTGAACCCAAATTGAAGCATCGTTTGTGTCTGACATAATCATATCTTCAAGAAATGCATGCAATACTGATTTTAATACTCCAAGAAATGCAGAATCTACCATTTCCCTTGGTAGTTTTTTCCAAATGGTTAATCACTCTCACTGTTAACAAATTGTGCCTAATTTCTAGTTTGAATTTGTCTGGCTTCAGCTTCCAGACATTGGTTCATTTTATGCCTCTCTCTGCTACATTTAAGAGCCCTTTAGTATGTGGAATTTTCTCCTTGTGAACATTTGTACAATGTAATCAAGTGACCTCTCAATATTCTTTTTGATATGCTAAATGTATTGAGCCCTAAATCTTCCACTGCATTTTCTCCAGCCTTCAAATGATTTTTATGGCTGTTTTCTACACGCTCTCCAATTTTTCAACTTCTTTTTCAAACTGTTGACACCAGAACTGTATGCAGTATTCCAGTATCAGTCTCACCAATACCATACCCTGAGGTAAAATCACCTCCTTACTTCTACTCACTATGCCCGTTTATATATCCAAGAATCCCATTACAATTCTTTTGCCGCAGCATTGCACTGGAAACTCATGTTGAGTTGCTTGTTCTCTTTCACCTCTAAGTAATTTTCAGAGTCACTGCTTTCTGAGTTACAGAACCTCATTCTATAGCTATGGCCTGCATTCCTTGTTCCTTGGCGTATAACTTTGCACTTGGCTGTATGAAAAAGCATTTTGTTTGAATGGGCCCAGCCTATCAAGCAACCCAGACCACTCTGTATGACTGCCCTGTCCTCATTATTTGTCACTCCACCTCTTTGTATCATATGAAAATTTTATCAGCTGTGATTTTGTATTTCCTTCGGGAAATATTGAATAGCATTGGGCCTAGTTCTGATCCCTGCAGAACTCCTCTAGAAACAACCCCATTCAATGATGATTCCCCATTGACAACTATTTTGAGATCAGTGAGTTGGTCAATTCTTAATCCATCCAATGAGTCTTCAAACCAATTTTGAGGATTTCAATAACTCGGTCCTGGGTTAGGGGTTGTTATAAAATTGGATGGGTGGGGTTCTGTGGCCTGCCTTGTGCAGGAGGTCAGACTAGATGATCATATTGGTCCCTTCTGACCTATGAGTGCTCTGCAGATACTCAATATTGCTAGAGAGACTGGCTGGGTTTTCCCTGTTAGGTGTCTGCCCCCTCCTTTTTTTTTTCTTGCAAAATTTCAGATAAAATTGTTCAGCCATTTCTGGGAACGAGGCTAGGGAAACATTAACATTTTGCCCATGTTTAAAAAACAAAACAAAAGAAAACAAAAAAACCCTTCCTGGTGATCCTATTTAGAGATGCTCCAGTGCAGGGGTCAGCAGTTCAGTGGTGGCAGATGACAGAACAAGGAGCAATGGTCTCAAGTTGAAGTGAGGGAGGTCTAGGTTGGATATTAGAAAACACTATTTCATTAGAAGGGTGGTGAAGCACTGGAATGGGTTACCAGGGGAGGTGGTGGAAGCTCCATCCTTAGAGGTTTTTAAGGCCCGGCTTGACAAAGCCCTGGCTGCGATGATTTAGTTAATGTTGGTCCTGCTTTGAGCAGGGGATTGAACTAGACTAACATCTGAGGTCTCTTCCAACCCTAATCTTCTATGAACCCGTCTCCCCTTGCTGTTCTGAGGCAAGGGGGGGAGGAAGAAGACATCTGAATTGACTGCAGTGAGGACAAGAGCCAGTCACTGGAGGGCAGGAGAAGAAGATTGGGACAAGAAGGCAGAGGGGAGACTGGGAAGTTGATGGTGGAGGAGAGGAAGTTATGAGTGAGAATAGGGAGGACTAAGATAAGACAGGCAGCAGAGGAGACTGTGACTGGGAGCCAGTGGGTGGTGGGGATATTGAGATCAGACAAGAAGATGGAGGACAGAGTGGGACAGGCTAGGCATGGAGACTGATACTGGGAACTTGGGAAGGGAGACAGGTCTTATGAGAAGTCAGGTTACATAAGAGCAGGGAAAGAACTGGGATTGGCTGGGCAAAGGGACTGGGACAAGGAACCACATGGTGGTGGTGGGAGAGGCATTGGAGGAGGAGCCCTGGGTGGGGGCGAGGTGGTTAAGACCCAGTAGAGATAGGTAAGATGGGTGTTGAAGTAACTGGAGGCTGTGGGAGACACAGAGCTGACAAGGAACTGAGAGGGAGAACTGAGACTCTCTGGACAAGGAGACTGGGGACAATGAGCCAGAGAATGGATGGAGAAAAAGAGAAGAGTGAGGGGTGACTGGGATGGGGAGTCTGAAGTTGGGGAGACTAGGACTTGCTGTGTAAGGAGACTGAATATGGAATGAGAATCCTGAGGAATGGACATGGGACTGAGATGCTGAACCAGAGGTGGGGAAGATACAGGATAGGAACAGGTTGGAGGAGATGGGGCAGAAGAGATTAAGCTTGAGGACAATGGACAGAAGAGTCTGTGTCCACTAGAGCACGCTCCCCTCCAGAATCTGGAATGGAACCCAAGATTCCCATGTCTCAGCATTCTTTTGCTATCTGTAAATATCCCTGAAACCCACTGGCAAAGCGGTTTCATCATCCTTATCACCTCTAGCATCCCCCTCTAGGGCTTGTCCATATAGAGGATGACAAACTACCACTGCCATCAGTGATTCCATTAGCTCAAGTGGCAAAAGTCTGCATGTTGGATATAAGGATTCTAACCCTGTTGATGACCCAGGTTGGTGTCAACATGAAAACATACAATTGATGATCTTTTCAGTTTGCTTTTTTAAAAGCTAGGAAGTTACACACAACAAAACTATGTTAAATGAGCATTAAAGTAGGAAAGCCAGGTACTGAAAAGTTAGTAAATGCCAGACTTAGAATTCCTGTGTAACCTTACTTTGTCCCTGAGGCAGGGTGCTGCTAGAGAGGCCTTAAGCAGCTCCTGCCATTCCAGCCCCACTGGATTGGGGCTGGGTAGATAGCCTGATGCTTGCCTGGTAACTGACCACACCTGCCAGCCTCGTTAGCAGGAGCTATAAGGCTGGGAAGAAGTGAGAGCAAAGGGGGGGGGGTGGAGACCAGGAGGTGAGACAAGATGACACGACACGAGACGAGACTCAGAGGGAGGTGGGAGCCCTAGTTTGTTGCTGACTAGGCCTGTGGTAGGCCAAGCTGTTGTAAAAAGCCTGTATACAGTTGGAAACTGGTGGTATGGACTTGATCACAAATAAAGAGTACAGGCATTGCACCAGCCTGAAGTGTCCCTGAGTAGAGGGGGAGAAGGGCTGAACCGGACGGGTACTGCTTGTGCCCCATTATAGTCCCCCTTGTGCATACATGATACAGCCTTGAATTACATGATCCCAATGATATTTTTCCACAGGACCCCAGGTCCCCAGCCCCCAGTGCATGGGATGGGTCTGCTCTGGGAATGAATTGTGTCTGTATAGTGAAGACGTATGTGAATGACACCCACTTCATTTGTGGCAGAAGTTGGAGGGTGTATAGTGAATGAGGCAGGGGACTGCAGGAAGAGAAGGGACAATCTCCAGGTTAAAGCAACTGAATGCTGCCCTTAACAACAGAATCATTTTGTTGCCTCTGCCACTACGTTCCTTTTTGATGCTGGGCAAGTCACTTAAATCAATTTTTTCCATAAGTGGTTACTAACTGTATATTTCATTTTCTGGGTGCCCAATTTGCAGAAGTGCTGAGCGCTCACAGCTGCAACTAAAGTCAATGGGAGTTGTGCTTTCACCATATACTGTACTATATAATGCTAAGTACTCTGAAAAATCAGGTCCTAGATTCTCAGATGGGGCACCTAAAGTTAGTGGATACTTTTGACTTTAGTTTCTCTGCATCAGTTTTTCATCTGTAAAATGGGGATAATACTCTTATCTCACAGGGATATTGTGAAAATAAATTAATTCGTATGTGTGTAGCACCCAGATATTGTAGTGATGAACACAATAGAAAAGCTCACAAAGAAAATAATTCAGTCTTCAGAGCAGGATTTGATGAATATGGAACAAACATGGCCTGGTGCCACCCACTGAATAACAAGGAGCAAACAAAATAGTGAACAGCTGCTCACTGAGCATGCATTATCCATTCTTAGTACTGAATGAGGCATGGATCTTCAGAAAAATACTATGTAATTAAAGCATGCCTCATAATGTGTATACACAACTTTAGTTTTGGCATTTCCTAACTTTTCAGTGCTTGATTTTCTACTGTTAACAGTGTTCTCTTAATGTAGCTTTTTAAATACAATACATATATTTACTGAACCAACAAAAATACTTAGCATTTACATATCATTTTACATTTACAGAGTTTGTTGTACATACTAACTGATTAGACTCCCCAGTAACCTGATAGGTATGTAATATTATCCCCAATATAAATACAAGTATATGTAATTAAGAAAATAAGGAGGAAGATGCAGGTGAGTTTCTAGAGAGAATGAGTAGTTAGGTAGAATTTCTGGCCTTAAGGTGCTACTCCCGGTTAGTGACTCATTGTCAGAAAACGCCCTGTGCCTCAATCTTTCCAGCTATTATAATCAGAATATTACTCCCGTGGGAATTTTGCAGAAATTTACGTGCGCACAGAATTTCCCCTTTTTCCCCACAGGAGTGGGCTGCAGAGATATTGGTTGCCGCTAGAGGTCGCTGGACCCGGCAGAGCCCAGCTCACAAACAGAAGACAAGGCCATGGGGAGGGAACTGGAGGTTCCCAGCAGCTGCAGTTCCCAGCATGCCCTGAGGGCAGGAGAGGGCAGCATGTAGGAAACTCTGTGTAAGCCTGGTATGAGCATCAGGTGGTTTCTCCCTCTGGATACCTGAGCTCTAGGGGGTAGAGAGTGTGAGTGTCTGGGCTGGAAGGTGGGGGGGGGGGGCATGGCTGGGCTCTGGGTTTGTGTGTCTGGGCCAGGGGGGCCACGCAGCTGGTCTCTGATGGGTAGGAGATGTGAGTGTCTGGGCTGAGAGGGAGGGGCCTGCAGCTTGCCTCTGTTGGGGAGGTGGGGAGTGTGAGTATCTGCCCTCCACCTGTTGGGCTGGGGTGTGGGGGAGGGGCAGAGAAACATGAACTGGGTTGTCATGGGGGTTTCTTTAACTCTCTATTCCTGGGGAAAATTGTGTGTGTGTCTGTATTGTTACAGACATATTTGCTGATGGGTATTTTGAAATAAAATACCAAAACAATTGAAACTGGCGTGATTATATAGTATGGCATATATAGTAAAATTGTATACATAGTAAAATTTTCAGAATTTTACTATACTGTGCATAGAATTTTTTTGGTGGAGAATTCCCCCAGGAGCAGAAAATGAAAAAACAAAACCAAAAACCCAAAGCAGACACACGTCCACCCCAAAACAGGCCTGTGGATTTTCTAAAGGGTGATGTATTTTTATCTGGTATACAGGACATTTCTAGAGAATCAGTGACTTGTAAGTTAGCTGGTCTGTTGCTTGCATCATTTCTTGGCATTTCATTGAGCTTTTAATTAAACACAGAGAAATATATTTTTTCTATGTAATGATACAGAACCATTTTCATTACAGATATGCTCCCAATTAAAACAATTACCCCACAATCTTTTCCTCCTTCTCATGATCGGTTTATAACGGAGAAGCCAAAATGTCACTGAATTATCTTCTGTGATAAGAAAACCAATAATTCAGAATAATAGTGTACAGCTTTATCAGCACCGAGCCTGGGATGCCATCACATTTACCTCAAGGGAAATCTTTTCTCCTTGAGTCCTTTAATTGGTTGCACAATTATTAATTTCAAAGACATTTTTAACTGTTTTCACTGTAAATATTTCTTTAAGCAGAAAAGACTACATATATTACTTGTGTAAAATATATGAAGGGAAGAATTTTAACATCACTGAGCAATTGTCTGTAAAAAAGGTGGTTGTTTTAAATACAGAAAAACATTAAAAGCTCGTACCATAGCCTTGTGACTAGTAGTAATATTTTCAAAAACACCTTCATGATTTAAAAGCCTAAGTCCTACTGCCTTTCAATGAGACTTATAACCTCAGTATTACAATGCCTGTCAGACGAGCCCATGTCTGTGCTATAAGCTAGGGGTGCGATTCCCCTGCTGGTGTACACGTACTCGCACTAATTCTCATGAAGCTAGCACAAGTATAAGAAGCACTGTAGCTGCACTATCATGGATAGTGGCATGGAGGCACAGCTGAACCATGATGAGTATGTACCCACCACTTTCAGGTAGGTTTGTGCATGGCACAGCTCAGATGTGCCTCTGCAGCCGTGATCCATGTTACCGCAGCTATGCTGCTATTTATATTCGTGCTAGGTCACTGAGTGCCAGTGCAAGTATGTGTACACGAGCAGAGGAATCACGTTCCTAGTTCATAGTGTGGATATAGCCAGAACTGAGCAATTCCTGGATACCTTTAAAAACCTGGGCCTTATGCACTTTTTAAAAACTTCCTGTAAAACTTTAGTAATGGGTAACTTGCTTCCTACACTCCTAAGTCATTTTTATTTCAGGTCATTTTAGCTTTTATGGACTTGTGAGAGGCAAAATGCATAATCTGTGTTGCTCTACTATATTCCCAAGATTATCTGATGTAGGCCCCTATTCAGCAAGGGTTTTAAGCATACAAATAACTTTAAGCTTATGAATACTCCTATTCAAGCTGAGTTTTTAGATTTGTTAGTGCCAGTAAAGAGTTCCCCGTGCACTGGGCATATTGTCAGAAACAACTTAGTTCAGCCTTGCAATACATAGCTGAGGCAGAATATTGGCTCATCAGTAAGCAATGCTTATAGAAGTCTGCTAAAGAGCATCAAGTATTTCTGTAATACTATTGTTTGCAGGTGCCACAAAGTGATAGAGATGTCTCTGAAAATATTCTTGAAAAAAAAAAAATCAGGTACAAAGGAAGAATAGCCCATTAATCACCTTTGAGCCCACAGCCATCCTTAGGCCAGTCAACAGCTTTTAGTAAACAATCACATACAAAATAAATGGAACAATGAATTACTTTAGTCCCCAAACCAAAAAAGAGCAATCCATATGAAGGGCATTAATAAGAGTTAATTTGGCACACCAGCCCTAATTTAGGATTTCAATGTAAATAATCTAAGCAGGTTAGTTAACCTTAGGGTGACCAGACAGCAAGTGTGAAAAACTGGGATGGGAGGTGGGGGGGTAATAGGAGCCTATATAAGAAAAAGACCCCAAAATTGGGACCGTCCCTATAAAATCAGGACACCTGGTCACCCTAGTTACTTTTTTTTTTTTAATATGTGAAAGGATGATTCTACACTAATTTGTGAAACATAGTATTTTTTCCACTATTTCAGAGATTAAAAAGCCATTGATAAAATAGTTCTCCATTCCAGCCCTAATCCTCCAACAAGTTTTGTCACTGATCTCAGATCGGAGCAGGATTAGGCCCTTGATCTTAATAACTATTTAGTTAAATGGATGAACTAATCTGAAATATGAACAAAACCAATAATGATAGGTGAAATGAAGCCATTCTAAAATGAATATTAGAAAATGTGCCATTATGTACACAAAATCCACATTTTTAGCAGCGGATTGGTGAGCATGATTACGCTCTGATGCAAATATTTTCCAGCATAAAAAAATCCCCCAAAAGAACCCGAAAAATACTCTTACTTGTTTAAGCTTCTTTAGATCTTCATCAAGTTCCAAGTTGTCCAAAATAACAGCAACAAACAAGCTGAGCAAAATCTACAAAACAATTAAAATATTTTTTAAAAGTTTGAGTTCCCTTATGAAGCAATATTAAATACTGTGGGTGAAATCCTAACCACTCTGAAATACCTGGGAATTTTGCCATTGAATTCAATGAGGCTAGAATTTCACCGTTTCTACTATTCTTTTTCTAGGTAGTATATTGTATTCAGCTGTGTATACAATAGTTAAACAAAATTACAATTTGAAGATTTTAGACTCCATGATAAATCCATTATTTATGTTTAATGAAAATATCCTTTGAAGTGTACCTAACAGGAGAAAATCACTTAATGTTAATCAAAGTAATTATAACAAGAAACAAAGTGTAATCCTGAAGTAGTAGGAGAAATACTACAAAACTACGTTATGCAAAGCTACCGCAACGTCCCTTGTGCTGCGCAGTGGAGAGTATGAGTGTATGTATGTCTGTGAGCCAGGGGCCAGCGAAGCTCAAGGTTTGACTGATGCTAGCTGGGAAGGAGAAAGATCAAGGGTAACTAGAGGGGAATGCATAGATGAGCACATCCTCTCAGCTAGGCCCCAATCCTACAATACTTATCCATAGACTTAACTTTACTACTGTGAGTAGCCCTATTGATTTCAATGGGACTATTCATGGTAAAAAAGTGAAGCACTCATTGTTTGCCACATCAGGGCCCAAGCCATAAAAGGAAGCTACTTGTCTCTACTGGAAATCCTGAATGAGGGTATCAGCAGAACCACCATCAAACCCCTCTTGGGGTGAATTCCCTGGCAGTACAAAATGCCTTGCAAAAGTGACTTCAGCACTTGAAGTCTGTCTGCATTCCTATGCACCTAAACACCTTAGACTTTCAATGCCACTTTTGAAACCTTGGCTCATGAAATAACCATGAAATATAAACATATTGGACAAATAATTTCTGAAAAATGTCAATCTTCAGAAAAAGAAATGTTCTTATTGTAACATTTGCTCAGACGATATTTAGGAGATTTCCTGCGCCTGCTGTGAAGAGCGTATTTAACAGACTATATAATTAAACATTACTTCATCTATTAGTGGTAACAGATTTCAGTCCTGAGGTGGTTGTGTTAAATATTAAAGTGGTCTTTAAAATGCTAAAGCAAGGCAGAATTCAGCTATAGTACCTCTTCACTAGCATGAAACACTCTAATCATTAACAATTATCAGTGAGAATTTGTCATTCTGTCAGAATGTTTTGGTATATCAGTTTTTTTTAAACAACCTGCATAGTCTATTATACTGTATTACATAAGGCCTCACCATAACAGTTAAACTATTTACATTGGCATTTACTACTTACTATTTACATTGAAAAGACACAGTAACTATTAAATAGATGGCAAGTTAGTACCATATATATATATTTACACACACACACACACGACTTTCATCACTCTCTTTCACTTCAACATAAACCTTAGAGCACTTATCACAAGACAATAGTTAAACCCAAACTTATTTGTTTAACCTCCTCAATTCCCATCGGGATTTATAGTCTTCACTTCCAAAATAATTTTTGTTCTTCAAGCCTCAACTTTTCCTCAGCTCTTATTGAGAAACCGATTCATTTATTTCCAGCTCTCTACAGTCTTCTTTGCCAAATGCATACAATTATCACTCCTCCTTGCTCTGGCTCCTGCAAGTTATCATTTACTTCTACATTTAATTGCTTTATTTTTTAGCCACTTATTGTTTATTCTTAGACCTCTTGTTTGTTTGGTAGCAACCTGACCCTTTCCACATCTCTTCATTGATCAAACATTCATTTTTCTCCTACAGTCTCCCTCTTCATTTTTCAATGTTGTTACTTCTATTTTCATTTTGTCTCCATACAACTTTGTTCTACTTTGATTTCTTTCCCCTTCTATAGTCTGAGAAGACCTGAGAGCTGAAATGTCATCTTTAACCATATGTTGTCCCTGCTACGCAGATGCACTTTATTAATTGCAGAGACACTATATGGTATCATTCATATAGGGATCAGGCAACTGCAAAATTCTCCTTGCAGTTTCCTTTATACTCTTCCATTGTGTGTAGGGACAGAGTGAGTGTAATAGGTGTGTGCCCATACAACCTTACATACCATGGAAGAAACCAATGGATTGGTATGTACAGGAGTATTCCCAGAACAGGGCTGAGGATGAGATGTAGAGAGGTGGCACAGCACTTGGGAGACTGACTCTCTTGAAATGGAGATGTTAGACACGAAAGGATGTGGTCCACTGGGCCAAGAACATCCTTTGCACTGTCAGAGAAAGGGGAGCATAAGATTGCCCCATACTCCCCAATCAACTTTACAACATGTGTTTCCAAGTCCAGTATCATTTTCCCTGTTCCTCTTTCCATTCCCCTTTCCAGGAGCTTGAAATGGGGCTGCAGTAACTTTTGTGGCCCTTGTACAGAGGAGGGGAAGTGAGGAATTCATATACACAAGCTGCTCTAGCCACCAAACAACTTGTGATTCCTGATGGCAGAGCAGAAGTCATCCCCCACTCCCAATCTGGTCTGATCCTGTTCAGGGTCAGCTGGTGTGATGAGGAGCTGGTTAAGTAGCTGTAAGAGAATCTGGCACCTATTATTGGGTCAGCATTTTGGCCCATATGAAAGAACTCAGCTGCTTGGTATGGTGCAGGTGAAATTCTATAATCAGTGAAGCAAACAGAAAAGAAGGTGTATGTACATAGGTAAACAGAGTAAGTCAGGTAAGAAAAGCTATACTGTACAAGGCAGGGAGGTTCTGAAAGTCAGAGAAAGGAATGGAGGACAGGGAAAGTAGGAATAAAAATATTTTTATTTTTAATACAAAATATATGATGAGCATCATGAGAAATTAGTGGAAAATGCATCTGTTATTTAGTCTTAGGGACTGATGGAAACTAAGGGGACCATGGATTGGATTGTGGTGTTCTCTGTGGTCAGCATCCGTAAAACATACCAAGGCCCTAACTTATCTAGCGTTTTTGCAGAATTGCTTTCCCTTCTGCTCTCTACCTAGAAAGACATAACCTTGGCCATTTTTAGCATACCCAGAAAAGACATCTTTAGATAGAATCCAAACTTCCACACGGATCCAGGAGTTGCTGTATTAATTTTGATTGTTTTATTAGTTAATATGCTGCATCACATATTTCCCATGTGTTCATTTCTGCATCATATAATAGAAAACGCATTGTACTGATTTCTAATTAACAATTTGTATCATGAGGCTTTAAACTTCTTTTCTTCAGTTTAATTACAGCTGTGAAGGGAATGCAATGAAACTGAAGAGAGCATCACTTCATGATAAATACTAGCCCTTGTTTCACTCTGTGATCATTTGAACTATGAGGACTCATGGTACTTAATTACAGTATTAGGTTACAGTGGGACTTAGGTCTTATGCAGAAAACCTCACACCAGAACAAAGATTGGCCACCATGTACCACAAAAATTAAGACTATATTTCTTGATACATCAAAGAATTAATCCCATGTCCATTCATAAAAAGGGAAGAATGAGCATGGCAATAAGATTTAGCTAGCTGACTAAAATACAGAAGACAAGAAATATTCAGCAATTTGCAGCAAAGAAAAGCACTGAAAATTTGCAGGTCAAAACTTACCAGTGTAGCAAAAAGATGATAAAGTATAAAGTAAATAGCAACTACAGGTGCCCACATATGTCCTACAGCATTAAGAGTCTGATCCATGACATCCACCCATCCTTCCTGTGTAAGGATCTGGAACATTGACATGAATGCCTACAAGAAAAAAGAATCACACCTATATTATAGCTGCATGCACTGCATAAAAATAACTATGGATAATCAAAGTTGTATGGAATAGATTTGACAAAGCAGAAAATCCAGTTATTGTTGTTATCTTGATCAACAAAGGAGTGGATTTCAATTCTGTGAATGAGGATTACATGCAATTTTCAGTCCAAAGGCAGAAACAAATAGTCCAATATTTGACTGAACTGTAACAGTTTACAGCTGTAAACAGTCTCAACTTTCTTAGTCAATATGAAGCTTGATATCCTCCGTGGTTGATGAAATATAAAGACTATGGTGGGTTTGAGGATGAGTCAAGATATTGCCCTTTCAGTTTATAAGTAGGTCAGTTTATTTTAAGTACTGTTTTCACCTTCTAAATATTGTGACAAAGCTCTGTCCTTGTCTCCGTGGATCCTGCATTTCCTGAAGGATTTCACTAGCCTCGGAGGCTCACTGTGACCCTCCCCTTAACTCCTCTCTCTCTAGAGCAAGGGTCACAGTCTACTGAGCCATTTTCATCATAAGCCAGTAAGGGAGGTGAGGGGAAGCAACCCTCCCTCACACAGTCTCTGTTGTCTCCCAGTCTCAGTGATTAAGCAGGGGGCAAAGTGGGAGGGAGCCTGGGCCCACCATCTACTCTGGGCTCCAGCCCAGGGACTCTAATAATATCAGCTATGGTAGCTGACCTTTTACAAACAGGACACGTACAATTCCCTGGGCTACTTCCCCACAGCAGCCCCCACTTCCTCAAGTTCCACTTCACCCTTACCTCAGGGCCTCCTTCCTTGTACCTAGTATGGTGTATACAACTCAGTCTCTCCAACAGCACCACTTCTCACAGCTCCTTATATGCACACCCACCTAACTAAGTGGGAGGCTTTTTAGCTAGTTTCAGCCAGCCCCTGATTGGCTTCAGGTGTTCCAATCAACCTAGCAATCTCTACTGCCTTCTGGAAAGATCTTAATTGGCGCCAGGTGTCTTAATTGACCTGGAGCAACTGCCATTTACTTATCCTGGTACCAGGGATTTGTTTAACCTGGGGCTAATATATCTATCTCCCATTACTTTTCTATAGCCATCTGGCCTTGCCCCATCACAATATGAAGCAAAACACTGGATCTTCATGGATGTAATAAAGCTGTATGATTAAATGAGTTCATAAAGGGATAAAAGTTAATTCATGGCTCCTGCCTGGCAAACCACTCCAGGCACTTTGAAAACACAATAAAAACTATAGCCCCTGTCCTTCAAGCTGTTACATGCAAGCTGATCTCCAAAATTATGCAAAGCCTTATTGACTTTTTACTTAGCATTCTGGGTACAGATTTTTCAGTGGCACTTCTAAAGTTCAGAGGCACTCAGCCCCAGAGGTCAAACACCTCATTAACTAAGGGTGAAATGGTACATACCACGTAAGCAGTACAGCTGGTCAGAAAATGGAACACATTTTTCATTGAAAATGTTTGAAATGTTTCGGCCAACTGTCGTTAGAAGCTTGGTAGTATATGAGGGACCCAATTTATTTATAGATTTGTATGTTAAAACTCAAAACTTAAGCTGGATCTATGCACCAAAAGACAACCACTAAATAGAGCAATGCAGTAGGTTAGGCAGATCCCACCTGATGCCATTCTCTTCATCACATGGAGACCAAGGATCTGTTTAATTGGCACACCAATGTACAGTAGAGTTCACTGCATTAGTCTATACTCAGTGCTGGAGATGTATGTTATGATTTTCAGGTCAGAGTCAGGCAATAACCTCAGAAAGATCAAGACAACCTGGGTCCTAGATGTCACCTCACAACCTAAATTCACTGCTCAATCTTGGACCCAGGCCTCCCGCTGTCAGCCTCTGTTTGTTAATATGGAGAGCAGGATAATGGAGGCTTGGATAAACGGGATTCATTCTACTGTATATGTTTTTATTTTTTCATAAAATGTAAAAACTAAAGATTTTCCGTAAAAATGTGAATTCTGTGTTTTTCATGGCATGGCAGGGTCCCTTCTAATGACCTATATTGGACCTGGGGATCACCAGGAAGAATGGAAACACTTAGCCATGCCCTCTTTTCCCTGGTCAGCTCTATGCCACTAGCAGCTCCCCTCCACTGGATTAATCTTCTCATGGCTAATTAAGCCAAGTGCCGGGCAGATTTATGCTGGTGGTGCGGCACAAAGAGACCAAAGCATAGATCAGACTCTGGCCCAATATGTGAGAAAATTCTTTGGCAGGTAGGTCTTTCTGGTGTCCTACTATTTTGTTCAGCACAGGAAAAGACGAGTTACCATGGATACCATTCAAGAGAAAATGTTTTGGTTATGATTGCAGCAAGCACTGTATGTTTTTCAATCAATACCATAGGAGCATAACAGACAGAAGCAAAGACTGGTCAAGTACTATGTTCCTGAAAACAAAGTTTAGTTAATGTATCTAAAAAAATCTGCAGCTCTTGTGAGTTTGAATCTTTGACTGTGGTCAAACTGTCTATAAAACTGTTTCTTTTCCTTTTTCACTTTTGTCTAATATCAAGACTGAATTTCTTTCCAGATAAGCAACAATGGTCTGAGGTGAGATTTTACTGAAGTATAGAACACAAAAACAAAGTATGTGAGAAACTGAAGTGAGAAGCTAATGATGTAACTTGCCGTTACTGTTGCTTGATTCAACAGCTTGTTGTGATGTAGATATATTTAATTTATGTTCATTGTACCTAGACAGCACAGTCAATAGTACTCACAAGCATTTCTTGTTGCATTCCTTGAGAAAAACCACCAGAAAAGCCCTTCACACTAATGTAATCGACCCATATTCCTGAAGAATGGTGTTTCGTAAATGCAAGTTGAAATATTGTGGAATTTTTATGTCCTTGAAGGAGTAGCAAGTTAAAACACAGTGCTATGCTCAAAGCCAACGGCAAAAATGCACTTGTGGTGTTGTGGTGTTCCATGTTTGACACTCAGTGACTTCCATATCAAAACTAAGTTTTTTAAGTAAAATAATTTCTCGAACTGACAGCTCTGCCAACTCAACATGGGTTCTGAGAGTCAGGCTGAGATTTTTCTTCTCTGAACCTCATGACTAGTAATAAAAGTTTCGTAGCTCAAATGTTTTCATATTATATCCTCAGACACCTCCACATTCCTCCTCCCCTCAGGGAGCTTGTGCAGATTTAGCTGACTGAAATCCAGCTAAATTTCTCATTACTGTTATAGTTCTGCAGTGCTAGCTGGAGTAAGAAGTAAACACATATTTGTGTCACTAGACTAAGCATATGACTCTGAATAAAACCATTAAACCTATCTGTTAAGTAAGATGGTGCCAGTTTTACACGGTCATTTTTCAGAGTTGAATCACACACCAAGCAAGCAAACTGAAAGTCCCAACTTCCTATGAGAAGCAAAGCAGGGGAGCATCTGGCATAGATCAGAGCATTCAGATGAGAAAGACCCCCACCAACAGTGGATGTGGTTAAGTGGCAGGTTGCAACTTTATCAATAAACATAACCAACGGGTCTTGTTTAACTCCCTAACTCTGTTAGGCAACATATGGATCCATTGTGGGAGGATGGCTAACTTATATCCAGAAACCAGGAGACAGGGAGGAAAGCTATCCACAACCAAGCATCTCTAAACCAATTAAAGGATCCAGCCCATCTGTCAGAATCTTAGCCACTGGAATGAATGAATGAATATGGGCCCAAAGAGTCAAAGGTGTTAACATAACCCAGTCACTGACCAACATTAAGCAGTTTAAATAAGGTTCAGGGTTTCATACAGAGACCTCAGCCTGCTTAGTAACATGGCAAACATACCATTAAAAGTCCTTTTAACCTTTTATTAAAGGCACAGAATAGAAGGAAAAACAGGCAAAGTATTAAATAGGGCTTTAATTTTAATAATATCCCTTGTTCCCTTTTCTTTAGCTGGAGAGAGTTTTTAGAGGGAAAAACTCATTTGCCTGACAGTCTTTTAAGATGGCAGTAACTGTCCTTTTTGGGAAAAGAAGTTAGTTGAAATGGGCTGCAGCTGTCATTGTTGCTGTTGTTAAAGTCCGATTTTATTTCCTAAAAGACAAAACAAGACAAGCATACACCAGAGAGGACAGAAAAGAATAGTAAAGATCTCTGTCTTTAACTCTCACTCACAAGCTTGCTGTTGAAAAAACATAGGCACAGGACATGGTTTTATCAGCCAGTCTGAGACCTGGCAAACTTGTACCAGCACCGGGCTGTTTAGGGCATTGCATTAAGCTGCCTCTCTGGTCACAGGCTTACTGTAGTGATAGAGAGTATGCAGTCTTGACCAGCTAAGCCAAACCTTTATTAGACAGAAGGAAAAAAGAGAGAAAAGAGGAAAAAATAAGGTTGGGAAGAAAAAAAGGACATGTTGGGGTAGGGGGAGGAAGACAAAGTCTCACATCCCAGATAGTGGTTGGGATTTAGCTGGAGCCAGTGGAGGTGGTGATGACATTGGTTCCTTCTCTCTGGTCTGGTCTGGGAGGACATCTCTCAGGATTAGGAAGCAGGTCCAGCATCTGAGGAGATGGTGGGGGTGGAAGCCATGCTGGTGGACTTTGATCTTTCCCTTTCTCTTGTCTTTATCAGCTAGCGTTGTCATAGCCTCTGTCCATTTGTCTATCTTTTTGGGGGGATCTCAGATGGGAGTGATGGATGGAACAACCCCCTCCCTCATTATTTTGTCCACCAATTAGGCCTAATTTCTAACATGCTAATTTTGATTTCTGATCCCAAACTGTTCGTATCAGGTATGACCTTAATACAGTCCTTGAATTATATCAGGAGGCATTTTTGTTTGTACTAATTCAGTTTGTCTCCCTTTTGCAACTTTTTCCATCAACACTTATTACACTGCTCTACAGCCAAAATGCTTCTGAAATAAATGTAGTCCAACTTTACTAATTCTGAGTCACTGAGAATGAAAACGATGCTTAAGATTGTTAATTGGCTCTAGTTTTCAAGATATGCTATTGGGTCAGTATATACGACCCTTGACTTGGGAATGGCGGAGGATTAGTGAGTTATAAAGGGAAGGGATCTCAATTTAAACCAGAAATGACTAAAATACATCTTTGACTGGATCTATGAATAAATCTATGACTGGGTTTGGACAGTACTTGCTTTAGGCAAAACAATGAATGATGCAATCTGAAGCTAGTATTGCGTCATACATGATATGAAGTGCATCATGTTATTCCTAGAAGTCATGGATGATGCAATCATAACAAAGCTTACATCACTCTGCTGAACAAATTGCCCTATATCAGCTCTTAGAAATCATCCAGTGTTGTGCTCTCTTATTTGTCAGTGTTTGATTTTGCAAAGGGACACATTTCTGTTTAGCCAAAGTGAGCAGAGATGCCTCGTACTTATGTGAACAGTGCAGATAACTTCTGCAATGTTTGTGGTGAAGTGACTTTTGCATCACAAAAGCGCAGTATAACCACTATGGTTAAGAAAGCCTATCACCTTTATTTTGGCTGCAAAATTGGAAATTAGGACAAGAGGTGGGCCCCAACATATGCTGCAAGACTTGTGCAACAAATCTTCGCCAGTGGTTGAACAGGAAAAGGAAATCTATGCCTTTTGCAGTGCCAATGATTTGGAGAGAGCCAACAGATCATACCAGCAATTGTTACTTCTGCATGGTGCCTCCATTTGGGAAAGGTGTGTCAAAGAAGAAAAAGTGGACTGTGCATTATCCAAACATTCCATCAGCTATATGCCCAGTACCCCACGGAGAAGGACTGCCGGTTCCTGATGCACCAGAATCATTCTCACTTGAGTCAGACGAGGAAGAAGAAGAGGATGAAACTTCTGGTCCTGAACCATCAATGTCACAGGACCCACATTTTCTCCCATCCTCCTCCTCTGAACCACACCTCATAACACAAGGTGAACTGAATGACCTTGTCAGGGATTTGGAACTACCCAAGAGTAAGGCAGAGCTGGTGGGCTCCAGACTACAGCCGTGGAATCTCCTGGCAGGCTATCAGGGCAAATGGAGCCCATCAATGCTTGCAGACTAATGCTGGACAGTGACAAGTGATGCTCCATTTAATGAATACAACAGACAAGCCAAGAAGCGCCGAGTAGACACTGAATAGGACTAAACTATGTACAGAATAGTTTTTTGCCTTTTGTTTCATAATACATTTTATTTATATAAACCTTTTGCTGATTTTTAAAGTGTTACGTAAACAGGACAGGTGAAATATTATCATGTAAAGCAACCATAAACACATGAAAAGACCTAGGTTTACAATTTATGATTAAAACTCTACTATCTACACAATATACACAGACATAAAATGTAAAAACTTAAATATCTTAGAAACAGCCAATCAGTTGTTTTAATTGTCAGATTTGAATTCAGCACATCAAAATACATAATAAATATCCCATTTTATCTCTGAAGCAGACGACTTCTCAAAAATTGTAGACCAGTGTTATTTTAGGTTATTCTGACACTTTATGAGCTTCCACTTACTTTTTACAGCTGAACTCACACTTAGGACAAATACATAGGCCCAGTTATCTGTTGCAGTATCAAGCTGGTGACCTCCACCCAAAAGGGGCCTTTTATTGACAGAGAGCGGGTGGGTGAACCAGTCAAGCTGTTCAGCCTCCTCTGAGCTAACCAGTGGTATGAGAGGGGGAAGGAAGACAATGGCCAAACCTCTGCCCAGTGTCACCTTCCCCCTGCCCACCGCTATCTGGAACTGGGAGGGGAAAGTACCTCTACCACTGCCCCCTGATCTTTTCAGGACCCATCATGGCCAGACTTACAGGTGGACGATGTGGGCAACTGTCCAGGGTACTGCCGTGTTCAGGGGCACCATGGTTAAAAGGGTGCCAGTGCCTGGACAGGGTTAGAGACTTGCGCCCACTGGCCAGGCTCCACTCTCAACTTGTGGATGGTTTGTTGGCCCGAGCAGTGTCCCAGGTTGGCAGAAGGGGCAGGTGGGTTGGGCTGGCTCTCAGCTGGGGGAGGGGCTGAAGTTATGGAGAGTTTTGTTGCAATTTGCAGGTGAGGAAGGTCTGCTCGGGGGGGGTAAGCTATGGGAGCCCCAGTGGGCCCGGGGCAGTGCACTGCAGGACGGGTTGTGCCAGGGCTGGCCTTGCCCCCAGGGGTGTACCATGCGCTGGTTCACGCTGGGAAGGGTGCGAGGAGAGCACCAGGAGAAAAGCTGCTTCTGCCTGGTGTCTCACTGCCTGCACTCACCCTGGGCTACCTGTTGCCGCCTGCCTGCCAGTGTAGCAGTTCAGCAGCCCCAGTGGCCTTGGAGCAGGGGAGGACAGGGTGTGCCCAGGTTAGTGGCGAGCGCTCCTGGGGGTACATAGTGGCATCCAAAATTGGGAGATGTTGAGAAGCGGAATCAGTGGGGCTCCCCAGGTAGGTCTCTGGAAAACACACACAGTGCTGGGTGTGTGCTGTGCTGTGCTTCTGTTTGTGCCTTGCAGCACTGCCATCCCCCCTAGTGCTTCATATGGTTGCCAGCCCAGCATTCTTGCTGCTGCTGCCAGAAGCTCAGGGGATACAGTGAGCCAGCGCTGAGCGTACAGGCTGCCTGTGCCATTTATAGCAGTCTCTGCTGAGGTGCACACAGTCCTTACTGTAACTTAAAAGCTTCCCCAGTAAATTCAAGGTGTGTGATTGTACTGTGTATCTGTACTTAAATCCAAGGAAAGGGCACCAAAATACAAGTTTGCCCAGGGTGTCATTTTCCCTAAAACTGGCTTGGGACCCAGAGGTGGCTATGTTATACCAATTATATTAGACTAGTAAAACCAGCAGGATCTTATTAAAGGGGACAAGAAAAAGATGCCACATTTATTATGATAATTTGATTTATGACTAATAACTAATATCTTACTTCTTATACACACACATTATACTTAATACCTATACACACACACATCCATCAGATGTTCTGCAGCTGCTGCATAGTTACCAGTCCTGAAGATAGCTTAAGTTCATAGCTTGATTTTGTAGCTTGGGTTCGTAGCTTGTGGCGGCTAACTGGCCAGGAAAGCCAGGCACAAGGACAAGCTAGATCTTTGTTGGGCAGGCACTGATGTCCTTCCATGTTGGCAGCAGAATGTTACCCAGAGTCTCTCATCTCGCCCTTTTTTTTATAGGCTTTTAGTTTGGATTCAAAGTCTATAGGTCTTGCTGTGTCACGCTGCCTCTGGGTTTAGACTGATCACCCATCAATTGCAGGCGTGACTTTCAGCCTTGAACCTGGCTTTGATCTTCCTTCTGTTGTTCTGTTGTCCTTTTCTTTTTAGGGTGGATGCTTCTTACTTTGTTTAGGGCTGTTGTCTAGGTCTTCAGCCATTGGTATCTGAACTTTATCTCATCAGGACAGGCTGGGGCTGGAGGTTGATTCCGTCATTCATACATACCTCATTCACATATCTAAACTAAACTAATAAGATTACAGCAGGGTTTGCAAAAATGAAGGTTGGAGGAAGCTTTTACAAAATGGAGTGAGTGTTTTAAAATGGGGTTTGAATTACAATATGGAACTGAAGTTACAGTGTAGGCAAGTGTAGTGAATGGTAAACAGAAGTTACATTAATAAAGTGAACAATTAAAAACAATTTCATTTATCAGTTCTACAGCTATAGCCTACTAATCTGATATGCCTACCCCACCCCACTGAAGCAAAATGTGAGGGATACTACATTAAAGTTATTCTAATTTACTCCTGGCTCACAACTTGTGTGTGTATGTGACTAATGATTGTTGAACTAGGTTAACCTTTCTCTATTAATTAGATCTGAATTCCATAATATTATTTATCTTTTTTAATGGGAAACTTCCATTTCAATTATTTGCTTCAAAGTGTATAGATATCTTTAATATAGACTGCACACCCCTTTTTCCTGTAAAATCTACATAAATTAATTTTGTAAGTTGAAAAGTACCCTTTCAATTTGATGAAAACTTAGCCTTCCATTTAAAATTGTAATACATAATGTGGTTAGTTCTAATGGTATCCTTTAAATAAATTTAAATCTTTCCTCATATTATTAAAGTTCCCTATATTGGAAAAACATTAGTTTAAAGAAAATAATATGGCAGTGAATAATGATTTTGTGTTTAGTACCAAGAAATCTGTCAGAAAAAGATATTTTTAGTTGAAAGGTACATTTCCAACCATTTATGTTAAAATGAAATGCAACTATCTAGCTGACAGAACTAACAGCTGTGAAAATGAGACTTAGAGATTTATGCAAATAGAGGACTTCTGAATTAATTCATGTTATGGAAAAAATTATCAGTTTCTATGAGTCTTTATGCCCCATTACTTAATTAGCTGTTTTGATGACGGTCGTCAAACTGCATTTGTATGAAGTGGAAGATCTGCAAATAGGGCAGATATATGAAATATGTGAGTCAAAGTGACAATTCTGATTTTTTGTCCATCCATTAAATAGATAATGCCCCACAAATGACTATAGATGAAGGGGGGAAATGTGTAGTTTTACAAAATCTAGGGTTCACTTACAGAGCATTTGTTCAATAAGTATGCTTATATGCAAAGTATCACAGGCCAAATCCCATTGGCCTTACATGAGCAGTCCCACTAAAATCTAAAATGAGGAGGATTTAGGACCAAGGTTGTGTAAATGCTTGCTCTCTCTCCCTAGTCTCTCCCCTTTCCTCCCTGCTACATGCCCCAAAATAATACAGTAACATACCATGGTAAGAAAGGTCAGCCTATAAAAACACCTCAATAGGTTTTATGTAGTAATGGCTCTAAAGACTAAACAATTCATCATGTAAGAACTAACAAAATCACTTTTTTTTATGATTGTGTGGAACTAATGTGTTTCTAGCCAAGCCTCTTTCAGCCTCAGCTCCAGGAGTGAAATCCTGATGATACTAAAGTCAATGGATGTTTTGCCGTTGACTTCAATGGGACCAGGATTTGACCATGGGTTTCTATGTTATTTTGGAACCATTTTTAAATTGTGATCTTCTTTTTATTCATACTGCTAATGTTCGTCCCCAAGATGGAATGAAATGCAATCTTCTTTCAGAGGTGTAGATAACTATGAAACTGCAATGATCCCTTCTATTTTCTGTGCATTGCACCTTGAAGTTTCTACGCAGTCTTAGCAGAGATGTTCAAAGCCACAAATGGAAGTTCAGTACATAACTTATTTATACATTTCAAAATCTCTCACTCTCTGTACCTACAGTTCAGCTGCCTTTTTTTTGCTCCTCAGGGCTCAATACAGGCTGAGAAGATAGAAACAGTGTTTTTTCTTTATTTCTGTCTTAGTTTGTTGTTCTCTTAAAGTAAATCAAGGTAACTGCGACAGAGTATCTATTTGGATACAGTAACAATACTTCCCAGCAGTGATGTGATTTTCAGTGTAGTGTCTGGCCTTTTACTTGATTTAGACTTAAAAATATTACTCAAATGGAATATTTTGAGTGCTATATAGCGTGTAAACCAAGGCAGAATATGGCCCAATAATGCTATACAAGACACTGTAGAACACTTTGCTATTTTATTCCAGGGCTGCCCTGGGGGGGGGGGAGGGGTGGCAAGTGGGGCAATTTGCCCCGGGCCCCAGCAGGACCCCCACGAGAATATAGTATTCTATAGTATTGCAACTTTTTTTTATGGAAGGGGCCCCTGAAATTGCTTTGTCCCAGGCCCCCTGAATCTTCTGGGTGGCCCTGTTTTATTCATTTGGGGAGAGGGTTCCTAAAAATACAAAGAAGATGGATCTGTTAAGAGCAGTATAGTAAACATCTGTATTTTGTGCACTTAATATAGACATAAAGATGAAGTTGGGCCACCTGAGAAGCTGCACTGGTCAAAAGAACACTGAAATTTGTAACCAGAGCAACATTGAGCTTGTGCTTATTGACTGTTCAGACAACCACGTGAAACATGCAATTCATAGGCATTAGTGAAAGAAGGAGGCCTACTGTTTCCAAAACCCATACTGTGTCTCATTGTAGGATATTTATGGTTAAGGGCAGATTTTATTTTTAGCCTACTGTTTCATTGTCAGAGGGACTTTAGTGTTCAGGCTCAAAATTTACCCTACATTGTCCCTCTTTCTGTAAGTGTACCAGTCCTCAGCATTTCAAGAACTGCAAAAACCCACCATGTCAATTATGCCTGCCATTTCAGATTCATTCTTGCATCAGAGCAAGTCCCTATAAATCTACAACAACACACTCTGCATATATGAACCCGATGTCACATTTGCCCTCCCTGCTAGTAAAGCTATTTTTGCTAGCATGATTTCAAAATAATACATTCCAGAACCTTTAAACAGAATAATTTATAATTTCATGTGCACTTGTATGTATGTTTGCACCAAGCCTGAATCTGTAGTCATTCAGTTGAAGAATCTTACTGAAGTCAATGAGATCGCTATGTTAATGATAGTCCCCCAACCTTTGTCATAGGAGGACACTTTAAAGAGACATTGACAGGTCAAATTTCACCCCAAATTCAATTTTCTTAACAATTTTCATTTGTTACATCAGAAGTCCCAAAGCAGTAGAACTACAAAAGGAACACACATTACCAATTATATTTCCCAAACCTTTATGCTTTAGTGAATTTGTATACAGTACAAGAATAATATTCAGAAAAAGAATAACTGAAGACTATTAAGTCAAACTATCATATGAGATGTATTTTAAAACATTTTAATTTAATTTCCACTGATACACTGCTATTGGTAATCCATCTTATATTCAATTGAGAATTCAAGCAGAAAAACATCAAATTCATATTTTTCTGTTTTTTAGCATCTCAATCATCTATTAATGGGAATATCTTCTTTTCCTTTGGATAGTATATTTCAGTACCTACACATCTTTGCTAAAAGTGAACCTGTTAATAAAATAAATGTGGGTAAAAATGCCCACATTAATGTAAAAGTTTACATTATTTGACAATATTTGTTAAACTTGATCTTTCACAGATCATTACACCAGTAAAAATCTGAAATTTGCCGTGAGGATATCTTACCTTAATTATGTAACTATAATTCTCTTAGGGATTTTCACTGACATTTTCATAGTTCAAAACTTGAACACATATTAGAAATCAAGTACACAGGCGTTTCAGACTTACAATTTATTATTAAAGGTTTTCCTAAAACTATACATTGGAGCTGACAGTACAGTATAACTAGTGGAATTATCACTGCAATTAGACAGAAGCCTAATTTTTTTTGTTCTGTAAACTTGCCTCACAGCATTCTGTTTTCTCTCCCTTCTCTAATATCTGAAAAAGAAACATAATTATATTTGCCAGGATCCTACTAACTCTCTCTAGCCAGGCTTGCTAGAATTGGAATTGTAGCATAACATTTCTTCCCTGAGGATATCTATTTTTTGTCTCACTTTTGATGGCTACCATCCCAGACATGTAATAAAGGAGATCATTCAAAATTGTTGCTTAACTATTTTGTTTGTTAAATGCATGACTCTTGAGGCTGCCTCATTCATTCCTATTTAATTGTTCCAACCAATGCACTTTCTCTAGAACAGATATACTGTGAAGCCAGTATAGGATGACTGAAAGCAATAAAGTGTCACTGGAACCTATCCATGTACACCCAGTCTAATAGATTATTAAAGAAATGGCAGTATTTTCATTCAAAACAGTGTGTTTCACTAACTATATTAGCTCCAATTTTCATTGAATTTCAGTCTCATTCTGATTTCATGTCATGGCCACAATATCCATTTATTTATGCCCAAAAGGTGGATGCATACTTTGGCAATGCAGACAGGTTTTACAACTTTGTCTAAATACACATTCTTGTGCATATCAAGAGCAACCATTTTTCATAATACCAAAGGTACATATAGGCTTGAAAGTATTAGCTATTTATAGGCAAAGTAAGAAAAATGCTGCTGAAGAATTTACGAGCGTTTGAATTAAAGATATATACGGTGTATATTTTGACATTGATGCTGACAATTTGTGTTTTTAATGGTTATAAAGCTTTAACTTTTTGAGCTTCAAAGTCTACAGTTTAAGTAATTATTGCACGTCCCTCCCCCATAATTTCCCACAACTGTGCAAATTTTAAATAGATTAACATTTAAAAAATGGTTAAAAATCAAAATTGATATCTGTTGCTATTATAAACAATTAAAATTGATTTCTGCCAAGCCTAGTTATATATCATGTCCAAGTGGAACATTCCACACTGTATACACCATTCTACATATGCACACTTGCTCCACTGTATCCTTGACCATTGTTAGACCCATACTTTTTGTTGTGCTATCATGTCTACATCTGTACACCCTAGACTTCCCTCAGCGACAGAAACAAACAAAACAGCCTAACTCAAATTTCTCCTTACAATTGTGGGTCTGCAGGAAAACAGAACCACAGAGCAAAGACCACACTGTTATTTGATTTTCTATAAGGTAATAAGATTTCATGGTGATGAAAACTAGATTAGACAGAAAGATAGACCTATAATAAGAATACTAGTGAAGTAGTCAATCCTTCTTATACTTACCCTTGGAAAAGTTGTAAATCTGTCCAGTTCTTCCACAAAGCAGAACATCTGTAAACTAATTGCTGACATTACAATTAAAAGGCTGGCAGTGAATACAACCAAGCTCCCAAGTTTTTTTCCAGGTCCAAATATCTTATACACAAAATCCTCCAATGCAGGAGAAATCTTTATAAGTCGAACTACCCTAAGCACCTGCAAAGAGAGAGGAAAAGATAAAATACAATTACAATCATATTAGTTTGTCTAATTATATTATCCATCAATTTTAATAGATTCACAGATTTTAAGGCCAGAGAGGACCTTTATGATCATGTATCTAATCAGACCTGCATAACACAGGCCAAAGTACCTCACCCAACAATTTCTGCATCAAGCCCATAACTTCTGTTTGAGCCATAACGTATCTTTTTAAAAGACAAGGAGTCTTGATTTAAAGATAACAAATGATGAAGAAACCACTACATCCCTAGTTAAATTTTTCCAATGGTTTATTGATGCTCCCTGTTAAAATGTATATCTTATTCCTAGTTTGAAATTAATCTAGGATGATGCAGCATTTTTATTAAAGTTTCCTCCTATTGCTCGAAGCCATGCGTTTGGTAAGAAAATTATATTTTTAGCTTTTTGCGTCCCTTGTTATTTTTCCCTTTCTATATTAATAGCCTTGATCCACAATCTTTTACAATTCCAGTGGATCAATAAAAACAAACAAACATGTGGCTCTTAAGAGAATGTATTTGTAACAGTGAACACTGGGTTATATATTCATGCAGAGAGCATGTACCTGTATTCCCACAGATAGTTTGCCCATACAATGACCTAAGAGGAAGTTAACCCTGAATCTCAATGCAAAGAGCTGCATGAGGTACTATAAAATATAAATCATTAAATGTTTCATTAGCTAACATGCATGATTGTTAATACTGCATTCAATGAGAGACCTTCCAGTGACATAGTTTCTCAACATGGGGAGAATATCACCAGCATGCTGGTGATACACAGCTGTCTCATAATAATAATAATATTATTATTATTATTGCTACCATATAGAATCCTAGTAATGGACCAGCACACCATTGTGCTAGGTGCAGTACAAACACACAACAAGAAGAGAGTCCCTGCCCCAAACAATCTAAACAAATACATGTCTCATGCCCCATGGACCCTATACATTCTGCACATCTCCGTCATGGAGATGACACTACCAGCTGAATGTATCACAGCTGCCTTGACCCCAGCGTGGGGTAAATAGAAGTCTTGCTTCTGGACACAAGCTGATGTTATGAAGAAGTTCTCTCTTCCTTTAGTGAGCTAGGTTAAGAACCCTGGAGCGACTATATCATTCTATGGTAATCATGTGTTGTTTGCATGAGGGTCTAATGTGTTTTTTCTGTGGTGTAATTTGCATAGGCTACTCTACCCAATTATTTATTTTGTAACAGGAACACATGCCCCCATAACTGATGCTTTATTACTCCTGCTTAGGAGGGCTTCTCTACACCTTGCAACCTGTTCAGAATTCAGCACCACATTTGCTCACTGATTTAAGATGCTGTGATCATATTAGGAACAACCTGTGTACTTTATATTGGCTGCCCAGAGAGTGGTAGATTGAGTTTGGTCTGGAACTGTTGATTTTTTTTAACATAGAATTCTCCCTTGAAGCGTGGCTGAATAAAAGTGATACTTTTACTCAACAGATCTACTCCTGGGGTGAAATCCTAGCCCCAGTGAAGTCAATGTGAATGTTGATATTGACTTCAAGGGGGCCAGGATTGAACCACTGGTCTGCATTCTGATCATGTTTTATATTAATTGTCTTACCTAGCTTTCTTTTTTCTCTGCTAGAGAGCTCTAACTGACCTTTAAGTAGCACATTAATCTTATTGGTGCTATTTTGCTATTCATTTGTTT
Source organism: Gopherus evgoodei (assembly GCF_007399415.2). NCBI lineage: Eukaryota > Metazoa > Chordata > Testudines > Testudinidae > Gopherus > Gopherus evgoodei. The sequence continues at coordinate 99,818,173 of NC_044322.1, forward strand.
TCATTAGGAGACAAATTAAATCTAGCAAAGTTTTACTGTAATGACATTCTTGTTTTCCATGCTACAGGCTAATATATACAAATTTTCTTTTTTAAGATATTTACATAGATGGTGTGTACTTTTGGGGGTAAAATATATAAAGATTTTGTACAGCAATTGAAAATGAAAATTAAAAAAGAACCCACAAGTTTTGTTACATAAAATTTCTAAGACTGTCTCTCTCAAGATGTAGTTATGTTTACCTCAGAAGGTGATTCTATAATATTTTTCCCCAATAAAAACCACCATCTTATGCTTTCAAAACACAAAATATTCCATTCCATTCTATTTCATTCCATTCCAAAAAAACCCTTTACAGGACTTTGCTGTAATACATAAAACATGGAGTCTTTCCATTGGCTATGAAGGTCTTTTGGATCAGGGTTGCAGAAAATCTGCTCTACCATAAATTATGCTAATTTTCTGTTACAGAGTGGTTTGCATGTTGCTGTGAACAAGAATTAATATTGACATGCACAGGGAGGTGGTTGAGAAGGTAATGCCTAGTGTGGTGAAGAGTAACTGATGATTTGACAAGAGATTATCTGTGAAGGCAAATAAATAATGTAGACTATGATAGACGTTAGGGAAAACTAGGAAGGTGAAAAAAAGTTCTGTTGATAAACCAGAGGGTATTCAAGAAGGAACTCTTTTTAGCTATATTTTTTTGGTTGACTGGGAACACAGCAATCCTGTCACCATTAATATTAAAATACCTGAAGATTTGCCTAACCTCCAGAAGTTTTCCTGTGAACATTACTTTTTGACCTTAATTGAACTGGAGGTATGTTACACAGCTTACTAGAAATCTGCTTGCCTGGGAACAAGGTGTATACATGCCTGCCCACTGACAAAATATTTTCCAACCTCCGTGTCATTTGCCTGCAAGCGGATTTGGATTATGGAATGTGACCCAGATCTTTCAGTGTAGCAGGTGTTTCTGCTTATAAAACACGTCTTTTCAGATAGATATTTCAACGAAAACTACCTCTTAAAAAAATTCTGTGATGAAGCAGTAAGTGCCCAATATTTCATAATGGTACCAGAGGACAGGTTTGGGTTTATTTTTTGTTTTGTTTTTTGCGGTTTTTTTGGAGAATGTAAGGAGGTATCCCACCCCAGTGAAGACAATGAGAATTTTGCCATTGATTTCAACAGGGCCAGGATTTCACCTGTAGTGTTTTAAGGTAACAACAACAACAAAAACAATACACCATCCCAGCCACTTAACATTATTTTTAATAAATAAAAATAATATTTTAAGTTTGGTTTCAACATTGTTTTAATCTCTGTAATTTAGGAGTCAGACATTAATATCAATACCTGAATATACTTTTAGTGCTGCTCACTTCTGTTTCACTAGAATTATGCTGATAGTTAGAGCCCTGTGAAATCTTTTTATAATTTTTCATTTTATTTGTCAGAATTTGTTGTTACTTCTTTTTCTTGAGTCCTGTCGCCAGGGCAGTAAAAGGCCCTGGGGATGGAGGGAGTGGTTGCAGAGTGAGCCTGTATTCACCATGCATCAGGCACTCATGACCCATGAGGCTCAGCCCACCTCCCAGCTTCAGGCATTGCGAAATGGTGCATGGGGTTGCAATGCCGTTTCCTTTTGGCCCACCCATCCCACTGGTCATGCTGGCAGAGGAGTGGCCGGGCCAATCCTGAGTGGTGTTGTGATCTGGTCTGGCAGGTTAAAATGCCTACACTTTTTTTCATGTTATGTCATTTTAATCATTGTTTTTCATTTTATTTCATGTTATTTTGCATGTGCAAGAAATACGAGGCTGACTCACTCTAACTATGTGTCACCATGAACTGTTTTCTTTTAAATATAGAAGCCATGCAAATTACACATTTTAAGCCTTTGTGAAAGATTGGTCACAAAGTCAAGGCGAGGGGAGATTTTTCAAAAACACTCAGCACCAGCCAACCACTGAAGTCTGTATTAAAACTCCTATATTGCAATGGGAATATAGTTAGGCCACCAGCGACTGCTTAAATATATGAAATCTATCTGGACAGATATCATCAGAGGAAGAAAAAGAAGGAAGGACCAGATACAGACAGTAATTTTCCCCTTCTATTCTATAGAGTTAGTGATGATCACATTTATTTTATCCAATGTGTAAAATTTGTATTTTAATATTCAAACTTCCTGGAAAGAGACCATAAGTTGTACGTGGGTTCTGATTAAATAAATATTCCACCAGTGAGTTAATGTGTCTGCTACTTGTAATATTTGAGAGTTCCAACTTACTGTTGTCTGATTGTTTATTTTATATTTGTGGAATAGAAGTACAGTGGTTTAGTTTAAGGTATTCGTTTTCGTATGTTTGAGAATTACATTATGCCACGTGAGTGGCATTGTTCTGAGTAGTCTGACAGCATGTAATCTCAGCAAGATCTAAAGTGCCACCATCTAAAATCATTCAATTCCTATGGGGCTGTGTGCCAGGGTCAGAGATTTTGTAGTCTTGCAGATTTTCCTGACCAATTTTGTAGAATCATATAAAGAGAATGTGAATAGGCTTTGTGCAATTTTTCACAATCTGTCAAAATTCATTACTACACTTCAGCGGACTGCACCATGTGTCATCATAGTTTATAATGCTTTTCTGTAAGATTTAGCTACGACATTTATTATTTATCCTTTTTCATTATTAATTACTAATCTCTTGCTTCAACTCATTTCTAAATAATAGATGGATATGAATCTGTTCTAATTTTTTAAACTTATAAATGCAACATATATCACTGAAATTACTGTGAAGATATTTTGGTCTCTCTAAATGTTCACAGTTTTACTTGCTATTATCTGAACTACAGTTCCCAGAATCCTCTTATACCTAAAATGTCTGACCAGTCTAAAAAGCTGTGTCCCGTAGTTCTCATGTAAGGTTGTGATTCTCCAATGTCAAAATAATTGTTTTAGCCTTTTTAAAGAAAGGATTACTAGACTCAGTAACTGACACCTTACACTTGAGATTATATTATAGTGATCCTATGGGCTTTTTCCCACAACTAGATTGATCCTACAGGACATATTCATCCAAGAAGGAGGGACAGGGAATTAGTCAGTCTGGCGTCTTGGCTGACAGAGGACAAATGTGAGCTCACTTAAAACGTGAAAATGGGTCAACCCCAAGGAATCTCCCTCTCTGTGTTCCACCAGGGACTTCCACCAGAAATGTGCAGGACAGCCCCAATAAATAGATTAGAAATAATTTGGTGATTGCAAAATGCCAGGATCCAGGATGGGACTGGGGAAATGGCTTTAGAAGACCCATACGGACTGAGGTAGAGAATCTCCTAGTTAGGGAAGTTACATAGGAAGGTGACAGCTGGTAGAGTAGTGTCTGTGAAATCTATAGCAAGTTTATATGGAACTGAGAGCCAGTAACAAGCAAGCCACTTGTGGACATTAAGCAGGAGCCTTTAAGATGCAGTGGGAGGACATGCACCAAGAAGTGGTGTGGTGTGCAAAGCTGAATGGAGAATTGTGGCCAAATTAGACCAAAGCTAGGGTGAAGCAGTGTAGCAGAAGTTGGAAATAAGAGCTGCAAAGAAGGAGGATTGGGGGCTGATGTGCTTATTCAGAGAGAGGCCTACTCTTATAAGGTCTCCCTAGATCCACAGATTTAAAAAGAGACATTTGTTTGAATTATTATTATTTTAAAGACTTATTCAAAGTGACTCAGCAATATGAGAACTCTGGAAGAAACAAAGGAAAGTGCAGATGGGAATACGGATTACTGTTCATGGATAACATTTTTAGTGTACCTGAACAAGGTATTTAACAGAAATATTAAAAATTAGTTGACTGTACCTGAAAATATGTAAACTGGGAATGGTAGAGGTCTGGATAAATATGAAGTAGTTTCCAATTACAAGCAGCAGTTCAAATTTGTGAAGAGATGAGCTGATATATCCAGTAAAGCCCAAGCACCAGATCTTCAGAAGAGCTTCTAAGTCAAAGAGAACTGTAAAAGCAACCTAGGAGAATACATAAGAGGAAAAACAAGTGTTTCAATTACTGATTCAAATCATGGCTTTCTATGTCGGAGTTCACACCTTGCCAAGATTTGAAATGATATCTACTTGAGGATCGATATAGCAAAGGAAATAGCTGGAATAACATCCTGATGATATGTGCTGACTAGCCAAGCAAAGGAATAATGGACTAGACTCATCAAAATGGATGATAGGCATTTCTCATTTTTCTAATTTTTATGAACAAATGGCACTTATTTGTAAATTCTCAAACTTTGACTATAAACAGAGCATTCACAAAAATGATAGAATTCCTGTTTGTATACCATATAGCATACTTTCACAGACATGATAGAGCAAGTTGATATTTCTAAAGTGCTAATTTTCTGTAAAAAGAGATAATCACAAATTATCACAAACTATTTGTTACAATTAAAAAACAGATTAATAATAAAAACTATTCACATTTGAAAAACCATATACATATTTCCTTTCATTCATTGGGTCTAATGTTCTCCCAAGCTTGGCAAATTCTCAGTTGGCCTGAGCTGGTTGCAACTGGATCCCACTCAGATTAGCTTGATGGTTCTAAGCTATTTGAGATTACTTGTTGAACCTATAAACATATTAATATCAGCTCTTGTGGATGATCCTGTGCCTGGCCAACAAAGTTAAGTTTGAATTGCAGCTTATACCACAACCCCTTATATTTACTCGCTCATAGGTTTCAAATATATTCACAATATGAAATTCATAGTTTTTGGAGAGTATCAGACCAGTCCTTTAACCAATTTTGAGTGCTCTGTGTGGTGTCTCCCAAGAGAGAGAATTGGCCACTACAATATGATTAGATATTTGCACAATGCATAACAATGGTTGAACCAATTTTAAATATAACATAGATTGGACAGATCTAAGGAGCAAGCAAAGGTTGAAAGAGAATTGACTCAACAGTTATTGTTTTATGAACATTTAATTTTTTTCCCACACATGCACAAAAATAAACCAACAGAAGTGAGTAAGGAAAGAAGGGATGAGGGTATGATTGCCAATTTTGGTTGGACATATTCCTCGAGGTTTCATCACATGATATAATCTTAAAGATTAATCTTTAATTCCTGGAGACTCCAGAACAATCTTGGAGGATTGGCAACTCTAGATGAGGGTTAAAACAAATAAAATAAGGGAGTAATAAATCTGGTAAATTCTTCCATTTTTAAATGGAGATATAGGTAGGCAAGAAGTGTTCATAGGGGAGAGGGTGTGAGTTAGGAAGTGACAGGGGAAGACTTGAAGGCAGGGGCCAAAATGTGCAGTTCTTAAAAGGCCTTTTCTGAAATATTTACACAGTAAACTGCATAAGAGTTCACACTGAAGAGAAGGACCAGTTAATCCTAGATTTGCACCTTTAGCTCTGGGAGACTGAAATTTTTAACCCTGAAATTTAGACAACTTAGCTATCTGCTCTAGCTGAGGCTAGCCCCCTCTGCCTCTCCCCTCCCATTACTACGATGTATACATTTTCTCTCATTTTATTTGCAGACTTGCCACAGAAAATGCCTCTGGCTAAACACCCTCCATCCCCAGTTCCTCCCATGCCTTTTTGATTTATCAATGTATCCCGAGCCTCCTCCCAATAGACAGTAGAGGTAGGACAGAGAAAGGGATATTTGTCCTCCCCTCACCAGTTCTCTAGGCTGCAGGGGCATGAAAAGTTGTGCAGCGGTAAGAAAAAAAGTGGGTAAACTAACATAACCTCTATATTCCCCAAATGAGAAGTGGGAAAACTCCACTGACCCTTGACTACACTAGACATTGAATTAACAGGGAATACTTACATAGAACTAATATTTTCAAACATTAACAAATTGATGTTCAGAGGGTTCTCTGAGGTCAAATATTATTAATCTTCTTTTTACAAATGGGAAAAGTCAGACACAGAGGTTAATTGGCTTGTTGGTGAGCAGTATCACCAGCAGTATCTGCAACAGTTTTCCTAAAGTGTTTGAAATATTTATCAAACTTTAAAGTTCTTTGCATGATTAAATCAAACTAAGATGTCTTGCAGCACCCCAATGTTCTAAACCTTTTGTTTAGGCAAAGCAATAAAACCCAACTGAATACCCTACTGTGCAAGCACACACACACCTGCACACACCTCTCAGTCTTCATATCTTCAAAGATAATGACCAATTTTCCTTGACCTGTTCCTTTGTAGATATCATTGGATATACAAAACAAATCAAGTCTCAAAAAAAGGGTTTCAAATACAGTATGAACGAAACCTCTGTTTGAAACACACAGGGAAAGTATTTTAATCTGGGGTTAAAGAAAAAAAGGCCTTTGAGCAAAGAAGAGTCATACAAAATTTCAGCCCCAAAGGATTTGGGTGTGTGTGTGTGTGTGTGTGCGCACGCACTCCAGTTATGAAATACAGAAAAGTATTGGAATTCAACCTTACAGCAGTGGAGAAGCAACTCTAACATTCACACAATTCAGAATATATAGGTGTTGCATTAGGGACAAGATTAGCAAATATGATGTTAAATATATTTAAATTTATTCTACAAATGTGTAGGCAGGATGATTTGCATTTTACATCCTTGTCAGAGGACCTCAAACCACTAACACTGAAAAATTTATCAGATGGTTTGCATAGCATTTGGTTACACTTATACACCTGCCTTCCCACTGATAGAACTGGGCCTTTTCCCTTCATTGTAATTAATTACATAAGATTCAGAAGTCAAATACACAACATCTGACTTGAATTTTTTGTTAGGTATGCAATGCAATAATGTAGGTTTATATACAAATTTATACTCATACTGCTGCAGAGAGGGGACGAGGGTGAATCCATAGAAAAAACCATGGGGTGCCAGGCAGGGGCAGGCAACTGGTTAAACAAGTTGCTACCATCTGCTGTGCTGCCACATTTCCTTCTGTCAAAACACCTATGCATCCTCATGAGCCATGATAAAAAGTATGTGAGGCTCAGTTAGGAATGAAGCAGGGCCGGCTCCAGGCACCAGCAGAGGAAGCATGTGCCTGGGGCAGCACATGCTAAGGCTCCATCCATTCTTGGGGTGGCACAGTCCGAGTGGCCTTTTTTTCTTTTTTTTTGCTTGGGGCGGCAAAAATGGTAGAGCCGGCCCTGGAAAGAAGCCAAAGAGGAGCCACATGAGATGGCATGCTTCCCTGTAGGTTGCAGGGTGCTAATGCTGCTTCACGATGAGCAAATCTAGGGCCAATACCCAAGACTACCATCTAAGCTGGTTCTGCTGTGCTGCCCTGACTAGGTTGAGGGGAGTGTAGAGCTACCTGTGAACTTAGAGGAGAGTCCTTCTGAGTTGTATCAATGAAGTTAGGATCCCAGATCTTTGGCCCTTCTCTCCCTTTTCAGTTTCCATATTCTGTTTAATCTTCACTTTGGCAAGAGGGATAGGGACTTTCTCAGAACTGTATTGATACAAGGACATAGATTCATTGCAAAGGACACTGCCATGTGAGATGGTAGCAGAAAAAAACTGTTTAACCCTGTTCATGTCTACAGAGTGTAGGCCACTGCTTTTCAGGATTCTTAATGCTCTTCACTAAGGCTTCAATCCTGAAACCTATCATAATGGAGAAGACTTCTTCTTTTCTGTCTGTCTTGGTTTTTTCTACAGCACACCCTCCTACTATCTAACCAATGAACACATATAATTAAATCTTTATGGTGGTGTCCACCATGGAGTTGCTCTTCACCCTTCCCTGGTGCTAGGAAGCTATACTTGGTTGGGTTTTTTGTTTTTCTGTTTCTTTTTTCTCTCACCAGACTGCTTTTACTGATTCTATAAGGTCAATATATTCAAATTTAAATAACTTTCTGATTATCTCAATCTGACTATGAATACTATTTATTTTGGTACAATGGGCTGATAAATACATTTGTAATGTACCTTAAGCTTTGCAAATAGTTGGGTGTATTGAAATATGTAATAAGTGGAATCTGGGTTTAGAATTTACATCCTTCCCTCCTCCCCCGCACTGCTTTAACTCTTAAGAGTCTCCTTGTTTCTAGAGCTATCTGTCCTCTAGTTTCCATAAAGGAAGCAGGCTTCCTTCCTGTAGCTGAGCATATGAAATACTCCAGGCTAGGCTTGCCTGCTGAATTTAAATAGATAGATTATTCCAAAATTGAACTTTTGAGACTATATTATTTTAGGGATTTTAATGAACGTGATAGACTTTCCACTTATCTACAACTTCCTAGTACTATTGCTGGGCATTGGTGAACCTGAAGTGCCAAGTGGACTTTGCCAAGTCCTGTCAAAACCTGTGAGAGCTGCTGCCTAGTCAGATACACAAAAGGAAAGAGCGAGAGAGAGCTAGAGAAGAAAGATGAAAAGGACTTGACTGACAACTGGAGGTGCAGCTCATTCATCTTGTTTGTTTCTTCTGAGTTTTTTGGACATGTTTGGGTGATTATCTCATTGTACACCCTATGACGGGGTATTTAAGGCCTTGTCTGCCTGCTGCTGGAGACATTGCAGAGGAGGACAGCCGTATTGAGTCTGGCCATTAGGCCACTCAGCCCTGACAGGGAGGGCAGCCCTATTGACTCTGGCCACAAGGCCATCATGCAGCCCTGCAAGGGAGGGCCACTTATTGACTCTGGCCATTAGACCATACTGCTCTGAGGCTCAGGATGTAGGCCACTGTAGGCTTAGGGTGTAGGCTGTAGTGCCGTTCCCCCATCCCGTAAGTGTGATAGGTGTACCAGCCCCATGACAGATCACTACATCCCAGATTTTAAAGAGAACCTTTTTAGCACTGAATAATGAAAAAGTAAATATAACATGCATACAGTGCCCTCCACAGAAATACACATGTAGTATGACAATAGACAGCATTATTATTTGTATCACAGTAGTGCTTGGAGGACCTTACCAAGATCAGGATACCACTCTGCTAGGCATTGTACTGAAAATTAGAGACAGTCCCTCCCCTCAACAAAACTTACAACCTGAGGCTCTGATCCTGTGTTAATTGCAGGATCAGGGCCTAAACAGACAAAGAAAGTATTATTATCCCCATTTACAGACCTGACTAAGGTCACACCAAAATCTGTAGCAGAACTAGGATGCAAACCTAAATCTCCTTAGTCCCAGTCCAGTGCCTTAATCACAAGACCATTCTCCCTCATATGCATATGTTTTTTTTTTCATATGTGGACATATACAGAGAAAATTTTCATTACTAGGACAATCAACGAAAACTGCACCAACTCCAGTGCAGTACATTCTAGTAAAAACACATTTTTTATTCAAAAGCTTGTTTAAAATGCCTGAAGTGAAAGGACTTGACAGCTTCCCTTTAATACCATTGTTTAAAAATATGAAAATGTCAAGTCATATCAGTTATGTTATTGACTCTGACCTCTGGATTCTGTTTATTGTGTGCTGAACTACAGTACAGTCTTGAAATGTGCTGCGATTGGGATTTTTGGTACATTCCATATTTATCACTGATTAGTCTGAAATATATTGCTCTGCTATGGGAAGGGGATTCATTTAGAAGGAAAAATTTTGAATCAGCTATAATAATGATGGAAAGCTAACATTATTCCACCTTTCTTAAAACAATTTTGTAAATATAAAACCTTTGCAAATACAAACTCCTCTCACCCCCCCATTTTTAGTAGGTTTATTATGGAAATCATTGAAACCTTGTTAAATAAAATATCATCCTTACAATTTCAATTTTACTGAATAGATAAACACACTTTGGCATAGACACTCTCCTAGAGAACGGATCTTGCTGAGGAGTTAAATGTTAGGATTTCTTTGAGTCAATTTAACGGCATTTGTATGTAAAATATAGGGCCATATTGTAACTTCCCCAGTGGCTGTGGGCTCCAGACACAGTAAATATGGCCTCCAACATAGGGGAACCCAGGGATGTCCAAGGAAAGGAACATTCAACTCTAGAGAGACACTGTCCTCTTCCATGATGGCTTTGGAGGTGCGTGTCTCCCACTTGTTGATAGTTTGGCTCCCTATGGCGCTTTTTTGCCATTGGCCACCATTGTCAGTTTGAAGAGAGGGGACAGAATAAGTTAATGTCTCTAGCTGTACTAACTTTTACTTGTGTGAGCAGTGGCTCCAATTCAGGAAAGCATCCCTAATTGGGAAAGGTGATTAGATATATGTTTAGTGACGTGGACTAAAGGCCATATTTAAAGTTAAGCACATGCCTCTATGCTTTCTGAAATAGGATGGACTTAAGAACAAAGTGAGAAGTGCCAAAAGCCAAGCAGAATTCAACCTTGCGAAAAATGATAAGTTGGGAAATGGGATACCGGGAGGAAGCACAAGCAGGAGAATGCAGGAGGGGAGGACTCCTGTCTCAGACCGAGAAAGCGTGACAATCAGCAAGTTATCTTAAGTGCCTATACACAAATGCAAGAAGCATGGGAAACAAGCAGGGAGAACTGGAAGTACTGGCACAGTCAAGGAACTATGATGTGATTGGAATAACAGAGACTTGGTGGGATAACTCACATGACTGGAGTACTGTCATGGATGGATATAAACTGTTCAGGAACGACAGGCAGGGCAGAAAAGGTGGGGGAGTTGCATCGTATGTAAGAGAGCAGTATGACTGCTCAGAGCTCTGATATGAAACTGCAAAAAAACCTGAGAGTCTCTGGATTAAGTTTATAAATGTGAGCAACAAGGGTGATGTCATAGTGGGAGTCTGCTATAGACCACCAGACCAGGGGAATGAGGTGGACGAGGTTTTTTCGGGCAACTAGCAGAAGTTACTAGATTGCAGGCCCTGGTTCTCATGGGAGACTTTAATCACCCTGATATCTGCTGGGAGAGCAATACAGCGGTGCACAGACAATCCAGGAAGTTTTTGGAAAGTGTAGGGGACAATTTCCTGGTGCAAGTGCTGGAGGAACCAACTAGGGGCAGAGCTCTTCTTGACCTGCTGCTCACAAACAGAGAAGAGTTAGTAGGGGAAGCAAAAGTGGATGGCAACCTGGGAGGCAGTGACCATGAGATGATCGAGTTCAGGATCCTGACACAAGGAAGAAAGGAGAGCAGCAGAATACGGACCCTGGACTTTAGAAAAGCAGACTGACTCCCTCAGGGAGCTGATGGGCAGGATCCCCTGGGAAAATATAATAAGGGGGAAAGGACTCCAGGAGAGCTGGCTGTTTTTAAAAGAATCCTTATTAAGGCTGCAGGAAAAAAACATCCCGATGTGTAGGAAGAATAGTAAATATGGCAGGCGACCAGCTTGGCTTAACAGTGAAATCCTTGCTGATCTTAAACACAAAAAAGAAGCTTACAAGAAGTGGAAGATTGGACAAATGACCAGGGAGGAGTATACAAATATTGTTCAGGCATGCAGGAGTGAAATCAGGAAGGCCAAATCACACTTGCAGTTGCAGCTAGCAAGAGATGTTAAGAGTAACAAGAAGGGTTTCTTCAGGTATGTTAGCAACAAGAAGAAAGTCAAGGAAAGTGTGGGCCCCTTACTGAATGAGGGAGGCAACCCAGTGACAGAGGATGTGGAAAAAGCTAATGTATTCAATGATTTTTTGCCTCTGTCTTCACAAACAAGGTCAGCTCCCAGACTGCTGCACTGGGCAGCACAGTATGGGGACAGGGTGACCAGCCCTCTGTGGAGAAAGAAGTGGTTCGGGACTATTTAGAAAAACTGGACGAGCACAAGTCCATGGGGCTGGATGCGCTGCATCCAAGGGTGCTAAAGGAGTTGGCGGATGTGATTGCAGAGCCATTGGCCGTTATCTTTGAAAACTCATGGCTAACGGGGGAGGTCCCGGATGACTGGAAAAAAGGTACTGTCGTGCCCATCTTTAAAAAAGGGAAGAAGGAAGATCCGGGGAACTACAGGCCAGTCAGCCTTACCTCAGTCCCTGGAAAAATCATGAAGCAGGTCCTCAAGGAATCAGTTCTGAAGCACTTAGAGGAGAGGAAAGTGATCAGGAACAGTCAGCCTGCCACATTCATCCCACGAAAGGAGCACTAGAGAAGTCCTCCAAGCAGCCAATCAGAGTGGCTGCAGGGGAAGCAGCCAATCAGGGCCCAGGAGGGCCATATAAAAGGAGCTTCAGAGTCAGAGACAGTCAGTTCCTTGTTGGAGCTAGAGGAGTGCAGCTTGTGCTCCTGGCTGGCCAAAGCGAATGGCAGCACCATTGAGTGAAGAAGAGATCCTCGCTGGCTGCTGGGCCTGAACTTAGATGAGCCTTGAAGTAAGGATGAAGCTTTGGTGAAGTCTGGGGCTGCGGGGAACTGGCCCAGGGAATTGAAAGCAGTGTAGTGCAAGGTTCTGAGGCTTGTGATGTGCAGGAAGTCAGACTAATTGATCATGATCGTCCCTTCTGGCCTTAAAGTCTGAGTCTGCAATGTTAAATGCTTTTCTAAATTGGGACCAACGATTGCAGACTGACCACTCCCCAGTGCAGGTCCTACCTACACTGATACCACTATTCCCAGTAAAGGCACAAGACATTTGGCTCTGAGATTGTTGGGTACGAAAGGCTCAGGGATGAGGGTGAACAATGCTGCCTTGGCTCCTCTCCACTATCCACTCTTTCAGGAGGGAGAAGAATTGTTCTTCTTAACCTCTGAAGATAGGACAAGAAGCAATGGGCTTAAATTGCCAAGATGGTTTAGGTTGGGCATTAGGAAAAACTTCCTAACTGTCAGGATGGTTAAGTACTGGAATAAATTGCCTAGAGAGGTTGTGGAATCTCCATCATTGGTAATTTTTAAGACCAGATTGGACAAATGCCTGTCAGGGATGGTCTAGATAATACTTAGTCCTGCCATGAGTGCAGGGGACTGGACTAGATGACCTCTCAAGGTCTCTTCCAGTCTTACGACTCTATGATTCTACAACAGAATGCCAGCAGCATTAAAATATTTATCCAGGCAGCTAAAAAACAGCTCCTTTTCACCCTTTCATCATTCCAAGAGCAGAGCTTCAGCCCTCTCTAAAACCCCTATTGAATATTTTTTTCTGCATCATGCCCGCAACATCACCAAATTCAGGCTATTTTGAGTACTGTTCAGGCTATACTTAAGAACAAGATTACAATTAAGTATGTGCTTAAGAGCTTTCCTGAATAGGGATGCTTTCCAGAAAAAGGCCTGTATTTTACAAGGTATGTTTATTTGGTTTGAAATAAAAACAAGCTAAATTCTTTGGTCTGCACTCCTGTTGATAAAAAAGCAACTTATCAGCCATGCATTGCCTGAAGAGGTTGTACTCAAGCCTCAGTTCATTACCACTGACATTTTGTTTGAGGAAATTACCTTTCAGAAGGCTGTTGTCTTTTTTTTTTAAAGGGCTGTCAGCCATTGTCAGACAGAGGAACTTGAACAATTTGCAAAAAAATCTCAGAATGCTTAAGGGAATAAAGAAATGACAAGTTGCTTGACATTCACATAGTTTGTCTACTTTTTTCGTCTTGAAAACTATCTGGATAGCAAGCCCAGTAAACTCACCTCAGCTAGGTAAAATTCATCATGCTGTCTTCTGAAAGTCTCTCCTTTGTAGTAATTACTAGCAGCGACAATGACATCTACTGCCACCATGCTCAGTATGAACATATGAAATATTGATGACCTCATCAGTTTCTGTAGAGGAAAAAACCACAAACAGACAAGTAGTATTTTCTATTAAAGTAGTAAAACTTTATAATTGAAATGATTCATACACAACAATTTATTATATTTTTATAACTTGCACTGTCACAATAGTATGTTATGCAAAGCTTCATAAACTAACTGTAAATTACTATTTATCTTATAGTCAAATATATCATTTTACTCAAACTGGTTTATATGCAATATCATTTTTTTTCAATTATTTCCACATCAACTTTTATAAAAGTTTCATTGTTTACTATTTCCATTATTTCTAAGATGCTTTTAAAATGCTTAGCTATATTTATTCTAGCCATTTTTCCCTTTGTGAAACATTCTTTATGATTTTAATATAGCTGTAACTGTTTCCTTGTTTAGGTGCCAGCATTATCAATATATGTCAGCATAGCTCAAAGGATACTAGTTACTACAACATGCCTAGAGTGACCAAATATCCCGATTTTATAAGGACAATCCTGATTTTTGGGTCTTTTTCTTATATAGGCTCCTGTTACCACCCCTCCCCCCCAACCCCCGTCTCGTTTTTTCGCATTTGCTGCTGGTCACCTAAAAATGCCCAGCAGAGACAGAGCAGATATTCTGTAGTCCCTTTGGGTTAGTCTGTAACCTTGCTCTCTTCCATGAGTAAAGGTGACACAACTTATTTCCCTTTCTCTCTTCTTGGCCAGTTCCTTGCACTTCTCCCCACAACAGGAGCCACAAGCTGAGAAAGCATGGACACGGGAGTACGTGAGGGCCCTTACTTCATCTTACTCACCAGTGCAGCTGAATAAAGACTGTGACAATCTAGGCCTTTGCTTTTCAGAAGAATTAGACAGTTTTAATTCCTAGACACTTTCAGATTGATGAAGCAGTAGATTCTGAAGCTGGATTTAGAATGCATAGGGCCTTTCCCCACAACTTTTACAATACTGAAGTTACAAATTGGACCCAAACTACTTCTCCTAAAAGTTTCAACATGTTTGAGCTAAAGTTAAGAGATTAAAGACAAATGTACTTTAAAAGACCATGTTGCTCAATTCCTGTTGTTTTCAATGAGAGCTGAAGATGCTTAGTACCTTCCATGATAAATTCCTTCAGTACCAAAAGATGGAATTATGGCTGCAGTTGAGCAATAAATTTATTGCTGCCTATAAAATTCAAATTAAATAGCCAAATATACTGATGTATATATTAAATCACTCACAGACCATTCACATATCCTTGCATGCACAATCACTTGAGCGTGCAGTTATTACACTATTACTTTTCCCCACAAACTGTGGAATTTATACTTGTAAAACTTATTTGCACAAACTAGCAACTCATCATGTTACTGTACATTGTATTAACACAAACAAGTTGATTCAATTTCTCCCCAAATTTGTTTCTAAAAGTAGCCAGTACAGAATTTCAGGTATAAATCCTCACTATATAGAACAAAACCTGCTAGCCTTCCCTACCTTCTTTTAAAAATGTCACATGGCTGGATTTAACGTACTTAAAAAACAGGTGGCCCAAAATCATTCTACAGCTACGCTTTTTCCTAATGTACCCCTGCCTCAGTATCTTTCTACCTCAGCTCTGGGTCCCTTAAATGAAACCTCCACACCCCTTCTTGAGGATGGATTTATTAAAATAACAAAACCAATCTCAAAATCAAAATCTTCAGCACAGCCAGCCAGTAAAGGGAGTCACAAAGGAGCCAGAGGCTGCACTAAGGCAGGAGCAGCAGGCCTAGGGGACTAGAGCAGAAGCTGGCTGCAAAGGAAAGGCCAGGTAGCTTCAGCCTGAGAGCTGGGACTGAAAGCTGAGCGCTGGATGGGGATAGGGAAGCTGTAGCCATAGCAGGTTGATGGTGCACAGCACAATGCCCAGCAAACAGGAGGCATGGGGGCAATTGCATGTGCACAGGAGGGAGATGGTGCCAGGAAAATGGTACAGCCCCCTTGCTACTTTTATACCCCTGTTCTGGACTGCCACTTGGGGCTGGGTTGGGAACTGTTGGTTTGATCTTTTATTGTCACCAACTTTTTGTGCCTAGATATTTGTGCATTTTAGTTTCTGGCAGTCCTACTAATACAACCACTACTTACTCAGAATTAGAAAGCGCTAATGGGACCATTAACGGACTATACACCATAGAGTTTAGTGCCTGTGTTGCCCCTTTTCAACTAGAGCGGTTTGTCACAGTTTGGAATACTGGGGATGTTCATGCTGGAAGTAGAAATTCCTGGGGTCTGATATTTTCTTTGTTGCAATCTTGTTTATTTACAAGGAATGTACGAAGTCCCCTGTCTCCGACCACAGAGGGAAACAAGAACAAAAGGAGCAGTTTCTTAGCTTACAGCCCTCAAGACTCTTTAGCTAACACCAGACCGAAAAGTTTTCTCTCCAGCATTTTCCAAGATCACACTATGCTTACAGGCTCCTGCTTGGCTTTTTCTCTCTCTTTCTCTCTCTCTGTACTTGTTGGTTCTCAGTTTTTAGCTATATATTTTGTACACTGGTATATGACTGATGTAGTATCGTACTATATTAATTTGATTTAATAAATACATGATTAACATATAGACAACATAAATTTAGTGTACCTGAACCAATTATATATTTTTATATATTTTATGTTACAATTATATATAGATAATATATTTTACAAAATATATGGATACATATACAATAAATATATTTTTTAATAACCCATATTTATTTGCCCAGACTTGACCACTATAGCTAAGGTTGCAAAACAGGATCAGTTACAATGTCTTGCCTTCATACTCTTATCTCTGTGAAAAATTCATCTTCAGGGCAACACAATCACACATGGGGGCAGATCCAGTTAATGGGCCCGTGGCAATTATCCCAGATGAACATTCATTTCTTGGTCTCTGTCCAAATAAGAATTCATTGTGTTTGTACAGTTTAGCACTGTGGAGGCCTGGTCTATGACTGGTGCTCCTCAGTGCTATCACGATACAAACCTACTACAAATATAATAATAAATATTATTAAAACTATTTAGAAAGTTTGAAAAAAATCCTTTCAGCAGTTTGTGTTCAGCAGTATTGGGGGAAAAAGTTCTCAATTTTAAACAAGTTATTGTCACTTTATTTCCCCTGCACAGCTAACTCAAAATTATCTGAACTCTAAAACACAGCATTAAACAGGTTTCCCACACAAAAATTTTAAACCAAAATGTTTGGAAAGTTTGGTTTGAAATATTTTGCTCAAAATTTTTTGAGGTAAATTTCAAATGGAACGTCAATGGCAGTTAGGCACCTGTCACTTCTGTCTTCATATACAGTGTAGTTGTAGCTGTGTCAGTCCTAAAGTATTAGACTGACAAGGCGGGTCAGGTAATATCATTTATTAGACCAAATTCTGTTGGTGAGAAAGACAAGCTTTCAAGTCACACAGAGCTCTTCTTCAGGTCTGTGAAAGGAATTCCTCCCAGTGTCAAAACAATACACAAGGTATAACAGATTGTTTAGCACAAGTAGTTAGCACATATTGTAAGGGACCATTCAAGGTAGAAATTATTAGAGGGGTAGCCATGTTAGTCTGGATCTGTAAAAAGCGACAAAGGGTCCTGTGGTACCTTACAGACTAACAGACGTATTGGAGCATAAGGTCCACAGGACCCTTTGTTGCTTTATTCAAGGTATAAGGTGCCGCAGGACCCTTTGTTGCTTTATTCAAGGTAGAGTGGCCCATTAACATCTCTGCAGTCAGAGGGCAAAAAGAGGGGGTATCTTCATCCTCTTAAAGGCTCTCTGGAACACTCCCACACTAACATCAACTCCCCAGACACCACAATCAGCTTCAACCTACTGACAACATACATAAAAAAGGCATGGATCAGCACACCTACCTTTATAGATCCAGCAACCACCTTAAACACACCAAGAAATCTGTTATCGACAGCCAGGCACTCAGACACCACAGAATATGCTTTGAGGAGAAAGTCTGGGATATATACCTTAAAATGGCCTTCACCAAACAAGAACACTCCACCAGAGAAGTAGATCACATAATGCAATAGGTCACTCAAATAACCTGAGAGAACCTGCTTCAATACAGAAGTAAAACCCCCTCTGAAGTGACCACACCTCTAGTTGTCACCTACCGCTCCATCTTGGAAACCATACGGGGTATCATCAAACAACTTCAACGCTACTCAATGGGGGCCCTATCCTGAATGAAATATTTCATGAACCCCACTTCTGGCCTTTAAACAATCCCCCAACCTCTTCATCAGAAGCAAACTCCCTACAGAACAGGACCCAGCAACTAGAAGTGGCACCAGACCCTGCAAGAACAACAGATGCAAAATCCGTAGACATATCTCCACTGCTACAATGATCAGCACATCTTTCAAGATTCATGGATCCAGGGGTGAAAGTAGGTCAGTGAAGGCTGGTACAGAGTACTGGTAAGAAGCCAGTACTGACCTGTATGCAGCTGACGGATAGGGGATGGGGTTAAAGTGCTGCCATGGCAAAGTACCCTCCTTGCTGCCTCTTTTGTCTGCTCCCCCCCCGTCGTCTGCCCTGCTAGAAGGGGGGCAAAAGCGGCAGCTGCCCCAGGGCCAGCGATTTAAAAGGGCCTGGGGCTCCCAGCCACCACCACCACTACTGGCAGCAGCCAGACCCCTGGGTGGTGTGGGCCAGGCAGCGCGAATAGGCTGGCTGGGTTTGGCTGACCCCCAGCCCTGCCCCTTCTGGGGGCCAAGAGCTGGCCCTTGTACCAGTAAGAGATTAATATAACTTTCACCCCTGCATGGATCCTACACATGCCTATCACAACATGTGGTGTACCTCATCCAGTGCACTAAATGCCCCAATGACAACTATGTGGATGACACCAGACAATCACTATGCTGTCAAATGAACTTGCACAGGAAAATGATAAAGACAAAAACTCTGTATCACCTGTGGGTGAACACTTCTTTCACAAAGCAATCACTCTACATCTGACCTGCCAGTTCTCATCCTCAAAGGAAACTTCTTACACAACACTTTCATAAGATGAAGCTTAAATTATTTGGTCTGTTTGACACAAAAAACCATGAACTGAACAAAGACACTGGATTTATGGTTTATTACAACTATCTGTAACCCACTAACACCCTCTTTTTGTCCTGTGACTGCAGAGGTGTTAATTAGCCACTGTACCTTGAATGGTCCCTTACAATATATGCAAACTACTTTTGATTAAAAAATGGTTACTAACCTTTCTGTAACTCTTGTTCTTCAAGATTTGCTGCTCCAGTATAGGTGTGCATGTGTCATGTGCACAGTTGCTGGAAGTCATTTTTCCCCTAGTGGTACCTATTGTGTCGGTCCATCCACTGGCCACTGAGGAAGAATCTGCCATTGGCCCAAACTGCACACTGGCAGGACAAGTCCTTGGGTCTCATCTGTGAGGTGTGTGAGATGCTTTAGATCCATTCCCTCATGAGGCATATGATTCTACCTGTGATTTGGAGCCAGAGGACCTGCTCGTAGGTGATCAGGGTGGTCCTGTACCCCAGGATGCTGAGTGACTTTGCCTAGATAAGAAGTGGTGTCTCCAAGGAGAGTGGTGCTGTGATAAATAATGGACCCTCCATGGGTAATGTTGTCGTGATGGAGAGCAGCGCCCCGACGACAAGCAGTACCGTGATTGTGACACTTCAGCAGGAAGCAGCATGGGGACTGTGATCAGTGCCTAGAGTGTGACTGGTGATGGAAATGAGACCAGTGGTGGGACTGCAACCAGCGTTTAAGTGGGGTGCTGCATCGCTGTGGTGTGTGTGGTCTCAGTGTTGAATCTCACAATGATGAGCGGAAAGGAGGGCTTGCCTAGGACTGGTGCTTGCCCTGTTGTGGCCGGACCCTGTGGTGCCTGGTTCATCCCCTGCAGGCTTTGTCTCAGGGATGGTAGTGCCAGGAGATTCAAGAGGCTTTGCGCTGTCTCATACACCTCTGGTGTCTATGGTGGTGCCAGGGTCATGTCACCCTCTTGGCTCACCCTATGCGGGGAGTCCCTCAGGGCCGGACTCAAAGATTCCCCTGATGGGGCCAGAGTCAACGGTGCCGGTTGAGTCACCTCCGATCGAGAGTGATCTGCCATAGATCGCACTCTCTCAGTCATTTTTGAGGGGGAACGTCCCCAATCAGACTTCAGCCGCTTCTTCAGCACCGGTGATGGGGATTGGTGCTGTCCCATCAAGTGCCGCCTTCCTGGGGGCCGGAGAAGTGTGCCGGTGTCAGAAGGACAGTGCCTGGGAGCCCAAGCCACGCTGGGCGTCCTGAACAAACACCAGCACTCTCCTGGTAGAGGAGGTGCTCGGTTCCGGATCTGGTTGCCGCTCTGAAGAGGGATTGAGTGCCTTCTCCATAAGTATGAACTTCAATTGATTGTCTCTCTCTTTTTTGTCCTCGGTTTGAAGTTCCCACAGATTCAGCATGTATCTTGAATCTTACCCTCTCCCAAGCACTTTAAACAGCTCTCATGAGGGTCACTAACTGGCATCTGCTTGTAGCATGCCCCACACTGTTTGAAGCCCTGGGACCAAGGCATGCCCCGGGGCTTGAGTAGGAAAGCCCCACAGGGCAGGTGCTTACCAGCTATTAACTACTAACTATCACTCTACTTATGCTAATGAACTATTTACAATTATCTACACTCTGTTTACAGGAAGAAGACCACTACAAGAATAACTTGTTGAGCAAGAGAAGCATTCCAGTGACTGCCACAGACAGAAAGAAAGAATGGAGGAGGGGGCGAGCTGGCAGGTGCCAGTACACCACGCTATGGAGGCACCACTCCAGGAGGCACCAGAGACGACCCAATGAATACCACTAGGGGAAAAAAGGACATGACATAAAATTATTCTTATAGAAAAAGTAAAATAAAATAGGGTAAATTAATTTCTGCTATAATTCCACTGACTTCATCAAAGTTACAGAGGATGAATTTGGCCAAGTGCGTTGTATATTGTAACGAATCACACTTCTCCTGATATCTATTCACTTAGGTTCTTACGTGGTCCCGATCAGTGTATTATCTAAATGCTTCCCAGCTATAAGTATTTTATTCTTACACACCCGTGTAAAATAGGGAGAGACTATTATTCCCATTTTATAGATGGGAACTGAGGCACAAAGTGAGCAAGTGACACACAGGAAGTGACTCACACAGGAATTAAACCCAAGTTTCCTGGCTTCAAGGCCAGCTATTTAACCACTAGGGTCTTTAACCATTCTCCCTCACTGCCCCCATCTCATGTAAGGAAGCTGACACTCCCAGATGAAAATATGTTTAGCTTTCAAAGCCATGCAATCCCATACATTGCACAGTGTGTGCACTTATTGAGGAAAAAGATTAATCTACTGTACACGGCTAAAAATATTTTAGCTTTCCGTTAGAGAGCTATTGAACAGCTTGAGTTAGGGATCAGCTTGCAGAACAGGGGAGGAATAAACATACAAATGATCTCCCTACTCCCACACACTACGTTACCAGTCAGTCATTAGTCCAGCCCTGGCAGTGAAGAAACTCCCCGCATTTCATCCAAAAGATAGCTGAGACAGGGTAGCAACCCAGCTTTTAAAGATTTCTGTTCTTTTTAATAGTTCTTTAAGGTGGGGTTCCCCCTCTGGTTAGCTGAAAAAGTTTGATTGCTCTTGTGTTCTCCCACTGGAACGGTCTGACAACTGTAGCATGAAGGAATAGTTTTCTTTTCTCCTCCGTTAGTATTTGGATAGAGAGGGAACAGTAAAGTCTTCAGACTGATAAAACCCCTTTCCCTTGCTAAACTCTTTAAGAAATCCCTTTAATTTTTTTCTCTGTCTGAATGTCAGCCAGCTAATTAAGAGCACAGCTCTGTGTTAGGATGCAATTAACACAGGCAGAAGTCATGCTCACAAGCTCAGTGGCCTCATGTAAGGGAAGAGGCAGTCTTGGGAGATCATGCGGATAAGTCATGAGCTGCTAATGAAGAAGAAACAGTCCCTCAGAATGGCAGTAGTCACAGGTAAGGCTTTTTTCTAGACTTGATCCTTAAGTATTTTTAATTCTCTACTGTAGCAATTATAAAACTACTGTAAGTAGTTTCATATCATTCGAATGACAATTTAATGTCTCCATAGATTTTAATCTCACAGTAAAATTTCCCTTGTTAAAAAATCAGAATCCATAGACGCCCAGTATATCAAACAATAAAAGATTGTGCCTTTATGGGTCTAAGAAAGTAGCAAAGATTTATTCATAAATTATGCAGCTCAGATTAACTGTTGATACTGAATCCTTTGCACAACTCATGAAAATCTTGTTCCCAGAAACCAAGAAAATACGCACAATACATAGAAAAAACATTGCCAAAAAGATGTTTGGCACAAGTACAGAAGTATCTTTTCCAGACAGCCTTCTCCCACCCACCATCCTCGGCAAACAAGGCCAGCCTCCTGCCCTCTTTGTCCATTTCTACCACAGATGTCTTCATGACTTCTTTCATACCACCTCTACCCATGAACAGGTAGATTTTCCGTGATACAAATAAATAGGAGTCAGACACACAACTTCCATTGACTTTCAACAGGAACTGGATAGATAACTGACCTTTATATCTTTGAAAATTTGCCTCAGCGTGTCTTCCTGAAACTGTTTCAACAGCCCAGCTTCCTGTAGTGGGGTGGTTACCCACTCCTGCCCTGAGGGTTTTAAAAGCAGCCCTGCAGAGGGCTGCAGCTTTAAAAGCCTGGGCTGATTGGGGGAAAGTAGGCTCAGCTGTGGCCATGCCTCAATGAGGCCTAGCTGGCCCCTATAAAAGCCTATGAGCCAGAGGCCCAGGCAGTCTCTCTCTGGCTGTAGAGAGAGATGGGCCTGGCTGCAGGGAGTGAGAGACAGGGTACCTGAGTGGAGCAGTGCTGGGGAGAGGCAGCGGAGCTGGGGCGCTCCAGCCTGGAAAGCCCCAGGCTGTGACCTAGCATGAGGCCAATAGGTGCTGGGAGTTGCAGAGCACAGCCAGGGGTAGTCCAAGGCAGCAGGTCCAAACCCAACCTTGCCAGTGATGAGTAGGCTGATACTGCAGTTGGCCCCAGGGCGTGGGCAGATGATGATTGGCAGTAGTTTTATACTGAGGTGAGGTGGGGATAGTGGGTGGGGGTTTCCCAGGGAGGGGAAACCCTGAGAGAAAGGGGTTACTGCCAGTGGGCAACACCCTAATTAAAGGGGCACTGTGGTCCAGGGAGGGACATGGGAGCCAGAGGACAGGCAGATGACCAGCCTGCAGAGGGCGCTCCGGAGCTGGAATAAGCTAATTCCCAGATGTCACCAGTAGGAGGCGCCCTAGGGGTGAGTCCGCATGTCTACATTCCCCTGATTCAAATCCCCATTCAAACCCAATACCATTGAAATGTCAATTTATACAAAGTGAATAAACCATGAAGATCATACTTTATTAGAGATTTACTTTGTGTGTGTTATTTTTATGCTATTGTAGTAATGACCAAAATATGCAGGGTACTTTCCAAGCATGAGGAAGAAACAATCTCTACTCCAAAGAGCTCCCAAGATAAAAAGGTGTAAATTAAAACATGTAAGCAACGGGGCTTATTCTCCCACTCTTACTTATGCTGAGCAGTACCTTAGCCCCAAATCCCTAAGGGAATCCTCAAATTTAATAGCACTGCTTGAGGAGCAAGGTATTACTTAACTTGGGTAAGAAAGACAGAATTGTGCCCTTTATTAATTAAATACATTCAATTTCCCTCCCTTTCCATCCTCCACAGTTCAAACCATCCTCCCAAACACCAAACCCAGCTGCAGTTTCAAGGTCCTTACTCCCTTCCCGCCTCACCAATAAGCAATTCCCTCACAGGTAGATAACAATGAAAGCTAGTTTCTTATACATATCACAGAAGAAGTGGATCTTCAGCAGGGAATTCAGTCCCAGTGCTTAAGATGAGGAAAGCATTTAAGTCCTATGAGACAAATGCAGGTGTTTTGATGACAGTTTCAGAAATGAGGAGCTGAAACTGCTTACAATGGTCTGGTGGACTGGAGAGCTAATGACATCTGCTGTGAAGAAGACCTTGAAGCATTTCTTCTGCTTCCTTCAAGCCCATGGGGGAAAGAAGACATGGGGAGAGGAAGGTCAAATATATATTGTCTTTGACAGTGACAACTTATGTGTGCATGAAGCATACTTTTTAATCCCAGTTACCTTAAATGCAATTATGCAAGAATGTATTATTATTATAAGGCCTGAGGAAAATGCAATATTTATTTTCAAATTTAAAAAAAACATTAAAGGAGTACTATTACAAGATAGGGAGTTGGGACAATTTTCTTCAACTGTTAGGATTTTAAAGAAATGGAAGACAAAAGGGTGAGAAAGACAAGCGGCAGGTCAGTGCTTCAGAGGTCAGTTGGCATGTGAAAATAGCAGAATCTGAAGAAGGAGCACTAAGCTGCACCGTGTAGCAGCACACGGTCCCCTCCTTGGGTTAACTTCTGTTAATAGTTCAAATGGCATACAAACTCCAAGAATGGGCATCTCTGGAGGCAACTTCATGAGGGAGAAACATTTTTGTTTAGTTTTCTCCTATTAAACTATGCTATTGTTTGTTTTTGGCAACTTGTAAAATAAAGAGAGAAAAAACAGCCCTATATGGAAGAGTTTTTAACTCAGCTATACCTATCTATTATAGATAGATGTGATATCTTGAAATCTTTGGGAAGAATGGGGTAAATTACATTGTACATAACCTCCTGTGGGACTGAGCTATTTATAAAGTGCGTAGTATTTGATCAGTGTTACACCTGGTTGAATACTCTGATTATTTGGCAACCCCCTGTGGCATCATGCCTCAAATTCCTCATAGAGGTATGCTTATGATATGATTATGGCATAACAAAGATGTATTTTGTGCAAGATAAGGCATGTGAGATATCATTGGAAAGGTTATGATTTACTGATATGATTATTATATTTGTATGCATGTATCATTTTTGTATTTGAAGTTAGGAATATTGTCTATGCATCTACTATAAATGTGTTTACACCTGGCGAATGCCCATGAGGCAGAATGCAATCAGTCTAGATTGCTGTCTGGAAAGGGCCATTAGGAAGAACAATAGGTGTTAGAAGATGTTAATCTTTCACGGAAGGAAAGCCTTCCTGGGGACACTGGAAACAGATTTTGGGTTACGGCTGCAGCGTCATGTGATCGAGCCACCTGACACTGGACACCATGATAATACTTGTACTTTTCCACTGACCGGGGGTGGGAATAACACTGGAAGACAAAGGATTCCTGCCACATGTAAAACTTATTTAAGGTAAGGGAGTGACATCATCGTGGCTGGTTCTTCACGGAATCCCCGCCCAGGATGACTGCTGTAAACAAGAAACAAAGACTGAATGTGGTGAGAAGGACTGAGCCCAGGCTGGAGGGTTGTCTATCCTATGAATGAAATATCTGAAGGTTTAAGCTGCAGGCAAATGCAACTGGCCTTCAAGAATCTCTGCAATTTGCCTAAAATAACATTTAGAGTGAGAAATTACAACTTGTAACCAGTTTCTTTAGTATCTTAAGCTTAGGTTGCGTTTTTGTTTTATCTGTTGGGTAATCTGCTTTGATCTGTTTGCTATCCCTTATAATCACTTAAAATCTATCTTTTGGTAGGTAATACACTTATTTTTGTTTTGTCTAAAACTCAGGGTGTGGAATTCATAACTGGGGGGCAAAAAGCTGTTGCATATCTCTCTCCATATTGAGGGAGGGGGTGAATTGAGGTTATTCTATACAGTTCTCTGCACAGCACAAGACAGTACAATTTTGGGTTTATCCTCTGAGGGGAATGTGCACTTGAGTATTGGGCAATTCCCTAGCTGAGCCTTCCCATGCAGAACTGATCTCAGCATCTGTGTGAAACTACAGCTGAGTGGGTCCTTACGCTGGAGGGAACTTGAGAGCCTGTCACGGCAGGACAGTGTAAAGGGATCCCAGGTCAGGTGGGCTCAGTGGTACCCCAGCTTCAAGTGGCACCCCAGGGGGAATCCGTTACCCCCCCCACCACGCACACACACACCTGCCAAACAAGAATCACAAAGTGATGTAATACACATATAGTATATTATCACCTCTATTCAGAAGCATCTTATGCCATTTTCTGTTTGGGACTGACAGTGTGTGTTGTGTTTATAGACCTGTATTGAATCATCCTACCAATAGTGTCCAAACTCTGGATTACAGCATGAATCATTTTGTTTTTGCTCAGACAGTATAATGTACATCATACAGGCAGTAATTATTTCCCCCAGGGGTTTTGGTTGTAGAGGGGTATGGCTGGGTGGAAATATTTAGCGAAGATTTATTGTGGAGGGTGGGTTGTCCAAGCTGCATGTTACAGAAAAGCCAAACAGCAAATGTTAGATCTCTGTCACAGGAAAGACAGCATAAGACATAACAGTGATGGAGAGCTCCTCTTCTCGCTATGGCAATCTGGGAGGAATATTGAGCACAGGCTGCTTAAATGGGCTTTTCTTCCTCTAAAAACAGACCTAAGAAGTAGAAACCTTAGTTTCAGATGACCTAGGCATTTGATCAGCCTGGCTACTGCTACTCTAGGATATGGGGCGCAGGAAAGGAGGAAGAGTGGCCATGACCCACCGCATACCACTCTACCCACTCATGCCGCCACCCACATTTTAATTTGGAGCTAGTAGTTCTGCAGTTTGACAATGTGCTGGGCAAGACCCTGCCATGGCACTAACATGTCTCCAGTCCTTCCCTAGATGTTCTGATGCAGAGAGCTGCCAGGCAACTCTGTTCCATGGCGTGCAGTGGTACAGAATGCTATTGTTTGTACTTGCCTGTCCACACAACATTTTCATTGCATAAAGCCATGTCTGTGACTGCATACGAGCAAAAAAATTCAGCCTTCCTGAGAAAACATTTTACATTAGGGAACTGGGATTTCAATGTACAAAAGCACACAGTGATATCACTAAAAGCATGTCCATACCTGCTTCATACAAAGGGACTCAGAACATTTCAGAAAGAGCTAGTCAGCTACAAAAAAATGGATTGTAAGTAAGACACACAGGACACCTATGGAGAATCATTTATTTTAAGAAACTATTTTTTTTTGTTTAGAAGGTGCATACTCATATAAAGCTGAACAGAAACAAATAGCATACTTGGCAAGATAGAGATCTAACATTTTATTGGACTCTCCACTTTTTCATTAAGTGCAGCGATCAGAAAGATTAGAACAGGATTTCCAAGCAATTTCTTGCATAGTTTAATTACTACATCATTTTCCAAAACTGAGCAAGATTTACATATAAAAGCAGAGATTACTTATGAAATAAATCAAATGCCCCATTACAAAAAAAAAAAAAGATCTGATGAATAATTTGACTTAATGAAGATTCTTTGGATTCAGGCTCACCATCTATTTTCTCTCAAAACAGCTGCTTTGCAAATGAAAAGAAATGAACCTCCACATCACATAAGCACAGTTCTGGGACTGTGCACTGAGCCTATGAGGCCTATGTCTACACATAAAGCCACACATAAAGGCTTCAGCATACTTTTGTGTGCTGTGGAGTTGCTGCATCAGCGTACAACCCCGCTGCTGTTAACAATTATTTATCTTGGCATTTATGTTTATATGTCATCCTATATCCTAAGGCCAAGATGTGATGGCTAATAAACCAGTAACATTAGAAAAGGCTTAGCCCAGTGTTTCTCAAACTGGGGTTACCGCTTGTGTAGGGAAAGCCCCTGGTGGGTCGGGCCGGTTTGTTAACCTGCCCCATCCGAGGGCTGGCCGATCGCGGCTCCCACTGGCTGTGGTTCAGTGCTGCAGGCCAATGGGGGCTGCTGGAAGTGTCGTGGGCCAAGGGACTTACTGGCCACCGCTTCCAGCAGCCCCCATTGGCCTGCAGTGGCAAACTGCGGCCAGTGGGAGCCACGATTGGCTGGGCCTGTGGAAAGGGCAGGTAAACACACCAGCCAGGCCCGCCAGGGGCTTTCCCTACACAAGTGGCAAGCCCAGTTTGTCTTAGCCTTTATGAAGAGTCAAGATAGCTTTACCTTAACTCAATCAAAACTTGGTCCCACTCTTTGCCCTTCTACAGAGCACAGACTGTACTCCTTTTCTACTGGTGAGGTCCCCTGATGCCTTCCTTCTCTCCCTGCCTCCCCTTGCCTTTGCCTAGTGACAGCCAAGTTCCTTTCCCTCTCCTGAGCTGGCATTGTGTGTAAAGGCCAGTCAAGCACTCACTTAGCTCTGGCATCTTCTTGGCATTTGCCGGGGCTCATATACCTTCCCCTCAGGATGTGATTATTTCACCTGATATGCAGTCTCTTCTCACTCCATTACTCCTCCTTCTCTCCTCTGTGAGGACTCCCTGATGAGCATCTTCATGTTGCCTCAATTTTTTTTCTTTTCCCTTTAGTCTACACTGCAGAGATTTGTCACTAAAAGTTATACTGTTTTAATTAAAGCCCTTTAATTAAAGTGCTCTTGCATGTCCACACTATGATCCTCATGTTGGCAGAGTGCATAGACCTGGAGAGCAGTGCACTGTGGGTTGCTTTGGGAAGGGTTTGCAATGCCTCATGGGGCAGGTACTGTATCACATGATGCAGGTTTCTCAATCCCATTGTTCCATGGGCATCGTACTAGACTGCCAGATGCTTTGCAACCAAAGTGTGGGGAGGGAGAGTGTGTGACAGGGAGCGTGTGGGTGTGTGTGTGCGTGAGGGGAGGGAGAGACAGAGACTGAGTGTGTGTTGGGAGAGTGTGGAGAGAGTGGGGGGGGCATGTGAGAGAAACAAAGTGTGTGTTGTGGGAGAGTAAGTGTGTCAGCATGCTGCCTCGTAAAGTAAGACAGCCACCGGAAGCAACCAGTCCTGAGGGAGTTCATAGTTCATGTTTGTAGTGTGGGAGAGAGCAGGAACATTTCACGTTAATGATTTGCTCTTTGTTGCCCAGAACAGAGCAGCATGCTCAGCTGTCAGAACTTCTGTGAACTTTGCACGTGCCTGCAGGGCTACTGAGTTCAAAACAGTGAGCAGAATGGTCACTGCAGGCATTGTGGAATATCTGGGAGGCCCGTTCTGGTGATATAATGAAAGGAAGTGTCTACACTGACACTTTGTCATTTTAACTTTGCCGCAAAAATCTCTATGCCTCTCGTCAAGTTGGTTTTATTTTGTCGCTGAAACTGAAGAGTTTTGTCACCAAAAGTGACATTGCAAAGTGTACACCTCCACTGTTTTATCGCCAAAATCAGCCTTTTAGTAACAAAACTCTGCTGAGTAGACACGGCCTTAGTTGCTACTGGTGCTGGGCGGGGGGAGATGGGAGATGCCATTCCACTCTTCTGACTTTCCCTCCATGAGTGGCTGCAGCTGAGCTGGCTTCTCCTCTGGTCTATATCCCCTACACCACAGTAGCAACTCAGCTTCAGGCAGAGTTAGAACTTGGAGCAAAGGACATTTAAAAAAGAAATGAATGAAGAGCTGGACTACAGACAGCTGGGAGAAAATACAGTAAGAAGGATGGGAATGAGAAAACCAAAGGAGGAACTGAATGGTAAATACTGTTTGCTCTCTCTCTGCCTTTTGCTAAATGTCACTGTGAGAGATAAGGCAATTTCCTGCAATATCTTTGGGAGATCTTACACTGTTATGCTTATGCATCATTGTGGGTCAGGGTGTGTAATTCCATGGGGGAGGGTAACAACAGCTCCTCCAGAAATTAAGACTAGTGGAGGGTGATTACACAAATTCACTCACGTTGTAACACCTCCAGAGAGGATTCTCCAGAGACCAGCAGATAAAGAAAAGCCTTTTGGATAAATAGCCTGAGTTTAAACTGACTGTGGGTTTTCTTTCTGATCCCACCATTGGACAGATCTTTAAGACTGCAAGAACGGCTACACTGGGTCAGACCCATTTAGCCCAGTATCCTGTCTCTGACAGTCCGCCATGCCAGAAGCTTCAGAGGGAATGAACAGAAGAGGGCTATTTTGAGTGATCCATTCTCTGTTGTCCAGTCCCAATTTCTGGCAGTTGGAGGTTTAGTGAGTCCTGCACCCAGGGCTGCCCAGAGGATTCAGGGAGCCCGGGGTCATCGGCGGCGGGGAGCCCCCAATTCGGCAGTAGTTTGGTGGCAGGGGGGTCCTTCTGCTCCGGGACCTGCTGCCGAAGTGCCGCCGAAGACCCGCGGCGGGGCCTCTGCAGCCGAATTACCGCTGAAGACCAAGTACTTCGGCGGCAGGTCCCGCTTCGGCGGTAATTCAGCGGCGGGGGTCCTTCTGCCCCAGAGCGGAAGGACCCCAAGCCACTGAAGACCCAGAGTGGAAGAAGCTCTGGGGGCCTCGGCCCCGCGAGAGTTTTCTGGGGCCCCCGGAGTGAGTGAAGGACCCCACTCCAGAGGCCCCGAAATCTCTCGTGGGGGCCCCTGCAGGGCCCAGGGCAAATTGCCCCACTTGTCCCCCCCCCGGGCAGCCCTGCCTGCATCACGGGGTTGTGTCCCTGATCATCTTGGCTAATAGCCTGTGATGGGCCTTTCCTCCATGAACTGACCTAATTCTTTGTTTAACAGTTACCGTTTTGGCCTCAAGTTCCACAGGTTGACTATGCATTGTGTTAATAAGTACTTTTGTGGGTTTTAAACCTCTTACCCATTAATTTCATGGGATGACCCCTTTCTCTTGTGTTATGAAAAGGGGTAAATACAATTGCCCAATTCACTTTCACCATACTGTTCATGGTTTTATAGACCTCTATTGTATCTCTCCTTAGCCGTCTCTTTTTTAAGATGAACAGTCCCAGTCTTTTCAATCTCTACTTGTATGTAAGCTGTTCCATAACCCTAATCATTTTGGCTGCCCTTCTCTGTACCTTTTCCAATTCTATCTTTTTTGAGATTGGACGACCAGAATCACACTATTCAAGGTGTGGACATACCATACTGACTGTTTGGCAGGCTTTCTGTTTCTCATGTATGTTAAAAAAACTTTTAGTTTTTGTGTCCTTAGCTAGTTGCTCTTCAAATTCTTCCTTGGTTTGCCTCATTTTAGTTTTGCACTTGACTTGCTGCAGTTATTTCCTGGGAAGGATTGGAAGGACTTTGGCCTACTGAGGTCCCATAAGACTGATGGGTGATCTCTGGTAAACTTTTAGCATGCTTGTAGGAATTTCATTGTTTTTGATGTTTTTTCTATCATGCTTTCACCTTAAGAATAAATGTGCTGACTTATAAAGAGTTGTGTGTTATCTAGTGACTACTGGCAATTACACTGTTTACAGCCTTACAGAGAAAGCAAAGAGCAAATGCTGGCCCATTTAGGCAGTCTAGCTTGCTGAGAATAACACAGTGTAGGCAGAGAATTGTGCAGCCTGGAAAACCACCGGTCAGGAGTGAGACAGGAATGGGTCTCCACACAAGAGACATGACAGCTGAGGAGCCAGGACTCTAGAGTGACTGCCTTGGAGGGACCCTAGAGGAGGAAATACAGGTGCAATTGCCCTCTACTGTGACAGTCAGAGCTTGAGTTTCTTGGGTGCTGGTGTGGGTGAATGAGGATGCAGAGGGAATAAGGAACCTTTTTTTCTCTCTCACCTCCAATAAAGCCCTTACCTGCTTCTCTCTGCACACCCAACCCACTACAAAATATATTCCTATGTGTCCACTCCTGCATGACAGGAGTCCTGATTTTAACTTCAAATATCTGGTCACATGATGCAAGAACCCAAGCCGTGAGATGCAGCAAAGCCCTTGGTGATGGCAGATACAGGGCAGAAGAATGGGACAGAAACAAAGGAGAACAAAGTTCTCGGATACCATTTGATTGGTCTGATATAAGAATATTAAATAGAGCTCTTGGGTGGTCATTGCACAAAGGGTGACATGAGAAGTTGCCACAGGGTCATGGGACAGGGCTTCATAGGAACCTTGCTTCTTTATGTATCTTGCCCTAGGCCTGGTAAAACCTGGCTGGAGCCCTATCTGCAAATAATGTAAAAGGAATGTAAAAGTTGCCATCAGCACATAAAATTGTTTTTAAAAGTTTGATTAATAGAAAAAGTATTAGTGTTCCAAAAAAGGAAAATCTATAATTATGAATTGATTTTGATATGTACTAAGTCATAATGAAGTAAAAGTCGCTAATTAATAACCCAAATATCTTTTGGTCTTTATGGTAAGTGTATCTATTGAAGTTAACTTCAAAGGATTGATTTAAAAAAATATTTGCATCAAACATATTTTTCAAACAACAAAGGAATACCCTTTGAGAGGAAAATCCTGTTGTCCTGTATTTATGTAATATAAAAATTCTTAATGGATAATTCTCATTGGAATTATGAAGGTATCTCATAACATTTTAGGAAGTAATAAGTATGTAGGTCTGAATATTTTAATCAAGTTACTTGACAAATTAAGAGTGGTTTTTATTTGAAACTCATTCAATTGATTTTTGGGGGAGGGCTAAAGGAGTGGGAGAATGAGGTGTCTATAACAGTTTACAAAATGGTTGCAGTAATGTACACCAGAAGGTCATATTTCTATTTATATAATCACAACTGAAAAAGGGCAGAAGCCAGAAACTCCAAATGGTTTATAAGTTACACCATGAAACATACCATTAAAAAAAATATCAAGTAGTATGAATCAACTGTTAGGAGAGTCACTCATCTTCTCTGTAGAAAGATTTCATAATTGTGGAAAGAAACTGAATGGCTAAGATAGCAGACGTTTGGGAAAAAACAATAAATATACAACACACACACACTCCCAGGTAATTTTCACACTTTACAATTTCTTTACTTAAGTAAATGCCATATAAGCACAGTGCTGTATATGGCATAAATGTGCTAAATTAAATACTGATGATGCTAGCACCTGTAATATATGTTTCTATGTGCCCACTTTTCAAACTGACTGTACTGGGGTTAGCACCCACCTCTCAGAGTGTCCCCTGGTTGAATGCATGTGCCTGCCCCCTCTCAGTTTATGGTGACCCCTGTCGGTGGTTTCTCAGGCAAGTTTTCAGTGACTCAGCCCTCCTGCCAAATCATACACACAGTGTGTATTTGAAACAGAACCAACTCTTCCAGAGTATACAATCCAAAATGTACTCAGTCTTCTAAAACAGCCCAACAGGGCCCATTATGATACCCTCACTTGGTCCGGCTAGATTACAAGGCTCCTAGTCTGGAACTGAGCAGCTCCCTGAGGGCTTTTTCCCTGGGGACTCCTTATCTCTACTCGAGTCCTCAGTGACTCCAGCCTTCCTGCTGAGCCATCCCTCTTGGACTCAGTTTGCTGACCACAGCTCTCCGCTGAGTCAGTCCCAGTGCAGCCCCCTTTTCTGCAACAGCACAGTTCTAATTCCCTCACCTGCTCTAAGTTTCCCTGGGCCACCCCCTGTTGCCCATCTTAGTTGAGTCCCAGCAGCCAGCCAGAAGCTCTTTCCTCACTCCCCCATCCCTGCCAATTGACTGACCCTACTTTGGCCCTGAAGCTCATTTTATCTGAGCCTGCTGGGCCCTGACTGGCTGCTCCCTTTAGTAATTGCTGCTGTTGCATCACGGTCACCTCCTGCTTTTGGCCTGCTACCAACCGATGGATCACTTGCTCCATTGCCCTTTTCTGGGACAGGGTGTGGCAGGGTCACGAGGTCTCCAGCAGGGAGGGGGCCTTAGGACCTAGTTCACCCTGTCACACTGACATTAACTGGAGACCTGATCCAACTCCCATAGATCTGATCCACCTCCCATTGAAGTTAGTGGATGTCGGTCCACTGATTTAATGGGCTTTGAAACAGACTCTGTGAGAGCATTTTAAGCCATTTAGACTTCCAAGTACCTGATTTGTGTGTGTAATCAGGCACTTGGACATCTAAATGAGCTAAGTAACTTGCATATGCCATTGATAATTGAAAACAGGAAGCAAGACTTTGAAAATCTTGCCAACACTTTATAAGATACACACACACACTTGGAAAATATTCCTAATTGATTTTATCATTAATTTTAAGTTAAGGTGAATGGTAAAAAACAATAAGATACGCAGTTAAAGTCAACATTATATCTGCTCTCCATTCATCAGTTCTCCTTCACAAGCACAGCTACATTCCATACCCACTGCTCAGAGACCATATTTCTAACACAGTTGCCTGAACAACTAACACACAGTCTTAACGCTCATCATGCTTGCTGGTTAATGTTCATGATTAATAAAGATATGTTATGGCTCTCATAAATTACACTGCACATAATTTGTGTGTGTGTGTGTGTGTGTGTGTGTGTGTGTGTGTGTGTGTGTGTGTGTGTGAGAGAGAGAGAGAGAGAGAGAGAGAGAGAGAAACTGAGGTGCAATATCAGATTGCAAATGATGACTGTGAGGTTTTTTTGTGGTGTTTAGGAAATGTGACATGAATGGGTCATCTCTACCCACTAGTCATTTTTACAAAGAAATTGTAGAATTAAAAGGGGCATTTATTTATTTTGTCCTATTTATGGTAGAATTTAAGGCTGGCCATTAATTATTCAGAATGAGGGTGTCATTTCTAAAGGGCACAGACATAGTAGTAATTTGGGCATTTTTTTTTTAGAACAACCACCTTAACTGCATTATCTGGATTTCTAATGTTGAGAATTTTTAAAATTTAATATTCTTGAAAGTTAATATATGACTCCATTTCACCTTAATAAAGTTATCTGGGAATTATTGTCACCTTCTCCTTCATCTTCCAGTCCTACACTGCTGTCTTTTTCATGTCCCTGTCAGGTTGTGCCACATTCAGTTTAGTCTGTAAGCTCTTCAGGGCACAGGCCATATTTTCACTTGGTTTGGAAGGCACCTACTGAATTTTTAGAAGCTCAAAAAATAATACATAAAATAAGAAAAATGATTATCAGAAATGATGTTCCAGTACATTGCATTTAAATGATGACACTGAAGTTCCATCTACATTTTAGCTTACTACACTTAATTTGGCCAGAATATCTCAAAGCAGGGGAAGATAGTCTCTTCAAAGTATTGGCGCAACGGTTCATCATCTACATCAATAGCAAGCATATTTCAGATGCATGGAAGATATCAAAAACAATACTATTGATGAAGAAAGGAGACCCAGAAGAATTGAGCAACTACCACCCGCATCATACTCAATCAGATTAAGAAGAATACTGAAATGTATGAAAGCAGAGAACAAGCTGGTTTCCACTCTGGGTATTTGACAATTGACCACATCCACTCAGTTCAGCAGCTCATGGAAAAATGCAAGGAATGCTAAGTACCATTGTGTATTGCATTTGTCAGCTACAAAAAGGCATTAGACTTGGTACAGATTAACACTGTGCTCAACGCACTCAACAAAATCGGAATCAACCTGAGGTACACTGACCTGCTAGAAGAAATTCACTGCACTTGTTCAACAGAGATAACATTATTCAATGTCCCTTGCATTATTACTATACGTAGAGGAGTCAGACAAGGCAACACAATCTCATCAAAGCTGTTCGCAGCAGTACTGGAGTTACCATTCAAGAAACTGAACTGGGAAGAAGGAATCAGAATTGACAGAGAACAGTTAACGCATCTTCTCTTCGCTGACAACTGTGTAATATTGGCAAAGGGCACAGCAGAACTGGAGAACAAATTGCAGCAACGGCAAACACTTTTGCATGATACTAGGTTGGAAGTGAATACGTCGAAGACAAAGTGGATGCAGAATGAGCATTGTGCAGCAAGAATCATCACTGTAAATGGGAAACTAATCGAGGAGGTCCACAAATACACCTCTACCTCGATATAACGCTGTCCTCAGGAGCCAAAAAATCTTACCGTGTTATAGGTGAAACCGCATTATATCAAACTTGCTTTGATCGACCAGAGTGTGCAGTCCCGTCCCCCTCTGGAGCATTGCTTTACCGCTTTGTATCCGAATTCATGTTATATCGAGCGGCATTATACCGAGGTAGCGGTGTATAGAATCATAGAATATTAGGGTTGGAAAGGATCTCAGGAGGTCATCTAGTCCAACTCCCCTGCTCAAAGCAGGACCAATCTGCTGGGTCAGCAGCTGAACAGAGACAATTCATTCGAAGGGGAATGCAGTAGCAGGAGAAAGGCGGGGTAGGCAAGTTTCAACAAAATAAAGATGTCTCTAACGGATGATGAACTGTCCATGAAGAAAAAGAAAAAACTGTTTAACTCCACTGTTCTGCCAGCAATGATATATGGAGTGGAAAGCTGGTCAATGACGAAAGCAGAGGAAGAAAAATTCGCTGTCACCCAGAGAGCAAAAAAGGCAAATATGCAAGATATCACTCCATGATCATATACCCAGTGAGGAGATCAGAAGGTGTACAAAGGTGACCAATGTAGTGCAAGCAATGTAAGACACAAAGCAAAGATGGGCGGGTCATGTAGTCCGCAGGCAAGAGAATAGGTGGACCACACACATCAGTGACTGGATCCCCAGAGTCCACAATCGACCACTGGGGAGACTGAAATGCACTGGGCTGATCCCATAACAAAACTCTTTGGCCAGAAATGGAAAGAACATGCTTGCAACAAAACGGAATGGTGCAGCATCAACTTATGTTCATGGAGGGATGGACGAGGACAAGCCGGACAAAGGTGACAATTAAATGCACATTCAAGATGTCACCATAAAAATGAACAGAGTGGCTCAGTGGCCTACGTAGCATATGCCATGTATTTATTTATTTGTCTTCTATACAAAATCCTTACTATGGTATGGAAATAGAAAAAGCCCACATCTGGAAGATTGTACTTATAGGTTAAGAATTTCAAAGCAGTTGGGGGATTTAGTGACACGTCTTCCACTGAAGCAATTAAAATAATAGGTACAAAAGTGTTCTTGGAATTGATGAAGTACACTGTCGTTAATTCTAAGAACTAGTTGGTGTTTCCGTATGAACAGTGTTCAATAATAAACATGAAGCAGTGAAAATGAATTTTATGTAGCTACAGGAAACTGACAAAATTCCCTCTTTTAATTGTACTTGTTGCCAGGAAAAATAAACCACTGTTTTCCAATAAACATAATTACAAAGGTACAAAATGTAAATGTTTTACATGAAAAACATTTTGGAAAACACGCACACTGCTAGATAATTTGAACCATATACATTTTACATCCATGATGCATGACATGTGGACAATCATTTGTTTTAAGACAGCATAAAAAACATTTTTTTGTATTTGTAACATTGGGGTGAAATATTGCCCATTGAAGTCAATGGCAAAAGTCCCACTGAGTTTGGCAGGGAAAGGATTTCACCATAGTCTCTTTTATGTTTCTGTGAGAGGAATGGGAGCAGATATGGTGAAACCAAGGGTGGGAAAAGAGGCAAAACACTGCCTCTTTCACATGCTCTCCCCATCTCATGTGGATGCCTTTCTGCTGGAGATATATGAGGCTAGGCTACTATAAAACTTTGGAGGTTGGGCTGGGAGCAGTAATTCTCCGAACAACAATTCCTGTGGACTTCCTGTCAGAAATGTGAACTGGGATTAGTGCCGCAAAGAGAAGCCCACTAGGGTTCTATGTGAGGGTTCAGCAGACTGCCCAAAAGTAGCAAAATGCAGGATTGAGGCCTAAATTGGTACGTCAGTGCTTGTTTTGCTCTTTTTTTCTTTCCATTATTCCCCAAAAAGGGGGAACTGGTTTGAACATAAAACAGAAAAGCAAGTGGGCTCATGTATGAGCAAAATATATTTTGAACTAATTGAATTTGATTTTGCCAGTGCGTAAGGTTAATGTGAAGCTAACTTGTATAGTTTCTTTTTTTTTTTAAATAAAAAGACTATTTGAGAGCTATTTCTATTGTATTGTTGTTACTGCAGTTGTTCTCTTTAAAATTTTCACAGTGGGCTGGACTCTCCCACCCTTGAGTAGCACCTTATTTCACAAATAGCCCCTTTGCCATCGATGGGAGTACTTCGGACCCCAAATCAGCGAAACACATGCTTTAATGGAAATTAAGTCTGCACTTAAGTGCTTTATTGAATTAGCGCCTCACTGAGAAACATGCTAGGCAACAATGTGAGGAAGGGTGACAAAATCTGGCCCATGCCTTAAACAGCATTTTGTGTGAAAATAACATACTATATTATACCCATACATACACACACAACAAAACAAAACTATGTAAAGAACATTATTAAGGTTGCAAAGTC
Organism: Gopherus evgoodei; assembly: GCF_007399415.2. Taxonomy (NCBI): domain Eukaryota; kingdom Metazoa; phylum Chordata; order Testudines; family Testudinidae; genus Gopherus; species Gopherus evgoodei. The sequence continues at coordinate 99,856,101 of NC_044322.1, forward strand.
AAGCAGTCAAAAGCTATGAAATGTCAGAATTAAGGTTGTCCACGTAACCTAACGCAGTCCCCTTGCGCAGATGCATTAAGATACAGTCTTTAATTATATTATCACATATTTTTTTCCACAGGACTCCTGGTTCATACAGTTCACAGGACAGATCTGCTCTGTGGATGAATCAGGGTTGTGTACTGATGGAGAGTCTTGTCTGTAGGACTCATTGCAAAAGTTGGAAGATGTGCAGTGAATGAGGGAGGGGATTTCAGGAAAAGGAAGTATGGTCTCATTGCTAAGGCAGATGAATGCTACTCTGGAGAACTAGATTTTATCTGTGCCTCTGCTGCAGAGTTCTTATGTGATACTAGGAAAGTCACTTCAACCAAACTTTTCACAGATGGTCACTAATTGTGTACTCCTCATTTTATGGGTGCCCAACTTGAGACACTGGGGCTCAATTTGCAGAAGTGCTGAGCATTCATTACTGCAATTGAAGTCAATAGAAGCTGTGACTGGATATATAAAGTACTAAATAATATTAAGTACTATCAGGTCCTAGGCATCTCAAAATGGGCATCTAAAATTAGTGGATATTTAATTCTCTGTGCCTTCATTCTCCACCTGTAAAATGGGGGTAATTATACCATTCATCTCACAATGAATTACATGCAAGGCATTCAGATTAGCTTTTCTTTTGTATTTTACAGTTTTTTTTCTCCCTTCACTTTCTGTGCTTAAGAAGGAGGCTTTATTCTTTAAGAATCTTTTCCTGATGTTGATTTTGTAGATGCCAGATTTGTTATTCCTTATTCAGGATTGGACACATTTTCTAATAATAGGCATTTTATAGGATTTGAAATTCTATTCAGGTTTCATGGTATTAGATGACAATTCACATTATAGCTACAAGTGTATAAATTATAAATGTGTTTCGTTAAATGTCACTAGGATGTGCAGCCTGGTTAAGAAAATGATTGTACATTCATATTTAAATAAATTTATGCCTGACTTGGTTTACAAGAAACAAATCTATTACAAAACGAGCACATGAAACTGAGGGGTAAATGGGTGGGCAAAGTTAAATATTCTTCAAATAAAAATAAAACCTGAGGTGTCACTATTCTTATAAACTTTTTGTTGTTGTTGTTGCACTTTAAACATTTTGAAACCACCATGGGCGAAGATAGAAAGAAACATAATATAAGTCACCTATCTAGGTATCAATATAGCTGCCATCACTGTTGTATGTCAGCATGTCCCAAGTAAGTGTGAATTTATACTATTCTCACCATTTTTACAGATGAGAACTGAGACACGGAGGGATTAAAGGTCTGAATTGCACCTCAGTGTGTGTTATGAGAGCTCTGCGCATATGAAAAAATCAGACGTTATGTGATCTGCCTAAGGTCACACAGGAAATCTTTGGCAGAGGATTACACTCAGATTTCCTGAGTTCTATTCCAGTACCTCATGCACAAACCAATCCTGAAAGTGGATCTTTTAATGATTACCATTGTCAGCATATACTAGTTTGATGCAGACTTAATTGACCTATTTGATACAGAAGTAAAGATCTTTTTTTAAAAACATTTCAATTATTTACATGGAATTATACTTTCTCCTTTCAAAAAATTTGTTTGCCTTTATCTTACATAATGAAAACATGTGATTTGTGGCTCATTATTGTTACAGTACATTAGAATAGTGCATTTTATTATTTATTGCCATCTGTATTGCAAACTTTTGTACAACAAAAGCATTTTTTTAAAAAGAAAGTTCTACCAACTACAGAAAAAAAGAAACTTTGGTTTAAAACTAACTAATGTACAAACATTAGAAATAAGTTGAGCTGCAGTGTTCACATTTACCAAAAAATTCCTGCTCAAACAAAAGTTTATCTACAAGTACAACAGGGTAGCTGATGGGTATTAGGGACTGATGAAATTACACTCTACCAGAAAGGTATCAGTTCTCAGCTATGCCATAGATGCTGCATAGTATCTATGCTGTGAATGACAGTGTCTAAAGCAGGGGTCGGCAACCTACGGCACGTATGCCAAAGGTGGCACCCAAGCTGATTTTTGATGGCACGTGGCGTGGGTTGAGCCACTCAGCCCGCTGCCACTCTGGGGTTCCCGCTGCTGGCCCCTTGCCAGCCGGTGTCCTGCTGCCTGTCCCACACTCAGTGCCCACTGCTGGCCTAGGTGAAAGAACCCCAGGCTGGCAGCGGGCTGAGACCCTGGCTGGCAGGAGCCGGAGGCCGAAACTCCGGAGCTGGGGCGGGCTAAGTCGCTTAGCCCGCCGCTGCTCTGGGGTTCCCGCTGCTGACTCCTTACCAGCTGGGATTCCCCCCGGTCCCACTCAGCACCGCTGCCGGCCTGGGTGAAGGAACCCCAGGCTGGCAGCAGGCTGAGACCCCGGCTGGCAGGAGCTTCCGGCAGAAACCCCAGAGTGGCAGCGTTGGGCTGAGCTGCTCAGTCGCTGCTCTCGGGTTCTGGCTGCTGGCCCCTCGCCAGCTGGGGTCCTCCGTTGCAGCCCCACTCATCTTGCTTCCGGTTGGAGTTCCAGCGCAAGCCCCCTGTCAGACAGGGTCCAGGCGTTCGGCCCTGCTCAGCCCTACCAGCTGTCAGCTACACTCACCTCAGCTGCTGATCTGGGGTTACATCTGCTTAACAACTGATCACTCAGAAGCCTGTGTGCAGCTTAAAGTATCCAAATATGTGCCAGATATTGGAAAACTCAGCAAGGAAAAGCAAGGCCAAGGATCACACTAAACTGATAAGATCTGCATTTTAATTTAATTTTAAATAAAGCTTCTGAAACATTTTGAAAACCTTGTTTACTTTACATATAACAGTAGTTTGGTTATATATTATAGACTTACAGAGAGACCTTCTAAAAAACTTTAGAATGTATTACCGGCATGCGAAGCCTTAAATTAGAGTGTATACATGAAGTCTCGGCACTGCTGAAAGGTTGCCAACCCCCGGTCTAGAGTCTGACTGAAGTATTGCAATTTGCTAGACTGGAGTAGCCCTAGTAGAGAAAGACCTCCTAAAGATGCTCCAGAACCACAAAGCAGCAGAGGGAGCAGTCACACCACAAAATTGTTAAGTTTAGTCCCATAGAGGCAAGGTATGGGACTCTCTACCCATCACGGTTACAGTTCCTTCCTCATGCCTCTGCCCCTGCTTCTCCGGATCCAGCAGGACGGTGCGTGCAAGTTCTGCATGGGCAGAGGGAACTGGGTGGCGAGGGAGAGAGAGGTCTGAACGGTGGAGTTTGAGCTATGGGAAATAGGAGTCAGGGAGCAGAGGGAAGGGTTCTCAGCCTCAGATAAGAGAAATAGGGTTGGAGGTGGAAAGTTAAGAATCTGGGGAAGGGTTTAGAGTTGGACATCTGAGCTACCCCAGTTCTTAGTCTGGATAAGGGAAGTTTTTGAGCTAAGATGGTACTGAGGTTTGAGCCTGAGAGGTGCTGGTGGGAGATGATTGCTGAATGCAAAAGGGTTGGGTTGGAGGGAGGGAGCTTAGGACCTATAGTGTGGGTGGTTTTGAGCCAGGAGGATAACAGGCCAGGTTGACTAAGTTCATTGTGGCTGAACGGAGTGTGAGGGGGATAAACCAGGCAAATGGGAAGCATTAATGAGTGACGGTGTGAGTATGGGTGAACGAGTGGGGTGGGAAAATGAACACATCTGGGTACGTATACAAGGGAACGCAAGAGAGATAGGAGGCAAAAAGCTAGATGGGGGTGGGGAGTGGAGAGAGAGACAAGAGGCCATGACTGGGGGAAAAAATGATCAAATAGATGCAGAGAGAGATCATATTTCTCTCTACTACTCCCTTTACTGTAACCTGCCCTGTTTTTTATCCTGAAAGGGGATAAACTTCCCTGTGAATCTTCTCCATTTCCACCAAACCCCATTGTCTCACTTTCTCATTTTAAAAATCTGGGCAACCTGTAGGAAAAGGAGGCAAAGGAGAGAGTGGGGTGAGGCTCAGGTACCATTAGCTCTGCCACCTATGTTGAGTTTTACCTTCCACTGTAACAAAAAAAAACACTTTCTGCATCCAAGTTGCCTAGTGTAACTGCTAGTCTAATTCTTTGCTTTTTATACTCCCTATGCTGCAGAAAAGGAAAGACTAATATAAATCCTGAAGATAACACAATTAGCAAATTGCCCAGTTACGGATTAGGCACACCAGTGGCATTACTGACAAAAGAATATGTTACAGAACCTAATGTGCAGGAGCTAGGTTTATTCAGTGCCATTATCTTGTGCAGTCTGGTGCTCAAAAGACAAGGTGGAGATTAAATGAACAAAGATTGACTCTGGGGAGCAATTAAGAGGAATTCTAAAGCACTGTAAACATGAAATATCAGGTAAGCACCAGGTCAGCTCTGTGTCATCTTCATCTTTCTAATCATAGAAGTTAGAAAAGGAAAATGTCTATTATCTCATGCACTGCATCCCTGTCAATGCAGGATTATTCCTTACAGTACATTTTCCAGTGTTTTGTACTATCCAGTTTGTAAAGACTCACATGATGGTAAGTAAGAGAGATGCTACCACTTCCCTGCAGAGACTATTCCAAAGCCTACCACATCTCAATGGCAGCCAGAGGCCTGATCTACACTACGCGTTTAAACCGAATTTAGCAGCGTTAAACCAATTTAACCCTGCACCCGTCCACACAACGAGGCCCTTAATATCGATATAAAGGGCTCTTTAAACTGGTTTCTGTACTCCTCCCCAACGAGAGGAGTAGCACTGAAATTGGTATTGCCATGTCGGATTAGGGTTAGTGTGGCTGCAAATCGACGGTATTGGCCTCCAGGCGGTATCCCACAGTGCACCATTGTGACCGCTCTGAAAAGCAATCTGAACTCGGATGCACTGGCCAGGTAGACAGCAAAAGCCCTGCGAACTTTTGAATTGCATTTCCTGTTTGCCCAGCGTGGACCTCTGATCAGCACGGGTGGCAATGCAGTCCCAAATCCAAAAAGAGCTTCAGCATGGACCGTACAGGAGATACTGGATCTGATCGCTGTATGGGGAGACAAATCTGTTCTATCTGAGCTCCGTTAAAGAAGACTAAATGCCAAAGCATTTGAAAAAAATCTCCAGGCTATGATACAGAGTCCACAGCACAGTGCTGTATGACAAATGTAACGGAAAGCCAAAGAATCAAATGGACGCTCATGGAGGGAGGGAGCAGGGACTGAGGACTCCAGCTATCCCACAGTCCCCGCAGTCTCTGAAAAGTATTTGCATTCTTGGCTGAGCTCCCAGTGCCTGTAGGGTCAAACACATTGTCTGGGGTAGTTCAGGGTATATCTCGTCAATTTACCACCACCTCCCCCCCCCCGTGAAAGAAAAGGGAAAAAAATTGTTTCTTGATTTTTTTCAATGTCACCGTATGTCTACTGCATGCTGCTGGTAGATGCGGTGCTGCGGCACTGAACAGCAGCATCCTCTCCCCTCCCCTCCCCAGTGGCAGATGGTACAGTACAAAAGGACTGATAGCTGTCCTCGTCATCAACCCGTGAGTGCTTCTGGCTGTTCTCAGGTGAGGTCGGCTGGGGACGCCTGGGTAAAAATAGGAATGACTCCCGGTTATTCCTGGCAGATGGTACAGAACGGCTGGTAATCGTCCTCATCATAGCAACTGGGGGCTGAGTTCCATCAGCTCCCCCGTTTCATGTCTAAAGAAAAGATTCTGTACTGCCTGGACTATCATAGCAGCGGGAGGATGGCCTTCCCCTCATTTTATCTCACTAAAAACTCAGTGTTTCTTATTCCTGCATTCTTTATTACTTCATCACACAAATGAGGGACACTGCCACGGTAGCCCAGGAAGGTTGGGGGAGGAGGGAAGCAACGGGTGGAGTTGTTGCAGGGGCACCCCCCGTGAATGGCATGCAGCTCATCATTTCTGCAGGATCTGACACGGAGCGACTGTGCTCTCTGGTTCTCTGATACACTGGTTCTCTAGTACACTTGCCCCATATTCTAGGCAGGACTGACTCTATTTTTAGATAAAACATAAAGGAGGGAATGACCCGGGGAGTCATTCCCATTTTTGTCTTTGCACCCCTGGCCGACCTCAGCGAAGGCCAGCCAGGAGCACCCATGACAGCAGCAGACGGCACAGAACGCCTGGTAACCATCTCTGCTACCTTGCAAAGGCAAATTAATGCTGCTGTGTAGCACTGCAGTACTGCCTCTGTCAGCAGCATCCAGTACACATACAGTGACAGTGACAAAAGGCAAAACGGGCTCTATGGTTGCCATGCTATGGCGTCTGCCAGGACAATCCAGGGAAAAAGGGCACAAAATGATTGTCTGCCGTTGCTTTCACGGAGGAAGGAATGAGTGATGACATTTACCCAGAATCACCCGCGACACTGTTTTGCCCCATCATGCATTGGGATCTCAACCCAGAATTCCAATGGGTGGGGGAGACTGTGAGAACTATGGGATAGCTACCCACAGTGCAACGCTCCAGAAATTGACGCTAGCCTCAGTACATGGACGCACACCGTCAAATTATTGTGCTTTGTGTGGCCGTGTGCACTCGACTTTATACAATCTGCTTTACAAAACCGGTTTATGTAAAATTGGAATAATCCTGTAGTGTAGACATATGCTAAATGTTCTCTTTCTCAACTGTATCCCATTGCTCTTAATTATATCCCTTCTGTACTATCCATACTAGCTTCCATCCTTAGTATTTACACCCTTTAAATAGTCGGAATTAGTACCCAAGAATTTTTATTTCTAATCTTTATACACTGGACCATCACGCTATCTCTACAGGTTTGTGATAGGGAAGAATTTGGTAAAAGGTTTTCAGCAAGAATCTGGGAATTAAGTGAAATTTTTTGAAAGACAGAAGAACTGTGAACATTGGCCAAAATTCCTCCTTTAGTGTCAGCAAGCCAAACTCCATTATCTTTAGTAAGGTCGATCCATTTATAGTGAGGGTTGAATATGGTCCATTATTTGTAAGATTTGAGACAGTCAAGACTGTAACAGAAGGAATTAAAAGAAGTGAACCAAAAAAAAAAGCTTAAAACCAAGCTATGCAAAATATTCTCAAATCAGGCTTCAGGTTAGAAGCATATCTCAGCCTCTGCTTGAGAATGGTGGCAAATATGACCTGAGTTTGTTCAACAGACCAGAGGTCAGTAAACATCCTTCCTTGCACCTGTCTCCCCCTTCCCTCCTCTACATCAACAGCTCTCGTCTTTTTCCAACTAGCTACACAATCCCTCTCTCCAGAGACCTGAGATAAAAGTGGGCAGGGAGGGAGCAGGCTGGTATGGTAGAGAGGGGACCTTGTAAAGGGACAGTGGAATGGCCCTCGATGAGGGATTATGCTTAGAGGTTTGAAATGATTGAACTACAACCTCCAAGTGAGGCTGCAGTAGCAGGCTTGCTTCTAAATCAAACCACAATGCACAGTTCAGGGCAAGACCCTCTTCATAAACCTGTCTGTTACAGCTATCCCCCTATTCCATTTTGTTTCTTACATCTGTCCCCAAACTCCATTTTGTTTTTGTTCTCTTCCTGTGGCCGCCCCTACCTGGCTGTTAAGTTGTTTACCAGGGCCACTGCCCTTCTCAAAGGGAGGGCCCCTTAAGTTGTTTAACAAGAGCCATTGCCCTTCTCAAAGGGATGGCCACTTGTGCTGCGTGCTAAGTGGGACCACTGCCCTGTTCAAAGGGTTAGTCCTGTTATCACCTTGTTGAACCTGGGCTTGGTGTAGGGCAGGCAATGTCCAGAGCTGCAAGACCTATTGTGTTTTTAAGATCCTGGGCATGAGTCATAGGCCTCATGTGCTTTTGAGTCACCTATTGCACAGGACTCTGCCCAGGCATGTCTCTGTGCTCACCTGCAGTTTTTTCCCTGTGCCTCCTCCCCTGTGACAGAGGGAGCCTATCAGGATTACTGGCGGGAAACTGCCTAAGTTTGCCTTTAAAAACAGACATTTTTGAAACAAACATCAGAAAGGTTCCTGCATTGCTGCCTGGTCTGATCAGCCAGGGGTTTTGGGGGGTCCTTTCTCCGCTCTCGTTTTTAAACCCCCCCCCCACGAAGAACAAATTGCTGCCTGAGAGATCTCCTGATTATCGAGACCGTACCGAGCCCTCCTTGCTTCTTCTGATGTTGTTGCTGCTTCTGCCTTTGCTGCTGCCTTGGGGACTGGTAAGAATCCCTCTGTGAAACTTTCCATACTTTTATTTTATTACTTTAGCTGCTGGCTCTGTTTCCCTAGCACACAGACTCAAGCTAAACCTTGGTCTGTGTCTTAAAACCTCTCTTAAACTCCACAGCGCTTTGCTGCTAAAAATAAGCTTGTGCCGCTGCTAAGCTCTGCTCCCTGCTTTCAGCTGTATCCACTGCTGCAGCCACCATCCCTTGGCTTCCTTGGGGGCTGCCTTCGGAGCTGTATCCTGGGCACATACCACTCTGCCCTCTGTAACTTCCCCATAGCATAAGGTGCACCGTAGGTTTTTCTTTTTAGTTTAATAAGTCATAGTTTGCTAAGATTGTAGAGCTTGTAAGTTTCACCTGCCTTGTTATAGTTTGCTGTTTTGTTGCTCTGTGTAGTTGCTTGTTATAGTTTGCTTAGAATTGTGATATTTGTTGTTTTGCCTAGTCATTGATTAAGATAGATTTTAAAAAGCCATTGCCTGGTTGTATTCTGTACCTGTTTCATTACTTTGTATAAGCTGCTTGTAATTTATATAAGTTTGATTAAGTTAGAGGATAGATAAGGTTTTTACTGCTTGAATTTGTCTTCCCACTGTCTCAACCTCTCCCTGAACTTTTCCGTGTCTGTTTTTCCCCCGCTCCTATCTCCCGCTCTGTGTACTTCTTCATGTCTCCGTGTTGTAACCCCTTGCTGCTTCCCTGCCCCCCCCCCGTGTAACTTCCCAAACCCTTTGCCGCTTCTTTCCTTTTTTTTTTGGGTGTCCCTCTAGCCCTTCTTTACACCTCTCTGCTGCCTCTCCCTGTATCCCCTGTGTTCGTGCCCCCGCTCCTCTGCTGCCCCTCCCCTACCGAAGATCACCATCACACTGCTCCGTTTGTCTTCACCCCACTGCTCCGCAACTTCCCTGAAGTGCTCTCCCCTGCTGCAGCCTGTTTCTTCCCTCAGCCGTCTCCCCCATTCTCCACGTGCCTTCCCATCGCTTACACGTTCAGCGCCCTCCCCTCTTGCTGCTCCCAGACTCCCCTTAAGTGCGCTCCAGCTGCTCTTGTCTCCCGTACTTCCAGCCCGCAGGCTCCTGAAGACTGCTGCTCTGGGCTTCAGAGTCTCTCGCTGCTTGCAGCTGCACTCTTCTCTCGTCAGATACCACTAATCACTCACTCCCTTCCCCCTCCTGTTTCTTGACCCAGGTTTTAGGTACATTCTTGCTATCACAGCCTCACAAATTAAGTCAATAATTTTCTACATTGTATAATTTCACTCATCACCCATATTGTATTATTGCACTGTGACTCACATTTTACTTGTGGTTATAACACCCCATTAGTTGCCTCCATTTCTCTAATATACTTTGTATACCATTTTTATATAGAAGCTACCATTTTATTTTGCATTTTCTTTTGGGTACGTTTTGCATTCCACACTGTATCTAGAGTTGTTCCTATATAAAGTTAAGTTGCTTATTGACTGTACTGTATCCCATTGTGTTGAACCCCACTTACTGTACCCCACTGTTAAAACTCCCTACACTGTTCAATAAGAACTCCCCCATCATTGTCTATTGTAAACACCTAATACACCCCATCTCATCACATTTCATTGTTAAATTCCCACCACTTCCTTTTCCCTTTAATAAAGAAATTAATTGGCACCCCACCTGTGTGGTAAGTGCTCCCCAAGATCCCATATACCTGCAGGCAGGGACAAAACTAATCCCTTCAAGGTTCACGGAGCCTTAACTGAGAGAGAATAAAATTAAAAAAAACTAATCTAGAGTCTGATTCTGAAAGTACTTAAGCATATGAGTAACAACACTTAAGTGAGTATTCTACTTGAAGTCAATGAAGCCACTGCATTAATAACCTGATTTTCAAAGGTACAGGGCACCTTCAGCTCTCATTGACCTCATTGGGATAGATGGGTGCTATGTACTTCTGAAAAATCAGATCACAGGTGTTTGCAAAAATCAGGGCATCAGGCCTTTTGGAGGTTAGACTGAAGCAGAATGGACAGACTTTCTGACTCTCCTTCAATCTGAGTTAAAGGCATCCGGGCTAGTGCCTGAAAAGACCAAGAAAGTAAAAGGAAAAAAAATCTTTTTCCTCTCAGAAATATTTTTTCCTGTCAGATATATCTGAGGTGGAAAAATCCTCATCCGAATATATAATATTCACTTAAGAGATCTTAAGGGTTCTCTGTAAAAAAGTTGTAAAGTGTGTGTGCCCTAACTGCTTTCACTTTAAACACCAACAGGATGCCAGGGGCATTAACAATATTCCAAAATACTTTAAAGTCATTATTTAACTTTATGACTCATCTGAACCAATATTATTGGCTAGTAGCTAGTAAAGCTGTAAGACCTGATCTATTTTTAGCACTACAGTAAAAAGATGCCTCTGTTGGGGAAACACTTTTTTTTTAAATATGGGAAATGGGCTAGGAGAAAATTTAAAAAAGGGGAGAGGATGCTATTTTTAGTCTACAGATTTGCAGTTCTTTGCCCAAACTTGTAGTCAGAGCTACAGCAGTAAGCAAGTCGTGCTGCTGGTGCTTCAAATACTTTGATTACTGTAATTATGTTAAACATACACATACACAAAACCTAACATGACAATTTAAATACATTTTCAGCTTGATGGGATTTGAAACACTGGACATATTTAACCCCCGAAATTGAGTTTTCTAAAGGAAACTCAGCTGAACCTTAATTTTAGTGGCATTATTGAATACTTCAGCACTGATGTGCCCTCAAAATAGTCTGTAAATACAAATTACAGTACAAGTTCTAGTGAATGTCCATCAATTAACAGAATTCTAAAACCAAAAAGGTTCACCCAGTCTATTCAAATCATAGTAAAAAAGCAAAATAAATCTGCAACAAACCGAATCCTTTGGATGGATTATAATAGCTTGATGTATTTAGAACATACCTTTCTTTTGATGGATTTAATAGTATTTACTAAATTACTTGATTGTTTTGCTGGCAGAATTGTGGGGAAAATGTGGGAAAATTCAGGGACCTATTGGGACTGTAAACATCAGCCAAAGATCCTGAAAGTTTGATAGGCCAGGACTGATAACATTTATATATTTTAGCCACCACAAATAAACCCCAGAGAATGTCACACAAACTCCATCCTACCAAGTCACCTTCTAAATCTAAACATTACAGTTTTGGAGTTTGGGGGCCGAGAAGAAGGCAAAGGCTCAAACTTCAATTCCCATTCTTTAGTGGTGTCCATGCACAATCCTATCAGAATCTTCAGGGGGCAGGTGAGTAGATTGATGTAGGAGGCTTCTGCAGTTGAAAGCAAGTATTCTTCCTTTTTTGCCTCTTACAAGTGAGGAGTTGAAGATCATTTTTTGATCACTCCCCTCAAGGAAACGCTTGATGAAATCAGGGGTTTGGAAATGACCACCTAGTGTCTCAGAAGCTCCCAAAGGAAGCAGGGCTGTGAAGCACAGGCATCAGAGCCTAGGAAATTTTGAATATAGGACTAGGAGCAGGTATTGGTGAATAATATGCCTCTCCTGGAAGGAGCATTTCTCTAGGCTTTCTATTCAGTTCTTTCCTCCTCCAGTTTGCAGGCAGATCTCAAGCTGAATCATGTCCCAGTGAGAAGTGCATTCCCAGGGCACTCACCAATCTTTCTGACCCAGGTTAACAGAGAGTGCCAGTCCACTCCTTGGGCCTTGCACCATCAAGGAAGGTGTGCCAAGTCCTGTCCTTGTCTTCTGTCAAGAACATGTCTAGTCTGACCAGATCATAGACCTGTTGACTTCTTGAAGGTGAAATTCTTGTAGACACAATATTAATGCTCCACTGAAATGACTTCTTCTTTAGATGCACATGTGTTAATACTGTACTGGAGAAGCAGAATCATAGGCAGAACAGTATAAAGTCACTGAGGGCATTTTCCTGCAATGCAGGATGGTTACCCATTGGACATTTTCTAGTGCTGTGTTTTGTTCAGTCTGGTTGTAAGAATCGCAGGTGATGGGTCTTTCACAAAATCCACCGTCAGACAGATTTTCCTGATAATCAACAGAAATTCTTCCCCTCTCAGTTTCCCATTACTCCTAGTTATATACATGCATGCTACAATAAATTAATAAATAAATCTTCTCCATCCTTGCTGTTTTATACTCTTCAAATATTGGTAATCTGTTATCTCTCCCATCTCCTTAGTTGTTGATAAACCAAGGTAAACATACTGTGGTGGTGCCTTTGTGCCTCCAAAGCCAAGCTTGTGATCAGTTTTGTACTAAATGTTCTTTCATGGACTCTATTTTATATGTTTCAGAGTAGCAGCCGTGTTAGTCTGTATCTGCAAAAAGAACAGGAGTACTTGTGGCACCTTAGAGACTAACACATTTATTTGAGCATAAGCTTTCGTGTAGTCCACGAAAGCTTATGCTCAAGTAAATGTGTTAGTCTCTAAGGTGCCACAAGTACTCCTGTTCTATTTTATATGAAAATCCAAGTACAGCTATTCCAAATTTTCAGCACATAATCTCTGAGCAAAGCTTGAATTTTCCAAGGAGCTTTAAGAAAATCAGCTAATTAGTTTCTGACTTCTAAGCAACAAAAATTCACATTTTGAGTATCTTGATTGTTTTGGGCTCTTCTAGGTTAAAAGCTACACACTTTAGAACTTGAAGACATTGGTTATAGTGAGAGTTTGGAATTATTTTGTTAATGAATAAAAAGAAAAAAATTTAGGATTTTATGTTATAACTATTGGTTCACATTTAGCGGAGGAAAACAAAGGTTCACATCATGCTTAGCCAGCCTGCCAGCACCCACTTTCCCAAGCATGAGTTGGTGTGATTTTTTCAGAGCAGTGCAGAACAGCTAGTTTGGGAGAAATCTAGCTGTTGATGCTGGTGGGCAGTTTGGGTAAGGGCATGCTGCCAGAATGCTCTCCCCACTGGGGCAGAGTTAAGGTAGAAATATGTCGTATATATGCTGGTTGTTATAGTAGTCACATGTGCATCTTGGGTGGAGGAGTAAAAGGTATATCATGTTAGATACCATGACTTTTCATTTCCTTGCTTTTGTGGGTTTTCGTTAGGTATGTCAGGTCTAGAGCCACTTTTCATTCACAACGGTTTTTTGGCACTAATTTCTTACAATCATGGCCTCTCTATACAGAAGAGTGGACAAACACAAAGTAAGCGACATCCCCTGACACAAACAGCTCTTTTAGCCTCTTCCCTAATGGTAAGTTGATCCTTCTAGACTGCTGGTCAGTTTTATTGCTCAGTGCTGAATTTCTTCTAATTTCCACTAAGGGAAACCTAAAGCACTCTCTCCCACCCACACAGCCATTGTAGAAAATGAGGTCAGGATGCTCCCATATGACTAAGCAAAGGAGAAAATAGCCAACCGACTGCCTCACTGACACAGGAGGCCTATACTCTATACTTAATAGAGACTAACTTTTCATTTCTCTCTTTTCCCCAACCCGATTCTAACAGTTATGCAACACAAAAGAATCCCATCCCGCCCTTCCCCGACCAACACATACACATACACCTCACCATTCTGCAGCATTGCTGCTATTACAGCCTTAGCGTGAGAGTTGCTTCCACTCTGGCTGCATTTCCCCTTCCCACAATCCCACCCAGGAACAGAAAATGGCTGGTGTTTCCATTTTTCAAAATATTCATCCAATGCTTCCCATAATGTCCAGCATTGCAACTGCAAGTATGGAGTCTGTGTTTGAGCTGGGCTTATGAGGTGCCAAAATCTTATCATCTACACTGGTTCCTCTGGTGAAAAAACACTCATTTTTCCCACAGACACAGTTCTCTTCCATCTCACTTTTTCTTCACTGCTCTTTATATTTGTTTTTTTGAAAGTATGGATACCAATATATTAATCATAATTAGTTTATATATATACACACACCTCCTCAGTCTTTGAAGTAAAATCCCACATTTTTTTGGACTCCCACTTCTTGCCCTAGTAAATCAGCTACATACTACATAAACAAAAATTACATAAACTCATGTGAACTGATGCAACCTTTACTCATATCCAGGAGTTTAGAATAAGATTAGAATACAGGAAAATGAAGCTTGTTTTAAACTAACACACTTTGAACTTTAGGATTTGTGAAACTATGCAAACTGCTTCTGATGAAACTAGTTTCATTATTATTAGTCAACCCACTCAAACCAAATTTACAGTACAGTCAGCTATAACTGTTTTATTCTCTCAGCCCCATGAGGGGGCTTTTAAAAATACTCCTTAAAGTTATTTGAAAGAAATAACATATATTTATAAACTTCTACTATACACTGTATTTACTCTCTGTCTGGTATTATAGAGGGATCTCGTACACTCTTTGGGTCAAATAGAGTTCCATGAACCTCAGGTCAACAATTCTTGGAATTGTCCAGACACTGAATGAGATCACTTTAGAGAATTAGACAGGGACAGCCAGAGGAGTTCTTACCAATATACTGAAACACAATTAAGTAAGTTGGGCCTGATTCTCTTCTTGGGAGTAATTCTTTATAAAACTCTTTAAAGTCAGTGTAAGTGAGAATAGAATGTGATATATTGGTGTAAAACTTCTTGAGGGACTCTTGATTTACATAGGCATAAATGGGATTAGCACTAGGGCCACTGTTCTAATTTAACAATAAGCATTTGCTATAAAAGGGAAAGATGGGAAAAAAAACATTTTACACTCCATACTATTACTGCTGTTGCTCAAATTCCCCAAATACTGGCTGGCTCACTGTGTGTCACTTTGGACCGGAAATCATCTCTCTCTTATTCTATCTATCCCTCATGATGCAGCTAAAATAATCTCCTATTCCTGCGGTTCTGATCATGCCCTCTCTATCCTTTGCTGGTTTCCTGTCTTTCCACATCAAATGTAAGCTCCTTGCCCTCATTTTCAAGGTATTACACAATTCTTTAACACATAAACGTATACACAATATAACACAGCACAAGACAAGAAGTCTTTTGGAAAAAGTTGTGATTAGAATGTTGATGTTTCCTTTGCTCTGATTGGTCAGAAGTATTTCAGAGTTTTTTAATCCTTGTGATTCCATTTTTATTTTCAAGTCATAACCCATGATGGTCTATACTTTAATTTTGTGGTACTCATATCATATAGATTGAGACCAAAATCATTAAAAGTGAACAGGATATTTTTAAAATAAAACAATTTCAAAAAAATATTTAAGATATCAGTTCATTAATAGGACACAGATGTAAATAAATTTCACAAATATGTAAATTTCAAAATAAAACAGATAAAGATAATTTCCTTCTATGCATACATGCTACAACACCAGTTCATGTCTCTGTGTTTACCTTAAAACTCTGATGACATTACTAATACATAATGCCATATACTGCAAGGAATGAAGATCACTGCACTGATATAGGTGTTAGTAATGTGATTAGTGGTTGGAAGGAAGACACAGGCAGGTTAAAGCTTGTCAATTCATCTTTAAGCCACCAAGCATGTTCTGCACATGTACCAGAGAAGGAAAGTATCTTTGGTGACAGAAAGACAAAAAGAAGGAAGGACTAATAAAAGTCAATCCTCTTATATTCCTGTTTTTTAGGATTCTTAATAGACAATAACAAAAAATACAATGTGTCTTCAACAACGGGATTAAAAGATTAAACCATTTCCAGCAGAGTTCGAAAAAAAGACTTTTCTGGTGCCTCATGTTCAGCCTTTTGGCATCCATGAGACTGAAAACCTAAAACTATTTAAACAGTATCAACAACAATAGCAAAATCATTTGGGAAAGTGGGTTCCTCAGCATGCATTTATGATAAATGATTCATGTTGAACTGGAAATCATAACAATTATTTTCCTGGGACAAAAAAATTGGTATTTGTAATCAATGCCATTCATGGGAAGCAATGAAAATAAATAGCTAGGAACCACAGGTTATCTTTGGGGACAATGAAAAGAATAATGCAATAAAAAGTCATTATACAGAGGTGAAGCCTGCCTGTAGTTAATGTTGCAACAATGCTGTTATTTTATGGTGGATTTGCAAGTCAAAAGCAAAATCCAGATGAGGGTAAATTAATTTAGTGTGGATAAATGTAAAATAATGCACATTCAAAAACATAACACCAACTATATATACACAATACGATGAGGGCTAATTTAGCTACAACTAATCAGTCATCATGGATAGTTCTCTGAAGATGTCCACGCAGTGTGCAATGGCAAAAAAGCAAACAGGATGTTAGGAATTGTTAAAAAAGGGATAGAGAATAAGACGGAGAATATCTTATTGCCCTTATATAAATCCATGATACACCCACATCTTGAATACTGTATACAGATGTGGTCTCCTCATCTCAAAAAAGATATACTGGCATTAAAAAAGGTTCAGAGAAGGGCAACTAAAATTATTAGGGGTTTGGAATGGGCCCCATATGAGGAGAGATTAAAGAGGCAAGGACTTTTCAGCTTGGGAAAGAGGAGTCTAAGGGGGGATATGATAGAGGTATATAAAATCATGAGTGATGTGGAAAAAGTAAATAAGGAAAAGTTGTTTACTTGTTCCCATAATACAAAACTAGGGGCCCCCAAAAGAAATTAATGGGCAGCAGGTTTAAAACAAATAAAAGAAAGTTCTTCACACAGCGCATGGTCAACTTGTGGAACTCCTTGCCTGAGGAGGTTGTGAAGGCTAGAACTATAACAGGGTTTAAGAGAGAACTGGATAAATTCATGGAGGTTAAGTCCATGAATGGCTATTAGCCAGGATGGGTAAGGAATGGTGTCCCTAGCCTCTATTTGTCAGAGGGTGGAGATGGATGGCAGGAGAGAGATCACTTGATCATTACCTGTTAGGTTCACTCCCTCTGGGGTACTTGGCATTGGTCACTGTCGGTAGACAGGATACTGGGCTGAATGGACCTTTGGTCTGACTCAGAATGGCCATTCTTATGTTCTTATGCGGGTTATGTCTCATTGGCAATTTCTATACATTCTGAAAATCTTGAGAAAAATGAGTAGGGAGTTTCTGAAATTAAAAGCTCCACCAAAAACCCACCATCGTTGGGCTACCTCTAGTGCTTTATTCTTACATGCTTCTGTCCTTTCACTAAGAAACTCAGTGGACCAAGAACTTTCTTTATCTTTCCTATGTTCCTCTATTTAGAGACAGATATTTGGCTATTTAAGTTATCTCTGTCACTGTAACACCTGACCACCTCATGGTTATTAATAGATTTAATTCTCACAGGACATGTGTAAGGCTGGGAAGAATTTCCCCATTTTATAGATCATATGATTTATCCACAATCTACAGGAAATTTAACCCCCCAGTTCCCAGAAACTCAATAGGTACAGGAAATTTATGGTTGATTGAGGAACTAAACCTAGGTCTCCTGAGGCCTGGTCTAGTAGCCCATCCATTGGACCAGTTTCTCCCCTCTGAGACAAAAGTGCAATTTTGAGGAGATAAATCCTAAATTCTTGATTATCTAGTTTGTAAACTATTTGCTGCTTGCATACAAAAAAGGGCAGAATGTAAATATATCAGTGAATGAATAAATGGAATTTCATCAAAACACAGTCCTAACTGTTGAAAGAGTACCACATTCTTTGTGTTTGCTGTAATACTTAAAGACCCCAGAGAAGAATTAAGAAAACCTAACAAAATCTTTATTACAAAATTTAATTCAAATTATACAAAAAATCTTCACTAACCTTTCCCAAGAACTCTACCCCTATCAGTACACTGAGTGACAACATACTTAGCCAAAAAATGTCAAGACAGAAATATTATATATTCAGAAGAATCCTCATTGGCTGAAAATATCCTAAGGGATTGACATTTATCTATGCGTCCTTAAAAAAAGGATAATCCTTTCATGGGTGTTATATATATACAACATTTTATATGTCTCTTAAGAAATGTGGAAAAAACCCTAACCAAACCAAACAAACAACAAATACATCTCTCATTAAAGATTCCAGACTCAATGAACACATTGCAAAAGTTGCAGCAACCTTTAGATATGTGACCTACTTAAAATATATTATATTATTATTTAAGCAATGGTGCAATTGCATAAAGTACTGCATCATAAAGTAAATATATATGCTTGAATTTATTAGATGTTTAGAATGCATGGTTTTTAAGAGCAGGGATTGTGTTTTCCTCTGTGTTTGGAAAGCAACTTGACTCAATTTGGACAGTACTACACTATAAATGAAAATTTTGTGCATTGTTTTTTTTTGCTTGTCTTTGACCTCCTGCAGGGTAATATATAATTGAAAATCAGCTGGATGTTGATAGGATAGAGTTGTATCAATTTGTCAAAAGAAAACTACTATCTGAATTGCAAAAGTAAAAAAGCCACAGCATCAGCTAAAGCATAAGGTTCCAACTTAATGGAATGCAATGTATCATGTGCTTTCATGACTCTTGAAAAAAACAATATGCAGCACCACAGTAGTTAGACAAAGATGAAACAAGCAAGTAAGATGGTATCTTGAAATTCCATTCAATGGCGCTTTCACCATCAGTTTGGCTACATTTTCACCACCACTTGCGATTATCACTTGAGAAATGATAGGTCTCAATGGCTAACTGATAGTTCTCCAAATGTAACTGTAAATGGGGAATTGTCACTGAGAGCATGTGTTTCCAATGGGGTCCTGCAGGGTTTGGTTCTTGGACCTTAGCTATTTAACATTTGTATCAATGGCATGTAAGAAAACATGAAATCATCACTGATAAAAGTTTGCAGATGATGCAAAAATTGAGAGAGTGGCAAATAATGAAGAGGAAAGTTGTGATTCAGAGTGATTTGGAAAACTGGACACAAACTAACAATATTCATTTTACTGTGGCTAAATGTAAATGTATACATCTATGGACAAAGAACATAGGCCATACTTACAGCATGAAGCATTCTATCCTGGGAAGCAGCGACTCTAAAAAAGATTTGTCAGTTGTGGTAGATAATCAGCTAAACATGAGCTCTCAGTGTAATGCTCTGGCCAGAAGAGCTAATGCAATCCCAAGATGCATAAGCAGGGGAATCTTGAGCAGGAGTAGAGAGTTTATTTTATGTCTGTATCCGGCGTTGCTGTGATTGCTGCTGGAATACTGTGTCCAGTTCTGATCCCATAATTAAAAAATTATGTTGATAAATTGGAAAGGGTTCAGAGAAGAGCTATGAGAATGATAAACGGATTAGAAAACCTGCCTTATATTTAGCTTCACAAAAATAAGTTTAAGGGGTGACTTGATTACAGTCTATTTAAGTATCTACAGAGGGAACAATTATTTAACAAAGAGCTCTTCAATCTATCAAAGAAAGTTATAACAATCCAATGGCTGGAAGCTTAAGCAAGACAAATTCAGACTGGATAAAATTTAAAATTTTTAACACTGAGAGTAATTAACCACTGGAACAATTTACCAAGGGTCATGGTGGATTCTCCATTGGAATTATATGGAGGAAGTTCTATAGCCTGAGTTATAGAAGAGGTCAGTCTAGATTATCACAATGGTCCCTTCTGGTTTTGGAATCTATGAATCGATAAGAACACAGTGCACATGATGCTTCGGTAGGCTAGATACTGCCACACATCAAGAATTTACATTTCTTTTGTTGGAACAATTAAGAGATATGCCATGAGTGACAGACGTATCACACAATAGTGTGACAAGCTTGTCAAACTTTAATAATGTGCAACTTTCTTGAACTCATGGTAAAAGGTGTTTGCCTGGAGACATATATCAGTGCATACCCTGCCAGCTTGT
Organism: Gopherus evgoodei; assembly: GCF_007399415.2. Classification (NCBI taxonomy): domain Eukaryota; kingdom Metazoa; phylum Chordata; order Testudines; family Testudinidae; genus Gopherus; species Gopherus evgoodei. Next base: position 99,876,093 of record NC_044322.1, read on the forward strand.
ACATATACTAAACATACTTCAGTTCACATGCTAAACTGAACATTATCAGAACCGTAGCCTGGAAGGCACAGATCTATTATTCTGATTCCTGTAGCGTTTTTCGTGTTGTGTTCTGAAGTAAGACAGGCTCACTGACAAGTGTCATTCCTCATCATGCAAGACTGAAAGTTATAAATAAAACTTTGTGGTGCTCTACATCAGTGGTTCTCAAACTAGGGCCGCCATGTGTTCAGGGAAAGTCCCTGGCAGGCTGGGTTGGTTTGTTTACCTGCCGCGTCCGCAGGTTCGGCCAATCATGGCTCCCACTGGCCGCGGTTCATCACTCCAGGCCAATCGGGGCTGCAGGAAAGGTGGCCAGCATGTCCCTCGGCCCGCGCTGCATTTTGCAGCCCCCACTGGCCTGCTGCAGTGAACCACGGCCAGTGGGAGCCGTGATCAGCTGAACCTGTGAATGCAGCAGGTAAACAAACCTGCCCGGCCCGTCAGGGGATTTCCCTGAACAAGCAGAGCTCTAGTTTGAGAATCACTGCTCTACCTTGTTCTGTGAATGGAAAATTGGATTTATAAACATTCTTTATCCTAGTTTTGGATTTATGTAAGGGTTGAGTAAGATAGATTTCCATTAATCCATCTAGGTAAAACTAAAAATAACAAAATTAAACATTTCAAACATTGTATTCATTTGAATCTCTACAGCCTCCCTTTACTAATCATGTTTTTAAGTTGAAAATGGGTTTGAAGTATTTCTGTGTTGAGTATGTTATTTGGCCCATGTTTTTTAGTGCACAATATTGTATTCTGGGGTCAATAACTGGGCATATTATACACCTAACCCATAGGTGGGATTGATTTGTAGGGAAGGATGTGGAGGTAAAGAAGGATTATTTAAAGAATTTAAGGTAATAAAATGATATTTTTAAAACCTTCTTTTAAAATGACAACAACAGATAGTCCTTTAATAAAGAATGTACTTTTCTAGAAAAACATTATAAAATGCCTTATAATTTGGGATGAAGTCCATACTTCTTTCTTTGCTGATTTTATGTTTCATGAGCACATGCAGTATGACTTGGTAAGTTACCAATAAATGTAAGGCAATTCATGATTAATACTATTGCAGCTGCAATTTCTCACCAACAGCCACTCTAAGCCAACATTCACACATTACTGTTTATACCGATTGATTTATTTAAAAAAAAGTACCGTACCTGTAGACATGCTGGAGCTCTGCCCTGGGGTTTATTCATATCAACAGCCACTAGCTGCCATCCTCCAGCAGCATCTTCATGAAACATCTTGAAGGGGAAAACACTTGTCAGAAGCATTTCACATAATCATAAATACAAGTGAAGCTTTTGATATATTTTGTTTAAGATCTGCTCACATTCTGATCTCTGAGCTCTTAAAGGAAGAGGGAAATGGTTCTTATTGTTGCAGAATACGCAAGATAGATCTCACCATTCTCCTATTTTAATAAGAACTTTGCCCGAATAATAACTTTTAGTGTGCAGAATTTCATTCAGATAATATGAAAAACCACATTACATCTACCTAATAATTGGTCCTAATATATTAGTACTAATTTTACTAATGAGCTCAGAATGGATCTGTTCAGCACTATTTGTTTTGTAGAATCTCTCAGAACAAAGCTCTTCATCTATTCAGCATATTTAGAAGAAACCCAGCCATCTTACATTCTTGTTAAAAGCAAGTTTCATTGTGGTCTTTTGCAGAACTCCCTGGGATTTATACCAAGGGAACAATAATAAATCACAGCATGTCCTTTTACTGACAAAAGTACTTTACACCAAGGGTCAGATTCTGATCTCTGTTACACTGCATATCCACAGTGACTCCATAACAGGTCAGTGTAGTTACTCTGACGATACAGCGGTATAATTAAAAATGTGGAATGAAACCTGGCTTCATTGAAATCACTGGCAATTCTCTCATTGACTTCAGTGGGCCAGGATTTCACCCCAGCCTTTAGAAAACAGAACATGTATATAAAATGGCTTTTAACAATAGGTCATGAAAAGATATAGGTTGATTGGCATAAGAAACGTGTCCTGAAAGCCAGTAACAGAAAATGTGCATGTGTTCCTGTGTAGACAATGAGCTACACTAAGTTTTTACTCATCATCTGAGAGAACTCCCTTTATGCCAATTACTTCAGCAGCCCATAAATACCTGACGGCCCACTTTTCTTTGATCAGTAGTAGACTAATTTTCTGCACAAGTTAATTGATTTGTCAAGTGGACAAATGAAATAAATCATACAGCAAAAGTACAGAAAAAAATTTGGTCAAGGTCACTTCATGCCTAAAACAAGAAATATGGTACATTTTTATAAGGCCTTTATATTGGAAAGACTCCTTTAGACAATTCCGACTAACACAGAAACAGTAGAAACATTTTTTTTGTAGTCTGTTAAACTAGATTTCCATTATGTCAGTGTTTCAGGTCACATCACTTTTTGGAACAAGATAGCCATTAACCTGTCCACAGTCTACAAATTATTTTTATTCTATGATATGATGGTGTTCATATCTAATGTGTTCACGTTCGTCTGGTCCGATGACATTATCCTTAGTGTTTCTATTTTCCCCAAATGTGGCTGCTTCTAGAGTTTCCCCATAGAGACCTTTCTGTCACAGACCCTAGTTAATTCACAGAGGCTGTGACATTTTAACTAGGGACGTGACAGATACTAAACCCAGATCTGATTTGTACGCTGATGTGTTATGTTTGGTGGAATCACCTTCACCCAGAATTACACTTGGACTAGGCCAGGTTTCAGCTAAGATCGTGGTCTCAACAATAACCTTATGACAATGAATTTCATAGGCAAAGTGTGGATTGTGTGAAAATGTATTTCCTGCTGGAAGTAATATGAAGGAGCAAATTTTAAACTGATAAAAAGAAAAATGTTCTGACACAAGCTGCACTTAGACTGCAGAACTCAATGCCACAAGATAACATGGAGGCCAAGAAATGAGCAGGATTCACTAAAGGACTGGACATTCATATGGATAACAAGAATTTCCAGAGTTATAATAGAAAATATTAAACAAAATAATTTTGGAAGAGATTTACACCCTTATTCTTTAGGGCCACAAACTAACATCCAAATATCGGGGGATAGGATGAAATTTTCTTTATGGGAAAGATTCCCATACCTGCCTTCTGTAGGGTTTATTTCATGTTCCTCTCAGGCAGCTAGTACTGCTGACCATTAGACACAAGATACTGCACTAGGTAGACAACTGTTTTGAAGAAGCATGGCCATTCCTACGTTCTAGATACAGTAACTCCTCACTTAATGTTGTAGTTATGTTCCTGAAAAATGAGACTTTAAGTGAAACGATATTAAGCAAATCCAATTTTTCCATAAGAATTAACGTAAATGGGGGGGTTAGATTCCAGGGAATTTTATTTTTTGCCAGACAAAAGGCATTATATAAATTTTAAACAATTTTAAACAAGCAATTTAATACAGGTATAAGTTTTAAACAATTTTTAAACAAGCAATTTAATGCTACTCTGGGGAGGAGTACCGTGTACGTGCTGTGTGTTTACAGACATATTGTACATACAGGTACTGTACTATAGTTGGGAGGTACCCCTGCCTTAACCCACACAGGCACAACCCACTGGCACTGGAGATGAGGCAGGCAAGGAGACTGAAGGTGCTGTAGGCTACAAGAAGCACATTGCACAGCAGCAGCAGCTACCCCTACTCCGCAAGCATCAGGGGCAGGGAAAGAGGGAGAGGGGGGCTCAACCCTCAGCCCGCCCACTCACCCCCTTCCCCCAAGACCTCACCTTTGACCTGTCTCTTCTTCCCCCTACCTTCCCCCCTTTACTTCCCACGCTGCATCCTTGCTCCTCCCCTCTCCCCTCCCTTCTTAACACCACAAGCCAGCTGATTGCCGCTGACAGGAAGCAAGGGAGGGAGGGGGAGCCTGCACGCAGAGTCCTCACTCCTCCCCCCTCCCCCCTGCCTGCGGCAAACAGCTGGCTTGCAGTGTTTAGAGGGCAGGAGGGTGGGAGGAGGGGCGAGGACTTGGCACGCAGGCTCCTCCTCCCTCCCCCAGTGCCTTCTGCTCAGGGCAATCAGCTGGCTTGCAGCGTTCAGGAGGCAGGGGAGGGAGGGGGAGCCTGTGCACCAAGTCCTTGCTTCTCCGCCCTCCCTCCTGCCCCTGAAACACTGCAAGTCAGCTGATTGCCACGGGCAGTGAGGGGGAGAAGGGGGAAGGCGCTGATCTGTGGGGTCTGCCAGTGGGCAGGAGGCACTGTGGGGCGGGGGGGCATAGAGAGGCTTCCAGCTGTGGAGAAAGCAGGCAGCCAAACAACGTAAGAGTGGAGCATTGCAGCACTTTAAATGAGCATGTTCCCTAATTGATCAGCAATGTAACAAGGACACAACATTAACCAGGACGCCGTAAAGTGAGGAGTTACTGTACTTAAAATAACCACTGTGATGATGCAGCAAACATTTAAATTCTGGAGAGGGCGCGGGCAAGCACGAGCACCCCCCACCCCCGCCTATAATCAGAACTCCTTCAGTTCTGGTGCTGCGGTGGGAAGAGCCCAAATTCCAAAACCCTAATATTATATGGAAACAAAAAATAAAAAGGAATCATTCAATCTCTAATTATGATAGACAAATAGGCAGCGTGTACAGTATATAGCAAGATATGCCCAGTAACAATGGCATGGTTATGCCCTACTATATTTTTATATTATATTTTTTAAGATACCCCATTTGAATGAAACACTTTATAATATAGAAAGTACTGAGATGGGCAATAACTAGCAGGGATTTCTGGTTTACTACTCTGCAATAAATTAAAAACAGAGGTATGCAAACAATGTCTCAGTATTCAGAGCTATAACATCAGAACTCTACCTGGGTAGTAGCAGTTGAGGTGGTACTGCTTCTGGACCCCCACATCTGCTGGAATTGCACTCTTATTTCAGCAAATGTTTCAATGATGACAGCGATGAACACATTCTGCAAGAACAATTAAAAGCAAAGGCTTACCGGGAAGCTCAGCAGGTGGAAAAGAGCGGAAATTTAGTCAAATATGATTTATATTCCAGGCAGCTTTAAAAGAACAAATTGTTCAGTACCTTAACAAGCCAGGCAAGAAAGAAAATTAAGGTGATGAAATAGAAGTATGAACGCCATCGGGGAAAACTGTCAATTGCTCTATACATAAGGAACACCCAGCCTTCCTGAGAAGCAGCTTCATAAACGGTAAATATGCTTGTGCCTGTTGATGAAAAATGAAAATATATTAAATAAAAAATAAACATTTTCAAGATCTGCAAGCAATCATGTTTCATTCATTTCCTTTTTGTAAATGGTAAAAGTCCCCCAAAAGAAGTAGCACACTTGCATGTTGTTTCTTTTTATGATTGTATCTAAATTGTTTTTACATTACAGTCTTCCACATCCACCTCTTGGATACATGCATACAGCCCTGTGGATCACTTTAATGGGAAATGTGCAAATGACCCCAAAGGCAGAATTCAGCCCACTGTGAGTAATCTTAGTATTATCTGTGAGAAAATTTGAATTAAACTATCAGAATTGTTGACCAGAAGGAGAAATGTGTTTGAATTTATTTGCATTAATAAAGCAAATATAAATTAGGTAATCAACAATATACAATGAAGTATGTGGTTAAACTGGTACAGGTAATCACACTCAAGTATTTACCCAAATGCATTTGAACACTGCAAAAGTGCACATATCTATTACAGCCACACTAATTTAAGTGTCTTATTGCTTTTAGGAAATGCTTTTCAAAAGCATTTTAAAATTCAAGTTATTCAGTCTTTGAAGAATAGGGGTTGGACTGGAAAGTCGTAAATTTTTATATATAAAGAAACTTATTTGATTTAAAAATGTATTGCTAAAAGTTATTTTTTCCCCCAAATTTAAGGAACTACAAACTTTAGGAGTGAAGTGCATCCTCAAGTGTGCAGCCAGTTTTTGCAAACTGACTCCTGTGCTTGTCATCCAACAACCAAATGTTGAAATCTGAAGAGGAGAGCACTCACTCTCTTCTGTAGCTACTGGCAGCCTTTCTGATTCCATTTCTATGAAATGGAGATTTCATGGGTGAAAAGAAAGAAAGAAAGAAAGAAAATCAGTTTAAAGGCTAGATGTTAAGTATAAAGAAGTAAATTGGCCAGTGAGTTCTTAACTATGCAATTATGTCAGATTCTTGATGCTATTATCATTAGACTTGGTCAGCACCTAATTACGCTTGGTCCTCTCCAACAAACAGCCAGGTGATGCAAAAGGCAGGAAGTCAGTGCAGAAGCCTTCACTGAATTTTAAGATCATTTATATAAAATATTCATTTACAAAATTATTTAATTGAGGGAATTTTTGCTAATGTCTAAAAATCAAATGCAAACAGACTGTGAAATCAGAAGATCAGAATGATAAATATTAATTCTGGGCACGTGCTCACTAGCACCCTTCCAGGAAAGCCAGCCTTCTATCCAAAGTCCTTAAAAATTGTTCAAGCCTGACTTTTTAATCCAGTTTGCTATTTATCTGCAATAATTCAGATTGTGCATTCTCTACTGCAGAGCAAAAAGACTATTTGAGACAGGAATTAGAAAAATCTGAAAAAATACATGAAAACAGTGACGTTTCTTTGCTGGTTTGATCTACTGCAATAGTTCGAAATTGTAACAGGGAAACCATGATGGAAACAACTTTTCTTACCTATTAATTTTTGTTTTTTTCCCAAGCCAGTAATTGGTGGATGAGTCTCTGTTCCACTCAATAGGGAAACAGTCACAAAGCTACAGTTCTGGGGTTACTTGGGAAAAAACTCCACCCCTGCTAGAACCCATCAGAATGACCATCTCCAGAGATGAATGATAAGTTTGTCAAAAAAATAAGGGCCAGCTCCTTAGCTGGTATAAATAGCCATAGATCTCAACTGAAATAACAAGAACTCTTACCGATTTATAATCAGCTAAAAGATCTGGCATATTTCTTTTTGATTACAAAAACAGCACAGTTTGCAACATTAATACTGGTGTAAATCATTTCCTATTTTTTTCTAGTAGGGAGAAGTTCACAGACATGGAGCCTTGGAAGGGAAAAAAGAAAGAAACAACAACACATAACATGTCCTCTGTCTTTACAAAGAAATCACAATTGGGCCTGAGTAGCACAAAAGCAATTCCTGATTTGCTATTGGTATCCGAATAGTTCTTGCTAATGGATGTCTGAGTGCCCTTTGTAATGCAGGATAGGTGAATACAGATGCAGGAAAGGCACTTAACTCTCTTTTTTGTTGCTTTCTGTCCTCTCCCCATGATCTTATGTACTATGGAATTCAGCAAAGAGCTCCAAGATGGACTTCAGTAGAAGAGGGGAGATTGTGTAAACTGACAAGGGGAAAAAAGATAGCTTTCAATTCTTAAAAAGGAAAAAAAATAATTATATTGATTTCCTACAAATGAAATAGTGACATACAAATGGGAGCTGTCCGGGCTATAGGAAGAGGATTCCCGATCAGCCACTGGACTGTCAGACATGCCTTGTACAAGATCATAAATTTTATATGTGCCATCTTCAGACTTTGGTGGGGAGAAGCTACAATTTGAGGCATAGAGACAGTTGGTCTTGAATTGACTTTATTAATAACAAGTTGGAAGAACTGTAAACCAAAATATTCTGTAACTCTCTGCATTATAAACATTGCAGCATACAAAAATACATTAAAAAAAGTTAAGTTTGCAAAGTTTTTTAAAAAGTATATCTTATTCTCATATGCAGTGGTGTTGTAGCCACGTCGGTCGCAGGATATTTGAGAAACAAGGTGGGGGAGGTAGTATCTTTTACTGGACCAACTTCTGTTGGTGAGAGAGACAAGCTTTCAAGCTTACACAGAGTGCTTCTTCAGGAAATAGCTTGTCTCTCTCACCAACAGAAGTTGGTCCAATAAAAGATATTACCTCACCCACCTTATCTTATTCTCGTATCAGATGAAATTTGGTGATGCTTTTAGACAGCCAATACTTCTGCTTTTCAGCACCCTTCTCAAACTGCAGTCATATTATCAAAGACAAATGTTTCCTTCATCCACCCAGAGGGCAGAAATACACAATAAATGAAAGGATTATATGTAGAAAAGTGTTTCACTATAGTGACAGAATCCTGCTCAGCTTACACTAAGTACTCTCATGCTTTGCATTATATAGAGCACAAAGGTGCACTCAAGAGGAAAACTGAATTACTAGTAATAAGACACATTTAGCTATATGGGTACTATAATGGGTTTTTCAAACCCCATACTGAGCACTGCAGAAAGGAGTAGAGAGTCTTCCCTGCTTAGGGGCAACCAGGCTAACCACACCCAGCACAGCTGCCAGAACTGCCAATCATAGAGCATGCACCCAAAGCTGGGACCAATAAGGACAACAATCCCAGCTATAATGGAAGGTGAACACAGAGAGAAGGGGAGGCAGAAATGCCTGGGATAACAGAGGGGCAACAGACCCATGCCAGGTTGCCTCTAAGAAACTGACAGAGAAACAAAGGAAGACTGCAATCCCTTGAGTTTAAGTGTTGATTGACTCATTTTATGTTAAATTGATGGGCTGGGATAATTTGAGATGAATTGAGGCAGTTGAGTTAGAAGCTGGAACCTCTAGATAGACTTCCCAAGAGCAGTTCACACATACACAGCAATGAAATGACAAAAGGGAATTTGTCTCCTTCAGAACAGGTGTGTCTTTTACATTCACAAGTTGGAAACATTAGCCTCGGGGGGATGGAAGAAGTATTTTCTTTAATATGTGTTCTTTCCATAAGATAAATGATTGTAATAAATGGTAAAAATTCCATTGGTTTTCCTGCAGAGCTGGGGAGAAAGGACATATGACTGTTTCCCAATGTGCAGATAAGCACAGCATGAAGAACACTGTTACGGTGGAGGGTCGGGGAGGGGGACAAAAAGACCAAATCTATCTGCTGAACACTGTTAGAAGTGAGATAGAACTGTTAAGAAGTGAGATGTTAAGATAAGCACAGAGTTGAGGAGCAAGGACTAAGGCCCCATTTCCCTATATACTGCAGGGCAGTAGGATCTTTTCAATAGATATTTATATTTCATAATGTATACATAATGGTCCACATCTCTATGCCTCTTCTGGTCTCTAGTGGGCTCTGTGGTATCACACCCTGCTACATCAAGGTCCCTGTGTGAATGGATATACCCTTCATGCTGTGAAAGAGGGAAGGAGTTACTCCTACCGTTTCACAAATGGAGAAACTGAGGAGAAGGGGTGAAGTGTGTAAGGTTACAAAAAATATCTGCAGCGTAGTTAGGAACAGAACCCTCATGCCCTAAGCACAAGACTATCGATCCTGCACTGACAGGTAGACAGAATACATAACCCAGGAGGTGTTCTTTATTTTTATTTTCTGTAATTATACTACCTGATTTATAGCTGGTATAGAATATTAAAAACAAAAGACAAAAGTTAAGATATTAAGATTATTTAGTCAGATGCATATAGATTCAGGTTTATGCTAACCTCCTTTTCTAGAGAGGCTTTTCTTGTCCTCCAGGGCTGGCTGTGAGCCCAATGAGAGGGAAAATTCACTTAAAAGCCTCTGATCATAACCTGCTGGATGACCTTTCACTTGCTAGCCCATCAGTGTGAAGAGCAGTCCCTTTACAGAAGAAGTTTCTCAAGGTTCCTTTCCTTTCATATATTTCTCTTCAAGAGTAACAAGTCCAATACTCCCAGCCTTGCTCATTTGTGAATTGCTGTAGCTTGCTCATTGTGATGCATCCATTCTGACACTTCAATATCTGTCCCCTTCTATATTAGGGAACCCTACACAGTATACATTGGAACTAAATTTTAGTGTTCATGGCCGGTAAATTTATATGGATAAATCTTATTTTCCAAAAGCAACTATTTTTCTCCCCTTTATACTGATTTATGCACATTTGGTGGTAAGGATATGATTAGAACAAAATCCTTTTTTTATTTTTGTTGAGGTTTTCAAAGATGGAAAGAATTTCACACCTTTGATTGCCACTCAGCTGCAGGTAAGTAATACTATAATTTGTGGGATTGCCATTAAGAGCAAGTTACAATTTAAGTGAGCAGCCTATGGCAGCGGTTCTCAAACTGTGGGTCGGAGTCTCAGAGTAGGTTGTGACTCTGTTTTAATGGGGTCACCAGGGCTGATGTTATATTTGCCAGGGCCAAAGCCAAAGCCCGAGCCCCACTGCCTGGGCCAAAGTCGAAGCCCCAGGGCTTCAGCCCTGGGTGGCAAGGTTCAGGTTACAGGCACCCCACCTGGGTGCTTCAGCTTTGACCCTTCCGCCAGCCTGGGGTGGTGGGACTTGAGCAGGCTCAAGCTTAGGTCCCCGCTTCTGCGGTCATGTACTAATTTTTGTTGTCAAAAGGGGGTTGCGGTGCAATGAAGTTTGAGAACACCTGGCCTATGGCACTCAAATGCCTAACAGATGTCAACAAGTTCTTGAAAAATCAGTCTTTTTTTAATGCATGTATCTGATTTTGGAGGCTGGCGTTTTCTGGATCTGGACATAGAGATCACTCAATTAATGACCAGGGTTGTGAGAAATTCTCTTTTATTGTACTAGAAGAAAATTCCATCCCATTATGTGGTGGAAAACCCCAGGATATATTAGTTTTAGGGACAAATCAGACAAATGAAAATACATTGGCTGACATTAAAAACACAACAAACTGTGTATTGCTGCCTGTAAAATACTCATTTTCCAGTTTGTATATCACTTGTTTCTTTAATTTAGTATTAGCCACCAGGTGGAGATCATGCACCTTGTGCACACCTATAACACCAGAGAGTGATCTAATAGGGATTGTGCATGTTCTCTAATTCTAATCTCAAACAATTTTACTATAGGGGATGATTTTAATTTCCAGGTTGGACACCACTACATGTTTTTTTTAATTCTCATTCTACTGAACTACTTATTGTAGTCTCTCCCTATACACCTTATGGAGGCTTTGGGAAAGGATACATCCATACAGAAATAATTTAAATTCACAGCCTTAGAAATGTTATCAGCCATGTACCATTTTTATTTCTGTACACTGAGAAAGCCACGATGATGACTACTTCCACAAAGCAGGAATATTCTCACTGAAGAGTCTATTTTTAATTTTTTTATAATCTTTTGGTAGTAAAGTCTATGTAAAGACTGTGAGTACGTCACGGATTCTTCCGATGTCTTGTAGTGAGCTATGCTGGAACCAGAAGTAAATATGGACTGCCCAAGAATGTAAGGACAAAGTTGGATGAGTTTCTGGGGAGCAAATCTTTAGATGTGGTTGAAACTGCAAGAAGATCAAACCCCCTGAATGAATGGATGAGTCAATGTTTCCTGGCCTCTGAAACAAGCAAATCAGATTTTTATTCTTCAAAACTCCTTCACCAATCAGCTAGCTAATGGGAAGCTGAGGGAAAGAGGAGAAGGGTGACTGCCCTGTCACCCTTTCCAAACCCCAACTACTGTATAGCTGTTAGGGGAGAGTTGGCAGGAGAGGACTGGAATAGGGAATTAACTCAGTGAAGTGTGCTGGAGAACACTGCTGTTTTCTCCATTTGGGGCTTTCATGCGACAGAATAGAGTCCTATTCTGAAAACTACATCTCATTGCAAATCCTGTGGAAATGTAGTGACCTGAAACATATAGTGTCTGCATGTCCTGAGTTTTTCATTTTGCAAACCTGAAAGGGTAAATAAAGTATTAAGATTGCTTTGGAAAGGACCCTGTCAAGGGAGTATGCATCCTAGCGGGCAGGGATGGGCTGCAGAAATAAGCGTTGACGATCTCTCCACATTGTGCTATACGGCTAATGATGAAAAGTAGAAGGGAAATCCCTACTTAGATGATTTGCACTAAATAATTTGATAAATTTAAACTTATTGTTCACAAGTCACCGACAAACATGTCATGATTTTTATAAATTTGTTCACTATTTGCAGTTGTTTAATGAGCGGTATGAATGAATGAATTTTGGCCTCTAGACTGCTTGGTCACAATGGTCACTGTGAACGTTTGCTACTCATGATGTCTCCACATGACTGGTTTCTTAAATCATGTAGCAATTGTTTCTGCTCCCTGATTTGATGACTTCAACAAAGAAGACTCCCTTTTGGATTATAAATGAATGTGTTGTGTGAATAGCTGCACAAGCTTTTCACACTGGCCACAAGAGCACTCTGGTGTGAATATTCATGGATATTTATTCACATTAGCTTTTGTGACACTTTTGCTTGTAATAAACATTCTTGCGAATAAAACCTCCCTCACCTTTAATGTTCACAAATAAACAAATAAAAGGTACTGGGAATACCAACAAAGTGAATCAGTAGGTTTCATTTGCATAAACATTCCTTAATCTTCCTTTTTTGTATTCACATGGCTCTAGTGCCAATAACTTTTCATGCACCCATTGTGTTGGCCTTTTGGGTGGCAAATTTGAAAAGCCTACTGGCATTTCAGGAAAAACAAGGAATTACTGAACTGATAAATTGTTCACATCTTACATGCCACTATCTGGTACTTTTGCACAGAATTGCAAGGAATTTAAAATACAAGGATTTAATTTCTACAAATACCACACAGATCACATGGGCTGTAGCAAAAATACCTTGGAAAAGAAAAAGACGTATGCACATAACTTAGTGAGCTTGTAACAACTGCCACTATGTATAAAATAAAAGAGTAGAGTATCTTTCTATTGATGTGTATTGCATTACAAGTCCCCCCTTAGTAAAACTCAGTAAAAAAAGAAAAAAAACTTATTACAATCTTAAATTGTAGCATTCAAGGATAATATTAGTGACAAATAGCTACTGCTCTCAATGATCATATTACCCAAGAACAATGAGTGGCCTTCATTGTTGCCTTCAACTTTCCACAAGTTTATTGGCTTCTACTCTGTCCAAAAAACAGAGCAAGAGACTGTCACAGTGACCAAGCTAATCGCACCTCTGACTCCTCCTGGTCTCTTTGACTCCTTAGGTCTCAGGCCATGCACTGTCACCTCTCTCGGGGTGGAATCACACAATTCTCCCACTCTCAGACCAGTCCCCTGGTACTTACTGTGATTACCTCAGGGCTGGTCCACACTACAGAGGGGAAATCGATCTTAGATACGCAACTTCAGCAATATCTAAGATCGGATTACTCACCCGTCCACACCGCGCGGGATCGATGTTCGTGGCTCTCCCTGTCGATTCCGGAACTCCGTTGGGGTTGATGGAGTTTCGGAATCGATATAAGCGCGCTCGGGGATCGATATATCGCGTCTAGATGAGACGCGATATATCGATCCCCGAGCAATCGATTTTAACCCGCCGATACGGCGGGTAGTCTGGACGTAGCCTCAGATGGCCTGATTTAGGTTCAGCACCTGTAGGACAAATTACAAGTGGAACCCAGTAACCAGACAACCTTCTTAAAGCAAAGTATTATTTTATTTAGAACCAAAGAATTTCTAAGAAAACAGATCTTCAAACAATAAACAGTCTATATGTTTGCCTATTTTTCCCTGTCTCTGTCATCCATGTCAGACTCTCTCACTAGGAACAGTCAACTCCTCTCTCTCTCTCTGTCTATCTCTCTCCAGGGAGTCTTTTTAACCAGTGTCCCTTTGATCTCTAAGTCTTCCAGCCCTGGCCAAACAGCTATGTACCTTTGGGATGGAGCCTGGAAGTAGGCCATTGCCCCTTAATTCTCCCCCAAGTTTTCCTTTCTTATCTAGAACTGTAACTGCCCCTTCCCCACAAAGTGTTGGTTGGGAGGTTGCTTATCTAGAGCTAGTTTGATTTTCTGCTTGACAAATAGGTTAATACAGAAAAGTGTATTAACCCAATATAACTATACAGTGACTTTACCACACTGACGAGGTCACATACAGTATTTACAAAATTGTTACATATCAGTATTCTTAGATTATTCCATATCAGCTTCACATCCGCCACAGAGACAATAGGCCTTTAGAAAGATCTTTACACTATATATTATTAGTTCCTTTGGTACTTCAAACACTTTATTTCCTGAAAGAAATCTAACAAAAGCAAGCAAATTTCATATTTTACTACAGCAAAATAGGTGAGATCTTATATTTGAAAAACGTACACGTTCAAAGAATTCCCCAACCTCCTTATGTTAATGTCTATTTCATAAAGGCTATAGTGTTCTTTTGGGGCAGAAAAAGCATGTACACCTATTGAACAAATCTGTCATACAGTTACTTGGTGATCTTTAGATTTAATTAAGCATTACACACTAGACCTAGCAGCTTCAGCTGTCATGACACTTTCAGATGTTAAGTCCTTAGGGGAAAATCCTCCTGTCAGATCTGCAGGGAAGATCTGAAACTCAGCATAAATGGCAACTTATTTCAGCAGAAACATTGGAAATGTTCCTTCTCTGGTTGTTTACTGATCCAAGCAAAAATCTGCACCTGTGGAGCACCACAATTACTGTAGACACAACATTTATGAAAAAGGACAGTTGGACAAATATGAAGTTTGTTTGCCTCAATTATTCTACATCTGGGCAAGCATTTCAGATCTTATCAGGATGAAGACTATCTCAGGTGCAAACAAATTCGCTCTCTGAGGAAAAATAACTGGAGTTCTGCAGGTAGCACAAAGGTGAAGACGTCAGAAGATGCACAGACATACCCATACTTACCACACTGATACCTGCTGATGAAAGTATCACAGAGCAAACCACAGCAATCAAGGAGTGCAAGTGAAAAGCTCCAGAGTAACTCACCCTCCATGTTGCTGATGTGGTATAGCGTCTTCTGACAGGTATAATCTGGCTCATGCAAACTAAAGTTGTAAATAGATATATTTTCCTTATCAGGGATCCTAATTGTTAAAATACTCACTTCTTAGATCCAGACACCAAGGAGAGAAGCTCTAGGCTTCAGCTTTAAAATGACAAATTTTATGAAGATGGGCTCTTTGCAATGAAAGTCTCTGATTTACAGAATCAGTCTTAAAGTTCAGTATATGAGTGTTATATTAAATGTTATGACAAAATAGCATAACATAAAACCTATTAAGCAGAGGTGAGACACTGTAATTTAAATTAATTTATTCCTCAGAGAATGCACTAACTACCTTGTGAAAGAATGACTTTTTACTGTATAAATATTAAAATACTTGATATAAGTAAATGCCTTTAAAAGTGTATTATAAAAGTGACAGCACAAAAATCAAACACACAGAAATCAACATAAACTCCTGTGTTTGAAATCAGTTACAGAAGTCAGCAGCTTGTTATCTTAGGCAAGCAAGCATGAGATATGTTGAGCCCAGGGACATTATATATTTTGGATCTTTAATCAGCAATATACTAAAATACTGAGAATGCCTGGAACTGAAAAATCTGTAAGTGTAGTGATGGATGTCATTGCCAGACAGAAAGCTGAATGTGCAAAAATTATTTGGAAAAATATATGTAATTCACTGTTGCCTTTCATAGTCTGTCAATCAAAATCATTCAGTTTCTGCATTAAATTATTCTGCAAGGCTGTCTTGGTTATAGCAGTCTCATCCCTCATAAAAGAACTTATGAAATGGCAAGACTAATTGATATCATAGGCTCAGCTAATTCACTTTAATTAATCAAAAACTTCTCTGCTATTTAAAAGGAAGAAAGGAATCCATGTCTGGTACTATGGAAGGACGAGGCCATGTAGAGCATAGTAACAGTCATATCCTAAAAACATACCTATGTCTAAACCAACTGAATTGAAGTTTTGTTCATAGGGAGTAGTTAAAATAGAAGGTGTAAATGCAAACTGGACCAATGGGAAACTCTTTATTGGGACTACTATCTGGCAAAACAGCATCAACATTCTTGTAAGCAGAAGAATGGGTGGGAGAATGAAAAGCTGGGGGAGAAAAGGATGAAGGGGTGGGTGAAAGTGTGGGGAGGAGACCACCTTCAAGGCAACTGGATGTCTTTACCCATTTATACGGTAAACTTTGGAACAAAGCAGAGAAGCTCAATCCAAAATTGATTCTAGCCAAACCAAAGTTAGAAGAGCTTTCAACAGAAAGGAGATCACTGCCTAGGGAAGCAATAAGGAAAGTTACCATAAGTGATTGCAATCAAGTTTTATTCTACCTCACAGGGAGCATTTCAGTGCCTGGATATTCCTACTTTTCATTCAGAGCACAACCCATTGTAAGGAGTCATAACCCCCCACCCTTTATATGTAGCTTTAGTGCTGGCCAACTCGGGCCATCTTCGGCCACTGCCTCTAAAGGTTTGCTGTTGCTGGTGTGGACCCCGCCCTAGGGTTCTGGTCAGAAAATAATGCACGAACAGTACTCTTGTGGAGGGTTCCCAACAGTAATATAGGCATCTGTGGTCCTGATATATAATTGAATACTTGTAGCTTTCTGTCCTTGTTTAGCCACTGCCTTTAGAATCTTGCTGTCACTGGTGTGGCTCCTGCCCTAAGGTTCTGATTGAAGACCATGTACGATCAAGTACCCTAGTGGTAGGTCAACAACAGTAATATGAGCATCTATGGTTCGAGTATAATTAAATACTTGTAAACTTTTGTTTTCATAAAATCTTGTTTAACCAGTGCCTTTAAGAATTTGCTGTCACTGCCACGGATACTGCAGCGGGACCCTGATTGAAATAATAAAGCATATCAGTCCCGGCTGCAGATCCCTGACATTGATATAAGCTTCTGTAATTTTAATATATAATATTGTAATAATTATAAATGCTTTTAGCTTTATTGGTTTATAGGCCCATATATCCAGGCCTAACTTGTTTATCAGTAATGTCTGACCCACGGGGTGGAGAGGAAACCAAGTATTAAGAAATACGGGTACGGAACACTGACAAAAGAGGAACTAAGCAGGGAGGGACCAGGGGTCTTTTCCTGCCAGTCTGGCTTTAAGCAAAATATAGCATAATAAGACTGCCTGCTTATAGAAAATTGCCAGGTGGCATTGTTAAGTGACCAGCTTAATCACTGCCAAAACATGTGACCTATGCAATATGCTAATAGTTTGTGCAATATGTATTCGCAATCAAGAAGTCATAAGACAATGTAATTGCAAAAGCCCCTAACTGGAAATACCCCAAGCTGAATTTACAGTAAATAACCTGCTGATCTGCAATATTAACTACCAAAAATAAGCAAATAACTTGTGTAATCAATATGATGTTTTGCGGTTTTAGCCTTTATAAGCTTGGTGAAATTTGTAAGGGACAGAGCAGTTTATCCCTTGCATGGGATTTCTGTTCTCCCTGTGTGCATACTTGTACTCTTGTTTTATCAATAAAGGTGCCTCGACCTGTCTGACCAAAATCGAATGGGTGGTGGTCCTTTCCACAACACCATTCTACAAAAGCAAAACAAAAAACAACACAACCAGCTAACCTATCCCAAACACTTAAGTACTTGTTTTTAAAAAAGGAAGTTAACAACATCTAAAAACTCAAAAAGAAAAATCCCACCTCCAAGGAGAGCTTTACTTGTACTAGATTGAAGTGCCAAAGACTCCATAAAATCCATCAGGGACTTAGCTATTGTTATTGATCTTATGTGGAAAGCGCTCAGCTACTATCATGAATGATAACAGTATAAAACCCTTAGAGAGATTTCAAGGATGCAGTTCCAGTCCTTGAGTAAATAACTTCCCATAGTCAAGAAGAAGCAACTGGCTAAAGGTGCCTTGATAACAAATGCTGATGTCGCCGATGCTTCCCTTGGTTCTACACAATTCCGCTTGAGGTTACTGTGAGTTGCACGTCTATTTGAGGGTGTGATTTGGCCCTAATGATTAGATCAGATTCTTCCTTTAGGTCTGAGATTGTCTGACTTTCAGTACTCAGCTTTCCAGGGTGCCTGGGGACATACATTAAGGCCAAAACTTTCATAAGTGGCCAGTGGGTTTGGATGTGTCAATTTTCAGAATGATGAGGTCAATGGGAGCAGACTTATGCCAATACTGAACCCTTCTGAAAACCCATGCAAAACATTTTAAATAGAAGACACCCACAGGGATACAGTACAGCTGACCAGACTTTAATCCTTGAGGTGTAAGGCTTACCAATGGTATTCACCCCCCAGAAAAATGACAGCTACGGTACTTTAAAATCACAAATAACAAGACTTGCTGCATATGCAATATTCTGAAATAAAACAGCAACAAAATCTGACAAAAGGAATCTCTTTAAGACAAAACACAGTCAAGCCTTCAAAAAAGCTTCAGACAACCAAGGCATTATAAAAAGAAACCACATTAACGACAGCCTCCACATATTTGGATAATAAAAACAAATACATAGAGTTTAATATATTTTAAAGTTGAGGTTCGCTGAGAAGATACATGTTTCTTTCCCTGAAAGAGAGAAAGGATCCTTATGACTGAATGTAAAAAGAAAACTAAAACCAGACTCATTCAATGTCCTGCTTAAATTTTAATGAGTTCCATATTATCTGACATTTGAGATAAGTTGCAGAAAATAAAATGATCTACTTCTTTTGGTGATGTGAAAGATAGAAGTTGAAGCAACAAATGTAAATACTTTTAGAGGTGTAACCAACACATTAAAACACTGAGAAGTTTTGTGAGGAAGGTAAACATCATTAACCCCATTTTAGAGATGGGGAAGCAAACACAGGTTGTAACACTTTCCTAAGGTTGCACATGGACACAGTGTCTGAGCTGGGACTATAACTAGACGATTTTCTGCCTCTCAATCCTGTGGTTAGAGCACTCAAAAATTCTAGCTGAATATATAGAGCACTCCTCCTCCATTGAAACAAATGGCAAAACTCACAATGACTTACATGGCAATTAAGATAGGCACTGAAATTTTATTGCTCCTTCGGAAGATAAGAGGTTCAGTTGAGAAAGAAAACCAACCCTTTATCCTTGTAACATCAGATTTCTTTTATTCTTGATTGCCTTAAGAATGATGTTTCTCGTGACCACTGATTCACAGGTTACCAAAACAATCTTGAAAAGTGTACCACAGATAGACTTAGTAGTTGGCACCCTCTTCACAGAGGAAAGTCAAAAACCTTGGCACAAAAATCTCTCTCCGTTGCCAGACATAATTTTTTGGAGGGACATTCAAAGTTCTAAAATTCTTTTTTTAAGCCTTGTTCTGAAGCTTATTACTTTTTGCAGAAATCTTTTTTGATCTTTATTCAGTGCAGAAAATACTTCGGCACACCCAGAAAAGGAATTTTCCATATCTATCACTGTCAAATCTGAGTCCTGATTTTTCCTGGATAAAACTTCTATCTTTTTATCAGTTAGCATTAAACTTTTCTGGAATGATTCTAATCCTTTTTTGGGGTATCAGCTCTATGTTTTGAACCACGGCTACTTTGATTTCTTATACATTTACTGTATTTTACATTCTTTTGTTTCAAAGTTTTTTACAGAAGAAGAAAAGATGCCATTTTGTTTTAAAGGAATGTGGCTTGAAAGAATGATTTTGCATGTAATATACCTAAGTTACATTTTGGCATTGCTAACTGCAGCAGATTACTACAAGCTACAGAGCATATCTGCCCCCAATAAGTTTTATCAAAGGGAGGCCTCTGATATTGATAGCTCCATGGGCATTGTTTTCTGGATGAAAATAACTGGTTCACAGGCTCATTAGAACTGGTGCCCATGTCTAGAAATCCTGCAGCAGCCAGGTTGAGCCCCACTGTACTATATGCTGTACATTCGAACACCCCCAAATTATAGGGAGCAGGGTAGCTGAAATTCAGATGCCAACTTCTGAGGCTCAGCTCAGGATTTCATATAATTTGTCTTGAATAGCTGCTTTGAAAGTGTGGTTAACATCCTTGTGAAAATCAGGTTTTCTTGTTGTAAAAGGAGGTGAAAACAGAGAAGCTGAGTCTGTGGCTGTCCATTCCTGCTGAGGAGCGCTGTCACTGCACTTTTCTAGTAGCTGATATGGGCCTGCAAGGAGAGGGGCAGGGGCATGGGTGATTCAATGTGAAAAGTGAATGTGATGCAGGAACTCCTTTTGGTCACATAGCTCCCAGGGTGGTATGCACCCCTGGAAATCTTCCAGGAGATTCCAACTGCTCCAGGGTACCGACAGTGCAATCTGCTCCAAAGGTAGTATCAAGTCTACATCACTTCTCCAGAAATGATTTGAAGTCATAAGGAGGATGGAGTGGAGAAAGTCTATAAATCAGATCAAGAGGAAACTCATACTCCTCAGCTTCTGAATCAGTCTTTGATTGTGAGAAATCATCTTTAAGACAAAAGGAGTATGATGAATCCAGATAAATCAGAGACTCAAAACAGCTCAGTTGTATCAGGCTGCAATTAGGAATGGTTCTAAGATTAATTCTCTGTGCTGGCCCAATGATGTTAATGGGAATTTTATCACTGACTTTAATGGGAGCAAAGTTCGCCCAATACTGGGCATTTCTCCACCCTGGAAGAAAGCCCTCCAACTTAAAGGATGTTAGGGGTGAGAGCACACAGGCTATGGTCAAAAACGTTATTTATTAAATTGTCTGCCAGACTGAAGAGACAGATGTATCCAAAATGAAGGTAGAGTTTGATAAGATCTAGGTAGAGAGGAAAGCAGAACTGACTCCAGTCACATTGATTTGTATTATATCTGGTGAAACTTTTTTAAAATGCTATGTGTTAGAGCAGTGGCTCTCAACCTTTCCAGAATAGTGTACATCTTTCAGGAGTCTATTTTGTCTTGCATATCCCCAAGTTTAACCTCACTTAAAAACTATATGCTTACAAAATCAGACATAAAAATACAAATATGTCACAGCCACACTATTACTGAAAAATTGCTTACTTTCCCATTTTTACCTTATAATTATAAAATAAATCAATTGGAATAGAAATATTGTACTTATATTTCAATGTATAGTATACAGAGCAGTATAAAGTTATTGTCTGTATAAAATTTTAATTTGTATTGACTTCGCTGGTGCCTTTTATGTAGCTTCTTGTAAAACTAGGCAAATATCTAGATGAGTTGATGTACCCTCTGGAAGACCTGTGGGTACCCCTGGCTGAGAACCACTCTGTTAGAGGACTGGGTATTGAGGATGAACACAGAAAGTTTTAAAAAAGTGATCTCAGTGCTTGCAAGAATGACACTGAACTAGAACCTTTTTTGCTCTAGCATCAAAATCCATTTCAGACTCAGCATCAATAGCTTTCAAAAGGGAATCAAAGAAGCATGACTGCATTATTTTATAAATTGAAGATACATACGTTTAGGTTTCTTTTAAAGCTTTCGCACTGATAGGTTAGCAGCTGGTGCTGATGAGCTCTGTGTCAAATATAAACTTAGGGATTTAGGTGCAGTCAACAAGACCTTTAAGTGGCAATCCCTGTTTGCCTTGACAGAATGAGTGAAGTGGGCTGATCAAATCTCAGACAGACATTGCACATAATCAGTACGGAAATGTGCAAGAGAAGAAAAAATATGCCTGCATTAACCTGATAATTTCTTCAGCTACTTTAATTGATGAATCCTGCATGTACAGAAAATTTTAATGATACAATCCTGCGTTGATGAAATAGCTCACAATCTGCTTTTAAAATATTATGGCTAATGGCTCCATACGTCTGCACAGCTTGAGTCTTCCTACAATGGAAAATTTTAATTAATCAAGGAGAATTCCCAATTCCCACATATAACCTAATGTATTGTAATGTTAAAAACAGGAACCTCAAATGGTAAACTTAACTTGTAAAGAAACTTAAGAAACCCCCCCCCCCAAAAGAATCCGGACAGGATCACCAAATAACTTCACATGACTTACAGGGGAGACTCACACAACCAAACCAAACAAAAAGCCCATGACCCTGACTTAGAAAAATAGCTTTAAAAATAAATGTTAACAAATATAAATAACTTAAATCTCTTGTATTTAGTAAAAATATGTATCCACGTTAGGAACAGATTAATCCACAAATGTAAGACTTGAGAGAGGGGTGGTGCTTTAGCTTTGCTGCTTCAAAAGGAATTTCAAAGAGTCACAATTCCAGCCTTGCTCCCCACCTCGCTTCTGGAGGGGAAAAAGCTTTCGGCAGCATTGAAAATTCCGCAACTTACTTCACCTTGGCAACCAGCCAATCCTGCTGACCAACACCTTGGGAAAGTGAAGCCATAGTTCTTCCACACTCCCTTCCTGCTAGCTTAGGGAGTCAGGGAAATATTGGAGGGCTACATCTGCTCTTCCCCTCACATCCAGACCGAAGCACTATATAAGTCCTACATGGCCACCGAGGGGGTGAAGGAATGCCCTTACTCCTCCCCACTCTGTATGGTTATGTAGAACCCTTAGCAATTATAATTAATATGCATATGATATTAATATGCATACAATATTCTGTTTGTACAGCACATAGCACAATGGGGTCCTGGACCATTACTGGGGCTTCTGGGTGCTACTATAATATAAATGACTATTAATAGTAATAATACAATATTTGAATGGTAAATAGTAACATTTCTACATTGTTATTTTATACATTTTAATTATAGCATAAATACGACTCCTAAAGACAGAGGAAAAAATCCCACATAAACAACAATCACACATAAAGCTGCCCAAAGTTTTCTGGTCATGCTCATTTGCTTTCCTTCAGAAGCTACATGTGACTAAGAGATAATCGATAAGTACGCTATTTCTTGCCAAAACAAAAAGCAATTTTCAAAGTATTTGTGTTGCAAAACTAAGAGAACATAACTTGATTTGCCTTCTTAAGGCAAAAAATAGAATAGTGTATTTAAAAAGTGGCACATCTGATTATTATTATTAATGGTAGTGCCCTTGGTGAGCCAGGTATTTTCCAAATAGAAAAAAAGATAGTCCCTACACTGAGATCACAATGTTTTATCCCCTGAGATGAATAATTACAGGGAAATGACCTACTTGAAAAAATTACATTCCTGTCTGAAGCTTCCTGCTCCTTCTTTAGTTACAAGAAATATGACCACATACAGCCCCTTCAGAGACAGACAGGGCCCAAAGTCCAAATGTACCAATCAGGTCCAAAAAGGACTTGCATGACCCCTTCTATCTGGAGAACTGTGCCAGGAATTGTGGAATAGTAACCATGGCTGGAGGAGATACTGAATTTCTTTAGTAGGATATCCTTTTTCTCCTTCTTTCATTAAATGAGCTTTCAGGAATTAAATGTACTAGCCCTCATTTCATTTGAAAGCGTTCAGATGGGCCCCATCTTCCACCTGGGTCTAGGGAGAATTTAGACTTACAAAGGAAGCAGGATCCAAAGGTTCCCTAGTATGCTTTAATGTAATCTGTTTCAAACAGCAGTCCATTAAAGTGCACCAGCAGGGTCTACCTCAGGGGTGAGCAAACTTTTTGGCCCAAGGGCCACATCTGGATGAGGAAATTGCATGCAAGGCCAAATAAAAAGGAGTCATATAAAAAAATGGAAACTAGGTCAGATTACAAAGGATGAATACAGGCAAATAACACAGGAATGCAGGGGAAAGATTAGAAAGGCAAAGGCACAACATGAGCTCATACTAGCTATGGGAATAAAGGGAAACAAGAAGACGTTTTATCAATACATTAGAAGCAAGAGGAAGACCAAGGACAGGGTAGGCCCACTGCTCAGTGAGGAGGGAGCAACAGTAACAGGAAACTTGGAAATGGCAGAGATGCTCAATGACTTCTTTGTTTTGGTCTTCACTGAGAAGTCTGAAGGAATGTCTAACATAGCGAATGCTTATGGGAAGGGGGTGGGTTTAGAAGATAAAATAAAAAAGAGCAAGTTAAAAATCACTTAGAAAAGTTAGATGCCTGCAAGTCACCAGGGCCTGATGAAATGCATCCTAGAATACTCAAGGAGTTAATAGAGGAGGTATCTGAGCCTCTAGCTATTATCTTTGGAAAGTCATGGGAGATGGGAGAGATTCCAGAAGACTGGAAAAGGGCAAATATAGTCCCCATCTATAAAAAGGGAAATAAAAACAACCCAGGAAACTACAGACCAGTTAGTTTAACTTCTGTGCCAGGGAAGATAATGGAACAAGTAACTAAAGAAATCATCTGCAAACACTTGGAAGGTGGTAAGGTGATAGGGAATAGCCAGCATGGATTTGTAAAGAACAAATCATGTCAAACCAATCTGATAGCTTTCTTTGATAGGATAACGAGCCTTGTGGATAAGGGAGAAGCGGTGGATGTGGTATACCTAGACTTTAGTAAGGCATTTGATACGATCTCGCATGATATCCTTATTGATAAACTAGGCAAATACAATTTAGATGGGGCTACTATAAGGTGGATGCATAACTGGCTGGATAACTGTACTCAGAGAGTAGTTATTAATGGCTCCCAATCCTGCTGGAAAGGTATAACCAGTGGGGTTCCGCAGGGGTCTGTTTTGGGATTGGCTCTGTTCAATATCTTCATCAATGACTTAGATGTTGGCATAGAAAGTACGCTTATTAAGTTTGCAGGTGATACCAAACTGGGAGGGATTGCAACTGCTTTGGAGGACAGGGTCAAAATTCAAAATGATCTGGACAAATTGGAGAAATGGTCTGAGGTAAACCGGATGAAGTTCAATAAAGACAAATGCAAAGTGCTCCACTTAGGAAGGAACAATCAGTTTCACACATACAGAATGGGAAGAGACTGTCTAGGAAGGAGTATGGCAGAAAGAGATCTAGGGATCATAGTGGACCACAACCTAAATATGAGTCAACAGTGTAATACTGTTGCAAAAAAAGCAAACGTGATTCTGGGATGCATTAACAGGTATGTTGTAAACAAGACACGAGAAGTCATTCTTCCGCTCTACTCTGTGCTGGTTAGGCCTCAGCTGGAGTATTGTGTCCAGTTCTGGGCACCACAGTTCAAGAAAGATGTGGAGAAATTGGAGAGGGTCCAGAGAAGAGCAACAAGAATGATTAAAGGTCTTGAGAACATGACCTATGAAGGAAGGCTGAAAGAACTGGGTTTATTTAGTTTGGAAAAGAGAAGACTGAGAGGGGACATGATAGTAGTTTTCAGGTATCTAAAAGGGTATCATCAGGAGGAGGGAGAAAACTTGTTCACCTTAGCCTCTAATGATAGAACAAGAAGCAATGGGCTTAAACTGCAGCAAGGGAGATTTAGGTTGGACATTAGGAAAAAGTTCCTAACTGTCAGAGTAGTTAAACACTGGAATAAATTGCCTAGGGAGGTTGTGGAATCTCCATCTCTGGAGATATTTTAGAGTAGGTTAGATAAATGTCTATCAGGGATGGTCTAGACAGTATTTGGTCCGGTCATGAGGGCAGGGGACTGGACTTGATGACCCCTCGAGGTCCCTTCCAGTCCTAGAGTCTATGAATCTATGAATGTAGGGTTGGGGTAGGGGGTTGGGGTGCAGGACGGAGTGCAGAGTGTGGGAGGGGGTTGGAGTGCAGGAGGGGTGCAGGGTGCAGTAGGGGTCTCAAGGCAGGAGGTTGGGGTGCAGGAGGGGTGCAGGGTGTGGTAGGGGGTTGGGGTGCAGGAGGGGTGCAGGGTGTGGTAGGGGGTTGGGGTGCAGGAGGGGTGCAGCAGGGGGCTCAGGGCAGGGTGTTGGGGTGTGGGGTGCAGGAGGGGTTCCAGGTGCAGGCTCCAGCCCAGTGCCTGCCTGCCCTGGCCCCGCACTGCTCCCGGAAGTGGCCGGCACCACATCCCTGTGGCCTTTGGGGAGGTAGGGGGCAAAGGGCTCTGCCAGAGCTCCTATAGGCCACGGTTCCCTGTTCCCGGCCAATGGTAGCTGCAGGGGGCGGTACCTGCAGGCGAGGGCACAAAGCAGAGCCCTCTGCCCGCCTTCCTCTCCCAGGGCCACAGGGACTCAGTGCCGGCCACTTCCGGGAGCGGCGCAGGGTCCATGGCGCCACAAGGGTTGCCAATTCCGCGGACCAGATCCAAAGCCCTGATGGGCCGGATCTGGCACACAGGACGTAGTTTGCCCACCCCTGGTCTACATGGACCAATTAATGTGCAATCTATTAGTGCACTTTAGAAATCACACCTCCATAGAGTGCTTTACCCCACCATGTAGACAGACCTTAAGGATTCATTTCTACAACTATCACACACCTTCATTCTGTAGCTCACCTACACTGTATGTAGAACAAGTACACATACAATGCCATGAGAAAGTAACAGCATTGGAATAGTATCAAGTGATCATGTGAACTGAACTACAATAATAACTACATACAGCACTACATACAATGCAATCATTTAAAACTCATTAATAGGTTACTGGTTGGAAAAGTACCCAGTGGCCTTCTGAAATTATGAGGGTATGCTCTGTGCCAGCCTTGAAGCCTGCGGACTTTCTCCTTCTCTATTGTGGTCAAACAGAAAAGGATACTTTTGCCCACAACAAGTAGAGGAGCCATTAGCTACTCTGAAAACCAGCCACAATCTAGCAAACCACAGTCTATTATTAATTATGGTTATTATAGGTACTATTTGTATAGTACCTACTAACATATCTGATGCATCACAAACCAACTCACCCCCCCCCAAAAAAAAAAACAAAAACAAAAAACAAGACAGTGCCCTACCCCAAAGAACTTACAGTCTGGAATTTGAACATGACCCAACAAAACCAAGATGGATAAACCAGAATGGACAGGAAGTGAAGAACAAGGTTTCATCAATAAATGGGGTAACTCAGTTAATTCATAGAAATCCAAAAACCAGTAAAGTCAATTGGAGTTTGTCCACTAATTTCAATAGCCTTGGACGGGGCCCTTACTTGAGTAAAAGAATATGTGTGTGTGTGTGTGTGTGTGTGTGTGTGTGTGTGTGTGTGTGTGTGTGTTGTTTAAACTTAATTTTAGTTCACTTTTTGTAGCCTTCATAACAGTACTGAGTTTTTAAAGACAATTTGAATGAGATGGTGCAGCCTAGAGCAGCATCCTGTTTGCTTCTGGATACTCAAAGCAATGTGACTGGTCTAAAAAAGCGTTGCACGGCAGCTGGGAAGGCTGCTCCGCAGGCACAGATACTTATCTGGTACAAAATACTTGTTCTCCACAGCCAGTTGCCCCCAGAAATGCTTCACTGAAAAAGTAAAAGGTGGCCAAACTTTCACACACACACCTCCCACCCTGTCTTAGGCAACTTTTGGCACCAGCTATCCATTTGTGTATTTCCTTGAAAATGAACTGTGTATATGCAAGCACCTTTAATACCCTATTGCTGTGACCAACACTGCCCAATACAATGGCTCAAAGCATTTGAAAAATTAGTTCCACAAATGTAATGGTTTGACTACCTTAAAATTTAATTAAAGATTAATTAAATTTAATCTGCTGAGGTAACAGAGGGAACTAAATATAACTAAAATATGTCAAATATAGACTAGGGCTGGTAGTTTTAAAGGAGAGTGAGAGAATTAGGTACTGTGACATTCCCCAGGGTATAATCTCCATTGCTGAACAGCTGTGTCCCCTCAATTCTCCCACCTGGGGTGCATTTTACTCTGCTTTGCTGTGAAAACAACCACTCCTGGCCTGCTCACACACAGCCTCTAGCATGTAAATTACTCCCAGCTGAGTTATATGAGTGTTCTTAGCCAGGCACTCCTGAATTATATTGCAGAGTGACACCAGTAAATTCCCAGTCCCAGACTTCTCCCCAGAAATGTGTGTCTTGTGCTGCTCAGTAGTCTCCTAGACAAATCCAAGCTTATAGAAAGTCCATCATTTTATTAATAGAAAATGATATGTACAAACCTTGTTATCTCAAATGGCATTTCCTGAACACTTAAATTCAAACACACACTGATTTAGATAAGACAATAAAACAAGTTTATTAACTACAGATAGATTTTAAGTGATTACAAGTAATGAGGCATAAAAGTCAGAATTGGTTACAAAGAAATAAAAGGTAAAACGGAAGCTAATACCCAATTTAACAAGCTAAGTGAATTTAAAGTAAAAAGATTTCTCTTGTCATATGCTTACAGCAGTCTGGCTGGATTCCTTCAGTCAGGACTCCTCTTCCAGTTCAACGCTCCTTTCCTTGTCCTTCAGACATTATGGATGTTGTGAGTAGAGATGAAGGGAGAGAGGTGATTTGGGACCTCATTTTTATCTTTTCCTCCTCTTTGAGAATCTCTTCCAGCTGGGGTTCAGGTGA
Source organism: Gopherus evgoodei (assembly GCF_007399415.2). Classification (NCBI taxonomy): domain Eukaryota; kingdom Metazoa; phylum Chordata; order Testudines; family Testudinidae; genus Gopherus; species Gopherus evgoodei. Next base: position 99,904,329 of record NC_044322.1, read on the forward strand.
CCGAAAGTCTGTGGGACAGGAACTTCTAAATGTTCCATTGCTGAGATGTAAATTTCTTGCTCACATCCTTCTTCCTGCCAAAGAATGGCCATTTAATCAGGTGATAGTCCATTTGATTATGCTGACAGCTGGCTGAGATGCTGGCTAGTCTTTTGTTTCTGGGGAACTGCTTTGAAGCTGTTTCCTAGACTTGGAACATATCTTACACAATAGAATTTTATAAAACTTTACATACAACATTGTCACACATATTTTATCACAACAATAATCACCAGCACATTATGAGTTTTCAAATGATACATCACAAGGCTTACTTTGTACAAAATTTATTACAGTCTTGTAAACAGTTGAACATGCGGCCCATGGGCTGCATGCGGCTCTCCAGGTTATTTTCTGCGGCCTGTGAGCTTCTCGCGGCCCACCTGCCCTCCCCCAGCATTTACCTAGAGTGGCTCCAGCCCGACGTGCACCGGGGGCAGGGCAGGCTCCCTCCCTGCTTGCCCTGGCCCCGCACCACTCCAGGAAGCGGACAGAGCCTAGGGGAAGAGGCGTGCAGGGGCGTGTGTTGATTTTGCTTCATGCATCGCCCCCAGCAGCTCCTATTGGCCATGGTTCCCCGTTCCCAGCCAATGGGAATTGCTGGGGGCAGTGCCTGAAGCAACAGCAACACATACACCCCCTGCGCCCCTCCTTCCCCAGGTTCCATCCGCTTTCCGGAGCGGCGCGGGGACAGGGCAGGCAGGCAAGCAGGCAGGGAGCCTGCTCTGCCCCCAGTGTCCGTTGGGCCGGAGCCTGCCCCCTGAACCTCTCCTGCAGTCAAACCCATTGCCCTGAGCCCCTGCCAAACCCCAAACCCCTGCAGTACCCTGCACCTTGACCCCTGCCCTGAGCTATCTGCTGCACCTCGCACCCCTCCTGCACCCCAACCCCCTTCCCTGAGCTGCCTGCCGCACCCAACGCCCTGCCCTGAACCCCCTGCCGCACGCCACACCCCTCCTGCACCTCAACCCCTTGCCCTGACTCTCTGCCGCACCCCTCCTGCACCTCTGGGGGCAGGGAGGGGGCGGAGCTGGGGTGAGAATTTCAGGGAAGGGGTTAGAATGGGGGCAGGGAAGGAGTGGGAAAAGGCGGGGCAGGGGCGGACCTTCATGGAAGGGGTGGAGCGGGGACGGGGCCGAGGGCGGCGGGAGGGAGGTGTCAGTAATGCGGCCCTTGGGCCGATGTACTAGTTCTCATGAGGCCCTCGTGGTCATTTGAGTTTGAGACCCCTGGTCTAGACTATCACAGGTACCCAACCCCCAGTAGCTTTCACCTTCCTTGAAAATCCCATCACAGAGCATTTGGAGGAGCCAAGAGACTGTAAATCAATACAAGCCTCAATTTTGTGAAATTTAGAGGCATTTGTAAGGACTGAATGAAATCACAAACCATCTGGGGGAATAGGAGCTGTTGGAGACTAGTTAGCCTGGCATCATAGTATGCACAAATCATTATACAGGAAAAATCTGGTGGAATATTTGGGAAGATAATACAAAAAAGTAGGTAAGTGTGAAACAATTAACATAATCTACTTTGATTATAAAAAACACTTGACAAATTACCATATACCAGGCTTATACATCATTTTAGTGGTTTTAGCGGTAAAGGCACCATTCTTCAACTGACCAATTGATAGTGCACGAACTGGAAAGGGTAAAGGTGACTGTCACATGACAAGTAGTGGAAATAGGCAGAGCAGCTTTTAGTAAATTTACAAGTTTACAATAACCACCATTTAAAAAATTTGCATTTGCCCTTAGTTCTCACAGAGTTTCTTCTTAGTTTCTCTCTCAGGCCACCTGTATCCTACAAACTAGTTGAGGCAAGTTACGATGGCATACAGATGCTGAAGTTTGTATACCACTCGGGCGTGTGCATATTTGTCTGCTTGCTGCATGTACCTACTCACCAGGAGTGCTTGCATCAATGCAAAGTGAGGTGCCCCACAGGTAGTTATCACAGTGTGCCAGGTGCGGCTGTCAGGTGCTATGCGTTTTGAGAAAGTTTTATAATGTTTTGTGAGACATAAATGACTCAAACAGGGATGTCTGGGAACTAGGGATCAAGGGGTGCAGCAACTGGTTGGTGGGGTGCTTGAGCAGAGGAGCATGTGAGGTGCCTTCTCACCCCACCTTCCACCCAGAGTGGGAGGTGAACTCTGTGGATGAACCTCTGAACTCTGGGGCTGCACCGGCCAAGGACAGCAACTGTGACTGGGATGCACAGAAGGGACGGGCATGTTAAAGGGACTTTTCAGGGTCAGGAATTCTGTGGGTGTGGATGAAGCAACCCTGAAGGACATAATGGCAGCAACTGCTGATAGAAACAGACAAGACATATCATTGGATTTACAATCAACAACAGAGAGGGGAAGATCTATTTCAGCACTCCCTTCCCTCATTCCCATAAATACTTTTAATGAGAAATGCTTATTGACACATCACCTTTGCAGGGCCTTGGCACAGCATCACTGTCCAGCTCCAGCCGTGATGAGTAGGGCCTGCCAGGGTGGTAGGGTGGATTTTTTGTTTCCTGAAGCTGTAAAATTGTGGACCCTATTCCATGGATATGAGTATTGGGCAACGGCACTGATTATTGACACTGTTTTCCACAGGCTGTGACGAGTTTAGCTGATATCTCACTCCTGAGGGTCTCAAAGGCACAAAGAATCGCGAAGATGCCCAGGCTGCATGCCGCTAGCTTTTTTACTACAATGTTGTCAATCCAACTCATTGGACTACTATGGAGGAAGACAACTGTCTTACCATGGAGGAAGAAATCAGGCAGTCATCCCCAAAAATATTCAGGAGAGGATTGCAGAGTATATTCATAAAAGTTTCATCAAGATTTCTCAAGAGGATACAGCAGGCACCCCTATGTACACAAAGTTCCACATGATTCTCCATCCCCCACCTAACCCAACAGGAGAAAGAAAAGCAGATGCCAACTCTAGCTCTGTTTGTTGTACCACAACCTCTTCTCATAGGAGTAAAACAATGAAAAGTCAATATCTTTGTCTTGTTAACTTGGGGATGAGCTGGGTGCCATCTTTAAATTTGATTATTGGAAGGAAAAAATGTATTCACACACATGAGTTTCTTTCCCCTTCATTGGGCTCATCCATGCTCAACTGGTGGGACTCGCTGGCAGAGGAGGAGTCTGAAACAGGTCATGGCTCATAGCATGGCTAAAATCCCTGCCACCTCCCCTTCTATGCCATGCTGGGAGGTGGTTTTACTGAGTAGCTGTAACAGGGTAATTACGTCAGTCAGAGACAAAACTGTATGACACACATACAAATAGATCTATGTATAGTTTCCACACAACAGGCACTATACTTCACCCCTCTATGTGTAATCTTATTGTTACCTAGTCCATGGAATGTTTACATTGAAAGATGCTGAAGAGAAAAAGAAAAATCAAGACAATGGCAACAAGAATAATAAAGATTAACATGCATAAAAGCTTTTAAAAAATGCTCCACAGGAATTGCTCTTGCTGAGGAAGATAGTTAAGAAAGAATATAGTCCGAAGTTTTCTGAATGTCAAAGGAATTTGTGAGACTATGACAGATGTAGCTAGTTAAACTAACATTTAACCCCAGGTCTCAGAGGACATGAACTAAAAATAAGGAGGCAGCAAGTGAAAAAATAAATTTAGGCAAAACATTTCTACACAGAGGGTGGTGAATATGCATAATGCTTTCCTACGAGCAGAAGTAGAAGCAAATAGCACGTATACCATTGAACAAGACCTGCCACTGGCAAATAATTAAAAGGAAATTCCAATAAACCATATTAGTAAGGACAGGTACAAGTCCGGATTCATCAGCTCCTGGGTATCCTCTGTCAGTACACATCAGAGATCAAACATGGATCTGAACACCATGGAAAGTACAATACATTTCAGATGTTTTTCTATGGCACTTGATATCATAGTGTATCTGAATGCTCTTTGTGCTACATGGATGGCTCTGTGCCGTCTGCAGATCTTGGAGGACTACAAGGTTGGAGAGACTCCCCTAACCCCAGTTACGGAGGAAACTCTTGACAGGATCTTTGATGAGTTTTTCTCCCCTTGAGTGGGTTTTCACAAGAGAGGGGACAATCTGAGCCACAGTTCACAGCCTCTTAGCTTTTCTATTATAAACCTTCATTTTCGGAAGGGTAAAAATTGAAATTCATTGAAATTAGGCAAAATTCTGCTTATCATGGCTATAAAATAGCCTGCTTTACTGGCACAGGGCAGGATGACTCCAGGTAGGGAAGGTGCTGGCAGAGTGAAGGTGAAACACACATCTTATGATTGTTTCTACAAGCAGCAGCCTGCACCTCCTTCTTCATGATTCTGACTGCAACATAACAGCAGGGGACCGTAGGCCTGGCCCTGTTCCCAAGATGGCAGACTATAGCTCCTTGGGCTAGGGTACACCTATAGATTAGTTTTCTAGGCCTTTCTCCTAAAACTCTGTTGAATGATAGGAGAATCCTTTGAAGTAATCTGTACCTTCAAACTCAACATTTGCAGCCCATGCATTGAATGGATCTCTAGATATTTTAGAAAATACAGTGAACATGTGGCAGTTTCAACAAATTAGAATTCAAAAATACAACAGCAACAGGAAAATCAGTTCTTGTTTTGACTTTTACTGGGAGAAGAAATGTTTCAGAAGAAAGTATTTGCTAAAAATATTACCTATTTATAGCTTCATCTGATAATGTTGCAAGATGTGCCACCAAGTTTGAACATAGCAACACAGCCTCACTACTGTTGTGAATGTATGAAGTATTAATATTCCTGGATTATGTTTTTATACTTTCAAGTCATTTCATTTTTTTTTCAGTTAATTTGAGAAAGTAGGTGGAATCAGGACATTTTACACATATACACATTGCGTCTTTTAACCCAAAAGATCCCAAAGCATTTTATAAATTTGTTAGATTGCAAACTCTTTCGGGTAGGGACTAGTTTTGGTTCACACAGTTGGCACTTAAGACAATCAATATGACACAGGAATTATCTCACTCAAAGAAATGGCATCATTTCTGTAATGGAACATGGCAACTATTCAAATTGTTCAACAATATTGTACAGGTTGGGAAGAGATCTTTACCAGAAAACCTTGAATTGAAGATGCTAGGGAGACACTTGATAGTTAGAATAGCCAGGAGCTAACAATCCTTTACTTGAAGAAAGCACAAAGGCACAAAGTGGCGAGAATCTTGGCTTATATCTCATTTGAAAGATTATACTTTGTAACAACAGTATGCCCCCAAGGCCATGGTGGAGCAATTCTATTTCAGAGCGAAGAGTGCAAACTTCCCAGTTGCCATGCTGCAGCTAGTTATTTAGAAGTCTCCCGTCAAAATACGGACTCAGCCCAGCCCTGGGCACAGGAGCAGAAATTAAAATATTTTCCTATTCCAAAAGAGCTATGGTACACCTTTACCCCGATATAACACTGTCCTCGGGAGCCAAAAAATCTCACTGTGTTATAGGTGAAACTGCATTATATCAAACTTGCTTTGATCCACCAGAGTGTGCAGCCCCGCCCCCCGGAGCTCTGCTTTACCGCGTTATATCTGAATTCATATTATATTGGGTCACATTATATCGGGGTAGAAGTGTACTTTCTATGCCACTGGTTCTCAAATTATGTATCATTGTGGGCCACAGGGGCCAGGTGGTGGTGAATGGCAGCCTGTACCCTGAAACCTTGAGCCCCGCCATGCGGGGCTGGCTGGCTGCTCACCCCAGACCCCAAACCTCCGACCCCAAGGGGCCAGCCAGCTGCCCACCCTGGACCCCAGGGGGCTGGTTGGGAGCCCCAGACCCCCGCCACATGGCTGTCCTGGACCCCAAGTCTGTGGGGCTGGGTGGCAATCGCAGACCCCCAACCCCACGGGGTGGGCCAGCACCCCCGGACCCTATTCCCGGCAGGGCTGTCTGACAGCCCTGGACCCCCACCACACAGGGCATTATGGCAACCCCAACCTCGCCATTCATCCCAGCCTTTAGCATACAGCTGAGCTGGGACAAAACTGTGTGCAAATTGGGCCACGGGTTGAGAATTACCGTTCAATACCAAGATTAGGAAATACTGTAATATTTTGTAAAATATATCTATTGTGAATGGTAAATATTCAAGATTTTAATGGCATCCCCTTAGCTGGTAAGATCTGATGAGATTAAAGTCTGATTTGGTATAGTCTGCAGGGCTGAACAGCCATTAAGTTCAGAGAATTCACCAGAGCACATGAGAATAATCAATCCATACTCCGACATGTAAGTCACTGGAGTTGTACCATCAGGGCTAAACTTGCTGATTATGAACATCAAAAGGGAAAAAAGTAGCACATATGTTTGTTTTCTTGTTCCCTTCTAATAACTGGTTCATCCACACCATTACAATCCTCAAGACCTTTTTCTGCACTTAACAAAAATCTATTTGCTTTACTAAGAGTTAGAATTGTGATCAAAAATCAAATCTAACTCAATAAGTAACAAAATGACACCAACATGCAGATATATGACAATTTTACACACATGGTATATTCTTCCCCTTCGCACCCTTGAAGTGATTCTACCCAATACACTTTTCAAAAGTAACATTCTCTGCTTGTACCAGAATCTAACTAGTCTACACATGACCGGGGTTAACTGCAGTATTTTAAACTACATCTGCTACATCTTCTGGTTTGCCTACTTAGGTCTTCATTATCAAATACTGCAATAACTTCAAGTTACAATGATATTGTGGTACTGTGCCAGTGTCCTATTTAGTCCTATTTATTTGGATTTTTTTTATAGCTTATTGCTATGGATTTGCCATAATTGTTGTGGTGTCTCTGGAGTAGATGATGAGTCTGAAGACCTTGTCTACACTTGCAGCAATGTGTAGGATACATGTAGCTACATGCTGCACAGAAAGGCAGGCACCATTCACACTCACCACAATGTGTAACTACACGCAGTAGTGAAAGGCTGCAGCAGGGGAGATGCAGTGAGGAAAGACTCTGGCAGCTCCTCCCTGCCAGAACCTTTCCCTGTTCCTGGAAGCTTTCACTACATCGAGGAAAGTCTCCAGCAGCGGGGAGGGAGCGGGACACTGCACTGCTAAAAACAGCAGTGTAGATGTGGGAGGCACTGCCTGAGCATGCAGAGAGCCATGTAGGATATACACCCTATATTTCAGGCATGTAGGGCACTCTACTTGCCTAACCCATGTCTCTCCAACTACACTACTATTTATACCCACACTAAACGGGTGTGTAGTGTATGTACTCTACACACCATTGTAAGTATAAACCAACCCCAAGAGTCATACACTGCCATCCAGGTTCTCCCTTGTTCTGAGGAGGAAGTATGCTTTGAAGCAACCTTTTTTCCCCTCACTCTCTTGCAAGCCAGGTCACAATCTGGCCCAATATTAGCAAACTAACAGGTATTAAATCAAATGTGTTTATAACTGCTGTACAATTAAACAATTCAAATTATAATTATCCCACAGCATATTGCATCACTTTAGAACATTATATATGTAAAACATACTATAGCTCATTTCTACTAACTTTTACAGCGATGCTTTTTTCTTTGTTTTTAAAAAAATCATATGTGGGGGGAAAAGGAGTAAAAGTCAATTCTCCCTGCATGGTGCACGTGTTGAGACAAGGTCACTCCCTGTAAACTGATCACACAATGTAACTCTTGTCTGAAAATGGAAATCTTCCATTTAGAAAACAATTACCTCCATCATTCAGTGACTGCAGCTTTCATTATCCAGAGCTACATAGTCTTAGTGGAATTCTGTGATAATTAAACTGATAAGACCTAATTTAGCATGCAATGACAAGTTTCTAATAGTCTGACTTCCTGATCTGCCCACTGGCGAAAAGTTTCCTGCTCTATGTTCTGGCTGAAATTAACAATGTCTTTTTTCAGTGGAGTTAAAATCTCCATATGGGCTTCACCCTCCCCATACTTATTTGTATTTAGTCCTCTTCCCCTTTTCAGACAGCATGCCTGATGTTCATTGCTGAAAACAAACCGCTCAGCAAACAGTTATTATGTAACTCTGGCTTCAGTACTTCTCTAGCAGGCACAGTGGCACAGGGGCGGGTTGTTTTTGTTTAGGGCAGCTCTTTTTGTTTATTTTCTCAGTTAATTCTCATTAGGGTTGATGGTCTTAATATGTGCTGATTTCTCTTTGACCATGGTATTCCTAGTGAGTATGTGGTTTTCCTAATTGCTGTGTTTAGTCTTTAGAAGTTATCTGAACCCTTGGTTAGCACTCTGCAATCTCAGGAAGCAGAAGTGTCATTGCTGATTACAGACCAGGACCCTCAGCTCGGGCTTCTTACAGGGATTCCATGGAGACTGTGCAAAAATCCATTTGCAGACTTTGACTTTACCGAGTGCAATCCATCTGAACATCATCTGTGGAGACCTAGCTGTGCTATAGCTAAGGCTTCAAAAACAGGTGACCACAAAACAGAAAGGCATCCACAGTGGAAGAGAAGCAGAGACCCAGAGGGTGAAGGGTTTGCTGAGGTCCCAATCTCTTCTCAAATCTCAACACTTAGAGCCAGAGTTTGGCTTTCAGTTACGGCCCACAGTGAGTGAGGGAACTGACAAGCCACAACACCCAGGCATCAACTCTTAGAGCAGTGCCTGCCCTAGATAATGTACTGAAAGCTCTGGGAGAATACACTAAGCAGTAGCTGCTACTACATCATTTTGCAGGATTCAGGGTCATATCAGCTAAGCTAGGGCTTCCCATCTGCCCCATGGAGTTTCTAGCCATGCTGGTGGTTCTGAGTCTCCCAGTTCTTGTGTGCTGGGTGTGAAAGGATCAGGTGTGTGCCTCATTGTTGCACAGGAGCCGAAAGGACATGGGGGTGAAACAGATTCTTATGTCCTCCTCCTACCCCTGCATCATGCCCACACAGGGATGCACACGAACTATCCTTTAGTGCTTGCCACTGGGAAATTACATTATTTTAGAACATAAGGGTTCTGGTAGCTAATATGATGTTACATCATGTAGACAGGGATGGTCACATTTAATATAATGTTACCTGGCCACCTGGTTAACCAGAGATTATGTTAAATACTACAGTCCCTGCAATGCTTGTGATAAGTTGTGTTTGGCATCATGTTAGTTACCTAAGTTCCCTCTAAGCTGCGTGGCTGCGCAGCAGCCTATTAAGCACCGTGTAGATGCTCAGGGCTGCGCTGGGGAGAGATGCCTCTCTCCTAGCCCTGGACCTGCCATGGCTGGGGGAGAGGCACCCCTCCCTTGGCCCCAACCCACCGTGGCCTGGACCTGCAGCGGCCAGAGGAGAGGTGTCTCTCCTCCTAAGCCAGGTGCTGCTGCAGGGAGAGAGAGCTGTGGGGAGTCCTCTCTCCTTGCTGTAGCCCTGGGGCAGCCTGCACCCCAAACCCTCATTCCCCAGCCCCACACCAGAGCCTGCACCCCTAGCCAGAGTTCTCACTCCCCTGCACTCCAACCCTCTGCCCCAGCCCTGAGCCCCCTTTCACACTCTGAACCCCTCAGCCCTACCCCCGCCACATGAATTTTTTTACGTGCATCAACATGGAGGTGATATGTCACACCTCACGTTCATATTGGTGCACATAACAAAATTCATTCCGTACATGTGTGGGAAAAATTAGAGGGAACACTGACCATGACTCCTTAGCACCAGGTTCTACCATGATATAGTTTTTAGTGAGAATGAGTCTTTAAAGAACATGTTCCTGAACTGCAAACACCATAGTAAGCAAAGGGATTTAAAAAACCTGGAACTTTATTTTGAAATCACGGGTGAAAATGATCCTAAATGGCTCTCAAACCCAGGCCACACTGGGCTTCATTGAGAGGCAACAGGAATGCTATGTGTCAGTAAGTGAACATGTCCAGGTGTCTGAGTTGATGTAACTTACCTGCACAGAACCTGGGAAAAAAGGTGTAACACATGTAAGATGTGAGTTGCATATTCTTCCAGCCTTGTTAGGTACCTTTCCTTTTTCTCTCTTCTAGCCCAGCAGCTTGTGAGCTACACCATTTCAGACCCTCTTCTACCCAGATTTAGTGGGCCAAATTCTCAGGGGATGTAAATTGCATGTTGGTAAGTGGTGTGAATCACAGATAGTGTAATATACACTTGTGGGCACTGAAGGATTATGGTACACCAATTTAGACTCTTCTCTCAATCTGGCCCACAGTATGCAAATACCATTCCTATAATCTGGGTAGAGATTTTCTAGTGTGATGGTTGATTTATCTGTCTGAACTTTATTAAAGTAGTTCCATCTTATTTTCATTCCAAGATGGCTTTTTCTTTAATTGTCTCTCTGCTATATTTGAATGCTTGCTAATCCAATTTACATGCTGAACTGCCACTAGTAAGGAGACTATTCCCCATAGCATGTCTCTTTGTGTATCATTCACACTTATGCAAAGAGTGCAGAGTGGGCGCACAATTCTATCTAATCAGACTAGCAATAGGAAAATGTATTTTACCTTGCTGAAAATTTCCTTTCTCCTAGTGGTAAACTCTGCAGGGCCCTTACAGTAGATCGTCTTTTCCAGCCTGCTGAGAGGCACAACTAGACTTATCAGTTAGGGAAGGGTGGGAGTGGCCAGACCTTAGGAGACCCCATCAGTATGAAACAGCCGCTGCTCAGACATTACATTCTTGAAGTATTAACTAACCAGTTATTGAACATAGTGAAATTTGGAAATATGAACATTTCCTACTGCTGAGCTGACATGAATTCCACTTAAAAACATGGTGGTAAAATATATATTCATCTGTTGAGAGGAAAGTCATCCCCTGGAATGAGGAAAATTTTGTGCCAGGTGGGACAGGACCTTCCCGCTAAAAGAAAGGAAGTTGTTGGCAAAGTACGAAAACTCTTCCTATTCTTCTGCTCAGGGAAGGTCTGCAGATCCATTACAGTAGGCTGTCCAATAGAAGTGTGCAGTAGGGAGGGGATAATATAGTTAACTATATACAATGTAGTAAGTAGACTTATCTGGCCACTGTGGTACCACAGCATGCAGAACCTTCGACCAAACATCACATTTGAGGAAGTTTGCACATCCAGCTTGTAAAACTTGGTAAACGTGTGTACTGATGAGTAGGTGGTTGGTTTACATATCTCTTCATAACATGCATCTGATCTTTAAGTCCAGCAGACAGTCATTATTCTGAGAGAATGTGCATGGACATTTGGGGGAGCTGGGACGGCTTCTGGCCTTTCAAGTTTCTGCTATGCACTACTGTGTCCATCTTGATATGGATGTCTGAGAAGATTTCTTACATTTTGCTGGTATAAAACAAAAAGTAACAGTTTTTCTGAAAGATTTGGTGCATTTGAGGCAGACCTTCAATGTCAAAATATTTTGGTAGGATGCTTTGGAAGCAGATTGAAAGATGAAAGGACTATATCCCTTGCACTCTACGGAGCTCTGAATTTACCCTGGGAGTAAAGGCTGTGTTGATTCTTAAAATCACTTTGTCCTCATGGAAAGTACGAAATTATGGTTCTACTGAAAACAGTTTTTGTTCTGAAAATCTTCTGGTGGAAGTAGAAACAACTAGGAAAACCACTTTTAAGGAGAGGAAATATAAGGATACTTGTAACAGAGGTACAAATGGATGTTTATTTAAGTGATCTAACCCTAAATTTAGGTCCCAATGGGGAATCCTCCTAACTGGGGTAGGATTGACAAGAGAGGCTGCTCAGAAATCTTCCTTTGTCTTGAGGACTTGAGGAAAGTAATCTTGTGCTTTCCTGTTGTCTGTAAAATGCTTGAGATCATAGCGACTTGAAATTTTAGTATTTGAGGGGAAAGACCTTTCCACAAGAATTCCAAGATGTATTTCACCTGTCTACCCACAATTTTCATAACAAGATCTTAAATCTGGACCAAATCCTTGAATCTGCCTTATTTGTTGAACATTTTTCCAAGCTAAGAGCTTGCCAGTTAGAACCTATGAATATCCCTTTTGTGTTAGAAAAGACTTTAACACACCAAGCAGCCAGATTTGTCCTCCCTGAGTCTGAGTATTACATCAATCTGTGACAGTATTCACACGCTACACACTACAGTAATAATCAACACACAAATATGGATAACAACTGTTAGTTATGAATAAGTTATGAATATAAGCTGAAATCATGACTGATGTGTGTTTACCTGTTTCTCAAAGACAAAGGACAAATTGACGCCCCTAGCCAGGTGTCATCAAAATTCATGGGCCATCACCTATCAAGTGGCCATTCTTTGGCATGGAAGGGTAGGGGGAGGCAGGAAGGCAAGGGACAAGGCAAATCTACAGTTCAGCAAACAGATATAAAAAGACTCAGCATGGAACTTCTTTCACCACCGGACTCCATGTTGCCTTCTTTACTGTTTGTATAAAATTTGTTTTGAGGGGTAACCTTCAGGAAAATGTATCTCAAAAGCAGACTGGACCAAAAAACTGAGGGGCAAACACAACTCAAATTATCCCAGTTCATCTCTCTCTTTCACCTTAGAGTACAAAAGAAAACAGCTGTTAGACTTTGGGAGAAGATCCTAGGCTGAGAGTTTGGCCAACAGTGTTATTACTTTTACTCACTTTGTAGTTAAATAAGCTTGTTTTATTCTTTAATCAAAACTAATCTAATGCTGTGAACTGTGTGGAAAACTCCATTTGAGGTGGCAAGCTGTTGTATCTTGATCCCCTTAGAGAGGCAACAGACCTAACATATATCAGGACTGCCCAGGGGAAGGCTGGATAGTGCTAAACACAAGTTTTTTGGGGAAATATCTGGGACTTGGAGTGTATTGGAGTCACCCTGCAAGTGATAACCAGGGTCGGAGAAATCCAGAGTGTGACTGGTGTATGCTTCAGATTGCTAAGGTCAGAGCTGCTGAACCAGGGCTGTAGATATACACAGACACTTAGGGGCAGGCTGTTTTGTGAGTGATTCAAGTTGGAAGCTACAACAGCAAAGCATTGGGAGGCACCCAAGGTTGCACAGCAGCGGTGACATAGCCCCTCACTGGTCTGGATTGCATCCCAGAATGTCACACAATCCTTGCAATAGAAGATCCCTTTGGTGCGGGAGGAAAAATGGCTGCCAACAAAATCAAGTCTGAAAACCAGGATTTCCTTGTCCTACATGGGGCCACCAGAATTACCTCTGCTCTCTCCTTTTTTATCTTCTGAATTGCCCTGGGGAGAACTGTAAATGGTGGAAAGGCACACAGCAGTCCTTCCAGACATGCATGAGAGTATGAATCTGTGAACCCATAGGTTACATTTTCATAGCTTGGCTGTGGATCTGGTGCTTCTTTGTTGATATAAGCTACTGCAGCTATGGTGGACATCACTAGAACATCATGACTGCTCAACTCCACGGCTACGGCTGTTACGGCATACCTGATTGCTCTGAGCTCAAGCCAGCTGATACTGTGTTGAAGCCCCTTTAGATCCACGAATCTTATATGGATTTGTTCCCTGAATGAGCTCCCCATCCTTTGCAACTGGCATTTTTTGCCACTATAATTCTCTCCAGCTCTAAAATCTTGTGGCCTTCATAGTATCTGCTCACTTCCAGCCACAAAGATAGGGAATTCAATAGTGCTTTGCGCAACAAGAATGAAGTAGATAGGACTAACAGGTCTTATGGATTCAGAGGAATCAAGAACAGCTGGGGGGAAATATGTTGGATCCTGCACGACAGGACGTCAATGCATGATACCATCATACCAAGTAACAACTTCAGAGCCCTGATACATAAACTACAGAACTTCCTGTTGCCTTTTTAAATGTTTGTCATAGTACACTCCTCAATAACATGGAATACCATGAGCACATCACACCACATCTTCTTTCTACATTGGCTTCCCGTAGAATATCAAGTCAAATTCAAGGTCTCAGGCCTTATCTTCAAGGTTAACAACTCTGCTCTTCAGGCATAATGAAACTTTATACAATAAAGGTCAAACCAGTCTGTGCCAGAGATACAGCTTTCTCAGAGGCCAGTCCAAGACTGTGGAATGAACTCCCCCAGGAATTACAGACTATCACAGACTTTACCACCTTTTTCTCCAATGCATGGAGCATTTCTTCAGCCTTGCCTTCCCTAACAAACATACAATATAGTGTACATTAAAAAAACCCTCAGAACAAAACCCTACCAAACCAAAATACTCTACTGCACACACGATTCTCCTCCCCTCCCCAATCCCAAGGAAAGAATGAAAGAGAGAAAGAACCATATATATCAGATTTTAGTCTCGTCACTTAATGCACTACTAGAAGGCATTCAGATACCAAGGTGATGCGGGTGGTATAAACCTATATAGATTATAGACTAGTTCAGTAACCAATACAAAGCTGCAATTATAAGTGAAATCAAGAGTGGACAAAAAATTAAACTTTCTGGAAAGTTGTTTATTTCATTTGAGAGCCAACCATTGAGCTGGTGAAACTAATATCTAATATCTTAGAATATCAGGGGAATTTATGTTCCACTGAATGTTCTTATCAACAGTAAAGTTTTCTTTGACTGTCAGTACAAGACATCTGTACTAATCTAGTCACATTAGTTTCACCTGATTGCCTGGTTTAATGCAGGACTCAATTATTTTGGGTTTAACACAGCAATAAATTAAAATTCTGTGGGGAAGGGGTTGCCTGAGTTTTTCTAAGTTTTCAAAAACTTGCCATATGCTATTTGCTGGCATAACTGAATGAATTCCACTGTCTATATTTCTGCTGATCTGTATGCATATAGCCCAGTGGTACTCTGACTGAGGTTCGCAAGTCACAAGTGGCTCTTAATATGTCTCCTGCACTTCTATGCAGCATATGATATTAAAACACTATGTGATTTAATTATTAACCAATCTGAGCTATTCACCAATTATAGATGATAAAATACTAATAGCTGGTTAGTCATTTTGCTGTGAGATTAATATAAATAAACTCAAAATATTTCCTCTGTCATACTGCTTAAATATGACTATTTAGTACTATAGTAAATGAAACAATGAATTCACATTACTGTGGCTCTTTTGGATAATGCTGATCGCTAATTTGGCTCCTGAATCACTGAGGTCTGAGTATCACTTATGTAGCCCAATATTTTCAAAAACAGGAGCCTAAATTAGGCTTCTAATTCCATATTTAGGCAACTAAATAAATAGCCTGATTGTCAAGGCAGCACCAATTGACTTTAATGGGGGCTTTGAGTGCCCTGCATTTTTAAAGTCAGGACACTTATTTAGATTCCTATATTAGAAGCCTAGCTTTAGGTTCCTATTTTTGAAAATCTTGCCCCTGTGGTTTAAGTTTAATTTGTATTACTCATCCAGCACAAAAATAATAATTGTCCTCTTTTGGGACAACGAGACCATAATTATGGTCAACATTTAGGCCCTGATCCTGCATTTGGATCTGTGTAGGCAGTCCCATGTACTCTCATGGAGCCCCACTGGTTTTTAATTGCAGAACCGGGATCTTATATACTATATTTAAACCATGGTCATCTCTGATGTGTGTACAATGCCAAGGTACTTTAGTAATGCAGTCTAACAGACAATCTAGAAGACTGTAAACCATAATATCTCTTACACATACAAAATTATAAACATAACAAAAATAATCATAAAAAATGCTTCCAGGGGTTGGAGCCAGCAAGTCACAAAGAAAGATATTCCCTGACAGAGTCTCCTTTTTTGATCATTTTAGTCCTTCCAAAAATTCAAGGGCCAAATTCTTCTTTGAGTTATCCCTGTGCAATCTCATCATCTTGCAAGGGTGCTATGTACATGGTCAACTCTATTGTAGTGGATTTGTACTTGTGTAGCTGAGGGGAAGAATTTGGCTAAAAAGCTGCTGATGTAATTCAGGGAACCAAAATGAAAAGAAAAAATAAGATTTTTGTCGCACTGCCATATTTCAATGCAGAGCCCACACAGCCCTTCTATCTATGAGGGATTTTCAGCCCTTCTATAATAATACGACGTATGAAGAGCATATAAGAGACTATCTCCTCAAGTCCCTTGCAACAGATCTGGCAGCCTACATGGAAAAATGACGGTTTGGCTAATTCTGAAACTCTTGCTGGTAATGTTTCTAGTGTAAAAAGGAGAGTAATGGGAATAGAAAATATTACAAACTCTGAATGTGGAAATGTTTGAAAAGGGAAAAATGATTAATGTATTTTATTTTGAAGCTTTTAGTTTATTGTACTGTGTTTTACCACACACTGAAAGAAAGACATCCAAGAATATTTGTCACATAAGAACAATTTCAAAAATCCAAGAAATGTTAGACTATAAAGTTTGTCATTGCAGAAGCTATGTACTTTTCCATCATTTTTACTACTGTTTCTGCTCATATACAGCAATCTTTCCTATGTGCTTCAACTTGAAAATTCAGTGACCCAGTCCTGCTTCATCTCTGGGTTTGGGAAATTTTATGCAAATCTTTGTGCAAGTGACTGGAAATTGGATCAGTTCTGCCAGATGAGAAATTATTATCAGTGTTCTTAATAAACCCTGACAGTACCAAGCACATTGCTGAAGAACCAAACTAAAGACAATCTGTCTGAAGAGCTTACAATCTAAAAGACAGAGAATATGTTCTGCAGTGGGGAAGTCTAAGGAGAAAGAGTTTGCTTGGATTTTTCTGTAATTATTTGGTTAATAAATTAATAATGCATTTTACTTTCTGTAGGCTTTGCGGAGTTTTCAGAATGCATTGGAAAGATGAGGAGTTGGTAACTTGGCTGGCTAGAGTTTGGAAGGCATTCTATTTGTAAGGGACAGTGTAGAAAAAAAGCCTGGAGACAGGCCTGGGAAAAGAGATGAATGGGACACAACTTGGCCTCGCTAGCGTAGTGGAGGAAGAAGGAATGCAGTGAGTATCATCTAAACAATCAGTTGGAACTCTCTGAGAATTAATATAAGGAAGTAATATCTAAATCTTAGAGATCCTGGTAAGAAGGCATCCACACCAATTGTTCAAGCAAAGACTGCTGCCATAAAGCTCCAAATCCTTCCTAGGGTGACCAGATGGCAAGTGTAAAAAATCAGAATGGGAATGGGGAGTAATAGGTGCCTATATAAGAAAAATTCCCCAAAATCGGGACTGTCCCTATAAAATCGGGACATCTGGTCACCCTAATCCTTCCATTTAATGCATGAGGTAGATTTCAGTGAGAGATATGCAAAGACAGAATTTTGTTATTACCCTTCTGAAAATACTGTCCTGCTTATACACAGAAATTTTATAGAATCTCATCAGGGACACATAACTGAATGTAACAAAGGAGATGAAACAGATTTTGATCCCCTCGGAGTTCCAGGACAGGGATAAAATTGTATCAGCTGCAAAAACAGCATGCCAGTAAGGAAAAATCTCTCTTCAAATAAGGTAAAGATTTTGCCTTTTCAAAGCGAAGCTTGTACATGGGCAGTCTGAAACGTCTGGAGAGTCAGTAGTGAGAAAGGAGTAGCTGGAATTATGGGATTAAGTCCAGTAAAGCAGAATATTTTGCCAAAAAACTGCTATTAAAGTCTGTAAGTGTCAGCTATATTTTAGGTCTTTGTAAAATAAAGTATAACAACAAATTATAGTATAATTAAGAGATAATGTCAATGGAATTGAAAACTGCCACAGGATAACACAGAGATAAAGACAAGCAACTTAAGGAAGATAAATGTTTAGGAGAAGCTGATATATTTACTTTTGGAACAGATATTAATCCTGTGATAGTGTTATACCTGAATCACTTCCTTTCTCTTATCTCCGGTGTACATTAAAGCTTCAAAGTCTCAGGATTTCCTGATCAGAAAAAAAAAGTCCTCTTGCACTCCCATCACAGTATACACTCCTGAATCACATGCACGACAGGCTATCATTAAGCCAAAAGCTATTAGATAAATAATTATCTACAGACCCAGATTCATAAATTTTAGGATCAGAAGAGACCATTATGATAAATACACCAGGGGTCGGCAACCTCTCAGAAGCGGTGTGCCAAGTCTTCATTTATTCACTCTAATTTAAGGTTTCACGAGCCAGTAATACATTGGAACATTTTTAGAAGGTCTCTTTCTATAAGTCTATAATATATAACTAAACTATTGTTGTATGTAAAGTAAATAAGGTTTTTAAAATGTTTAAGAAGCTTCGTTTAAAATTAAATTAAAATGCAGAGCCCCCTGGACCGGTGGCCAGGACCCGAGTAGTGTGAGTGCCACTGAAAATCAGCTCCCATGCCACTTTCAGCACGCGTGCCATATGTTGCCTACCCCTGCAGTACACCCTCACTACAACACCCTTCATAATAATGAAACTTTGAATACAATGAACCCGGTCCTGGATTCCCACCTTGAACCTTGGGGGTGCACTGGGGACTGAGAGCTCCTCCAGCCCTGGAAAAAATGGAGACAGTACTATTGTATCCACTTTTGCAAATGAAGGAAGGACTTGAGGCTCAGGCACTAGACTATGACTCAGGAGATTTGGGTTTTGTTTCTTGCTTTGCCATAGTCTCTGAAATTTTTTGTGTCTTAGCTTAATTAGACAGATAATAACTGGGGTTTACCATGTACCAGGACATTTTTCTGAACATTTAGTCCACTGTGTTTGTACAGTTCATGAAACTATCATTATATTTGTTGCACCCTACTAGTGTTAATAAGACCAGAGAATGAACCGAGGACAAGAGAGTAAAAATAAGAAATAAGTGATAGAGGCCACATATGAATGCGCCTGACACTTTCAGTGAGGTCATTTCTGAAGGATGATTCAATATAGGAAATGTCAACCTTTCTCATATAGGAACCCAAATCAAAATCAGCTTAGGCCTGGTCTACACTAGGCGTTTAAACTGATTTTAGTAGCGTTAAAATGATTTAACGCCGCACCCGTCCACACTACGAGGCCCTTTATATCAATATAAAGGGCTCTTTAAATCAGTTTCTGTACTTCTCCCCAACAAGAGGAGTAGCGCTAAAATCGGTATTACCATATCGGATTAGGGTTAGTGTGGCCGCAAATCGATGGTATTGGCCTCCGGCCGGTATCCCACAATGCACCACTGTGACCGCTCGGGACAGCAATCTAAACTTGGATGCACTGGCCAGGTATACAGGAAAAGCCCTGCGAACTTTTGAATTTCATTTCCTGTTTGGCCAGCGTGGAGCTCTGATCAGCACAGGTGACCACACAGAGCTCATCAGCACAGGTAGCAATGCAGTCTCCTGAGAATAGAAGAAGAGCTCCAGCATGGACCGCACGGGAGGTACTGGATCTGATCACTATATGGGGAGAGGATTCAGTGCTAACAGAACTCCGTTCCAAAAGACGAAATGAAAAAATATTTGAAAAAATTTCCAAGGCTATGATGGAAAAAGGCCACACCAGGGACTCAGTGCAGTGCAGAGTGAAAGTTAAGGACCTCAGACAAGCCTACCAGAAAACCAAAGAAGCAAACGGAAGGTCCAGGTCAGGGCCGAAAACATGCCACTTCTACGCTGAGCTGCACGCAATTTTAGGGGGCTGCGCCACCACTACCCCACCCCGTCCGTGGATTCCGAGGTGGGGGTTGTAATCTCAACCATGGCTGAGGATTCTGCGGAGGGGGAAGATGAGGAGGAAGAGGAAGACGACCTTGCAGAGAGCACACAGCACTCTGTTAGCCCCAACAGCCAAGAGCTTTTTGTGACCCAGACGGAATTACCCTCCCAGCCCTCCCAAGCCACTAGCCCAGACAGTGAAGCCATGGAAGTGACCTCTGGTGAATGTACCTTTGTAAATATAAAACATGGTTTAAAAGCAAGCGTTTTTTAATTATTGATTTGCCATGAGGGCTTGGGATGCATTCGAGACCAGTAAAGTTACTGGAAAAGTTTGTTAACATGTCTGGGGATGGAGCGGAAATCCTCCAGGGACATCTCCCTGAAACGCTCCTGGAGGTACTCCAAAAGCCTTTGTAGAAGGTTTCTGGGCAAGGCAGCCTTATTCTGTCCACCATGGTAGGACACTTTACCACGCCATGCATCTGGCAAGTAATCGGATATCACTGCATGACAAAGCATAGCTGCGTATGATCCCGGTGATTGCTGGCATTCAAGAAACACCCGTTCTTTATCTCGCTCTCTTATCCTCAGCAGAGTGATATCGTTCATGGTAACCTGGTTGAAATTCAGGAATTTAATTAAGGGGACAGAGATGGCCAATCTCCTACTGGGCTGTTGCGTAAAAGAAATCCTTCCTTGCACGTAGCCAAGTGGGGGGAGGAGAGGAAGGATAGCGCTGAGCTTTTTTGCGTTTGGCTAGCAGGAATCTTCCCAGCTACCAGCCACACGGGGGGGGGGGGGGAAGAGGGGTGATTAGCAGTGATCTTCCATGATACCAGCCATGCGGTGGGGGGAGGGGTAAAGCTATCATCCTAGAGAATTGGATGGAGGGAGGGTTGGCTTCTGCTGCTGCATGTTAACAGGAAAGAAGCATCAGAGGGCACTCTGTATATGAAGGGTGGAGAAACCGAAAGACAATGGCTTACCATGGCAGCATGCAAGCTGAATTCTGATGCCCGGACCTGCTTCTGTGAGATCTGTAACACCAGAGCCGCAGGCACTCAATATTAAGATGCAAAATGCGACCTTGTAGTGAAATCACATGTGCTATGAAAGGTGAATAGTATTGTTCACTGTGAAAGAGTATAACCATTGTTCTGTAAAATGTATCTTTTTAAATACTTCTCTCCCTTTTTTCCCTCCCTCATGCAGCTGCAAATTTTTCAAGCCTCCCTACTCCATCCCGAAAGCTAGCTCAGATAAGGCGGAGGAAAAAGAAGACACGAGACGAAATGTTCTTGGAAATCATGGAAGTAACCTGCAATGAAAGAGCTCATCTGAATGAGTGGAAGGACGTGGTAGCAAAGTTCAGGAAAGATGCCAGTGAATGTGAGGACAGGAGGGACCAACGTGAGGCTAGGAGGGACGAACGTGAGGCTAGGAGAGACGCTCAAGATGAGAGGTGGCGGCAGGAAGATCAGAGGTGTAGGCAGGAAGATCAGCTGTGGCGGGATGCAACACTGGAGCTGCTGCGTCACTCACTCACTCAGTGATCAAACTGATATCCTCCGATGTCTGGTGGAGCTTCAGGAAGAGCAGCGGGGTCACAGAGTGCCGCTGCAGCCCCTGGGTAACCACCTCCACCACTCACCATGTTCCATATCTTCCTCACTCAGACGTGTAAGAATGCGTGGGGGAAGGCTTCGTGCACCCGCCCACTCTACCCCCGTGGACAGTCCAACCAAAAGGTTGTCATTACATTGAAATGTTTTTAATGGCCTTTTTCTTCCCTCCTATCCTCCTCCCAAACCACACCTGGGATACCTTGTCAGTTTTCTCCCTCTTTTTATAATGACTTTTTAATAATGACTACATGATTTTTAAATGATAGTGACTTTATTTCCTTAAGCAAGCTGTAATCGAATGGGGAGGGTGGGTTGCTTACAGGGAAGGAGTCAATGGGGGGGGGGTTCATGAAGGAGAAACAAACAGCAGTCACACCGTACCCTGGCCCGTGATGAAACTCATTTTCAGAGCTTCTCTGATGCACACTGCTTCGTGGTGTGCTCTTCTAATCGCCCTGGTGCCTGGCTGCGCGTAATCAGCGACCAGGTGATTTGCCTCAGCCTCCCACCCCGCCATAAAGGTCTCCCCCTTACTCTCACAGAGATCGTGGAGCACACAGCAAGCAGCAATAACAAAGGGGACACTGGTTTGGCTGAGGTCTGAGCGAGTGAGTAATGTGCGCCAGCGCGCCTTTAAACGGCCAAATGCACATTCTACCACCATTCTGCACTTGCTCAGCCTGTAGTTGAACAGCTCCTGACCACTGTCCAGGCTGCCTGTGTATGGCTTCATAAGCCATGGCATCAAGGGGTAGGCTGGGTCACCCAGGATAACTATAGGCATTTCAACATCTCCAACTGTTATTTTCTGGTCTGGGAAGTATGTCCCTTGCTGCAGCAGTTTAAACAGAGCAGTGCTTCTGAAGACGTGAGCGTCATGAACTCTTCCTGGCCATCCCACGTGGATGTTGGTGAAACGTCTCTTGTGATCCACCAGTGCTTGCAGTTTACGTACCCCTTGCGGTTTACGTACTGGGTGCCCTGGTGTTCCGGTGCCAAGATAGAGATATGGGTTCCATCTATCGCACCCCCACAGTTAGGGAATCCCATTGCAGCAAAGCCTTCCACTATGACCTGTACATTTCCCAGAGTCACAACCTTTCGTAGCAGCAGCTTAATGATTGCTTTGGCTACTTGCATCACAGCAGCCCCCACAGTAGATTTGCCCACTCCAAATTGATTCCCGACAGACCGGTAGCTGTCTGGCGTTGCAAGCTTCCAGAGGACTATTGCCACTCGCTTCTTCACTGTGAGGGCTGCTCTCATCTTGGTATTATGGTGTTTCAGGGCAGGGGAAAGCAAGTCACAAAGTTCCATGAAAGTGCCCTTACGCATGCGAACGTTTCACAGCCACTGCGAATCGTTCCACATCTGCAAAACTATGAGGTCCTACCAGTCTGTGCTTGTTTCCCGGGCCCAAAATTGGCGTTCAATGGCTAGAACCTGCCCCATTACCAGCAGGATCTCCAAAGAGCAGGGGCCCGCGGTTTGAGATAATTCTATGTCCATGTCCTCATCACTCTTGTCGCCACACTGCCGTAGCCGCCGGCTCCTCCTCGCCTGGCTTTGCAGGTCCCAGTTCAGCATAGACTACACAAGAATGCGCAAGGTGTTTACAACGTCCACGATTGCGGTATTGATCTGAGCAGGGTCCATGCTTGCTGTGCTATGGCATTTGCACAGTTCACCCAGGAAAAAAGGCCCAAAATGCTTGTCTGATGCTTTCACGAAGGGAGGGGTGAGGCTGTACCCAGAACCACCCACCAACAATGATTTTTGCCCCATCAGGCACTGGGCTCTCAACCCAGAATTCCAAGGGGCGGGGGAGACTGCGGGAACTATGGGATAGCTACGGGATAGCTACCCACAGTGCAACGCTCCAGAAATCGACGCTAGCCTCGGACCATGGACGCACACCACAGAATTAATGTGGTTAGTGTGGCAGCGTGCACTCGACTTTATACAATCTGTTTTACAAAACTGGTTTATGTAAAATCCGAATAATCCCGTAGTGTAGACGTACCCTTAGACTGAGAAACAGAAGGGGTCGATTGTACCATTTAGGCATGGTCAATAGTGAGGAGCTATGCTAGCCACATTCATGAACCCACCCTTTCATTCACATCCTTTCACTCACTCCCACTGACTCCTTCATGGACAGTGTTTGAAAAAATTACCGCACACACTAATAGATAAAGGACGCATCTAAGACGAATGGGCACTCTACTGTGTTCAGGAGCAACACCCATTTAGGCAGTCAATCTCTCTGCCCAGCTGCTGGGAAAGGGGACGGTGCCTAGATTTCTACTAAGCATTTGACCTCCACTCTGCTATTAACGGAAGTTGTTAAATGTGAAACTGCTCGCCAACAAAGAGTTAAGGTCATTTATTCTCTCTGCTGCTGCTATCCCTCCCACTCCAGAACCTCCTGGCTGCTAAGACAATTATGGACCTGGGGGTCTTTGCTAGCCTAATCCTATTGCTCTGCTGCCACAGTCCATACCTTCCCCAAGCTGCCGCAGAGAGAAACTGACCTGGCTCTTGACAGTTTTACTCCTTTCCACAGATTTCCCCAACAGCAGCAGTGAAACTGACCAGTTTTGTCAATTTCACTATGTTTCCAAACTGGGAAAGCTTGAAGGATAGCAGAAGCACTTGAGGGGCCTAGAGGTTTAGAAAGATAACACTATACACTTGGTTCACATTATCTTCCCAATTATGTTAACAGCAGTACAGGATATTATTATTATTTGTATTGTGGTGGTGCCTTGGAGCCCATGGACTGGGACCCCATTCTGTTAGACACTGTACAAACATATAACACTAAGATGATTCCTTCCCAAACAGCTTTTTTCTTTTTAAAACAAGAAAATTTAACTTCTGTACTGTACTTGGACAGCACCTGCATAGTAAGGCTTCCTCTTGCCCCAGGCAAGACAAGCCCTTCAAGATGGTGCAGAGGACAATGCTGATCAGAATACAAGAGCACAGCAGAAAACAGCAAAGAAGAGTTCTAGGATCGGTATGTATTGTACTTCATTTAAAAACAGAACAAAACTGGAAAACAGAGTTATGTGCTTATTAAAATAAAATCCCTTGGTAAATGCAAAAGCTTAGTTTATGTACAGATCCAGTCTTGCTCCCATTCATGTCAAATCTATGTACTGCAATGGAACAGGATAAGGCCCAAAAGTAAAGGACCTTCTACTATGCACAAATATAGTGTACGCTCCCCACAATATGCCTTTTCTGCACCAAATTCATCCCTGGTGCAAGCTGGAAAATCTCTATTAACTTCAGTAGTGTTGCATCCACTTATGACAGCATGGAATGTGGTCCTTACTCTGTAGAAAACTTGCTAGAAATCTCACTTTTCTATTTTTAAAATTTGTAATTGAAATGATCAAAATCAAATATGCATAACTTGTACTGATTTACCATAAATGAAGTAGCACTAATTATACAGTAGCTGTTAGATTGCTATGCTCATATGATTGTTATGATGACACATTTCAGGAATGAATAGGACAAGTTCTATAATAATATCTTCAGATAAAACAACATTGCTTTTATAAAATAAAATACTATAGCTGCACAAAAAAGTCTACCAAATAATTTAGTTACATGTAGACATATAAGGTGTATCATCAACTGGAGCATTATAAAATATTGCTAAGCTTGCCAGTTATTGCCCTATTTCTAACATTCCTAATTAGGGGAAGCTTATTAAGGAGATTCTACCAAAATAGTTCTGAACATTACCTGATATCCTCAGTTTTCCTTAGACATCTTTCCATAAGATGGCTCTTGTACAGAGACAATTTTGAACATAAGAATATAAAAAATGGCATCCTGGGGGAGACCAATGGTTCATCTAGCCCAGTATCTTGTCTTTTGACAGTGGCTCATGCCAGATGCCTCAAACAGCATGAACAGAACAGGGTAACTACTGAGTGATCCATCCCCTGTCATCTGCTCCCAGCTTCTGACACAGGCTTAGGGACATCCAGACCATGGGGTGAGTCCCTGACCATCTTGGCTAGAAGCCTTCACAACATCCCCTGCCAATGAGTTTCACAGGTTCACTGTGTGCTGTGTGAAGAAATACTTCCTTCTGTTTGTTTTAAACCTGTTGTCTGTTAACCAGGGCAACATCTGGTTCTTATATTATGTGAAGGGGTAAATAACACTTCCTTATTATTCACTTTCTCCACACCACTGATGATTTTATGGACCTCTATCGTATCTCCCACTTAGTCATCTCTTTTCCAAGCTGTACAGTCCCAGTCTTTTTAATCTTTCCTCAGATGGAAGCTGTTTAATACTCGAATGATTTTTGTTGCCCTTCTCTGTACTTTTTCCAATTCCAATATATCCTTTTTTAGTTGGGGCAACCAAGACTTCATGCAGTATTCAAAGTGTGGGTATATCATGAATACATGCATTTGCATTATGGTATTTTCTGTCTTATAATCTCTCTCTTTTCTAATAGTTCCTAACACGCTGTTAGCTTTCTTGTCTGTCACTGCACACTGAGCAGATGTTTTCAGAGAACTATCCACAATGTCTCCAAGATCTCTTTCTTAAGTGGTAACAGCTAATATAGACTCCATAGTTTTGTACATATAGTTGTGATTATCTTTTCCACTGTCCATTACTTTACATTTCTCAAGATTGAATTTCATCTGCCACTTTGCTGCCGTCACCCAGTTTAGTGAGATCCCTTTCTAACTCTTCACAGCTAGCCATAGACTTTATTATATTGAGTAATCTGAAAACTTTGCCACCTCACTGTTAACCTCTTTTTCTAGATCATTTATGAATATGTTGAACAGCACTGGTCCCACTACAGATACCTGGGGGAACCCACTATTTACTTCTCTCCATTCTGAAAACTGACCGTTTATTCCTTCCCTTTGTCTCCTATCTTTTAACCATTACCAATCCATGAGAGGACCTTCCCTCTTATCCCATGATGCTTAGTTTGCTTAAGAGCCTTTGGTGAAGGACTGTGTCAAAAGCTTTCTGAAAGACCAACTACACTACAGCCACTTGTTCACATGTTTGTAGACTCTGTCATAAACAGATAGTTAAGGGTTAATAGAACAGGAGTACTTCATATCTCTTTTGACTGTAAAGGGTTAACAAGTTCAGTGAGCCTGGCTGTCACCTGACCAGAGGACCAATCAGCGGACAGGATACTTTCAAATCTTGAGGGAGGGAAGTTTTTGTGTGTGCTGTTAGTTTTTGGTTGTTGTTCTCTCTGGGTTCTGAGAGTGACCAGACGTGCAACCAGGTTTCTCTCCAATCTCCCTGATACAGGTTCTTATAGATTCAAAATAGTAAGTACTAAGTGATAAGGTGAGTTAGGCTTATGTTTGTTTTCTTTATTTGCAAATGTGTGTTTGGCTGGAAGAAGTTCAAATTTGTATTTTGCTGAAAGGATTTTACTTTGTACTTGTATATTTAGGCTGGGAGGGTATTCCCAGTGTCTATAGCTGAAAGACCCTGTAACATATTCCATCTTAAATTTACAAAGATAATTTTTACTATTTTTTCTTTCTTTAATTAAAAGCTTTTCTTGTTTAAGAACCTGATTGTTTTTTTATTCTGGTGAGACCCCAGGGGACGGGATCTGGATCCACCAGGGAATTGGTGGGGAGAAAGGAGGGAAGAGGGGGAGAAGGGTTAATTTTCTCTCTATGTTAGGATTACTTTCTCTCTCAGGAAGAGTCTGGGAGGAGGAGAGAGAAGGAGGGGGGAAGGTGGACTTTCCTCTCTGTTTTAAGATTCAAGGAGTTTGAATCTCAGTAATCTTCCAGGGTAACCCAGGGAGGGGAAGCCTGGGAGAGGCAACGGTGAGGGAAAGGGTTTAATTTCCTTGTGTTAAGATCCAGAGGGACTGGGTCTTGGGGGTCCCTGGGCAAGGTTTTGTGGGGACCAGAGTGCACCAGGCACTGGAATTCCTGGTTGGTGGCAGCGCTACAAGTACTAAGCTGGTAATTGAGCTTAGAGAAATTTCATGCTGGTACTCCATCTTTTGAACACTAAGGTTCAGAGTGGGGAATTATACCATGACAGACCCCCTCAAAGAATTCAAATAGATTGAGGAGGCATGATTTCCCTTGACTTTTCCCCAACAAATCATGTTCATTTATGTGTCTGATAATTTTTTTCTTTACTACAGTTTCAACCAATTTGCTTGCTACTGAAAGTAGGCTTACGGGCCTATAACTGTCAAGATCACCTTGGGAACCTTTTTTAAAAACAAGTGGCATTACATTAGCTATCCTCCAATGATCTGGTATGGAGGCTGTTTTAAGTGATAGGCTACATACCAAGTTAATGGTTTTGCAATTTCATATTTGAGTTCCTTCATAACTCTTGGGTGAATATCATCTGTTCCTGGTGACTTAGTACTGTTTAATTTATCAATTTGTTACATAACCCCTTCTATTGATACCTCCTATGTGGGAATTTCCCTCACATTCTCTTCAGTAAGACTGATGCAAAGAATTCATTTAGGTTCTTTTCAGTGGCCTTGTCTTCCTTGAGTGCTCCTTTGGTACTTTCATCATTAGCACTGATTGTTTGGCAAACTTCCTGCTTCTGCCGTACTTAAAAATTCTTTTTTGGCCTAATTATACTTTTATACTCGACTTCCCAGAATCTATGTTCCTTTCTATTTTCCTCAATAGGATTTGACTTCTAATTTTCAAAGGATGCCTTTTTGCTTATAACTGCCTCTTTTACTCTGTTTAGCTATGATGGCATATTTTTTTTTATTTGGGCTATACATTTAATGTGAGCCTCTGCTATGGCATTTTGGTCTCCTAGCTGCAATTGGAAAAAGGTACCTATGCTGATTCTTTAAGTTCTATCAGTCGTCTTTGATATCACTGATATTGCAGCAGTGTCGACATGTCTGTGGAGAGATAGAATAGTGATTGAAAAAGTCTAGTCTTTTCTCTCACAAAAAGACCAATAGGGTCGTATTGGGCAATAGTTCTATGGCACCAAGTTTTCCTGTAGCAGGCACTATAGTGTTTGTTCTGTCACATTCTTGTTTAATGTGCATGTAAGACAGCTAGAGGATTTAGTGCAGTAGTTTGGACTGCAGAGCTACTGGTACTCAGATCTATACCTCCATTTCCTCTGCTGCAGGAAAGCTTCTCTAGTACTTTAAGTCTCAGTTGGGCCCAGCAGGATAAATTGTTGCCTAAAGCTCAATTCAGGTAAAAGGGAAGAAATTCTGATTGTCACAGAGAAATGTCCAGAGGAGAGAAAGGCACTGATATATACCATCTCAGAGGAGAGACATACCCTGCCTGTTATTAGAGTGCATAATCTAAGGCCACGTCCAGACTAGGGTATTAAAATCGATTTTAGATACGCAACTTCAGCTACGTGAATAACGTAGCTGAAGTCGAATTTCTAAAATCGAGGTACTCACCCGTCCAGACGGCGCGGCATCGATGTCCACGGCTCTCCATGTCGATTCCGGAACTCCGTTCGGGTTAATGGAGTTCCGGAATCGATGTAAGCGCGCTCGGGGATCGATACATCGCGTCCAGACTAGACGCGATATATCGATCCCCGAGCAATCGATTTTAACCCGCCGATGCCGTGGGTTAGTCTGGACGTGGGCTAAGGATCTTGTTAGAGTCAGTTGCTTATAGATGGTGAAGTAGTAGCAATACCCAAAAGTGCTCTCCTCCTTTTGGCAAGGAGACCTCAAACTTTCCACTTGCATATAAACCCTTGTTGTGGTGGTCCATACCTTTTATCACACCCAGATTAGAACACACTGCAATAATCCACTGAAGATGTCCCTAGAAACTACCCAAAAACTTCAGCTAGCAGAGAATGCATCTTCCCACTTACACTGTAGTGTTTCTCACAGATAGCATATTACATCTGTGCTATAGAATTTGCCTGGTTTCCAGATCATTTTTGGATGTTGGTTCCGATTTACACGGTTCGGATCCTCATTGTCTTAGAGATTCTCTTTCTCTCTGCCTTATGCCAACATCTGAGCTCCTTAGAGATGCTCGGATGTCTCTATTACAGCAGTTCTGACAGTGTATTTTTCATGAAGGCTCCTAGAACCTTGAACTCATTCTCAGCTACATTCTGAAACAGACAAAACTTTGCTGACTTTCAGGTCATGCTGCAACAAATATTTATTTACTAAGGCATTTGTCTAAAAGAGCAGGAAGATTACTGAAGCCATTAACTGACACTTTATCAATCTGCTCTGTAACTAATACTAATGCACGTGAGTAATTTTATGGAAGTAAACATTTTTATTGAGTTAAGTGGGACTTCTCAAATGCATAAAAATCAGAATCAGGGCCCTAGAGATGTTTGGAGTTTGCATTTTATAATTCAAGTATATTTTCTGAAAGTCTCAAACAAAAACTAGGCTATTTTAAAAGTTTTATCAATTACAGGAATAGCTCTTGCAATGTAGCACTCTGACTTTTTTTTCTTCACATTTATTGACAGATTATAGTAAATTGCACAGTCTCATGTTTCAGTATATTTTTTCAGCATGTATCCCAATATAATCAACCTTAGGGAATTCACAGCTTTATAATACCTCCCGTACTTTCCTGGCTTTGACCAATCAGCTATTAGGAGCTAAAAGAGTTTCTTGGTTTGCCATAATGAGGATTACCCAGGATCTCCAAGAACTCTAAGATGAGTTTGGAGCGGATGATACTAGCCTTATTTATCTGGAAATATGGGGACTGTGACAGGGAGGATAGGTCCGGAGGCCCCCTGCTGGAGGCCTCATGGGCCTGCCTCACTCCACCTCAGAAAAGAGCAGAGGAAAGTTCTCCATGCGACCTAGAATGGCTGCAGAGAAACAACCAATCAGAAGGGCTGTTGGACTGGCCAATCAGAGGCCTGGATACCTATATAAAAGGAAGCAGCACAGACAGAGCTATCAGTTGCTGCCTAGAGCTCAAAGAGGGGTAACCGGGTGCCTGGCTGGCTGGAAGAGCAGCAGGACCATGGACAGGTCAGTGCGGGCAAACTGAGCCCAGGAGACTGAGCCAGAACACAGCCAGACCGGGCAAGGGTACTGTGATGCGCTCTGCTGGCCTGGTTGAAGACTGAGTCCAGGAAAGACTGCCAAAAGGACATCAACTGAGGGTACCAAGAGGGGCCCCTGTTGGGCTGTTAAAGAACAAGGTGCCTCCAGGGAGGAAGCCTTAGGGCTAAGGCCCTGGGCCATGAGAAAGAACTAGAGACTGTATACCCTGGAAGGAGGGACAGTGCATGTGACTCAGAGGGCTGAGTCACTAAAGACCTGCCAAACAACCATTGCCTTGGGAAGGGTCATGAGAGGCAGGTGCCACCCCATTGTAAGAACTGAAGGAAAGGCAGCCTCATAATCAACCAGAAAGGGGGTGCCTGTGAGAAGTGGGTGACATCCCCGGTCAAGACTAAGTGATTGCAGACACATATCAGCCAGAGAAGGGGCACTTGCGAGAGCAGGGTGCCACAGGAGCAAATGTTTTTGACTCCTCTCTTGGAGTTGGGGATGATGGTAGCAGTTGCAGCATTATATGCTGCAAGTTCTGTTGAGGGGACTCCAATGCATATACTCTTAAAGTGATTCCTCTTAAGCCTGCTTCAGGTACAGTAGGGTCAAAGGAATTGTTCTATATAAGAGTATTCTTCCTTTGACCTTCCTCACACATAGTGACACATTTTACACATTAAGTAGTATTTCACATCATGCATAACCCCATTTAAATCAGAGAGATTTCTCATGGAGTAAGGTACTACAAAATGTGAATAAGTGTGCAGAATCTGGACTATATAACAGAGGAAGGGTATAAAGTTGCAGGGAACTGTGGGGAGAAATCTAACAAACACAATCACAGGTGACACCATTCCTCTAATCCAACCTGTGTTCTTAGAGGAGCCTTTCTGAACCTTCACAGAGTCAGAAGTTATAACCCCAGAAAAGGACAACATTATTTTGTCTAACCTCCTGTACAACATATGACTTCCCTGAATTAATTTCTATTTGAACTAGATTATATCTATTAGAAAAACATCCAATCGTGATTTAAAAATTGGCAGTCATGGAAAATCCACCTCAACCCTTGTAAATTATTCTAATGATGAAATATCCTCACTGTTAAAAAGGTCCATCTTATTTCCAATTTGAATCTGTCTAGCTTCAACTGGGAGCTCAAGCTGAGCTAGTTATCCACTGGGACCCCAAGTTTCTTGCAAAGTCACAGCTTCCCAGTATAGAGTCTCCCACCCTGTAAGTGTGGCCTAGATTTTTCTTACTAGATGTATAACTTTGCATTTGACCAAATTAAAATGCAGCTTGTTAGTTTGAGCCCAACTTTACTAAGTGATCCAGATCATTCTGTATCAGAGACATGTCTTCTTCATTATTTAGTACTTTGGGTAATCTGCAAACTGTATCAGTGATTATTTTATTTATCTATTATCTATCTAAAATGTTACATAACACAAGGCCTTCTAATAATGACTCTGGAATTTTGTTATTTATTTTATTTATGGTTTATTTATTATTTTTGTACCATCACTATGAAAGTCAAGGGGACAAAGAGTTTAAACAACTCCTGGTTACCAGTATATAGATATTTCCAAAAAATTCAGCCCAAATGGTTAAAAATTGGCAAAATTATACACAACTAAAGATGAGTTCTTATAATGGGTAACTTTAGCCATAGAGTTGGGAAACTTAGCTATAGGAGTTTGTGCCACATATAATATGTAAGATGTTTGGTCAGAGATGGTCTTTGAAACTGCAATGCCCCTAGCTGTGGTTCCCCCAAATCTGGGGAGCCTAAGAAATATCTGTGATGGATTCCATCACAGAAACCCTCTTGAGACTGTCACCAGATATGCTGAGACTACCTCTGAGTCCATTTTCTCTGTTAGTTTTGCCCTCCAGAACCCTGTCTTGTTGAGCCAGATACGCTAATCTGCTGCAATACAGACTCAGTGTCTGACCCACGCCCCCAAAGTGGTAAACTTAATTGAAAATGGCTTAGCAAGGGTGCCTGTATCTGCACCCAGACACCCAGCTCCCAACGGGATACAAACCCCAAATAAGTCCGTTTTACTCTGTATAAAGCTTATACAGGGTAAACTCATAAATTGTCCGCCCTCTATAACTGTGATAGAGAGATATGCAGAGCTGTTTGCTCCCCCAGGGACTACTTACTTACTCTGGGTTCAATAATAAACAAAAGTGATTTTATTAAATATAAAAAGTAGTATTTAAGTGGTTTCAAGCAATAACAGACAGAACAAAGTAAGTTACCTAGCAAAATAAAACAAAACACGCAAGTCTAAGCCTAATACATTTAAGAAACTCAATACAGGTAAATCTCACCACCCGAGATGTTCCAATAAGCTTCTTTCAGAGACTACATTCCTTCCTAGTCTGGGTCCAATCCTTTCCCCTGGTACAGTTCTTTGTTACCAGCTCAGGTGGTAACTAGCGGATTTCTCATGACTGGAACCTCCTTTGTTCTGTTCCACCCTCTTATATGGCTTTGGCACAAGGTGGGAATCTTTTGTCTCTCTGGGTCCCCACCCCTCCATATACATGGAAAAGCACCAGGTTTAAGATGGATTCAAATACCAAGTGACATGGTCACATGTCCTGTGAGACCCCAAGACTTCATTCTTCCTGGCCTGACTCACAGGAAGGCTTGCAAGTAAACAAAGCCATTTACAACCAATTGTCCTAGTTGATGGGAGCCATCAAGATTCCAAACCACCATTAATGACCCACACTTTGCATAATTACAATAAGACCTCAGAGTCATATTTCTTGTATATTTCAGATACAAGAATGATACATTTATAGAAATAGGATAACCACAATCAGTAGAATATAAGCTTTGTAACGATACCTTACACGAGACCTTTTGCATGAAGCATATTCCAGTTACATTATATTCACATTTATTAGCATATTTTCATAAAATCATATGGAATGCAAAGTCACAGTGTCATACTAGCTTTTCCATAACTGGTGAACCATCTGAGTTGGGATTGCAACTTAATCCAGCCTAATTTCTAGCTGCATGAGCTAGCAGTGCTCCTTAAATTATGCAAATATGAATTATTTTAACATGTCCATCACTGCTGTATTTGGGCACCATCTATAATCATACTACAGAAAAATACTGCACCAAAAGTTTAGTCTGAAAGATAAACAGATTATGAAACTATTAAATAATCTAAAATCTATCACAAATAATAAAAACCCCACGTTAATCATTATATGTACATATTGTAATAACGAATGGCTGCCCATCCATAAAAAAGATATTGTTATAAAATTATTTAAACCTTCGGGTGCCAAACTCTATAAAAATAGATTATGACTTGAGCACTTAAAAGAAAATAAATATAGTTGTTTGTGCAGTAATCATATTGGAGAACACTGTTTTCACTTAGTATCTTCACTGCACAGACATGAACTGTTTTTTATATGTTCTATTTATTTTATAAACATTTTTAAATGGATACTGAAATGGATTTTACCAGTAAGACAGACCTATCTCATTAAAGCCACTGTAGCCCAGCTCTTGCCTGCTTAGTCCCAGATCTTCAAGGTCCATGCACTTAAATCCTGCTGGACACTGGTAACCTTCTTCTAGCTCTCTGGAACAGTGAGTATCTGGGATAGCTAAATTATTCCAGGTTACATTTCTGTGAAAAATACAATATCAAGCTGTTAGATGTACTGTTTTCATATATTTAACGTGTATATTTACTGAGTTTAACATTCATTATTAATGTGGGTTATTTTGCAATGAAAAGTCCTGTAAAATAATTGTATTTAAAACAATTTATTTTAGTGAATTTAGTGCTCATGGGAAAGGTCAGACTAATGCACCTGGAAACTGAAGTTCTCTTCCTTTAGCAGCAGTAGTAACAACAGCAGTCATACAGTACTATCTAGAGTCCCCAACCAACATGAGATCCCCATTGTGCAAGATGCTGTCCAAATACATATGGCAATAAAAATCATAAATAATATTAACAGTAAGAAAACACTCCCTGACCCACAATACGGGTGGGGAAAGAAGGAAATATTATTATCTCCATTTTACATATAGGGAGCTGAGGCAGAAAACCTGAGATTTTTCTAAGGAGACCAAGGGAGTTAGACAACCATCTCCCACTGGAATTCAATAGAAGTTGGGCACCCAACTCTCATAGGGTTTTTTAGAAATTCCAGCCAGACACACTAAGTGACTTTCTCAAAGTCACACAGGAAATCTGTGGCAATGCTCAGAACTGAACCTAGATCTCCCAAGTCTCAGTCCAGTGCCTTAACACCCATCCTTTCAGTTTCAGTAATATATTCTATCCACAGAACAGGTCAATCTTTGTAATCTCTGACATATCTATTACAGCCAAACATTAATATATTTTATGGAACTGAAATGTCTGATTTGTTTGTTTGTAATGATCTGATGAGCTGGCTATCTATAAGCATAAAATCTCAAGGACAGATAAAAAATTAGCAATGGTTAACAAAATTCATACGCATTTCGGACTGCATATGTGTCAAAAGGGATATAAATAAATTACAGTTTCCAGTTAAATTGCTATGTAAAATTAGCCTATTGGGAGAGAGATAGTGGATTATATTATTTACCCTTTTATAGGCTAAGCTTGGGTCTTGTGAGTTTGACTTTTCTTATCTTCTTATAAGACTTCAAAATATTTGAGGAGTTTTGTATTTTTATCATCAAAACTTGTTCCTGTGAGTGATCCAAACAGGAAATGTTCCTAACATAAGTTTTAGTCTGCCATTTGGTATATTACTCCTTATGATTCTTCTAAAAGTCCTCCTCTTTAAATCTAATTCCCAGAGGCATTTTTGTGACTACTTTGGGTGAAGAGAGGCTTTAATTACTTTATTTTTCTTGCTTTCATGCACTGCATGTGTGATGGGTTGAATCACAGAAACCCTTTGGGAGCTGCCACCTGATGTGCCTAGACTACCTCTGAGTCTGTTTTCCCTGCCAGCTTGGAATTTCAGTACACTGCCTGGTTTTAGCCAGGCATGCTAGGGTGCTACAAACACAAACCACCCAGATCTGAACTATGACCCCCAAAAGCTGCAGGCTTAACTGAAAACAGCTTAAGAAGTGCTCCTGTCTCCAGCACTCAGATACCCAACTCCCAATGGGGTCCAAACCCCAAATGAATCCATTTTAACCTGTATAAAACATATACAGGGTAAACTCATTTAATTTTTGTTCGTCCTCTATAACACTGACAGAGAGATATGCACAGCTGTTCCCCCCACCACACACAGGTATTAATATACACTCTTGGTTAATTAATAAGTAAAAAGTGAGTTTATTAAATACAAAAAGGAGGATTTAAGTGATTCCAAGTAATAACAGACAGAACAAAGTGAATTACTAAGCAAAATAAAGTAAAACACGCATATCTAAGTCTAATACAGTAAAAAGTGATTACAGATGAAATCTCACCCTCAGAGACATTCCAGTAAGCTTCTTTTACAGACTAGCCTCCTTCTAGTCTGGGTCTAGCAATCACTCTCACTGCTGCAGTTACTGTTCTTTGTTCCAGTTTCTTTCAGGTGTCCTTTGGGGGTGGAGAGGCTACCTCTTGAGCCAGCTAAAGACAAAATGGAGGGGTTTCCAGGGGCTTAAACAGACTCTCTCTTGTTCCCCTCTCCTATGCAGAATCCAGCTGTAAGATGGAGTTTTGGAGTCACATGGGCAAGTCACGTGTCCATGCATGACTCAGAACTTTACAGGCTGAGCTACATTCCCAGGAAAGCTCAGATGTGGATTGGCGCCTCTCAAAGTTCATTGTTAGCTTAAGTGTTTCTTGACTGGGCAGTTACTGAGAATAGTCTTTTCTCAAGAAGCTGAGCAACTGCTTCAGTTCAATCTGGGGCCAGCCCAGGTCAAAAATGCAAAGTGAGAGTCCAAAGCCAAACTGAAATTGTGAGGTCAGAATTGGGGTTGGGCCAGGTCACCAGGGTCAACAATTGTCATAAGCTGAAGACAGTAAACCAGGTATCAGGAACCAAGCCTAGATCAAGAGCTGGGAATCTGAGATGAAAGTAGGTCACAACAAGGAGTAGTGAGGCAGGATCTAAGGCAGACAAACACAAGAGGCTGAGCTAGTCAGGCAACTCCCAGAAATGGCTTCTTGGTTTATATGGGGAGTGCCAACCAACCAAGGAATCACAGAGGGCTGTTGCTCATGTCCCTTAGGGCAGGACTTCCTGCAGGACTTTGCCTCTCAGAGCTTCTTACCTGGGCCCCTGGTGGTGATGAGGAAATGGTACCTTCCTTGAAACTTGCTGGCGCTGGTTCTAGGCCCATGGCTTCCTACATCACCGCCCTCTTCAGGACCCTCCTTTTTCAGGATGGAACTGGACCAGGCTTGTCTGAATGAGCCTCATGAAACTTTCTTACCAAGTCGGGGGTGTGGACCTGGAAGGCAGGTTCACAAGTGTACTTTTCAAGTCCACGTCCTTCCCAGTCTATTAGGTAATACATGTGTCCTGGGGTGTATCTGGAATCAAGGATAGCATGCACCTCATATTCTTCATGGTCCTGGTCTTCGACTGGCAGAGGTGGAGGAGGGGTTCACCAGGAAAGGGGTTGTCAGCATAGGATTTTAGCAGGAACATGTGACACATGGGTGTATCTTGAGGGATTGGAGAACATGTAATTTGAAAGTGACTGGGCTGACTTGCTGGCATATCCAAAAGGGTCCCAGAAACTAGTGATCCAGCTTGCGGGAGGATCTACTGGACAGAAGGTTGTTCAAAGTGTGCTAGATTTTCTGGTCTACAGAGAGGGACAAGGCCTCTTGGCACCACTAGTTGGCATACCACTTGTAAGCTCTCTTTGCATTCTGTTGGTGGTCCTTAAGATCCTCCTGGGCAAAATGGATTTGTTGGACCCAGTTGGAGACAGCTGAGTTCAGTGATCCTGCTGATAGTGCCAGGTGGAACCCATAATTTGAAATAAGGGGCTCTGTTCTGCTGAGGGGTGGTCTGCATTGTAGTAGAAAAACTTGGCAAGTGGTAAGAGGTTGTATCATTTGTTATGATGATAGTGAAGCAGCTGAGGTACTCTTCCAGTACCTGGTTCACCCTCTCAGACTTTCCATCTGAGGATAGTAAGTGCAGATGTCCAGCAGTCACAGGATTTTGTGCCAGAAGTGCAAGGTAAATTGTGGACCTCAGTCTGAGCCAATGTAGTCCAGAAGCCCATGAAGACGAATACCATGTCTTATCAAGAGTTGGCCAGTAACTTCAGCAGAGGGTAAGCAGCTTGAGAAGATGAAAGTGAGCTATTTTTGTCCAACAGTCCATGACCGTCAAGATGACAGTGTTACCATCAGAGTTGGGGAGTTCCACAATGACATCTAGTGAAATCGATGTCCAAAACTTCTTGGATGTTTCCAGGGGTATCGAAGTACCAAGGGGCATGGCTCAAGTTATCTTGGTACAGGCATAGAGCTCAAATGAATCTACACAGGCTTGAATTTCAGCCTGCATGTGGACCCACAAGAAAAGGCAGGAGATTGGGCAGGAAGTCTTACGACAACCAAAGTGTCCTGCCAGTGAGGCATCATGACAAAGAGACAGTATCTTGAGGTGGCAGCCCCCTCAGAGGGACATACAGACACCCACTGAAATATGTTGCTCCATCGTGTTCAGAGCAGTGCATCTGGGTAGCCAAGTGCTCAGGAAGTGGTTCTCAGGCAAAGGAACCCTCCCTTGAGATGGAATGAATAAGTGAGATTAATCTTGATGAACAGGTGCCTTGAGGAAATTACTGGGTTTGAGAAGGAATGGTGGCTCAGCAGTTGGTTCTTCGTCATTCTGGTAGTACTCTCCTTTTCGTGATAAGGCTCAGATCGGTAGATGACAGTGAACTTGAACTAAGAGAATCAGGACCTACCTTAGCTGCCTTTGGTTTAAAGCTCAGGTCTTGCTGAGATGCTGGAGGTACTTATGGTTGTGAAGATCTGTACAGGGAGCAAAGCCCCCTGGAGGTGGTAGCACCAATCTTTGAATGCTCCATATCTAGTATTTCATAATTTCTTCCTGCTGGGATGAGCTTGCAGCAGTAAAATGCATAGGGCTGCAAGACTTGCTGGGTCCAAGCTTCTGGGAGAGTGCTGCTCCAAGGGTCACGCTGGATGCATTAGCCTCCAATATGAAGGAGTAGGTTGGGTTGGGGAGTACCAGGATGAGGGCCATCACAAAGGTGGATTTGAACTGAATGAAGGCATGCTGGGCTTCAGATGACCAACTGAGCAAGACAGTCTTACACAGTAGCGAAGTTAGGAGAGCTATTTTTTCCAGAGAAGTCAGTGATAAACCACCAATAAAAACTGGCAAAGCCCAGTCTGACAGTGTCCCCCAAAGGCTTTATGGAATATGCTTATGAATGTATATATGTACACTGGAAAAAAGGACAGTCACGACAGGGGGTGTGAGTGATTGCTGCACCCAGACTAGAGGGGACTAGTCTGCAAAAAGGAAGCTTACTGGAACTGGTGAGGTTTTATTTGTATTCAGTTTCTTAGACACAAACTTGTGTGTTCTATTTTATCTTACTCGGTAATTCACTTTGTTCTGTCTGTCACTACTTGTAACCACTTAAATCCTACTTTCTGTATTTAATAAA
Organism: Gopherus evgoodei; assembly: GCF_007399415.2. Lineage (NCBI taxonomy): Eukaryota > Metazoa > Chordata > Testudines > Testudinidae > Gopherus > Gopherus evgoodei. The sequence goes on from NC_044322.1 coordinate 99,943,313, forward strand.
ATCACTTTTTACTTATTAACCCAGAGTATGCCTTAATACCTGGGAGGGTGGGGGGCAAACAGCTGTGCATCTCTCTCTATCAGTGTTATACAGGGCGAACAATTTATGAGTTTATCGTGTATAAGCTTTATACAGGGTAAAACAGATTTATTTGGGGTTTGGACCCCATTGAGAGTTGGATATCTGACTGTTAAAGACGTGAACACTTCTGTAAATTGCTTTCAGTTAAGCCTACAGCTGTTAGGGGACGTGGTTCAGACCCTGGGTCTGGGTCTGCAGCAGGCTAGTGGGTCTGGCTCAAACCAGGCAGGGCACCAAAGTCCTAAGCTGCCAGGGCAGGAAAGCAGGGGCAGAAGTAGTCTTGGCACATTAGTTGGCAGACACAAGGGGGTTTCTGTCATCTAACCCGTCACACCCAGCAATTCACAGGGTTTTGGGGAGTTGCCTAATCATCGATTGCTGTAATATTTTGGTGATTCATCCTAATGCCCCCAGAGAAGATGATGTAGTCCAAAAAATTGATGCAAGACCAGTCAAAGAAGCATTTTTCCAGTTTGGAATACAGCTCATGCCTCCACAGAACTTCCTAGAACAGACTGGACATGACAATCGTGTTGGCTTTGGTTCTCTAAGAACACCAGGATATCGAGATAAATGATGACATGGTGATCAAATATACACTGAACACGTCATTTGTGAAGCATTGGAAAGTTGTAGGGGCATTGTTAAGCCAAATGACATTACTAAGAATTCAACGTGTCCATTCTGGGTCCATCCACTCATCTCCGACCCTTATATACACTAAGTTGTAAGCTTCCCAAAGGTCTAGTTTTGTGAAGATCCTGGCCATTTGCACACACTCCAGCAATTCCAGGATAATGGTAGAGGATCCTGGTTGTGGATTTTGATCTGATTTAGGACTTAATGGTTCACAGAAAGGTGCAGCAACCCATCCTTTTTCTGCGTAAAAAGGACTGGGGCCCCTAATGGGAAGACAGATCAACTGATGAATCCTTTCTCGAGATTTTCTCAGATACATGGTCCAGTCCTCCTGACTCTAGTTCAGACATGGTGAATATTTGTCCATATAGGGCCTTCATCCCAGGCTGCAAATCTACGAGACAATCCGTGTGGGTGCTGGATGTCCACTTTTTTTCTCAAAAATGTCGTGCACTCCTAGTATTTCTTGGGGGAGAGGGGGTCCTGGACTCAAGGCAAGTTCTTTCTGGCTAAGCCCCACTGCCCTGCATTTCCCCTTGGGTAATAATTTCTCTTCCCAAGGGAGAGAGATTGGCTTGCATGGGAGCTGCAGGCAGACTTTTCAGCACAATTCAGAAGAAAAGTCAACGCACTTCCCTCTACAGGAAACACATGGGTCACGCTACTCCAATCATGGTATGCTAAGTATTACTGGGAAGTGTGTTATGCTTATAAGAAGCACACAGGATCTTTTTTCAGGGGAAAAGGCAATACGCTATGTTTATTGAAGGTAGTTATCATATGCATTCAATCACACACACACACACACACACACAGTCCCACCAGTCAATGTTCTAGTTACCAATCCAGAGCCTGGAACAATCTAGAGGCCAGCTAGGTTGATCACGGGTAGGTAGGACCAGGTTCTGTCGGTTGCCACATGATGTTCAGGGGAAGTCTTGGTAGGATGAACCCAAAGTTTCATGGCAAGGCATCCTGTTTATACAGTGATTTTCCTTCACTGGGACCAATGAGTTTTGCACCGTCATGCTGTAATCAATTGTTGTTTGATGAGTGCTTGTTTTCTTAAATTGGCCTTTTTGTTCTTTATTTTGTTCTTTCATCAAGTCTTTCAGGGAATCACCCCATGCTGGTTTTGGTCACAGCTATTTTGTCCCCATTGATAGGTGCCTGTCTCATCTTTAGAGTCGTCAATCTGCCCTTTTCTGACATTTCAATAGGGATGTGTTGTAATATCCTGGCGCCCTTGTGTCTGTCCTCAGTTCCTCCCTAGAACATCTGGTCCAGTGATGGCCTTCACACTTATTTTCTAACACACACATTCCTCATTCACACACAAAACAGAATTGATTTACACAGAGCATTTGAACAAATTGCAGTGCAAGAGAAAACGATTATTGCATTCTTTTACTTATTTTAAAATGCTAAACCTACAACAAAGGGGTGACTCTAAAAGGTCTGTTACTGCCTTGAAATCAGCTCCAGACACAGATACTGACTGATGCATCTCTACCAGTGGCCCATTAGGCCATTCCTTTCTGCTCTCAGAAAGGGTGGCTGGTGGGATATGGTCAAACCATACACCAATACATTTAATGCATGCCACATTATTATTATTTATTTTTCATTTTAAATTATACAAACTACAAACATAAAATCCTACTATTACAAGTGCGGAGCATGGATCATACTGAAGTGCGATAACTCGTGGCACTCTCCCACTCTGGCCTCTAAGAGAACAGTTTTCCGAGTTACAGGACCAAATGACAGGGGTGACTTATCGATTGTTTCTACCAGGTCCAGTGAAGGTTTTGGCTGAAGGGTCTGGGTTACCTCTGCATCTATAATATTGTTGGCGGCAGCAGAGTCGCTCATGGATAACTGTTCCAGGGGGGAGGAGGGTTGGGTCACCTGGGAAATGCAGGTGGAAGATGGACCTGCCTTTAGCTGTCTATTGAGGGATTGGCGGAAGGGCAAAGTCTGGAGGTGACCTGAATAATGTATCAGATTCAGGTCGTGGGCAGCCTGTGGGCATAGAGTGAGCTATTCAGTATCAAGGATGAAGGTCAGAGATGAATCCAGGGCCAGGCCAGGTCAAAACTGCAAAGTCAAAGTCTGTCACCAAATTGAAAGTGGGAGGCGAGAATCGGGGTCGGCCCAAGCCAGGGTCAGCAATGCTCTTAAGCTGAAGACAAAACACCAGGGATCAGGGTAGGGAGCTGAGCATAGTTAAGAGCTGAGGATGTGGGATTGAAAAGCCATGAGACAGGAAGTGCGGAGATCTGCATTGCTCAGACAACTCCAGAAATGGCTTCCCAGTTTACATGGGGAATGTCAGCCAGTCAAGAAATCACAGAGGGCTATCGCTCATGCCCCTCTGAGTAGGACTTCCTGCATGGCTTAGCGTCTCAGTACCTCTTAGTGGCAACCTGCCTGGGATTCTGGTGGTGACAAGCAAGCAGCATCTACCTTGAATCCTGCAGACACTGGTTCTATCACTCTTCTAGTAGTTAAAAACTTTCCCAACAAGAAAGGAAATGGGCACACAAGACAGAGAAATCAGCTAAAGAAGTGCCACAGTAAGGAGGTCCACTGAACAAAATATTAGTGGGAAGAGAGCTGTAACAGTGTGATAAATCATGAGAGAAGAGCTGCAACAGCAGAGATGTAGTCAGATAAGTGATAATCACAAGAGAATGTGAGTGAGAAAATTACCTAAGAAGAAAAGAGGATTTGTTGTAAACAAAGAAGCCTGGCAGCTAAAAAGGAGATAAATAAGAGAGGAAACAAAAAAGAAGTATCATCCAACAGAAAAACTTTTCAGCCTTTGGGAAGAAGGTCAGCTTATGCTGATCTCACAGATAGAGGGAACAGCTCAGACTTTACTTAGTGCACTGAAGTATTTCTATTTGCCAGAGTTAACATTACAAAATAACTGAGGAGGTGGAGAGATGGAAGTGGTAGAGTGTGGGTGTCAGGGAAGCTAGAGAGGAAGAAGAAGTTGCGATAGTCAAAACGGGTGCTGATCAGCACCTGAACAAACTTTAGCAATCTAGATAGAAAGGAACAATTGGATTTTAGAAATGTTTTGGGGAAGTAGCAGCAATATTTTGACGCCATCCCTATCCTTCTTGATCAAATAATATTCCTGTAGCTTCTACAGCAAGTGCTTACTTAGAAAAGAAGTATTTACACAGTATTTTGTATTAGCAGTTGTCCAGAATGTGGTAAATGTTTTGTCCTTTTTGAAAAAGAGGTAATAGCATTATTTACTTTTAGTTTTCATTTCATTTCCCCCTCACTTGCGTTTCTTTCTGAATCCCTGCCTCTTGCTGCCCACGCAGTCCTTCTTTCTACCTGCCTCCCTACATGTATTTCCCATATGAATGTTCCTTTTCAGGGTGGCAGCGCCAATCCCTCTGGTAGCTCTGATTCCTCCTAGCAGAGGTAACTAGACAAGGTCTTTCATGTTTCCAGCTACTTTTACCAGACTCCAGACTGCTCTTCATACTGAAGAGCATGAAGGCATTTAAAAGCAATCAAAAACAAGGAGAAGCCAGCATCATGTCACTTACCAGCTATTGCAGACTCCCAGGAAATGATCTACAGACCCCAACTGGTACATGCAACTCACCTTGGAAATCTCTGTGCTAAATAAGCCCTTTCCTTCCTTTGTGTTGACATTTTTTCAGCTATTTCTAGACTTACTTCACTCACCCATCCTTTGGCTCAACGTATCCAAATTATCGTAGATGGGGCTGTAGGCATCACCTATTATTATTATCACCCAATGCTTCTCACATTAAGATCCTGTTTTCAGTAGCTTATACCTTTGCAAAAAACTTGAAATGTTTGGTCTGAAATTTTCCATGGTGGTTGTCAGCCTCAGGCTACAATTTTTCCAGAAAATTTCAGTCTAAATGTTTCAGTCATTTCTGAGACTCAAGCTAGGTAAAATATTTTGCCCATGTTAAAAATTTCTGGAAATCTTTTCTTTAGGAAGCTCTACCATATCCATGCTTTGGAACAGGCACATTAAATTTGGCAGGATAGTCACCCTGGTGTCAAGCAAGCACCTTTTGTCATCCCTGTTAATCTTTTCAAACTTTAGTCAAGTCATAAGCCTTTGAAAAACAGCAATTTGCACACGTTCAGTAGACATTTGCTAGGGTTTAGCTGCTAAATACCCTGAAGATTCCATCAAAACAAAGCATGCTATAGCCAGGGAATGCTGCTGATGGCTTTCCTTGTTGGTGCAGTTCTGTGCTGGGTCCAGGCACTTGAATTGAGAACTTGGAGACTTGTCTCTCCTGTGTTCTCAATAACCCCCCTACTGGACCCAGGCAGCATATAGGGGGAAGTTGCCTGATTTGAATGCATTATGAGACAGTCTTTAAATGAAATGATCACGTACTTTCTACACAGGATCCCTGCCTCATTAAGTGTACAGGACGAAGCTCCCCTGGGAATGAAACAGGGTTGTGTACTGAAAAGAATGTTTTCTGTGGGACCCCTGCTTCATTTGTTGCAGAATTTGGAAGGTGTGAAGTGAATGAGGGGAGGGGACTGCAGGAACAGAAAGGAGGATCTCCCAGTTAAGGCAGCGCAATGCTGCCCTCAATAATGGGATTCTATCCCAGCCTCTGCCACTGGTAACTGGGTGTTCCTCATTTTCTAGGTGCCTACCTTGAAACTCTGGGGTCTGATCTGCAGAAATGTGGAGCATTCATAGGGTCAACTGAAGTTAATAGGAGCTGCGATTGTAACATATACAGTGCTATATAATGCCAAGTAATCTAAACAATCAGATCTTAGGTGACTCATATTGGACACCCAAAATTATTGAACATTTTTTACCTTAGTCTTTCTGTGCCTAAGTTCTCCATCTATACCATGGAGTTCATACCATAGCTTCATCTCATAGAGGTGTTTTGAAAGTAAATTAATGAATGGTGTGAAGCACTTAGATACTCTAGTGACTAGTGCTATAGAAAAGAAGAGGAAATTAATAATTCTCTCTTCAGAGCAGGGTTTGAATAGTGTGCAGTACATTAGGCATGAGATCCACACACTAAAAACAAATTATTGCACAGCTGCTCATTAAGTGAGCCCCATCCAAACTGTGCACTGAATGACGCATGGGACCAGTAGAAAAAATAGAACTAGATCATGTAATTGAAGACTGTCATAATGCATAGACACCAAGAGGTCGAATTAAGGTTGCACAGACAAGAACCTGATGGCAAGGACTTGATCTAGGCCACAATTCAGCAACAATGGCCCCGGGGCTCCCTTTGCTGGGATGTGTGTCTTTCTGTGTGTATGTCTCTCTCTCTCTCTCTCGCACACACACACACTTTCATGGAGACTGCAGCCTATAGCCATAGCAATAACTGTAGCAATTGTTTTTCAGATGTATCTGGCTATATCTTCTTATGATAACTGATGGCTTTAGTCTACTTTTAAGATAATATGTCCAATCTACATTCATTAACATTGGCAGAAATTACCCATATACATTGAGAGAATACACCCCAAAATATCCATATTGATGAACTTACCCTGGCTGGGTGTCATTTGTTACGCAATGATAGGTAAAAGTTCCAAACATCTGAACTCCTAGAATTCCATACAGAAGCAGAAAGAATAGAAGGAAAATTGAAACACTCCAAATCTGCTCTCCGGAACGCCTGGTAAGAAGATAAATATTACATTAAATATTAATAAATAAAAACTAACCTCCAGAAAAAATGTATTTAGTATTTGTATTACAGCAGCACCTTGATGCCCTAGTAATGGACTAGGAATCGATTGTGCCAGATGTTGTTCAAACACTCAACCAAACTCTGGTCCCTGCCCCAAAGATCTTTTAATCTAAGTACACAATATAAGAATGGCCATACTCGGTCAGACCAATGGTTGATGTAGCTCAGTATCCTGTCTTCTGAAAGTGGCCAGTGCCAGGTGCTTCAAAGAGAATGAACAGAACAGGGCAATTATCGACAAGAGGCAACAGATACAGACAGGCACATAAGTACAAGGAAACAATGAGACAATATACCATTATATATTACATGGCACCTACCCACAAAGACATGACAAAAGCAGCTGACATTTCAAAAATAAATGAAAAAAAGAATACCTGTTAGAAAGACCTATTTCTTTATCCTGAAATATGGCATTCCTTCCCTACAATTATGTTGTGCTAAGATGCAGACCAAGCAGTATTTAGTGCGGTAAAAGTAACAGCTTTAAAATAGGTCAGGGGTCGGCAACCTCTGGCACGTGGTTCGCCAGGGTAAGCACCCTGGCGGGCCGGGCCAGTTTGTTTACCTGCCGCGTCGGCAGGTCTGGCTGACCGTGGCTACCACTGGCCGCGGTTCGCCGTCCCAGGCCAATGGGGGCTGTGGGAAGCGGTGTGGGCCAAGGGATGTGCTGGCCATGGCTTCCCGCCACCTCCATTGGCCTGGCCAGAGAACTGCGGCCAGTGGGAGCTGCCATCAGCCGAACCTGCTGACGTGGCAGGTAAACAAACTGGCCCGGCCCACCAGAGTGCTTACCCTGGCGAGCCGCATGTCAGAGGTTGCCAACCCCTGAAATAGGTTATCAAATTCAATATCTGGACTAGAAATGGCAGCCAAGATTTTTCCAAAAAGGAGTGCCTGAAGTTAGGCTTAAATCAATACTGGAACTTACATAATAGCTTAATTTTGAAAGTGCTGAGCTTCCAGCAGATTCCAATTGCTCCTATCAACATCAGATAGTGGTTGGCTTATGTTCTGAACAATATACATTTTTAACTTATCATTTTCCCTCTCTCCCTCTGAGATCTGTGAATTTGGATACTTAGGGACAAGTCCTCAGCTGGAATCAATCCGAAGTGCAAGGGAACTCCATGGATTTATACTAGCTGAGAAGTTGATCCATGGTAACTAAAGCAACCAGGCCATGCAAGAGAAGAGATTAATTTAAAAAAAAAAAGACATAATAAAATGGATAAAAAACTCTCGTATTTTTCTGACTGTTTTTTTTTTTGAAAAATCTGATAAATACAGACTATATGATAATGTAGCAAAATTAATCCCCAAAGGGGGCCAATAAACTCCTTATTTCACACTGCCCCATCAATCATTTTGTATAATGCAGATTGACTCTGTCTGTAAAGATAGGACGGCTTTTCACCAGGAGTCCAAATGTAAATGGAGAGAGAGAGAATTAACTCTCAATATGATCTCAATTATCATTTCATAAATAATGTCATGATTTTAAGGTTGATAATGCAGGACCTTCCTGGTTTAGATAAAAGATGTATGTATCCCACTCTTTTCCAAGGTATTCAACACCCATTTTTAACCTTTATTGGACCTGAAATACCAGGCCTTAACACCTGATATTGGCCCAGGACTAAATTTAATCCACACTGGGCCTCAGCACAGTGTAGTTTCTGGGAGTGTGGGGCAGAGAAGACAATTCTGAAGGAAAAGACTAACTGTTTTCTGTCTCTCTTATATTGGCAGTTGATATTTTTTTAAAATGAACAATTCTGACATTTTTTTGTCCAGTTCTAAATCTAACAATCCTCCTCCCAGCTGCTTATACAGTCATGTTAAAGAACATTTTAATTTGTATTTATATTTACAGATAAATTATTCACTTACTTTAAAATATTTGTTATCCTGGTTCTTGGAAGCTCAAAGCGAAAATATATCCGGAATGCTCGAATCATAATAAGAGGCCTTGGAATCCGCAGCATGCCCCAGGGTGACATCTGATCAACTATCTCGGCAATTTCAAACACCTATGATCAAAAGAGGGGGGCTGGTATTTCTGCTACTCCTGCACAGTCCACATCAGGACTCTTGTAACAGAGTTTGTTTTGTGGATTCACATTTATGAAGGCAGCAAAATTATTTTCATGATAACATTTTTCACTTTCAATGTCCCTTTTGGATTGAAATTTTCCTTTTAAACTTTTCTTTCTTTTAAAGAAAGTTTAAGAAAAATCCCCTGAGCCATTTTTGAATTATCTTAATGCGAAATAAAAATATATTCCACCCATACTTCTAATACTTCTAACTCAAACAACTTAAAAAACTTCCAGCTGTGTATGCAAGAAGTCTTGAAGAGGGATCTCTTGATCTGGGTCTTTCTCTCTCGTTCTGTTCTTTGATAAGAATGAAAAGTTTTCTTTTCCAGTTAATGAAATTAACATCTGAAAACGTTGCAAAGACCATGAATAGATTCTCACTGTTACAAAAATTCACACACTTAGCCAGCTACTGACACTGCCTTGTGGGATATCTTGCAGACAATAGATTACTTCAGGGAATTTGGAAGCATTCTGAAGAATATCCAAGCCATCTTCTGTGAGATCCTTCCTGTCCCACAAGCAAAGGAAGACAGAAAGCAGAAGATTCTGTAAGTCAGTCACTGGCTAGGTAAGTGGCGCAGGGTGAAGGGTTTTTCTTTCATGGAACATTGGCAAACTGCGGCCAATGGTAGCTGCGATCGGCCGAACCTGCGGGCAGGGCAGGTAAACGAACCATCTCAGCCCACCAGGGCTTTCCGTACACAAGCGGCATCCCAAGTTTAGGAAAAAATGTTCTATGGGATGAGGAGACTATACAGTATTACTATACCTAATGTTCCGTGCTTTCTGTTTTTACCTATTTTCACTGTTAAATTACCAGGTTTTTTAATTAAAGGAGTTTGGTTTTTACTAATTCACACTCGTTTATCAATCCACTCAATATTTTTTGTGTTACTTAATTTTGTTAAACACTAATTCAGTACACAATTGTTGTGTCCTGCAGCTCTGAGACTGAAGCAGTTCTGCAGTGTAAAACACAGAACACACACATGGTGGAGATTGGAAAAATCAAACAACATTAATATCACACTGCCTGGCTCACAGGGAGACCCTGCTCACCTATTTCTTTGCATCCATTTAGTGTGGCACTGAATTTAAACAATCAGTCTCCACAGATAAAGTAAAAAGGTAAACATGAGGTGAAAACACAAAGGTATGCCTGACTACTAACAAGGAAACCAGTGATTAGCAATTTAAGAAAAATAAAGATCAGAATGGAGAGGATGCATTGTGCTGCAGGTACTGCAGCACTGAGGCCAGTGCTCATGCCGACAGAATAAAGGAGCATGTTGAAAGCAAGTGACACAAGAAGCTTAAAGAAGAAAGTGAGCTTCAGGATAGTCAATATCAGGAGCTTTCACCAGGGGCTTAATGAAAGAGAGTGTGATGTTATTGACACAACTGGGACCATATCAATCCTTGTTGCAACCAAGGTCCTGTAGTAGCACCAAATCTTGTATAAAAGGAGGTCAAATAAGGTGTCTAAGACAAGGTTATGGTTTGCTGGTTATGATCTGTGTCCAGTTATCATTTTTGTATTTAAAGTTATAAGTACTGGCTCTATACTGTCTGTTTTTCAAACTTGAGCTATGCTTCTGGGTGACACCCCAAACAGTTTGGCATCAGCACTGCCTAGCCTGCTTGATGGCCCATTAAGGACCATCAGCTATACAAATGACCCATTGAAGGAAGGCAGATACACCTTGTGACTCAGCAAGGTATGTAGGGACATGTCTATGGACAGAACTCTAAGGTTTTTTCTTGCCATGTGGTGGCACGATTGTCTTCGGAACAAAGAAAGGAAGGCCATGTGACAAGAGACTATAAAAGGTTGCTGCAGCTCCTTCATCCGGTCTTCAAGCCTGCTTCATACCTCTGGAGGGACTTCGCTACAAACTGAAGCTTTGAACAAAGGACTGAATGACCCATCCCAGCTGTGGATGTACTCCAGAGACTTGATTCGAACCTGCAGTTTATTCTATCACTGCTACAAGCCTGAACCAAGAACTTTGCCAGTACTATATGTAATTGATTCCATTTAACCAATTTTAGCTCTCATCTGTATCTTTTTCCTTTTATGGATAAACCTTTAGACTTTAGATTCTAAAGGATTGGCAACAGCATGATTTGGGGGTAAGATCTAACTTGTATATTGACTTGGGTCTCGGGCTTGGTCCTTTGGGATCCAGAGAACCTTTTTTCTTTTACTGGGGTATTGGTTTTCATAACCATTTGTCCCCATAACAAGTGGCACTGGTGGTGATACTAGGAAAGTGAAATGTCTAAGGGAATTGCTTGTGTGACTTGTGGATAGGCGGTGGAGTAAAAACAAAATCCTCTCTGTTTGCCTGGTTTGGTTTGCCTTAATAGTAAAGGAGCTCCAGCTTTGGGCTGTAACTGCCCTGCTCTAAGCAATTTTTCCTGAATTGGCACTCTCAGAAGTGTCCACCAAGGGCAGTATTGTTACAGTGAGGTCACAGCATGATTGTGTCAATGAATTTGTGCATGCACTTTCTTTCACAGGACAACTGCTGTAAATTGCAGAAGGGCCTATTGGTGACTTTGTACGACAATACTGTCCAGCAGCAAAAACCATCCCTAATGCAGATAACCTCACTCGTAAGTATTTGAAAGAAAATGACAATGCTTTAGTACCTAAACTGATGGAAATGTGGTATCTAGTCTGATTTTTTACAAGTCTCCGGATGCTTAGGACTGTCCAATTCTTGGTTTTTTCTTTTTGTTTTTTATTTCAAAGCGAATAAACCTGCATTGTTTTGTGCTGACATGACATTCATACCTTCTGCTGACACCCATTTTGTTGATGTAGCAATAACTGACATGTTTAAGATGCACCAACTAACTTGGGAAAATGTGGCCACAACTAACAACAATTTTGCTTCCTAGCTGGCTAAGTTTGCACAGGAGATAAAAATCAGAAACCACAGCTGCTCCGTATCACCTGTCCTGCTCGTTTGATTAAGATTGCTCTACCAGCAGCTACTGCTATGGAAGAAAAGAAAGACGTAAAATCTTGCATCACTGGATTCGGGGCCATTTTCAAGTATCTGAACAAGATGAAGGCTTTGTTTTATATAGTGTGAGATGAGTGCAGAGTCAACTGCCAATTAGCAACTCCTGTTGTGCAACCTCAGTGCATGAGCTTGTACTTCACTGCCTGTCATGTAAATAACATGTGGACTTTGCTAATGCATCTCCTACATCATCTTGAGTTTGCTGGTTCTAAAGAAGAAACTCTCAAGAGACTGGCAAATAACCAAAATGACGGCCAGATTCTGCGCACCTAGGTAATGTTTATTGAAATTTGGAATCACATTTGGAATGACTGGTGTTTTCTCCAACTACTGCCAACACGTTTGCCAATACACGTTTACCTGATCTGACAACCAAAATTTCAGGTAAATTAAGCACAAAAGCTGCAGAAGAAACAAACAGCAAGACAACCCAGCTGTTTCAGAAATCCTTCCAATCCCAGAACAGGAGAAAACCACAAAAGCATTCAAAACTTCAGCATTCAGCAAGAAATGGGAGAAGACCATGGCCTGTAATCTGAACCCCGACGTGTTTGGTGCTGAAGATTCTTTTTGGAATGTCATCCAGGATTTACACCCCTTCCTTGAGGTGAATTTTGCAGCAGACTATGACCATTATGCCAGAGTGTTTCAACCATTTGCCACTAAAGATTACATTTCAAATCTGAAAGGGGAATTTAGTACTTACATAAACATGCCTAACCATGACAATGTGAAACTGGATGTGCTGGCTTTTTGGAACAGTTATCGAGACACATTTTCCAACTTCAGCAAAGTGGCACGGCAAGCTTTGAGTGTACTTTCTGTATCTATTGATGCAGAGCATTTATTTTCAAAGTTGGACTACCTCCAGTATAGCAAGAGGCTCAACATGAGTGAGGATACTTAGAAGAAAATTATGTGAGCATATGCCAGCCAGGATTACTGGAACTACTAGCTCTAAGAGAAACAAAAAATAATTTTTTTATGTCCAAAGTTTCAATTATACTATAGTAAAATGTGTATATTATGATTTTTTTCTTTTTCCCCTCAATTTTTCATTTTAATTTTTTTAAACCTAATTTCATCCCAATTTTAATGTTTATTTTCCAAACACTGAGAAATCCCTGATTTTTTTTTTTTTTACAAATAAAAATTGAAAATGTAGAACAGTAAGTATACCTCAGTGGAAGAGGGACCAATTTCCTTGGGGACAGGCCAGCTAGAGTAATCAGGACAGGATTAAACTAATAGCAAAAGTGGAAGGTAAAAAGAAGATGAGTGCTCAGGTAGCACAAAATCAATATGTTAAGAACAAAATTGATCAAGGAACCAGAAAAAATAAAGAGAAGAAATTCTTGCATTGCTTATACTCTAGATAGCAGTCTAGGTAACAAACAAAAGGAATTGGAACTGCTCATTTATTAAGATAAATTTGATCTAGCTGGTGTTACTGAAACCTGGTGGGATGATTCGAACAATTGGAATGTTAAAATCAATGGTTATAACCTATCTATGAAAGACTGAAGAGCAAAAAGTGAAGGAGAGTTGCATTCTATGACAAAAAATGACATTAGTTATTTCTGGGTCACTGATAACACAGAGGAAAATGATCATGAATGCTTATGGATCAAATGTTCTAACAGAAAAAATACAAGATGGGGTACTAATTGGTGTCTGCTACAGACCACCAAATCACACTGGGAACCAGAATAACCACTTCTTTACACAACTATCTCCAATGTTTGGGGAAAAAACTGTGTGATCACAGTGGACTTAAATCTGAATGACATATGCTGAAGGTGTCATGCTTGCCAATACTAAAACATTTTAGATGGAAATTTCCTAACTCAGAAGGAAGACACGACCATTGCAGAGAAGGTAGATGAATTCTTTGCATTAGTACTCAATGCAGAGGATGTCAGGGAAATTCCCACACCTGAACCATTATTTTTAGGTGACAAATCTGAGCAACTGTCCAGGATTGAGGTGTCATTAAAGAGGTTTTTGAACAAACTGATAAATTAAACACTAGTAAGTCACTAGGAATTCAGCCAAGAGTTCTGAAGGAACTCAAACAAGAAATTGCAGAACTGCTAACTGTGGTATGTGACCTGTTATTTAAATCAGTCTCTGTACCAGATGACTGAATGATAGCTAATGTGATGCCAATTTTTTTAAATAGTTTCAAAGGCGATCCTGGCAATTACAGGCCAGTAAGCCTAACTTCACTACCAGGCCAACTGGTTGAAATAACAGTAAAGACACAGAATTATCAGACAAATAAATTAACACAATTTGTTGGGGAAGAATCAAGGGAAATTATGCATTATCGATCTTCTAGAATTCTTTCAGGGGTGTCTACAAACATGTGGACAAGGGTTATCCAGTGGATATAGTGTACTTGGACTTTCAGAAAGCCTCACCAAAGGCTCTTAAGCTATGTAAGCACTCATGGGATAAGAGGGAAGGACCTCTCATGGATCAGTAACTTCTTAAAAAGACAGGAAACAAAGGATAGGAATAAAGGTCAGTTTTCAGAATGGAGAGAGGTAAATAGAGCGGTCTCCCAAGGATCTGTACTGGGACCAATGATGTTCAACATATACATAAATGATCTGGAAAAAGGGATAAACAGTGAAGTGGCAAAGATTGCAGATGATACAAAATTATTGAAGGTAGTTAAGTCCAAAGCTGATCACAAATTGTTACAAAGAGATCTCACTACTGTGGCAGATGAAATTCAGTGTTGTCAAATACAAAGTAATGCACACAGGAAATCATAATGATGGAGTCTAATTTAGCTGTTACACAAGAAAAAGATCTTTGAGTCATCATGGATAGTTCTGTGAAAACATATTCAGTGTGCAGCAGCAGTCAAAAAAGCTAACAATGTTAGGAACCAATAGGAAAGGGATACATAATAAGACAGAGGATATCTTAATGCCACTACACAAATCATGGTAACCCACACCTTGAATACTGCAAGCAGTTCTGGTTGTCCCAACTCAAAAAAGATATATTTGAATTGGAAAGAGGCATGAAAAGGGGGAAAAAAAATTTTAGCAGCATGGAACAGCTTCCATATGAGAAGAGATTAAAAAGACGGGACTTTTCAGCTTAGAAAAGAGATGACTAAAGGGGATATGATTGAGGTCTATAAAACATTACTGGTGTGGAAAAAGTAAATAAGGAAGTGTTATTTACTCCTTCTTGTAACACAAGGACTAGGGGTTACCAAGTTACATTAATAGGCACAAGGTTTAAAACCAACAAAAGAAGTGCTACTTCACACAGTCAACCTGTAGAACTCATTGACAGTGGATCTTGTGAAGGCGAAAGTATAATTGGGTTAAGAAAAGAATAATGGCTATTAGACAAGATGATCTGAGATGCAACCCTAAGCTTCAAAGTGCCAGAAGCTGGGAATGGACAGCAATGAAGGGATCACTTATTAATTGTCCTGTTCTGTTCATTCCCTCTGAAGCATCTGGCATTGGTCATGGTCAGAAGATGGGATACTCGGATAAATGGCCCACTGGTCTGACCCAGTATGGCTGTTCTTATTTAAAAAGCATGGCAGCCAACATGGGGAAATTCTCTATTAAAACTTGTCCTAACACATAAAAAGTAATTGGTCACAGAACTGAAAATTAATTGTAGCTTAGGTATGAGTGATCATGACTTGATCACATGTATAATGTACAAGCAGAATAAAGTCCAGACCAGTAATATATTTATGTGTATATACACATACACACCTCTCTTTAATAGGCCAATTTCAAAAAGCTGAAAACAATTATGAGCCAAATCAGATGGGAGGAAGAATTTAAATAAGAAAAATGTGAATGATAATTAGGAATCATGTGAGAATACATTACTAGATGCCTAAAAAGCTACAATCCCTACAAATAATGAAGAAATCTGTGCTAGTTAAACAACCAACCTGGTTTAGAAGCAAAGTGAAGGCAGCTGTATATATACATAACAAATGGAAGAAAGGGAAAGCTGATAGTAATTAATATAAATCAGAAGCTAGGAAGTGTAGAAAATTAAGAAAGAGAGCTCTAAGACCAGACGAGTTAAGGACAATAGAAAGTTTTTAAAATATATTAGGAATAAAAAGAATCCTGACAATGGATTACTAAATGGAAATAGTAGAATTATCAAAAATAATGCAAAAAAAGAAAGGGTTGTTCAATAAATATTTGTTCCATATTTGGGAAAAAACAGATGATGCAGTCTCGTGATATGGTGATAACACTTTTCAATACACTGGTATCTCTGGAGGATGTTAAACAAAAGTTATTACAATTACACATTTTTAAATAAGCAGTTCCAGATAATTTGCATCCAAGAGTTTTAAAAGATCTGGCAAGGAGTTCACTGCACCATTAATGTTAATTTACATATACAGTATCTTTGGGAACTGGAGAAGGTCCAGAAGACTGGAGGAAAGCTAATGTTGTGCCTGTCATCCTGACATTGATCCTGGGCAAAATAATGGAGTGGCAGATATGGGACTTGATTAACAATGAACTAAAGGAGGCTAGTGTAATTAATGCAATCAGCATGGGTTTATGGAAAATACATCCTATCAAACTAACTTGATATCTTTTTTTATGAGATTACGAGTTTTGTTGATAAAGATAATAGTGTTGACTACTATCTAAATACTTAGATTTCTGTACGTTGTTTGACTTGGTACCAGATGACATTTTGCTTAACAAACTTAAACTATATAAAATTAATGCTGCACACATTAAATGGGTTAAAACCTGGCTAACTGATAGGTCTCAAAATGTAACTGTAAATGGGAGCTTCACTTTAGCTGTCTTGGCACCCTGAGCTTGTAATCGAAGATTTGTAGTAGCAAATGCGGCAGCTGTCTCACATCGCTCCGAGAGGTTACCTAGCGTGTGCAGCCAAACAACTCCCAGTTCCTTCTCTACCCCAGAGGATCAGAGTGAAACTCCGAAGTAGAGGGGATGAGGGGAGGGGGGTAGTGGAGCACCCACAGTGACAACCATCTCGAAGAACCTCAGTTACTGCACAGGATGAGTAACCTTCTCTTCTGTCAACCGTGTGAAGAGAAGCCTCCCTGTTGTCGGCATGTGGTTTTGGGAAAAATATACGTAAGTATATGGGTTGATTTAGATGAAAGGGCGAGGCTATCTTGGGTATGAATTTGGGGTGCGGCCATAGGATCACTTTGTCTTTGTAGAATGTGGTATAAGGTGGGTGTGCCAATAAGGCACTTAGCACTTCCACCCTTCTTGCCGACATGATGGCAAAGAGGAAGTCCACCTTCATAGATAGATGTAGCAAAGAACAAAATCGCTAAGGGTTCTGATGGTTTCCCCATGAGGCTACAGAAGATGAGGTTAAGGTCCCACATGGGCGTAGGGTCTTTTAGTTTGGGTAGGTATTCATCATGCCTTTTAGAAAATGCTTAGTCATTAGATGAGCAAAGAGAGTGCCTCCATCCACGTTATCATGTAACGAGATGATTGCAGCGAGATGTACTCTAATGGAGCTGTTGGATAGCCCTGATTTTTTAAGACCTAATATACAGTCTGGGCAGTGGGGCCAACCCTGGGCAGTGGGGCTAACCGTGGAGCAATATGGTTAGCCTCGCACTAGGTGCAAAATTGTGTCCATTTCTGTGTATATGTTTTTTGTGAGCTTAGTCTGTGACTGTTCAAGAATATGTCTTTAATTTCCTCAAAACAGTCTTTGTCAATACCCAGTAGCCATGGAGAAACCAAGCCTTGAGATGGAGAAGAGCTAGATTGGGGTGACTGACGCGTCCTGAATCCTGTGTCAGGAGGTGAAGTAGTATTGGGAGGATTCAAGGTGGTTTCACTGCCATCTGTCTCAGGTTTGGAAACCATGCTTGTCTGGGCCATGTAGGCACACTGAGAATGACCCTGGACTTGTCTTGCCTGATCTTCGTATAACCCAACTCAGAAGTGGAATCGGAGGGAACGCGGTTCCTCCCATTTCATGGGGAGGGCATTGCCCAGAGAGTGGATCAGTATTGTGGCCACTTTGGATTGTGAACTGTGGCAAATAGGTCTAAAGCAGGGAATTCCCATAGGTTGAATATGGTGGTGAGGGTTGCATAGTCCATCTCCCACTCGTAGATTTGTGAGAAGTCTCTGCTCAGTTGGTCTGCCGTGGTGTTCTAGTGTTCCAGCAGGTAGGATGTTGAGTTGTCTACATTGTGGGAGATGCACTAAATCCAGGGGTGTATTGCCTCCATGCACAGAGAGTATGATCAGGCTCATAGGCACCGACTCCGTGGGTGCTCCGTGGCTAGAGCACCCATAGGGAAAAATTAGCGGGTACTTTGCACCCACTGGCAACTGAGCTCCCTCACTCCCACCCCCTCCTCACCTCTTTCTCTCTCTCCCAGAGCACCATGTCCCAAATCCTCCTCCTCCCTACCAGCACTTCCAGTCTGCCTGCCACCTAACAGCTGTTTGGCAGCGATTATGACTTTCCGGGAGGGAGGAGGAGGAGCGGGGACATAGCATGCTCAAGAGAGGAGGCAGAGAAGAGGCAGGACAGAGGCAGGGACTTGGTGGAACGGGGGCAGGAAGGGGGCGGAGCTGGGGTGGGAAAAGGCAGGATTGGGTAGACTTTGGGGAAGGAGTGAAATGGGGGTGAGGCAAGGGTGATTAAGGGCCTGGAAGAGGCGGGGAAGGGGCATGCTCACCCCCCCACACACACCCACCAGGTAGAGGGGAAGTTGGTGCCTATGGTCAGGCTCCCGCTTGGCGGTTTATGTAGAACATGCATGCTGTGTTGTCCATAAGGACTTAGATAGTAGTGTTGTGGATTAGAGGAAGGAAATGCTTGCATGCGTTTCTGACTGCTCTTAGTTATAGTATGTTTATATGCAAGTTGGCTTCTGCTGCTGATCAAAGACCCTGGATCATGTTGTTGCCCAAGTGAGCTTCCCATCCCATGGGGAAGGCATCCATGTTGATCATTATTGTAGGTGCTTTCGGTTGGAATGGGACACCTGAGTAGATGTTTTGTGGGTATGTCCACCACTAAAGGGAATTCTTTACCTGGCGGGGCATAGTGAGCCGCTTGTTGGGGGAGTGCTTGTGTGGTATATAGCAAGTGCTAAGTCAGGTTTGTAGGCATTTCATATGTAGTCTGGTATATCCGACGACAAAAGTCGTAGCGGCCACGTGCCCCAAAAGTTGTAGGCATGTCCTGGTTGACATTTGCAGGCTGTCCGTGACCGTAATAATCAGAGTGGTTAAGTTGAGGAAGCACTGTTGGTGTAACTCGCTGTTGCTGTGAGGCAGTCGAGATGGGCCCCTATAAATTCCAACTGTTGGACAGGGACCAAGGTGGACTTCTGAACATTTATTTGAATCCCAAGGTTTGTAAAGAGGGCTATCGTGATTTGTGTGGTGTCTAGGGCTGCCCGCTGTGTTGATGCTCTTACCAAGCATTCGTCCAGGTATTGAAAAATCATCACCTCTAGTCTGTGGAGGTGAGCTGCCTTGGAGAAGACCCTTGGGGTGGTTGACAATCCAAAAGGTTGAACTTTGTATTGATAATGTTGATGTCCTAGAGTGAAGCATAGGAATCTTCTGTATGCTGTGTGAATGGTGATATGAAAGTAAGCGCCTTGTAAGTCAAGAGACAGAAGCCAATCTACTTTCTCTAATGCCAGAATTATTGTCGATAGGATCACCATTTTGAATGGCTGCATTCTCACAATCTTGTTGAGTTTGTGTAAATCCAGAATGGGTCTCAATCTGCCATTCTTTTTCTGAGTGAAAAAATAATAGGAATAAAATCCTCTTCTCCTGTGTTGAGCTGGTACTGGTTCCACGGCCCCCGTGGTTTCCTATTGAAACGGGCTCATGAGAGGGGTCCTGAAGAGGGACGGGGAAGAGGTGTTGGTAGGTGGGACAGAATAAACGGGGTGGAGTAACCCTACTGGATAATTTCCAGGACCCATCTGTCTGTGGTGATATTGTTCCAGACTGGGTACTATGGTGACAAGTAGTCCCCAAATGGTGTTAAAGTGGGGTTGAGATCTAGAAGTAGAGTGTAGAGGTCTCGGGCCCTCGACCAGACCTTCAAAATGATTGCCTGGAGGTGGAAGGCTGGTATGTGGACAGCTGGTCTTGATTCTGCCTTCATCCCATCTGCCTCTGTTTGCAGCGTTGGATATAGTACCTTTGGGGCTGAGAGTATGCTGCAGCCTGGAATTTTTGGTTGTAAAACCTGCTCTGTTTTTTCTGTTTCCAGGGACAGATGCCAAGAGTCTTTAAGGTGGCCCAGGAGTCCTTCAAAGTACGCAAGGACACATCAGTGGATTCGGCAAACAGTTTCTGACCCTCAAAGGGTAGGTCCTCAATTGTAGGCTGTACCTCCCTCGAGAATCCCAATAAGTAGAGACAGGGTGCCCAACACATGATCACAGAGGTCACAATGGAGTGGGCTGCTGTATCCATGGAATTGAGAGAGGCTTGGAGGACCGTCCTTGCAATGAGAAAGCCTTCAGAAATGTTGGACTTACATGATTCTCTCCTGTCCTCAGGGAGATGTTCAATAAAAGATGACATTGTAGAAAACGACGTGTGTATATTTTGAGAGCAGTGCAGAGTAATTTGCGATGTGGAATTGCAAGGTGGTGGAAGAATAGGCTTTGCGCCCAAAGAGGTCTAGCCTCTTCCAGTCTTTGTCGTAAGGGGTGGATCTTGACTGTTGCTGTTTGCTCCTCTGATTTACTGCCTCCACCAGTGGAGTGGGGTGGATAAACAGAAATTCAGTCTTTTTTGCCAGCACATAATATTTTTGTCCAATCTTTTGCAGGAAGGAGGTGCTGTGGCTAGTGTCTGCCAGATGGTTTTTGCAGGGTGCATTATGGCAGCATTACTAGGCAATGCTATTTTTGCCGATCGGAATGCTTGGAGAATGTCAGTGAGCAGATGTTGGGTCTCAGGGAGCTCAGACAAGGAGATGTAGAGGGAGTCCGCTACCTCTTAAAAATGTCCTGAAAGGACTTGAAGTCATCCCCCAAAGTGGAGGGTGGTGGCATGATTGTTTCATCTAGAGACAAAGATGAACTATGCATAGGTGGAAAGGTGTCTCCTTCAGGTGCACCCTCCTGTTCTTCAGTCCCGTCATCCTGGGCCTCTGAAGGTGCTGGGTCCATTGGTGAGGGTGGGCAGGTTGATCTGGAGACCAGTGGGTTAAGAGGTCTAATGTTCTGGGACCTATAGATGGCCCATAGGTCCCAGTATGGCCAGGTGGGTGGGAGGACCATAGGAGGTGGCAACCAGGATTGGGTCTGCCAGGCTCACACGTCTACAAGTGGTTGGTGATGTGAGCATCCAGCTTTAGGAGAGAAGTGGTGAGGGGTGTACATCCCTGTGTTGTCCTCCTCCTCATCATCATCATCACTGGAGAGAGGTGGCAGTGAAGCTCCTGTGGTGATGATCCGGCTTGGTCTGGGCCTTGCTGGGATACCGTCAGTACCGAATAGGGAGATCTCTGGCATAGAAGAAACTGCCAGGTTTCTTTACTTTTCTTTTCTGGTGAAAAGTTGCAATACTGGGAAGCTCGTTGCTGGGGATGGCAGTGCAGTTTGAGAAGAGAGGGTCAGAACTGTCGGTGCCGAGATCTTCCTGAGTTGTGTATGTACAGCAGGTGGTGCCATTTCACTGGTCAATGCCGGGACATTATTTAGCACAATCAGTGCTGAGCTAGGAAGCTTGGCTTTAGATAGCACACCTCACTGAGAGCCTGCCCATACCAGGTCCTTGGCTCCTTGAGAAGTGTTGGTACTGGACATTCACAGTGCCTCTCAGTCTGAGGCTCGCAGTGCCATCGGTACTGGGGCAGATTTTTCGCCAGGAGACCCTTTCCTTTTAAGTGGCTCTCACTGTGGTGATGAATGAGACCAGTGTTAGGTAGCCTTTTTAGGGACAAGGTCCTGAGAAGCAGTCTTGGTAGTGGAGCCCTTGTCTGAGGCGGCTGCTGGTGACTGTTGGCCAGGAGGCATCCTGGATTCTGGGTCGGAGGCTGACCCAAGGAATTTTTCCATCATGGCCATTTGCAAGAAGTATCGATAGCTTGCAGGTCAGGCAGCATTTAAATCCAGGGGAGCCAGGCATGCCTGAGGAAGGGCCAACTGTAGAAAAAATGGGGTAGCCCATTTTTATTCAGTCATTGTTGAAGGAGGCCCGCCAGGTGGCAGAAGGCAGAAAAACTACACTAATTTTTTTTTTAAATGGAAGAAATTTAAAGACTAACGCTAACCGAAGTTAACTAGGATTTAGAGGATAAAAGAAGAAGGAATATGAACTATCTATGGAGTTGAAGAGGCACTGCTGTTGCTCTGACTCAAGTCAAGGGCAAAAGAGAAGGAACTGGGGGTCAGTTGGCAGTGCATGCTAGGTAGCTGCTCGGAGCAGCACAAGACGGCTGCCATGGCTGCGCGGCTAACCAGGGCACTGCTATTACAAATCTCCGATTACAAGTGCAGGGCGCCAAGACACATAAAGTGGAGCACTCACAGGGACATTCCTCAAAGAAGAAGGACTGGTTCTTGGCCCTACATTATTTAACATATTAATCAATTACCTGGAAGAAAACTAAATCATCACTGATAATGTTTAAAGATGACACAAAAATTGGAGGAGTGGTAAATAATGAAGAGGAAAAGTCATTGATTCAGAGCAATTTAGATCATTTTGTAAATTGGGCACAAAAATATATTTTAATATGGCTAAATGTACATGTATACATCTGGGAACAAAGAATACAGGCCATACTTACAGGATGGGTGACTCCATCTTGGTAAGCAGTGACTCTAAAAAAGATTTGGGGGTTGTCATAAAGAGATGGTTAAGGGTTAATGTCTCTTTTACATGTAAAGGGTTAAGAAGCTCAGTAAACCTGGCTGACACCTGACCAGAGAACCAATGGGGGGACAAGATACTTTCAAATCTTGGTGGAGGGAAGTCTTTGTTTGTGCTGTTTGTTTTGTTCGTTGTTCACTCCTGGGGCTAAGAGGACCAGACGTGCAACCCAGGTTTCTCCAATCTTTCTGAAACAGTCTCTCATATTTCAAAATAGTAAGTACTAGCTAGAAAAGGCGGATTAGTCTTATGTTTGTTTTCTTAACTTGCAAATGTGTATTTTGCTGGAAGGAGTTTTACCTCTGTTTGCTGTAACTTGGAATATCAGGCTAAGGGGGAGGGAGTCCCTCTAGGCTATATAAATCTAACTACCCTGTAAACATTTTCCATCCTAATTTTACAGAGATAATTTTTACTTTTTCTTTCTTTAATTAAAAGCTTTCTTTTTTAAGAACCTAATTGATTTTTTCCCTTGTTTAAGACCCAAGGGGATTGGGTCTGAACTCACCAGGGATTGGTGGGGGGAAAGGAATGGGGGGGGAGGTTAATTCCTCTCTGTTTTAAGATCCAAGGAGTTTGGATCAGTGGAGCCTCTCAGGGTAGCCCAGGGAAGGGAAAGTCTGGGAGGGGGAAAGGAGGGGGGATGGTTTATTTCTCCTTGTTTTAAGACTCAAGAGGTTTGGGTCTTGGGTTCCCCAGGGAAGGTTTTGGGGGAACAGAAAGTGTGCCAAACACTATATTTTGGCTAGTGGCAGCACTATCAGATCTAAGTAAAAATTAAGCTTAAAAGTGTCCATGCAGGTCTCCACTTTTGAACACTAAAGTTCAAACTGGGGGAAAAATACCTTGACAGGGGTCATGGTGGATAATCAGCTCAATTTGAGCTCCCTGTGTGATGCTGTGGCCACAAGAACTAATGAGAATCTTGGATGCATAAACAGGAGAATCTTATGCACTAGTAGAGAGGTTATTTTACCTCTGTATTTGGCACTGGTGAGAACACTGCTGGAATACTGTGTCCAGTTCTGGTGCTCACTATTCAAGAAGAATGTTGATAAATTGGAGAGGCAGCAGAGAAGAGCCACAATAGTGATTAAAGGGTTACAAAAAGTGTCTTAGAGTGATAGACTTAAGGAGTTCAACAAAGAAAAGGTGAAGGGGTGACTTCATTGCAGTTCATAAGTACTTACATAGTGAACAAATATGTAATAATGGGCTCTTTAAACTAGCAGAGGAAGGTATAAGACAATCCAATGGCTGGAAGTTGAAGCTAGACATATTCAGAGTTGAAATATGGCCTACATTTTTAGACTAATTAACCACTGCAACAATTTACCCTAGGGTCATGCTGGATTCTCCATCACTGACAATTTTTAAAATCAGGATTGGATGTTTTTCTAAAGATGTGCTTTAGGTATTATTTTGGGGGAAGTTATATGGCCTGTGTGATATAGGAGGTCAAACTAGATAATCACAATGGTCCCTTCTGGCCTTGGATCTACAAATGTACCAGGAAATGTTCTGTAGGGATCACGGACAGAGTGCAGAGTAGGTTATAGTGTTTGACATTTAAAAGTTAGCATTTATCCACTTCTACCACAGAGGTGTATGAAAGATATCACAGTTTGCCCTATACTTAAATAGAAAATAACTGTATGTCTCAGGTGTGGTAATTCTGCATGGTTATGTATCTTAAAATAACTAGTTTTTCAAGATGTTGTAGTCAGTATGGATGCACACTTAGAGTGGGATCTACACCAACACATACTTGAATAAGATATGATGACTTTTAAATGGCAATCATGACAGGTCTTTTCCATCTCTAATTATTAATTGAGTCCTGTAGTCCCTGATCAGTTCTTACTCAGGAGAAACTCCCTCTGTGCTGAATGATGAAGGATTGTATGGTCGGCAAGACAGAATTCTTCCTATACTGTAACTTTATGTGAAATGTGAACAAGTTAACATTGCTATGGAAACATTTTGGTTTTTTTTTTATTATTTCCTCTGTTTTATTTAAATCTGTGACATTCCTTCCAATATGTAATATGTTGAATTTCTGAATGAGTTTAAAATTAAGGACATGTCTAAATTAAAGAAAATCACACCAGTGAAACATCAAAGAAAACCCCTAATGTAGATGCACTGCAATGGATGTGTTGTTACTGGACTGTGAAACAGTAGAACCATTGAATTTAAATCTGACCCATGAACAAGTGTATATTTATAGCGTACAGTTACTTGTTCATACCGCTGTGAGCATTTTGCATGCACAACTGCAGGGCCTACTTCTGAAATATTAGGCCCTCATATTTAAGGTAAAATTATGTAATTACCTGTAACACCAATGACACCCAAAGACAAAAAACCATGAATCCATCAAACACACACCAACGATCCTTTACATAGGAGCTATCCCCCTAAAAGAGAAATAAAAATTAGTGGGTTTTTTGTTTTGTTGCTTCATTACCAAAATAAAAAAGGAAAATCACAAATGATATCCACTGCCAAGAAGGAACAGCATCATTCTCTACTATCTTTAAAATGTCATTTTAACAGATTCCAAATCCCCAATGTCTGGGCTGGAAGATGATGGAAATTTTAAATAAATACATAAATAAATCAAATAAATAAGTAAATTATGTATTCAGGAAAGAAAGTTGTGAGCTTCATTTTTCTGCAGCATGCATTTTATGATGTATTTTAGAGGGCAGGAGGGTTAAAACTAGGGTGGGAAGTCACGGAACAGAAACTTGCAAGCACTGTCATTTCAACTTTAACTTGCTGCACACAATACTTTTACTCCCCTGCCCACGGTCTAAGCTGATGAGGAACTCTTCATTCAGAGGCAATGCTAAACAAACGCAACTTCTCTAGCCTGTGATGTCTGATGATTGAAAAGTAACTTCAAGCTGTTTGTCTATGGAGCTCAACTGCTGACATTCTGTATTTTCCCCTCCGTGTATTAACCATGCCTCCAGAGGAATGAGCACTCAACAGACAAGCTAAATCCTTTGATTGTGTGTGTTGAATAAAAAACACTGATACTTCTTTCTCTAGGATATGAAAACCCTTTGAAATCTGATATCCTTCCCTAGAGCACCAAAATATCACAATTTATCCAAAACAGGAAGTTTTCTCTGAATGAGGTTTGAGCAGGCATTTGGCCAAAAGTTCTGCTATTCAGCCACACTTGAGTAATTTTCAAACACCTATTACAAATCAAATAGTTTTATAAAAGGTTCCCATTTCCTCTCCACAGTATCTTGGCATGGCTGAACTGGCTCTGCCACTTTTCCTTAGTATTGGAGACACAAATTATAAAGAAGTCATGCTCCCTTCTGGTCTTACAGTAGCACCAACAGTTTTGGCTCTCCTTCCTCTTGTGGTCAGTTCATGTCATGTTCTCCTATTATTCTTCCCTTCCTGCTTGGTGATAGACACCAATCTCCTCACTTCCACTTACTGCAGATTCCATCTTGCCTGACCCCATGGAATCACACCTCCTTCCTGCTCAGAATGTGCTCTGGCAAGCTGCAAGTTTACGGTGCTTCTCGACTGTACAGAGGCTACCTGTCTCAGGGTGCCCGTTCTTGCAATTTGTAGGCTAGATCCTTAACTGGAGGCTTTAGCCTTCCCAAAGCATAATAAGCCATTTTTAAAGAATGCAAACTCAGCCATTTTATACAAAAAAAAAAGCAATTCTTTTCAGAATAGATTTAAATTGCTAACACATCTCTAAAAATGGTACTAAGTACTTTTAATTATCATTATGGGGTTGGCATTGAGATTTAGGCACATACGTAAATAGACATTGTATCTGTGGCACACTTTTCATAATATCATCATTGTAATGGCAGATCATTAGCAAAACATACCGGCTAGTAAATCTGGAAGAATCAGTTGACCCATGCTGGATTATATTACCAACAATCTGTTACAATAAACAATGATACAGAAAGTTTGATAGTGGCACTTTGTACTATGCCCGTAATCTGGCTTTGGCTGAATATTTTTTCATATTTTCAGCATTTGGTTGTATTCTATAGTTAAACATTGGGAACACCCCTAATATGGATAAAATATTTAATTTCTAACTAGATTTTGATTCAGCATGTAATTCATTAGTGGGGGCATTTCAAAGGTAGGACTACTTCTCAATTAATGAGAAAATCATAGTATGCTTGTTGCATGAATCCTGGCATTGACTTTTAGTACCACTTCCTACTGGAAAAAATCTAAATATTTTTAAATACTCAATAGGCCTGAAGACATAATGAGATAACTGCATTCCATTCCACCTCTAAAAACAATCTTAGGTTGAAATTCCACTGTGGTTCAGGCAATAGTCGTCTGTTCTTACACCTCACGAGGAACATCACTAGAAGGAATTTTTCCTGAAGGAACCTTTCCTGAAATAGCTGAAATGGTTGATATGTTAATTTACAACTATTTTCGAATCCCATCTACAGAAAATCTGAAATTAACTAGATTTGTGAGTTGTGCGTAGGAATTTGCCTGTGAATGCACCATTGCTTAGTACATCACACCATGGCATATACTGTCCATTGTGTTGTGCAAGATAGCCTTTGGATTGATAAAACTTGTTATAAATGTGCTCCCACTCTCTCAACTTCGGCATAAAAATGATAACTGGATCTGGGTGAAGTATCCTGTCCACACTGACAATATCATTTCCTGGTAAAAGGATTATGGGGAGATAATCCCAGAGTTTCTTGAAAACAGTTCTCCAGGCCCTTAAGGTATGACTGATATCATTTCTAGCAGATGTACTATGGGGATGTTCTCTTAGGGCCTGATCCAGGAATATCCCATTGAAGTCAAGGGCATTATTCATGTGCTTAAAGTTAAGCATGCACTTAAATACTTTGATAGATCAGGGCAGAGTGTTCAGCAGCATATAGGATCAAGTCTTTATTTTCTATTTTTTTTAAAATGTGGATTTAACATTTGTAAAAGATGCAAAATTAGCACCTGAGGCTAATCTAAAACTCACTGAAGGCAAAGTGGATCCTCCCATTCATTTCAGTGTCTTTGGATTGGTCTTTTTATGTACAAGATTGAGGGCATAGCTACTTCACACCATGTGCCTCACACTCCGTCCTAGAGAAATCACTGCAGGGGCGTGACTGTGGGCCCTTGGTGTTGGAAACTATATTACAGGTTGCAACAACACAGATTGCCCACAATCCCAACCCTTTCAGGCACCCCAAATCTTGCCAGCAATGCCCAGGAAATGGGCAGGGATAATCAGAGGAGGTGTATCACCAAGGTAGCCAAGAAATGTGCTGATTCAGTCTCTCTTTCAGGCAGCCTATGGAGCACTACTGGAACTGAAAGCTGCTCTCGCAACTTGTAAAACTTAATAATTGAGAGACCTGGGAGTTCAATAAGACTATATTGACAATACGCGCCAGACAAGTATGGTCTTTTGGGACAGTAAGTGTTAAGTGGATTTCCTGGGCAATACCTAGGGGGAACTTAATGCAAATTCCCCAACTCCATTTATGCAAAAACCCAGCCCTCTGAAGAGAGGGACTTTGTCTGCTGATTACCTGTTCCCAGAGACTGGAGATCAAAGGCCGAAGATGCATAAAGAACCAGGCTGATCTTCTCGGTCTCAGTTCTGGTTCTGAGACAGTTATAATCCTGTAACGATGGGAGAAACCCAGTCGTGGGTTTCGAAGGACTGACACCTACCAAAGCCCAAGGTTGGAGTTGGGATTGACCTCTCTGAACAGCTTTTTAGCATGCATGTAGGTTCTTTTGTTGTTTTTAATGTATTTTCTCTGTAATGCTTTCACATTAAAAATAAATGTGCTTGCTTAGAGCTGTGTGGTAACTTATAACTGTGGGCACTGTCATAAACAGATGGTTAAGGGTTAATGTCTCTTTTACCTGTAAAGGGTTAAGAAGCTCAGTGAACCTGGCTGACACCTGACCAGAGAACCAATGGGGGGACAAGATACTTTCAAATCTTGGTGGAGGGAAGTCTTTGTTTGTGCTGTTTTTTTTCGTTCGTTGTTCGCTCTTGGGGCTAAGAGGGACCAGATGTGCACCCAGGTTTTCTCCAATCTTTCTGAAACAGTCTCTCATGTTTCAAAATAGTAAGTACTAGCTAAAAAAGGCGAATTAGTCTTATGTTTGTTTTCTTAACTTGTAAATGTGTATTTTGCTGGAAAGATTTTTACTTCTGTTTGCTGTAACTTTGAATCTCAGGCTGGTGGGGGGAGGAAGTTCCTTTAGTCTATATAAATCTAAGTACCCTTTAAGCATTTACCGTCATAATTTTACAGAGATAATTTTTACTTTTTCTTTCTTTAATTAAAAGCTTTCTTTTTTAAGAACCTGATTGATTCTTTCCTTGTTTTAAGACCCAAGGGGATTGGGTCTGAACTCACCAGGGATTGGTGGGGGAAAAGGAGGGGGGGAAAGGTTAATTCCTCTTTGTTTTAAGATCCAAGGAGGTTGGATCTGTGTAGCCTCTCAGGGTAACCCAGGGAGGCGAAAAGAGGGGGGATGGTTTATTTCTCCTTGTTTTAAGACCCAAGGGGTTTGGGTCTTGGGTTCCCCAGGGAAGGTTTTAGGGGAACAGAAAGTGTGCCAAACACTATATTTTGGCTGGTGGCAGCGTTATCAGATCTAAGCTAGGAATTAAGCTTAGAAGGGTCCATGCAGGTCCCCACTTTTTGGATGCTAAAGTTCAAAGTGGGGGAAAAAAACCTTGACAGGGAAATATGCTGGTTATATGCTGCAGAGAAAGCAGAATGCTAATGTCTGTCTTCGAGGCAGACTGACTTGCTGGGGATCTGTCAGGGAGCTGTCAGCCTTGAAACAGTCAGGAGGGATAAAAACACTGGTCTCCAACCAAGAGAGGTAATGGCTGAGAGCCAGAAGTCTAAAAGTAGGCACCGTGGTATAGTTGCTTTGAACTGTAGATACCTCTCTCTCAGCACATGAGAAGAACAAGCTTCCCCTAACATGCTGCCATCTCTTGCCTTTTAACGTTTATGTACAGTATGTCACAGTCAAGCTATCTTAGACTAGACCGTGTACATGGAGTTCTGGGTGAAGCATGCGTATTAAGTGAGCTTTAATGTTGTCCTTATCTCTGCAATGCTGATATATGGTATTTTGAGTTTTGATTGATCAAATATCTTGCTGCTGCCTGCTATCACAACACAGCAGAGAAGCCAGTTCTGACTGTATCTGTGATTGCACCTTGGAAGAGCTTTAGATTAATTCACCATGACAATGTTGCCTAAACTCATGAAGGCAATCTGAAATAGAGAGATTTGCTTAGAGCAGAGTGCGTCCTTTCTTATTTAATTTTTCAAGTTTTCAGTTAATTTAAGCTAAAATAAATAAGAATACAGACATTCTCTCACTTTTGCACTTTGTTACTTTCCATTGGAACATTGCTCTTATCAGGATGTCATTCAGATGGGAAACAATATACTTTTCTGATTGTAACAGCCACACTAAAAGACAATCGAGGAAGTGGTATTTTTTTTATTTTCAGTAAATCAATCCAAACTAATAAATCTCTCCACAATTATTCATGGCTATGACCTCATCAAAATAGAGGTGCAGGTGTCACAAGTTTCCATTCACAGCGGTATGAAAATAAAAATTGTTTAAAAGTATATAGATTTTAGGGGGGGAAATATTTAATTTTAAGTGATGAATTTATTTTTCTGGCTACCTAGAAGCAATTCTTTAAAGGTTAATTGGTAACAAATATTAATTTTCTGTTAAAGGTGGATTACATTTTACATTGCTGACACTACTGATAATAGAATACACAGAAAAAATAAAACAATAGGATTCTACGTCTTAATTTTTTGTCTATTTTCTGAGATAGCCTTTCACACTTCTGAATCTTTTAAAACTTATTTTATCATAATGACTGTTAGTAAGTTTTGAAATTCACTGCATAACTGAATTCAGTATGTTTTGTACTAAAGAACAAATGTGGACTTTGGGGACCCTTCCTCATTCCAATGAAGTCAAAGGGAATTAAGAACACTGTTTACTTAATTTAAAACATATTATGAAGTGGAAATATACCGAACACTGTTTCCTATTCATTATCCTAAATACAGAATTTTACCTGCTGGTAGTCAACAGCAAGTACAAATGCAGTACCAATAATACCATTGCAAATGCATGGTAACAGTGGGCCCAATTTGAGGGGTCACATGTTATTAGAAACCTCCAAAAAAAAGAGATAGAGACAGACAAGTCCGGTGGAAAAAGACCCAGAAACAGATGGAGTCTGAAAGAACTAAGAGAAGAGTAAGCCAGAGACTGAAAATAGCAGAAATAAAGAAGAGGGATTGTCCAAAATTATTTTCCAACTTTTTAGGGAAAAGAAAAGAAAAAGAAAAAAGAAAAACCAGTTACCATGTGACAGCTATTTTTCCCTTTTTAGCTCTGCCTTTCAATTCCTCCCTTCTCTTATATTCTGCCCTCCCTCCCCCCCCCTCGCCCCGCGCCGCCCCTTGTTGTTATTATTCCTTATCTTTTTCACTCTTTAGACTGCTGGGGTAGGTGTCTGCTATCGTGTTTTTACTCCACCTTTGGGGATTCTGACACTTGTGAGAGTTCCAGTATGGTAGGAAGCTGTTCTTGCAAAGTGTCCTACTTTTCCACATTTAGATCTTGATTGTGTAGGATGGTCTGGCAGTGCCCTCCCCCCTCACTACCTCCGCGCCCAACTCCTCCTTCTCTCATGCTCTCATTTCAAGAAGGTGGCAGCAAATGGTAACTCTTCTGCTAGGTGTTGCAGATATATCCCTAATAACATAAGAACAGCCATACTGGGTCAGACCAATAGTCCATCTAGCCCAGTATCCTGTCTTCTGACAGTGGCCAGTGTGAGGTGCTTCAGAGGAAATGAGCAGAACAGGCAATTACCGAGAGAGCCATCCTCTGTTGTCCACTCCCAGCTTCTGGCAATCAGAGACTAGGGACTCCAAAAGCAGGAGGTTGCATCCCTGACCATCCTGACTAATAATCATTGATAAACCTATCGATGACGTATCCTCCAGGAACCTAATTCTTTTTTAATCCCTTTTTAAATCCTGTTACAGTTTTGGCCTTCACAACATCCCCTTACATCTCTGAAATGTCAGAGCCAGATTTTTAAAAAATTATTTTATTGAGATTATTATTTTACTGAGAAATAAAGGAATTAAGGGGGACTTGATTACAGTTTTTAAGTATCTGCATGGGGAAACATATCTGATAATGGACTCTTCAATCTAGCAGAGAAAGGTATAACATGATCCCACGGCAGGAAGCTGAAACTAAACAAATTCAGACTGAAACGAAGGCATACATTTAATTGTGAGTTTGATTAACCCCGGGAACAATTCACCAAGGATGGTGGTAGACTCTCTATCACTGGTAATTTTTAAATCAAGACTGGATGTTTTTCTAAAAGATCTGCTCCAGGAATTATTTTAGGGAAGTTCCATTGCCTGCGTTACACAAGTGATCAGACCAGATAGTCTTAATAGTCCCTTCTGTCTTGGGAATCTCTGAAAATATTGAAAACAAGAGTCAGCAAAATTTAGCATAAAAAAATCCAGATGAGGCCCAGGTGCCTTCCCTTAAGTCAAATTAGGTGGCAGGCCAAGTGCCCTGGACCACCCCCTACCTCCAGCTCCAACTCTGTGACAATGGTGCTTTTGAATGCCTCCATTTTTGAGTGACGTAGCATCAGCAAGAGATTTGATTTTCAGAAAGTGCTAAATACCCACTCTTTGAAAATCAAGCCCATCTTTAAGCTTCTCAAGTTGAGCACTATAAAAATGAGATACCCACATAATCACTAGTCATTTTTGAGAAATCTTAGATATTGGTAGAGGGCTAAAAGTTCCCATGACACTGTCAGAAGAATAGGACTCAGATAGTTACATGTTTTGATGGGTTGGTTGGCCTGTTTGAAAAGGAGTGTTGATTATTGGTGTAACTACTGGAGCCTGGGCATCCTCAGGTGTTCTTCACTGCCATAGGTCAGAGCTGCAAGGGGTGGCTATGGAACCATATGTGTTGAAGCCTTCTGAGACAAGGAATCATGGACAATCCATCGATCCACTGGACAGCGTCTATCAATTCTACTGCGAAGCTCAACGTGTAGGGTTTTGTATAGCAGTAGGACGTTGATGTGGGCAAGTTCAATCTCCTACACCTATCCTAACAATTTCAAGCCACTTCCAACCTTGTCCACAAAACAGGAGGGAAAGAGCCTCACCTGTCTTCCAATTGTCAAAAGCTGCAAATGTCAAGCCTGCTTCTCAACCCTGGCCAGATGTCAAAAGCATTATTTTTTTGCTGTCCAGCTGTCAAACCCTCCCTCCTTTTCTCTCACTCCATCCCCAGCTATTACATTTCATAGTCTGCCCAAGATATAAACTAAAGCCATGGCACACATGGCTCTGAGGCACACAGTCTATCCCAGTCTATATTTAGCCACCTCACTATGTATACATACCATATCCATTACTACGCCAAATACAAGAGAAATTCAGCCCAGCATATTTTATCATGTCTTATAACTATGTAATTTGTTCATTCTTAGACACACAGACAGATAGACAGCTACATAGATATATTCGATAGACAGACCCTCTTGATGACGCTTACAAACATGTACCTAAATAACTTTGCCTCAATCTTTGCAGAATTCTTGGCATTCTGTTTAGGAAGGTTAGGAAAGTTTAAATAATAGTTCAAAAAACCAAGTAACCCTTAATGAGGGCAATACTGACAACTTTTTACAGGTGGTCACTGTATTAGCCATTCCTCTGAATAAATATAGTATTGTTTCAAAATCAGCTAAGTTATTTTCTAAATGTTACACTATAGGAAAAAGACTGTTTATTAGCATTTACACAATGGTATGTCTTAAAATAAAATGTTTTCACCAACACTGCAGGAATGTCCTATTAAAATAACTCCCCATAGTAGTAGTTAATCCACATTTGTAAAATATTTTGCCCCATAATACAATGGACAGTGCTGTATATGAAAGGTTCTAACACATACGTACAAGGGAGGCAGAATTAGGGTTGCTATGAGAAGCTTAGCTCTAAATAGCATTTGTGGCTGTAACATCACTTCCTTGTCATTGAATTAACTCAGGTTATGCAATCATTGGAAGCACCCTTTGACTGAAAATTCAGTGCATTATATGAGTGGTTACAAATGTATCTATACCATAAATAATATATGTTTATGGCAATCTTGTATGCTATATAAAAACATTGAAAGAAATCACTTAATGTTAATAAAAGATCCTTCAGCAGTACTGATTACTATGAAGTGCACAGTGCTTAACAGACACAAACTAATATTTTGCAAGAGCTCAGTAAAAAGATATTTTAAGACGGGGCCAATTAAGTAAATTTTATTCTGAAGACCAACATAAATAAAGAAAACAAAAAGCAGCAGATGTTTTCTAGGTTTTTTTTAATGACTCTCGTAAAACAATATATATATTCTTCCATTTCGGCACTTAAATCGTTACAGCTATGATAACTACAGAATCCATAATTATTTCATTATTTGCAGTAGTAATAAATTAGATTTTACAAAATCATTTACAGAGAGTTTCTTGGATTATTTTAGAGATTACTAATGAGGAAGTAAGTCCTTATTTCACTCGGATAAGACCAGTGAATTTTACTTTTAACAAACATTGAATTTTTACAAATTTACAAAAGCAAGCACATTGAACTTACATTTTTCACTAAATTAGTACATTGCAATAAGAGGGAAATTGTGAAGTGCCTTATTTTGTATTTTATGCTCTGCTATTGACATGCTGTCAAACCTTAGTCCCAGATTTGGACCTTAGCGTCCAAAATATGGGGGTTAGCATGAAAACTTCCAAGCTTAGTTACCAGCTTGGACCTGGTACTTGCTGCCACCACCCAAAAAATTAGAGTGTTTTGGGGCACTCTGGTCCCCCCAAAACCCTTCCCTGGGGACCCCAAGACCCAAACCCTTGAGTCTCACAACAAAGGGAAATAAATTTTTTCCCTTCCCCCCCCTCCAGGTGCTCCTGGAGAGATACACAGACACAAGCTCTGTGAATCTAAACAGAGTGAGTCCACCCTCTGGAATTTCAATTCTGGAAACAAAAGCACTTTCCTCTTCACCCAGAGGGAATGCAAAATCAGACTAGTAAATCTAACACACACAGATTTCCCTTTGACTTTTTCCTTCCACCAATTTCCTGGTGAGTACAGACTTAATTTCCCTGAAGTTTCCCAGAAAAGAAAACTCCAACAAGTCTCAAAAAGAAAGCTTTATATAAAAAAGAAAGAAAAATACATACAAATGGTCTCTCTGTATTAAGGTGACAAATACAGGGTCAATTGCTTAAAAGAATATTGAATAAACAGCCTTATTAAAAAAGAATACAATTTAAAGCACTTCAGCAACTATAGACATGTAAATACATGATCTCTGTACTCACAACTTGGAAACAGAAGATTAGAGAGCAGGAAATAGAAATTACTTCTCATAGCTGAGAGAAAAGCAGGCAGACCGACAAAGACTCAGATACAAACTCCCTCCACCCAGAGTTGAAAAAAAATCCTGTTTCCTGATTGGTTCTTTGGTCAGGTGCTTCAGGTGAAAGAGACATTAACCCTTAGTTATCTGTTTATGACACGCCCCCCAAATTGCAGACAGTGAGGAACCTCACTGGCGGCGATTTTCTTCTAGAACTTTAAAATAAACAGATTAATACAACACATGCACCTTTACATATACCACTAAGTATATAAATAACAGACCTTTACATTTTAAGAACACTGTTTAACTACTGGATTTTGGGAAACTTTTAAGGGAGAGTGCATCAGCTACTTTGTTAGAAGCTCCTGAGATGTGCTGAATTTGAAAATCAAAATTTTGGAGAGCTAAACTTCAACGAAGAAGTTTTTTGTTGTTTCCCTTGGCAGTCTGAAGCCACTTTAGCGCAGCATGGTTAGTTTGTAGCTGGAACCGCCGTCCCTAAACATATGGGCGTAGCTTTTCCAGGGCGTACACAATGGCATAGCATTTCTTTTTACTGACTGACCAGTGACTTTTTTTTTAGACAGTTTTTTGCTGAGAAACACGACAGGATGGAAGTTGTAATCCGTTGCTTTCTGCATGAGAACTGCTTCTATACCACGCTTAGATGCATTCGTGGTTACTAGGAATGGCTTGTTAAAATCCGGGGCCCTGAGTACAGGGTCAGACATGAGCATTGCCTTAAGCTGGGTAAAGACCTTTTGACACTTATTAGTTTACTTAACTGCATTTGGTTGGGTTTTTTTGGTTAGATCGGTCAGTGGGGCAGCGATTTGGCTGTAGTGTGGTACAAATCGCCTGTAGTATTCGGCCAAGCCTAAGAAGGATTGGACCTGCTTCTTGGACCGTGGGACAGGCCACTTTTGGATAGCATCCACCTTGGCCTGTAGGGGGTTTATGGTTCCTCGACCCACCTGGTGCCCCAGGTAAGTTACTCTGTTTTGGCCTATTTGACACTTTTTGGCCTTAACAGTTAGTCCGGCCTGCCTGATGCGCTCAAAGACCTTTTTCAGGTGTAGTAGGTGTTCAGGCCAGGAGTTTGAAAAAATGGCCACATCATCGAGATAGGCAACTGCAAATTCTCCCAGTCCAGCTAGTAGATCAACTACCAGCCTCTGGAAGGTGGCGGGTGCATTTCGAAGGCCGAAAGGAAGGACATTGAATTCATACACCCCCGCATGGGTGACGAATGCTGACCTCTCCTTGGCAGGTTTATTTAGCGGTACTTGCCAGTACCCTTTGGTTAAGTTTATTGTAGAGATGAACTGGGCACGTCCCAACTTTTTTGATTTGTTCTTTGGCCTCCATTTTTGTCTTGGTAGGCATTGTTCCTGTTTTCTTGTGTTGGGGTGCCCTCCGGTGTTTATCTTTTGAACTGCAGGCTCTGTTGCCTTCTGGGGTCTGCCTAGCAACAGTGCCTTTTCCCCTTTCTTCCTAGCTAATTTTTTTAATGTAAAGTAAACCAGAAAAACCACTTTATTTGCATGTATATAGTGCTGGTATCTGCCTTCTAATGGGAGTACTATTGTGTGACAAAAGACCCTCAACAGTCTCTTAATGGTTGCTTGCTTAATATGCAAGCCACAGCTGCCAGAGAGAGCAGAAAAAAAAATTTCTCTGGTTCCTTTTTAAAACCAAACTGTTTTTCTCTGCTAAAAAGCCCCTAGCAGAGAAAAGAAAAATATAATATTCCTACTGGCTTCTGGATTCTGTCTATCCCACCTCTACCACCATGTCAAACCTTAGTCCCAGATTTGGACCTTAGCATCCAAAATATGGGGGTTAGCATGAAAACCTCCAAGCTTAGTTACCAGCTTGGACCTCGTACTTGCTGCCACCACCCAAAAAATTAGAGTGTTTTGGGGCACTCTGGTCCCCCCAAAACCCTTCCCTGGGGACCCCAAGACCCAAACCCTTGAGTCTCACAACAAAGGGAAATAAATTTTTTCCCTTCCCTCCCCCACTCCAGGTGCTCCTGGAGAGATACACCGACACAAGCTCTGTGAATCTAAACAGAGGGAGTCCACCCTCTGTAATTCCAATCCTGGAAACAAAAGCACTTTCCTCTTCACCCAGAGAGAATGCAAAATCAGACTAGTAAATCTAACACACACAGATCTCCCTCTGACTTCTTCCTCCCACCAATTCCCTGGTGAGTACAGACTCAATTTCCCTGAAGTTTCCCAGAAAAGAAAACTCCAACAGGTCTCAAAAAGAAAGTTTTATATAAAAAAGAAAGAAAAATACATACAAATGGTCTCTCTGTATTAAGGTGACAAATACAGGGTCAATTGCTTAAAAGAATATTGAATAAACAGCCTTATTCAAAAAGAATACAATTCAAAGCACTCCAGCAACTATAGATATGTAAATACATGATCTCTATACTCACAACTTGGAAACAGAAGATTAGAGAGCAAGAAATAGAAATCACTCCTCATAGCTGAGAGAAAAGCAGGCAGACCGACAAAGACTCAGACACAAACTCCCTCCACCCAGAGTTGAAAAAAAATCCTGTTTCCTGATTGGTCCTCTGGTCAGGTGCTTCAGGTGAAAGAGACATTAACCCTTAGCTATCTGTTTATGACACATGCTAACTACAACAACTGTGCATTTTAAAATATTTGTAAGTGTTCAGATATAACAAATTCTATATAAGCTGTTCTGCTGATCAAATATGATTCCATTTCACCTACCCCAACTTGCACATGGGGTGAATACACAATGACAGTTCTAAGGCAGGTAAAACTTAGAAGAAAATAATCCCTTTTTAAGATTTAAGAATTAATACTTTCAATACATCATACTGACAGACTTCTGGAAAAAAAAGATGATAAAATATTACTCAAGTGTATCTGAAGTGGTGGAAACGTAGTTACTAAAACAGCAACAAGCAATGGGGATGGAGGGAAGAGCTCAAATCATTAAAACAGAAAAACAATGCTTGTAGGCTGAATATGTTATTCAAATCAGGGATATCAATCATGTTTGTGATGAAAGACATAACACTTAGAGGCCATCAATCACATCTGCTATGAAAAATGGAGAAGTCTTAAACTTACCATTCAAGCATTAACAAACACAGGCATAATACAAATTCTCCTGAAACTGATTATATTGTTGGACCAAATTCTCAAAACTGTAAATCAGAAACTGTCAGAAACTGCTGAAATCCAATAAAAAGATTCTACATGTATTCCAGGTGCTTGCATGTATGCACACAAAAGCCTCCAGTCTCATAGCCACAGGTACTATGGGATACATGTTAAATGCCTCAATTCAGGAAGTGAAAGACAAGGCAGGTGAGATAATTGGACCAACTTCTACTGGTAGAAGGCATATGTTTTTAAGCTTCACAGAAACTTTATTGCGGAAAGTAGTCAGTGTATCTAAGCTAAAAGTTAGAACAGATTTTTAAGCATAAGGGGTTTACACAAGATGTAGAGGACCACTAAAATGAAGTGGGCAATTAAGGTTAGCAAGCAGTGGGATGAGTTACCAATTGTAGTAATGAGCCATAAAACTAATGTTTCTGTTAAGTCCATGGTTTTCAGTGTCTAGCACAGTTATAAACTTAAGTGCCCAGGCTCAACTTTCAATGGTATTTTGCAGATTTCCTTTGAGGGTGAGGACTGGGCGGTCAGATATGGTGTGATCACTTTGTGAGAAGTGTTCGCCCATGGACGATATGATGTTTTTGTCTTCTATCATTTTCTGTGAGTGTTCATTTGAGAGTGTCATGATTATCTAATTTCACCCACATAGTTATTGCTGGGCATTTGATGCGCTGGATCAGGTATGCCACATGTTGTGATAGGTATATGGATCTTGAAAGGTGTGGTGTAGAGGGTATTGATCATTACTGCAGTGGAGATATGTCTGCAGAGTTTGCATATGTTATTCTAGCAGAGTCTGGTGCCACTTTGAATTGGCGTGTCCTGGTCTATGAGAGACTTGCTTCTGATGATGAGCTTGGGAAGGTTGGGATGGGCGATTTCTGAAGGCCAGATGAGGGAGGTTCAGTAAAAATTTCTTTGTCTCCATCAAGTATGGGTTGTAACTATTTGATATTACTCGGTATAGGATCCAGCGTGGGGTAGTTCTCCACCAGAGAAAAAGATCCCATCACAGAAGAGACCACCCAAATACCCTGGAAGAACCTGCTTTCAATGCATAAAAAAACCCCCAACCAACGACCGCACACCACAAGATGTTTCCTATCAACCCACACTGAAGCCCATACAGAGTATCATCAACACTGCATACATTTATTCAGCAAGGATAGTCTCTATTGTTTAACTATTTATTGTTTTTCCATCTTACCCCTCCAAAAAGATATAAATATCTTAAATATTTCAATAAATTTTCCATCCCTATTTTTATCCTCAAATGTTCATATTTATAGATTTCTAATATTGACAGAAGGAAGATTTTTTTGAGGACTTGATCAAGCACGCCCTCTAGCAGCCTGCTTTTAAGCACATACGCAAAATTTCCACTCCCTTAGTGTGGCATACTCTAAATGGGTCAGCTCTTGCCTTCCAATCCAAAGCCACTGTAGTTCATTAGTACTATATGTTAGAGAAGAAGTTTTTGAATTAATTAAGGTGAAAATTTTAATCTCAAACATTAGCACTTTCATCATTTTAAAATAATTCAATAGATTTTTTTCAAACATGGCTTGTTCTGCAGACTCATCCTGATTTTAAAAATCAAATAAGAACCACAAGCACTATTCTATATCTTTCCAACAAAAAGACTATGTAGGCAATTCTAATTTGTATTCTATTGTGGACTTGATTAACTGAAAATTTATCACAGTAGAAGAAACCATATTTTACAGAATAACCACAAGGGCCAGAGT
This sequence comes from Gopherus evgoodei, assembly GCF_007399415.2. Classification (NCBI taxonomy): domain Eukaryota; kingdom Metazoa; phylum Chordata; order Testudines; family Testudinidae; genus Gopherus; species Gopherus evgoodei. Next base: position 99,983,312 of record NC_044322.1, read on the forward strand.
TAAGGTTGAATTTCACCTTAATTCTATGGGAATGTTTTAATTTTTACTTTTGAGAATTTAATAGTCATCAAGGCAGATGTGCTCCCTCTCCCCCAACAAAATTATATATTTTAAATGAAAGCTTTGGTTTTTACAGAGTGCTCACTGATGCAGCATTGGATCAATGTTGTATATTAGTTTCCCCTCACTTGGGCATTTTGGTTCAGAGCTCAATTTTTTCATCCATTCTATTTATTCTGATGGACACCAGCTCTACCTTCTAGGTCAAGGGTCACACTCATGACCGTAACTTACCATACCTTGCTTAAAACTGTTCACACGTTTCCCTAATTGAGTTTTCATCACAAAGAATCTTATGACAATCAACCATATGGACACAGAGCAACAGGCTGTGGCTGAAAGAAGTCACACATGCTGTTTTACTATATGATATTTTTGAAAAAAATAATTGATGTCTTGATCCTGGCCAATGTATTTAGGACACAATGTGTTCTTCCAAAAGGCTCTTTTCTTATGAAGATTTTTGTCTAGTTTTCAGAATAAGTAATTTTGATCCTGAAGCTGAACATTTCCTAACAATTCTTTTTCCACCCCCACCTGGGTGCATTTTAAATATCTTAAAGATTACATTTTGAACAGCATGTCTAAAATGATGGCATATACCAACTCCAATATTTCCTTTCCCTTCTCTCTTATGTCTGCATACAGTTGGGGAATCTGACTTGAAGCTGACAATCCAGTTAATATTTCTACCATTTTGTGAAAAAGGGTAAATTAGGACAACTAGTTTTGTAACTTGCAATTTCCCCCTTCATGTTTAAGTGACTTAAAGATAGGAAGTTTAATATCATATATGTATGTGATTATTCAGGGGTTAAAGTATTGGACCATGAGGAAAAAACCCTAATTGTGAGAGGTACTAAACAACATATATCTAATAATCTATAAACCAAGACACTCTCCTGGAATTAGTGTGACCATGTTGGCCAGACCAGTTGACAGAAGGTAGGTCTCTGAGTAAAAGGCAATTGGGAAGGTGGCCGCAAAAAACTTGGTCTCCAACACACATGTAGATCTGGAAATAAATGCCCTGGACCACCAATAAATAGTTTGTTTTAAAAAACAAAAACAAACAAACAACAAAGTGTCATACCTTCATCAGTCTTTCCACCAAGAATCACAAGCCCATACTCATCAAGTGTGGAGGAATACGAAAAAGTAAATATGAAGGCACGGTAGCTACAAGAAGTCAGCAGTGGCTTCCTGAGTCAGAGCAGTGAAGCCATGGGGTAACATACAGCAGGAGCAGTCCTGCTCTAAAGGACAGAGATGGCACAACTGGTATAAGGTCCTTTACATAAGCAGATGATTGGGGTAGCAGAGCTCATATCCACTCACCCTCTGTTGTTCCAGACATGCTCCCAGTCTGCACCTGCCCCCACTACCCTCTTATAGCAGGGAGGCAACTGGATATTGGATATGGATATTGTGATGAAGTTCCTCCTCTACCTTGGTGTGTCCTGCACTTATTTGGCAGATTTGCTCACCTCAGTGATCTTCCCCACAGTCTGGGTCAACTTCTGTGTCTGATCAGTAGTTGGGAGATTCGGGAGGAACCCGGGCGCACCCTCTACTCTGGGTTCCAGCCCAGGGCCCTGTGGATTGCAGCTGTTTATAGTGCCTCCTGTAACAGCTGCATGAGAGCTACAACTCCCTGGGCTACTTCCCCATGGCCTCCTCCAAACACCTTCTTTATCCTCACCACAGGACCTTCCTCCTGGTGTCTGATAATGCTTGTACTCCTCAATCCTCCAGCAGCACTCCCTCTCCCTCTCAGCTCCTTGCGCCTCTTGCTCCCAGCTCCTCACACATGAATCTCACTGACTAACTGGAGGCTTTTAACTAGTTCCAGCCAGCCGTTGATTGGCTTCAGGTGTCCCAATTAATGTAGCTATCTCCACTACCTTCTAGAAAAATCTTAATTGGCCCCAGGTGTCTTGATTAACCTGGAGCAACTGCCATTTGGTTACCATGGTACCAGGGAGTTGTGTAGCCTGGGGCTAACATACCTGTTCCTCACTATTTTACTGTAGCCATCTGGCCTTGCCCCATCACAATATACTGTCTCTGGAAGCACTAAGCCAGTAGCTAATCCTCCTACACAGTGGGAGTATACCACGAGAAAGGCCAACAAGTTTGAAGCCACTCTGCACTAGTTTTAACAAATCAGAGAATCCACCCTTGAGTACTTTACAAAAGCCCAGTGAAATGGCTCCAGTCTGCCAGAGGTTAATATACAAATAGACTGAGCCTTGTGGAACTACCCTATACTAAAAACACAAGGGTTATGCTGCAAGCTAATGATGTAAATTATGTAATCACTTAACTAAGGTTATTACAAATTATTGAAGTCAGTGAATATTGCCAAGTCCTAGCCAAATAAAATCTGACATATCCACTTACTATGACATTAGTTTGAGGTAAAGTATAAAAATCTTATAATGACTCCCACGATGTGACTGGTTTTACAATAATACAGATTACAAAGACAATCTCGTTGACATTTGATCTTGTCCTCTGTAAACCAAAATGTGTCAGACCTGTATTTAGTTGGTCTACAAGATGAAGAACTCTCCTATCTTCAAAATATTCATTTTACTTTCTAATACACTTTTTTTTAAATGATGGTAATGCCACAATGCTTGGTCATGTACTATGTAGTAGCAGCAAGGGTCTGCAATTAATACCGTAGGAACTATGCTAAGTAGATAAATAGTATAATAAATGTGTCCCCTCAGCTTTCATAGAGTGTGAAAACCACACTATTCCTCTCCCATTCACTAAGGGGAGAATTTTCAGCTTAGCCATCTGCTTGTTTATTCCATTTTTCTTCCAGCAACATGTGAACTCTTTTGCAAACTTACATATTTTCCTATTCACTGCCTAAGATTTTAGAATGTTTTCCTCCTTTAGTTATTTAAGAATACCAGCATGGCAACAGTGTTCAATCCAAGCAGTTTACTTGGAATGCCCTCTTCTCTTCCATCACCTAATTGAAAAGTGGGAGTATAAAATGCTCATAAGATGGCACCCATGTAGACTCTCTAACATACCTATACTTGAAGAATAGATTCATGATACCTTGTCTTCTGCTACCGAAGTTATTATAAGCATTACACACACTAAATATATATATATATATATATATATATATTTACACATTAAATATATATATATACACACACACATAAACACACACACACATAAATACATACACGCACTCTACACTGAAGAGCTGAGAGAGCAGGCTTTCTCAGTTTTATTTGCATAACCCAGTGGATCAGGCTTCACATATACTGCATTACTGAGTGTCATCTTATCCTTTCTCTCACTGTAATTCTCCCTCTCCTCTCTTCTTCCAATTGAAGACGCTATCCAGTTACAAATCAGTTTGGAGTCGAGAAGTCCACCATCGGGGCTGCAGTAACACTAGTGTGCAGGGCCATTAATCGCATCCTGCTACAAAAACTGTGACTCTTGGAAATGTGCATGAAATAGTGGATGGCTTTGTGGCAATTGGATTCCCTAACAGCGGCAGGGCGACAGATGGCATGCGTATTTCAATTTTGGTTCCGGGCCATCTTGCAACAGAGTACATCAATAGAAAAGGGTATTTCTTTATGGTACTGCAGATGCTGGCGTATCACAGTGTTCATTTCACTGACATCAACGCAGGATAGTCAGGGAAGGTACATGATGCATGCATCTTCAGGAACACTAGCCAGGATAGAAAGCTGCAAGCAGGGATTTTCTTTCCAGACCAGAAGATTCCAATGGGGGATGTTGAAATGCCTATAGTGATCCTGAGAGACCCAGCATACCCCTTACTCCCATGGCTCATGAAGCCATACATGGGAAACCTGGATAGCAGCAAAGAGCGCTTCAACAATAGTCTGAGCAGTTGCACAATGACAACTGAAAGTGCGTTTGGCAGATTAAAAGCTCTTTGGTGCTGCCTTTATGCCAGGTTAAACCTAAACGAGGAAAATATTTCCATGGTCATAGCAACCTGCTGTGCACTGCACAATATTTGTGAGGCTAAGGGTGAAAAGTTTTCCTGTGGGTGGAACATAGAAGTAGATTGCCTGGCCGCTGATTTTGAGCAACCAGATACCAGGGCAGAGGGGCACAACATGGGGCTATTTGAATCAGGTAGGCTTTGAAACACCATTTTGACAATGAGCACCAGTAATGTGTCTTTCTATAAAGCACTCTGCCATGCTTTGTTAACCTGCTTCGTGACTGTGATTTATAGTCTGCAAATAAATTGCTACCGTGTATTAACTCTAGCAGCAACCACCGTGTGTAGAAGACAAAGACTGTTTATCTTTCAGGGTGCCTGTTTTTATTAAATAGCAATTAACAACACACAGAAAATGCTTGGTGGAAAGGGAAATAACAGTGCAGGACAGTCTCCTGAAGGAGTCTCTCATAGCTGTGTGTATCTCCTGCTATCATTTTGAAAGCTGCTCAAAGGGGTGGAGTGAACAGGGTACTGCAACGGGCTGGGAAGATGCAAGGAATGTGTGGGAGGAGTTTGGGGAAGGCATGGAAAGCAGTTTTGTATGGGCTGCTAGGGGAGGAGGCTGAGCTCACATGTATTCTGCCTGCAGCGCGATTAAGGACTTCAACATCTCCATTTGCTCCTCCATCATTATCACCCACTCCTGGCCACTAAAATTTGCTCCTGGGTCTCCTTCCTCTCCTGTCTATCTTTCTATGATTTTCCTGTACAGTCTCTCTCCATGCCCTGTTCTTTTTTTCCGGCATCTGAAGATTGGAGCACCTCTTAAAACATGTACTCCTTGCTCTCCTCAGTTGCTTCCTTATCTGGCAGAGATGCTCCAATGGTCTGTAGGGGTTTCCCCTGAAGGCCACATCTGCATAACCACAAAAAACAATACTACAGAAGGGGGATTGTTAGTTCACGCAGAGCACTGAACCATTATGGTAAAATATACTTCTTTCTCACTTTCCCTTGGCAAGCACACAACTCAGTGAATGCCCTAAATATGATGAGTTTAGGGATGAGGGGGGATGCGCTCAAGATGGGGAAAAGGGTCTTGGTGGTTTTTTAAGGGGATCATTGCAAGCGACTAGGAACAAAATTGTAAATTCTGCCACTGTTTTCCACAGGCTGGGATCGACACCAATATCTCATTCCTGAGGGAACTCAAGGATGCAAGGATGCACCTGCTGCATGCGTATGGCTTCAGACCAGGTCCCTATGCTGCTTGCCTGTGTGCCTCTTTGGTCCCTGAACAAGCGATTGATGATTAGCACAGGAAAGATTCCTACAAGGGGGAAAGAAACAAAGCAGCTCTACCAAGGAACCTTCAGCAGAGGATTGGTGAGTACCCCCAGAAAAGTTTCCTTGAGATTTTTCTGGAGGATTCCCATGAAATCTTGGTGTGCATTAACACACTGTTCTGCCCTACTGCATAGATGCACATGGGGAATGTGAAGAACACGGAAACACAGCTAGTCTTGTACATTTCTATCCCTTAACGCACTTTTAGCATATAACATGCATCCAACGAAGTGGGTATTCACCTACGAAAGCTCATGCTCCAATACGTCTGTTAGTCTATAAGGTGCCACGGGACTCTTTGCTGCTTTAACAAAGCAAAGAACACTCTACTTCATATAACCAAGCAGCATCAACTCAAAAAGATCACTTACCTAGACTCCCCTTTCCTGCACCATGTATGCCAAAGATGGAGTACTGGGACAGGCTCGCACCCTCCTGGATCGAGAAGAGATCCTGGCTTGCCATGGTACTGGACAACTCCATCGCCTGTCCCATCTCGTCCTCCAATTCGACCTCCACATCCAACACTTCATCCTCGGAGCAGATTCCACAGTCTGCTGTGTCCAGCCCTCACCCCTAAGTATCCAGGGGGGTCTTGGCAGTGGAGGTGGGGTCACTGCAGAGGTTGATGTCCAGCTCCTTATACAAGTGGCAGGTCTCCGGTGCACATTAGAGCAATGGTTTGACTCCCATAGCTTCTGGCACTCCTGCCTCAGCTCTTTTATCTTCACACTTCCCCTCCGTAGCCCTTATCGAACATACCACAAGAAATCTGACCATATCGTATCAAAGTTCAGATGGCTGGAGAGGAGCTGGGACTGCACAGTCTCCTCTCCCCACAGAGCCAGCAGATCCAACAACTCAGGTGTGCTCCAAGCAGGAGAGTGTTTGTTGGATGAAGCAACCATGGTCGGCTGGGAAGATGCGACGTGAGCTCTCCATGCCATGCAAACAGGCCTTTAAAGGGGGAGGGGCTGATGCCTGTGTACATGGCTGCAGGGCAGTGGAGTTCAAACTGCTGACCAGAGTGGTCAGGATGGGCATTGTGGGACACCTCCTGGAGGCCATTTATAGTGACATAACCAAGCGCAGTGTCTACATTGACACTCTGTCAATCTAACTTTGCCGCAAAAAGCTCTATGCCTCTCATCAAGGTTGTTTTATTTCGTCATCAAACCAGGAGAGCTTTGTTGGCTGATGGCACATTATAGACCTCCACTGTTTTGTTCACAAAAGCTGACTATTGTGCACAAAACTCTGTAGCCTAGACAAGACCTATATCAGGGCAGCAGGAGTGGCTACGCTTTTTCACATCTGGACTTAGGTGCAGGAAACATTTCACCCTGAGGATGCTCTCTCTTGAATTGGGAGGACCCAGGATAAAAATTAATTTAGCAATTCCATCCTGCAACTCCCTAGAATTCCTCTCTTAGCTGAATGAATTACCAGGTCTGGCACTAGAATCACTGTGACTGTGCACCGGGCAACTTTACTGCCAATATCAGTGATGACAACTATTGTTTGCGTTGCATGGGCCCTTGTTAATGTGCATAATGATGAGGACTCTTTTGTTAATCTAACCTCTAGGACAATCATGGAAATGTCCTAGGTGGTTTCTGGTTCTACTCATATATGGGTATATTTTGGTTATGATCTTTGAGACTGGGTTTGTGACAAAGTGTTGGGGGGGCGAGGGGGAGGAAGCTCCCTTTGATGGACACCCAGCCAGCCAGTTAGCTGTAAAATCCCTCTTGGTAGCTGTTCTACTTGCTTTACCAGTAAAGGGTTAAAAAGTACCCCAGGTAAAGAAAAAAAAGTGGGCACCTGACCAAAAGAGACAATGGGAAGGTTAGAACTTTCTAAAATTGGAAAGGGAACTTTCCCTTTGTCTGTTGTTCTCTCTGGGCTGAAGAGATGGGGCAGCAGGAATGATGTGTAAAGTTTGAACAAGATATGAAAATCATCATATCTAGAACTACTTTTAACAACCCAAATATGTAAGTAAATCAGGAATATTTAGGAAGACAGGATTAGGTTTATTTCTGTTTATTTTGTAAAGGTTTGTGGACGCCTCTGTGCTAACCCCAGATGCTTTTGTTTACTTGTGGTCTTTAAGCTGAACCCCAAGAAAGCTATTTTGGGTGCTTAATATTTTGGAATTGCTCTTTTAAAATCTAGCAAAAGCCTAAATTCCAAAATGTACTTTCTTCCTTTTTGTTTTTAATAAAGTTTACCTTTTTTAAGAAGAGGATTGCATTTTTGGTGTCCTAAGAAGTTTGTGTGTATGCTGTTTGATTAGCTGGTGGCAACAACCAATTTCTTTTGTTTTCTTTCTCAGCTCTTCCCCAGAGGGGCGAGGGGGAAAGGCTTGAGGGTACCCCATAGGGAGGAATTCCCAAGTGCTCCTTCCAAGGTCCAAGGGTTTTTTTATGTTTTTTTTGGTGTGGTTTTTTTTTGCATTTGGATGGTGGCAGCATTTACCAAGCCAAGGTTGGAGAAAAGCTGTAACCTTGAGAGTTTAATACAAGCCTGGAGTGGCAAGTATTAATTTTTAGAATCCTTGTGGGCCCCCACTTTCTGCACTCGAAGTGACAGAGTGGGGATTCAGCCTTGACAGGGTTGGGTACAGGGGTTATTATAAAAATGTTATCATGGTCAGATCATCAGCTCTATTCTTCCTCTCGCTATGGTGACAGACTCACTTTGATGGTCTGTTCTCAGAACCTAACAGAACGGATGGATTCTAGATCCCCGAGGAATAGTACTGTCCAGCCATTAGTCATATTAGTCTGGCTTAACACCTGGGAATATAATACAAAACAGTTACTGTGTCTGCTAGATGATCTCCTCTGAGTGATGAACAAAGAGCAAATGTGTAGGCTGATCTTATTAAATATCTCAGCAGTCTTTGTTACAGTTGACCATAAGGGTTTGTGGATGTGTTTACACAGTTTGCTATGGGAAAAAGACTTTTCCCACAGTTCCATTCATTACTTTCAGACAGGACCCCGGAGGTGATTGTGATCAACAATTTTTCATCCTTTTCAAGCACTCTCTAAGAGAGTTTCATCTTGTCATCTCAGGAGAATTTATTTTCCCCATTAATCTCATTTATATTAATTTCCATTTAGAAATGCTGTATTATTGTCAGCTTTCATACACACAACTTTACATCAGTATGGTTCCAGTCCTCCAAACGCTTAAGCACATGCATAACTTTATTCACATCCAGCGGGATAATTGACTTATGTCAAAGTTATGCATGTACTATTAAATATCTTTATATTTTTAGCTGTTTTCTCAATATATTTATTCAATAGATCTGTTTGCCAGAAGCTGGGAATGGATGACAGAGGATGTGGATCGCCTGATGATTACTTGTTCTGTTCATGCCCTCTGGGGCACTTGACATTGGCCACTGTTGGAAGACAGAATACTGGGCTAGATGGACCTTTGATCTGATCCAGTATGGCCATTCTTATGTTCTCAATTCTAAAATATATAATAGCTACTTTTATTTATTTTTGTTTATACAAACTGTGATGATAATAATAAGTGAAACTCAGTTTGGCTTTATGATCACTGTATTGAGCTTCAGTAATGAATGATGGGTAGTGTAGCCAAAAAATAGCTGTATTTTGTCTATATTAGTCTGGCAGTATGTATACATATTGATTACAGGTCTGTCGCATCTTAGGCACATTTAACATGTGCAATTTCAGCTTTACGCAGTTGGCAAAAATAAGAAAAAAACAAACAAAAAGAGAAAAATAACAATTTAAACACTGTTTCTGTACTGCGGGCAATTCTGCCCACCATTAAACTCAATGTAATTTTGACTATATGCGATTTTCGCTTTACGTGCTGACTGCGGAACGTAACACCAGTGTAAGATGAGACAGACCTGTATTTTCCTTTTCATGTGACAAAATGAAAAGATTTTAAAATTATCAAAGAAAAAATATGAATAAATATTGAAACAAATTATGATAAATGAACAGGCGCTTCATAAAGAAATCTCCTTCATAGCTTCTCAGTGCAAGAACTGGGGCCTCCACCTAAATCTGGAGGTTTACCGAGACAGGCTTTGATTATTTAAAGACCAAGTCCCCCGTGACCCCAGTGGGCAGGGGAGAACTGGAAAAAAAAAGCTAGGCAGCACTGTGGGTGGTGACGCACCTTTGCAACTATCTACAAACTAGACAAGAAAACTGGTGCCTGGGACTCCTAACACAAACCCAGTTAAATTAGGGTGACCAGATGTCCTGTTTTTAAAGGGACAGTTCCGTATTTAAGCTTTCCTGCAGGAGACCCAACTTTTTCTTAAAAACTGGCAATTGTCCCATATTTTCTGTCTCCCCTGCCATCAGTACTAGCGGATCCTGCTAATCGCTGGATCCCTGCTCGTCAGCCACCTGCCTGAGTGGGAGGGTCTGGTAGCCAACGACGAGGGTGAGTGTGCAAGGCTGGTGGTGGGGCGAAGATGCAGTGCGTGGAGCTGGTCACTCACCCTGCTGGTCTGTCAGTGCAGCCCCCGCTGCATGCTAGCTCTCAGCCAGCAGCGCCCTATTCCCTGCCCCATTTCCGGCCAGCACTGCCTGCACGCTGTGAGCTGCGGTGGCTGGTGAGTGCGAGCAAGAACCAGGCGGAAGCCAGTTACGTTTCTCCTCTGCTGCCCACCCATCGGCCCTTTACATGCTCCCCCTCTCGCTGTCCTCTCCCTGCTTTGCCTCACTACCCTCTCCCCAGCCCCACTGCTCCTCCATATCTCCTCCAACTGGGCGCGTGCCGCCCTCAGGCTGTGGAGAGAACCAGCTCATGGTTGGAGCCCCAGGAAAGCCCAAGATGCTCCTGCCCAGACCCTCCTGCCTGGGGCACTGGCCAGGAGGAGCTGAGCCTTGCAAGTGCCAAAGCCCTGCACAGCACTGGCATGGGGAAGCCTCTCCACCCTCAGCTAAGCTCTGGAGTGGTGGGGGGAGGAGGGGAGGAAGCAATTTCTAGCCTGTTTGCACTTTGACCCTGCAGGCTCCACAGAAGTCCCCTGGGCAGGAGCTTAATACCCTCTTTGCCCGGCCCCTCTCTGCCCTGGGTCCTGCCTCCAGGGAGCATGGGGCTGCTTCGTACCCTAGGTACCCTCCCCTGCTTAGATACCTCGCTGGCGGGTTCACTGAAGCCCCTGGAGTCAGGTTCCCTGAGCCCAAGTGCACAATGCATCTTTAGGGTTTAACCCCTTCCTGTCTGCACTGCAGCAAGAGGCGACTGCATTATGTCCGTGGCCAGCAGCAGCCTGAAGGTGTTAGCTGCCTTTCGATGCTGTGTATGCAGAAAGGGACAAGCTGCTTCCAGTAACACAGGGGAGAGGGGAGGAAAGAGAAGAGCTCTGCGAAGACATGAGCCAGATCCTCCATCTCCCCCAAACCCCATGGCTGGAAGCCACTCCCATCCCTTCCCTCCAGCACAGTGCCAAAAGGCTGCTGCTGGCCACACTGTGTTGTGAACCTTGACAGAAATCTGGGGCGGGAGGGGCAGCATGTGACCCCACATGCGCTCCCCATGTTTTGTCTCGGGAAGACACAGTGCCAGGAACTGAGAGAGGCCAGTCCATCCCAGGGGCCCAGCCAGGCTTGGAGGGCAGAGAGCTCTGAGCAGAGCGGGTCAGGTCAGTCAGTCACCCCCTTGTGTGGGAGAGATTTACAGGAGTGTGTGTGTGTGTGTCACAGATTATGTCACTCTCCTATCACATACCGAACACCATATACAAGAAAAAACAACTTGACTCAATGCATTCAACCAGCAAAATGGACTGAAAATCAACCACAATAAGACAGATATCATGACCTTTAGTATTGTCTCACCAACACCAACGCAGGTAGAGGATTATGTTCCCACCAATGTAGAAACATTCAAATACTTGGGCAGCACCATGAGCCAGGATGGTGGAACAAGCCAGGACATCCAGAACAAACTCAATAAAGTCAGGAATACCTTCAGGAGCTTAAATACAATCTGGAAATCATCAAAATACAACACCAAAACCAAACTCAAGATTTATCAGAGCTATGTACTTTCAATACAACTTTATAGGTCAGAATGCTGGAGAATGAGGAAGTATGACATGTCCAAACTGTCTTCAGTCCATACAACCTGCCTCAGAAAAATCCTCCCTATCTTTTGGCCCAGAACAATTGCAAACCAAGAACTATTGACACAGTGCAGCCAAGAGGATCTGAGCACCATCATTGCCAGGAGGTGCTGGAGATGGATCAGTCATGTGCTTTGGATGGAAACTGATTCCACCACGAGCAGCAATAAGATGGACACCTGAAGGCAAGCAAAAATGAAGCTGCCCGAAAACAACATGGCAAAGAGCTGTGGAAGCTGAGCTGAAAAACCTGGGGCACAGCTAGGGAACCATTAAAAGACTTGCCAGAAACAGACAGAAGTGAAGAGCTTCGTCGCTGCCCTAAATGCCAGAGTCGTAATAGGAATACAATGATGATGATGATGATATGTGTGTCACCTCTCCCTGTGTGAATCCTAAAGCCTTAAAAATAAGAAGGTAAATAAAAACAATTATGCGGTATTTCTTTTTAACAGGGACTGTCAACTTGATGTTAGTTTGAACATTTGTACTGCATAGTTCTGACTGATTGCCGTTTAACTCGCTTGAATACAAGTAATTTTACCAGATGTCCAGTATTCAGTATAGGGAAATATGGTCACCCTAAGTTAAGTAGCAGAGTCTTCTTGAAAAGTCTGCAAAATTGTTCCTCTGAATAGCAGGGCAAATGCACTGCATTATCACTGGTGCCAGAGCAGACAGAACTACAGAGAAGGGGGTGGATAAAATCCGACTGAAGTCTTCAGAGTTCCAAAATCGGGGAACTCTAGCCTCCTCAGCCAATCCTATATTAAGAAGAGAGGGTGCCATTTCAAAATCCATGGCCACTAAACCAAATTATTCCAAGAGGCCCCAGTTCTGATCGCATAAAAGATCCTTCACTGTGAACAGCTCTGCCTAGACTAAAGGCATGACTACATCCCCACTCTCTTGGGGATCTCACACAGGTTGGCACCTTATCAGTCACCTCATCAAGTTAAGGAATTTTCACCTTCTCAGCCCTCTCAAGACAGCCATTCTCCAGTCACTAGCAAAGTTTCTGAACCTGATGCTGGAAACGGCAGCCAAGACCAGATGCTGTATTCATATCAAGAGAACACTTAACTCCTCAACTTTCTTGAACAAGAACATGGCTGTCAGTCATTACTCCTGTGTCCCTCCCCTCCTTGGCAGTAAATGGCAGCTGTGCAGAACTATTGTTAAGGATGACAACAGCAGGACTTCCCCCCTACCACTTCCTAAGAAATGCCTCTTGCTGATCAGAGCAGTGGCAGTTGTACTCAATTTCCACTTCTAGCAGGGAAAAACAAACAAAAAACACATTTAGCTATATCAGCAGTGATCCTTAGACATTTTTAGCTCTTCTGTTACATATAACTATTATTTTTACCTTCTTAAGCACTCTTTTGGGTCTTTCTCCTCAACCTCTCCAGGCCCTGTTCTCCCACTGCCAAATACTTCAATTCAAACCCTGTAGAAATTCCATAACTCCACTATCTCTAACTCCTTGGCTTCCTTTAAGCCCACTCTCATACCACACGTTCTTCCTAAAGCTCTGGCTCAAAATCCATATCCTCTGCTCATGTCTCCATGGCTGAAACTAATCACTGCCAAAGCATGTCTCCTTCTTGTTCTTCCTGTTATTCTTGTGTTCGACTGCTGCAGTCCTTGGCAAGACATCCCAATGGGAGCTGACACATTGGTCCATGCCCCACTTCACCATAACCACAAGTAGATGAAGGAGAGGGGATGGGTCCACAAACACCTTTTGCCTTCTCTCCTTAGAAGTTGAAGGTCTTTTCTCTCTATCAGGATAATCTCTGTGACATTACCCAGTCAAGAATACACAAATCAGATAAATAGTAAAAAATAAAAAGATTTACATACCTCCCTGGTCTACCCAACCTAAGGTATACCTCATCTACAGATTTGGGGCTACAAGGTGTTACCATTATACAAATAAATAAATATATTTGGATGTGTTTCTCCATTATGTCATTTTAACCAACAATTCCTCACACACTGTGTCACAGTCCCACCTGTAGGTAGATCTCTCCTTCTCCTTCTAACTGACAAGGCTCCCTTCTACCGGAAACCCTGCTCCAGGATACCATCACATGATGACTGGTCACTTTACCCATCCACTAGCCCAAGCCCAACCCTTCACCTGGGAGATGGACAACTAGGCACAGATGGTCTTGGGTAGCAGCAAAATCTAATCTGACCCAAGTAAGAACCTGTTAAACACAGTGTAAGACATTTGATACATGAAAAATAGAGGGTTAGGCATTTCCACATTTGGAACCCCCTCATCAAAAGAGTATCTGTTTCAGTTGCAGCTAGCATGAGAAAAAAGGGTTTATATCCTTCCGACAAAAATAATTACCCCTTTTTAAACATTCATTAAATCCCACCTTAAACTTTTCACTAAATAAATAAAATAAACCTGTGCTTCAGTACCAAAATATCATGAGGTCTCTGAATTAAATACTTTACTTCAGCCAAGTAGAGCCATATTTTTCATTTAAAGCTTCTGTTTTTGAGAGAGAAAAAAATCCCAATTTGGACGCCCCAAAATAAGTATCTTTTGAGATTTTTTTGGCAGATATTCTTGACTACCCGAATCTGTGCAGCTCTCCTTGTTACTTGAATGTGGCCCTTGATGGGAAATTGACAAGGACAAGCACTCAGATGTAGAGCAGCCTGCTAATTTTCACCTTTTGGGAAAGAATAAATATTAACTGAAGAAAGTCCAGTAGGGAATTATGTAAGTATTTACTGGTGCTTACAGTTTAAACTGAAAAAATGAGTTCTCCCAATAGAGAATAAATTCCACAAGTCCTTTTAAGAGATTGAGTTCTTTACGTAGGTGGATTATACTGCATGATGGTACTTCTCCAATGTGTTGGAAGAATTTATTTTCATCACAGCACATAACAATTCATGGGTAGGCCTTAAAAACAACTTCAAAGCAGATCTCTCTTGTACCATGACCGTTGAAGTGTCTTTTTCCTATGCCTTACTCCAAGCACAATCTCCACATGCTTCCCCCAGCACAGCCACCAATCCCAGTGTTTGTCATCTACCAAAGAACCAGAAGCAAAAGCATTCCCACATCCCACTATGGGATTAACAGTGGAAGGCAGAAAAAGTAGGATGAGAAGCAGTTCTGGCTGCTGGGAATAAGAGTGATAGACACTAAGGAAGTGTCTCTGTATAGGTTGACTATGAAGGGATTTTGAGAGGCAGTGGCTCAGTTGATATGGAGTAAAGGGAAAAGCAGAGATGGCCAGATACAATGAGAGTATGGTGAAAAAAAATTGAAAATTTTTACAATGTTTCCCCATTTTTGTCCAACTATGTACAACACACCTTCTTCAAGCTTGCACTCATCCAAGTTTTGAATCTCACTCTGGTTTTACGGCAAATTACCTTGGGAACCTCTTCATACTGTGTGATCATGGCTTCTCACTGACAGCTTCAGTTAAACTCACATATACATGATACAGAACTTTGTCAGTGACAAGCAACAAGTGCAGAGCTCCCTTGCCCAATCAGTCAGGATGACTGTTAACCTCAATACTTCCAGAACCAAACCATAGGCTGGTTTTACCAAGGCAGTTCAAATAAAGCACAAACACTTGAATAAGGTTCCACATTCCTCTCCTCTTGGCAAAGAAGATACCAAAGGCTCAAAGTAATAAAAAATGCTTAGAAACAGAGACTTTCCCACTTTCTTCAAGCTAAGGGGGGAAAGGACAAAGACATCATCCCCTCTTTCCCCAGCACATCCATAAATAGGCCTCCATAAAGCTCTTGCCTGAGGGTAAAGGATTATTTGTGCAACAAGCAGTAACTAATGCTCTAGGAAAAATGTTTCAGGCACACAGACAAAAGCCCTGAGGCTGCTTTATGGAGAGAAAACACACGTTACACTCTCAGACACAGCAGAGCAAGGCTCCCTGTGAGCATGGCATCATCTGACACTAAAAACACAATACCGTATAATAGCCAAGTTCTCTTCTGACTCTTGCCAACTTGTCTCTTCATTTGTTTACTCAGCCCTAATGAAAATTTAAAATGAAAAACACTTTATATGGATTTCATAATCTCAAGCATCAAATCCAGGGGCTTCTATCTGAGACATTCATTGCAAAGTGCTGTCACAACTTTTTAAGTTGGTAGCTTTATCAGGAAGTTAATACAGTACACAAACATTTTCAGCACAAAACCCTACAGACTGAACAATCAAAAAAGCAAGTTCTCTGTGGTGACTGGATGATTGTGGTTAAACATTATCACCAGGTATGTAAGTGCTAAGCACTGTAAGAACTGAATACACTATGGCATCCTAAAAAGGACCTTTGTTTTAACCATGTTATACAGATGACAATTTCTACTTTTGAATTACTATGCTTACAGGACTATTTTCCATATGTTACAACTCTTCCTTTAGGAACGTAGAACGTGTACGAAAAGTGTTGATACTGAACATTAATATTTTCAACCCTCTGAATGGTTTTCTAAAAGATCTTATTTTCCATTTTCTTAAGTGCCAGGTGTATTTAACACATGCCTGTACCACAGCTCAATTTAACAGACATCTGTTAACACAATTTATGAATTATTCTTACAAAACATACTGATGTGGTTAAGTCACACACTGCACAAATTTATGAGCATGTTAGAAAACAGAATGTGCAGTATGTAAAAATCATTAAAATAAATGATTAATGTACATAGATCCCATACAAATACTGAAATATGGAAACTTTTATATCCATAAAATATAGTGAATTTGTAAAAGTAAAGCTTTGTGATAACAAACTTAGCCTCTACATTAAAATTTTGATAAGTTTATTTTTAATTATATTTGATTTTTCATGACTAATAATATATGAAACACTTGGTTCACGATTAAGGAAACATTTTCTCTATAGCCAACACTAACTGGGTAACTTATTTAATGAAGTAATTAATCAACAACTAATTTTTAACTTCATTAAAAATGTTCAGTTCTTCAGGGCTGATTTCAATATCTGTGTCTTTCTGCAGCTGAGCATGTCCATGTGTGTGTGTGCTGAAGGAAGCTTGAGGGCCTGGCTCAGCAGGGCAGTGTAAGGGAACCCAGACTGGTGAAACTGGTGGGCTCAGTGGTACCCCAGTATATCAGGTGGCACCTCGGAAGCAGTGGGGGGATAACCCGTCACAATGATATATCTTGATTTAATAAGGCTTTTGACAGTCTTAGATGACATTCTCATAAACGAGAGAAATGTGGTCTAGATGAAATTACTATTGAGTGGGTGCAAAACTGATTGAAAGAGCATACTCCAGGCGTTTGCTGTTAAACTAGGGAGGCATATCAAGTGGGGTCCTGCAGGGATCTGTCCTCGGTCCCGTACTATTCAATATTTTCATAAATGATTTGGATAATGGAGTGGAGAGTATGTTTATAAAATCTGCAGATGACATCCCAACCTGGGAACGGTGGCTAGCACTTTGGAAAAAAGCATTAGAATTCAGAATGACCTTAACAGATTGGAGAATTGGTCTGAATTCAACAAGATGAAATTCAATAAAGACAGGTGTGAGGTACTATGATTGTGAAGGGAAAAAAAATCAAATGTACAAATACAAAATGGGGAATAACTGCCTATGTGGCAGTACTGCTGAAAAAGTTCTGGTGGTTATAGCGGATCATAAACTAAATGAGTCAACAGTGTGATGCAGTTGCAAAAAAGGCTAGTATAATTCTGGGGTACATTAACAGGAGCATTATACATAAGACACAGGAAGTAACAGAGGACAAACTGGAGAGAGTCCAGAGAACAACACTAATGATAATAGGTTTAGAAAACTTTACCTATGAGGAAAGGTTAAAAAATGGGCAAGTTTAGTCTTGAGAAAAGAAGACTAATAGAGGAACTGATAAAAGACTTCAAAATATAGTAAGGACTGTTATCATGAGGACTGTGATCAATTGTTCTCCATGTCCACTGATTAGATATTAGGAAAATCTTTCTACCTATAAGGATAGTTAAGTTCTGGTGTAGGCTTCCAAGGAAGATTGTGGAATCCCCATTATTGGAGGTTTTTAAGAAGAGGTTGTACAAACACCTGTCAGAGATAGTCTAGGTACAACTGATCCTGTCTCAGCACAGGGGGGTGCACTAGATGACCTCTGCTCAATATTTCTATGATTATTGTAGGGCTGCTGGCCTGTTTCCCCATCCCAAGAAGGATTAAACACCACACCCAGATCTCTTTCAGGCCCTTTCCCTTACCTCAGGGCAGGGAGTATTAATTCAAACAAAAAATGCCCATAGTAACTCAAAACAGTGCTATCCCTTGACCAACACAGGCTGCACAGACCTTTCATTCTGTGCTGCTCTCTGCTCCACAGCCAGTCACAGGATCCAACCTCTGTCCTGCAGCAATCCTTCCAAGTGAGTTCTGTCAACCCTTAGTAGGCATCACTTGATCTCTTTCCAGTTTAAAGGCACAAACACCATGTTACAATTACCAAATCCTAATAAAATACTGACATAACTACACCACTTATTTTTTAAAGCCACATATTATTGTTTTGTTTACTTTTAGTTTTTATGACACCACAATGATTCCCTCACCCCACATTATCTACAGATTTGACAGTTTCATTCTCTGTATTTAAACTGAAATTGTGTGTTTAAACAGAAGGCTGGAATAAAATCAGGGAAATGATGCCATAAAGGGATGAACAGCCTATACATTTATGGAGATCTCGGCAGATTTATGTTTTCCAGTACCCTAAATAATTATCTAGGCAGATACAATTAGACTATCCCAGAATCATTAACAAAACTGCTCAATAGTAAAAGGGTTTGTATACTAAAGTGTTGATAAGAAGAAAACAAAAATCAGCAGAGAACCATAACATCTCTCACTTACATTGCAATTTTTATGTAAGCTAAGTGAGATATTCATCTTATTTTAGTCAAACAACTGCCTAATGTAGATAAAATAAAACACTTATTTGACACTAAATATTTTCATAAAACTCCTATTGATATATATGTGGGCCTTAGAATAATATTTTCTTCTTGCATTCTTGGAACTAAAAATGATTGCTCAGATCATCCAGTGGAACTTGCTACTTGTTAATAGGAAATATTGAATAAGTGTATCAGCATTATAATACTGTTTTTGAAGATTAAATATTAAGATTAAATAAAACTTCCATCTGGAAAAGAACTGAAGTGGAAAAGTTTTTAAAATAGTTAAAACTTCAGTAGAACAGATTCAAAAACGTTTCTCTGTGTAAATGATAAAAATGTTATTAAAAAGCTCACCTTGACTATCCCACGGATATGCATTTTTGCTATCATCTCTGCAGTGTAGAGAAACATCAATAAAGTATCTAGAGCAAATGTCAAATATTGAAGAGGTGGATAATGCTCAAAGGTCTTTGGGGTGTTCATACAAACTGAAATGACACTGATGATGGCGCAGATGCGTAGCAAAGAGTGAACCCACTGAAAAATTAAGGGTTACAACTTAGTTTTGATCTTACAAAATAGAGTACGTATATGATATCTATAACTCATCTTGACATCATTTCATACAAGTTTTTTCAAATGTTATGGTCCAGATTTTTATGGTCCTCCCCCCAAAAAACGAGGCATTTCGGATTCTATTTAAAAAAACAACATACAATAAGTGATTTTGTTCATTAAGGGGTCATGTAATCTAATGGACTAAGCCCTGTTTCAATCTCTGTGTATTGAGGAATGTGTGTCAATAATATTACATTTTATGTTTCTGTAATTAATTTTTGACTTTGTTACAACAGCCAATGGTGATATTCTATTAAAATTAGTGTCAAGTATCAGAAGGGTAGCCGTGTTAGTCTGGATCTGTAAAAGCAGCAAAGAGACCTGTGGCACCTTATAGACTAACAGACGTTTTGGAACATGAGCTTTTGTGGGTGAATACCCCTTGCATCCGAGGAAGTGAGTATTCACCCACGAAAGCTCATGTTCCAAAACATCTGTTAGTCTATAAGGTGCCACAGGACTCTTTGCTGCTTTTGTTAAAATTAGTATGAGCAATTAATGAACGAGTGTTCTCTTGTGAATGATTTCAGTGCTAAAACACTGAAGCACAGCTAAAGAGCTCTAGCATCCATACTGCAAACAAGATGACAGTTTTCTAACATAAAAGGAACACCAATACAACCATGGTATATATTAATTTATTTCAGCTTATTTATTTTCCCAAGGATATGAGGACAGTTTTTGAAGTGGATTAAAATGACTGACCTAAACAGCATTCTTACATCAACAAAGAAGGTGAACCAGGATCTGAGAGAACAACACTTTCCAAATATTAACCATCCTCCTCAACAGTAAAAGAACCTCTCTCAGGATTGTCTTTGTGACCTCGTTTTATAAATTTGACTTTCAATTTAAATCAAGCAGTGCTGGCAATCTAAGGCAGCTGAAAGGTGGGGGGAGGGGATAAAAGTCCATGAATAAATTACTCGATAATTATTGTTTCACCATCCTCAACACTCTCCAACAACTGATGGAAAAAGTATTGAATAAAAATGGGAAATATTACCTGATTAACTAGCAACTGTAACCAGTTCATTACTTCTGACTAAAATCTACTTGTTTCAGGATCTTTCTTAAGTTTCATAGAAGTGAAATTATTTTAACTGTAAAATGTAATATTTAACTTGTAATTGGTAATTAGTAAGAAATAAACTTACTGGCTTGTTAATCCACAGGATATCTGCATTGTCTGACAAAGATTCATCAGGGCCAAAGTCTGTAACAGGCTGAGCTTCCACACGTGAGCTTTGTTTCCGTTTGAGCATCCTGAAGTTAACTTTGGTTATCTATAACAGTGAAACCCCCTTGGAAAGAAAAGAAACAAATTTATTAAACAACCCATTCAAAAAGCCCTGTCTGAATAGCTTTGTTAAACAGAAAACACTTGTCACTAGGTCAGGCTGCTCTTGCATAAAACACTGAAAGTGAATCGCCTCAGATGGTTTTACACAGAAATAGGCAACAGTAATAATTTAAAAAATCCCAGCAGGGCAAATAGACAATTACCAGTTTTGCTCCCGTATGCAAGGAAGAATATTGTTCCATGCATAGGCTTAAACGAAAGTTTGATGGGGTTGATCTGACTCCTATTGAAGTTAATGCCAACACTCTCATTGACTTCACTGGAGCAGTAGGATCAAGTCCTACAAGTAACAGGCTAGCAGGGGGAGTTAATTGACTGAGACAGATGCTCCCATTCCTTATTGGGCCTTATTACTAGTGTTCTTCTGTCTATAATTGGTATTTGTTTAATCTTTCTTTTTGTATATACAATTTTCTACTCACCTGTCAGCCAGTCACTCAGTCCATTCCTGTCCATGTGTATGGACAGATGTAGGCATTGGGGAGGGATCTCCCCCTTGTGCAAGGTTAGGGACAATCAGAAGCCCCCCGTTTAGAAGAGCACAGAGACTGGCTCATTTGAACAACTCAGGGGTGTGAAACACCTTCAGTGGGTTGGGAAGTGGGGAAAAGAGCCTTGACTTTCCCACATATCCTACACAATGGCCAACAGGCCTCGATGAACACAAAGAGAGGTGCTAGCTGCGCCATCCCAAGGGAGAGTATAACCTGAACAATCAGGAGCTCAGGAAAGGAACTGTGCCTTCCTAAAACAATCCCTCCTGGATATCCCCAGAAGCTGGATGGTGCAATCCAGTGCCTGAACCAGGACATGTGATTTGTACAGAATGACCTTATGTTCCAACATACAATCTCGCTAGCAGGCTGTCATAATATAATTCCCAATTCTGAACCTTAGCGTCCAAAATATGGGTACTAGCATGAATTCCCCTAAGCTTAATTACCAGCTTAGATCCTGTAGTGCTACCACCAATCAGGACTTAAGAGTAGAGTGCCTGATAAACTCTGGTCTCCCCCAAAACCTTCCCTGGGGACCCCCAAGACCCAAATTCCTTGAGTCTCACAACAAAGGGGAATAAACCATTTTCCTTCCCCCTCCTCCCTTCCAAGTGTTCCCTCCCTGGGCTCCTGGAGAGATATACAGATTCAAGCTCCGTGAATTTAAACAAAGGGATTCCACCCTTCTCCTTCCCTGTTAAGTACAGACTCAATTCCCTTGAGCCTTAACAAGGGAAAAAATCAGACAGGTCTTAAAGCAAAGCTTTTAATAAAAAGAAAGAAAAAAGGTAAAAGTTTATCTCTGCAATTTAGATGGTAAAAAGTTACAGGGTCTGTCAGCTTATAGAAACTAAAAAGACACCTCCCCCCCAGCAAAGTACAATTTAAAATACTTCCAGCAAACTACACATTTGCAAATAAAGGAACACAAATAAAAAGACTATACCACCTTTCTATACTCACAAAATTGGAATAGAAGATTAGAGAGCCTGTAGGTACGTATGGTCACTCTCAGAGCCCAAAGAGAACAAAGCAAAACCCAAAAAACACAAACAAAGGCTTCCCTCCCCCGAGATTTGAAAGTATCTTGTCTCCTGATTGGTCCCTTGGTCATGTGTTTGGTTCCCTGTTTGTTAACCCTTTACAGGTAAAAGAGACATTAACCCTTAACTACCTGTTTATGACACAGGCACCATATAGCATGGTAATGAGCACAGTGTAAATACTTGCTAGATTTGATTGGCAAGCTGAGATGGGTTCCAAATCAATGTAAATATCTGCACATGTGGGACCATACAGCTGCTTCACCAACCAGTTCATTACTCCACATCCAAATATTGTTTATCAAACAAGGGTAATATAAAAACAAACAGAAGGGCTAACTTCTGCCAGCCTTATGCACGTTGAATGGGTAGTACTGGCATGGGTGAGGCTGACAGAACCTATCACTAAAAATATTATAACCTTAAACACTTTATTTTTGTAGTAAATAAAGACCACTATATGTGTACATGAGGTTGTAGTTTTACATTCCCTTAAGCTTCCTCTCTCCCTTTCTCACTTCCATTTCCTCCCTATCCCTTATTCCTCATTTCCTTCTTCTCCTTATATGCCAGCTTGTTTATGCTTGCCTTGCATCCTTCCTGATCCTGCCTTTTCATAATTATTTCCCAGCTCACCATGTTTAAAATACAATAGGGAATTCCCCAAAACTAGAGGCTGTCTTGACAGGTTTTGATGTCATGTAGCATTGCAGCAACTCGTGCTGCATACATTAGCACAGCAATGAGAAATGTAACTGAAAGGATGTCATGTTTCTTTAGAAATGCCTGTACTGTGAGAGGATATACTATCAAAGGGCTTGAGCCTACAGTGCTTGTTAATGCAAAACTCCCATTGAGAGTAATGGAGTTCTCAGCAGAAACTGCAAAAATTTTCCAATCCCTCCGCAGAAGAAAAATCCACATTATGAAAATATATCTCGCTAATGTGGCTTTTAGTAACTTGTTATTTAAATTCTTAATTTGTAATTATGATTTTATTAATAATGTTAACCCTTCCCAGCAATGACTGAGATACTGATCTTGCTAACCTGTCAAGAAAATAATTATAATAGATTTTCAGACCAGATTCAATAAGGTCATTAGGAAATAATACTCAGGAAATACAATGCATTAACTAGGGAGCTACTATTGAAATCATTTCATAAATGCTAAAGGACAAGCTGTGTAAGTTTTAAAGCAGAAGATAAATTAATTATAGCTAGTTAAAAATAAAACTGTAACAGATTTCCTCATTCAACATGGTATGAATAAGTAGAAAAATTGGCAGTATTCTATAACAAAATTTTTATCTGTCTGGTTGTCCACTGATTATTTTCCCTACTAAACTGATATGAACATATAAAAGGTCATGAACTGTAGATGTCAACAATGGTTTTAGTTCATCAAGCTCACCAAGTGGTGGCCAAATGTCATGACTAAACAGATCACGCATATTATTTTTAAACTGTAGTCACGAATCAACAAAGCAGAGAATACAGAAATCCAGAAGGAAAAAAATCTTCAAAATACAAGTTCTCCTATTTTACAATTTGAATGAGCCTGAGTTCCCTTGGGAAAGACACTGATAATCTGGAAATGGCCGTTAGCAAGTCCTGGCAAAGCTCTCTTGCAATTCATCTGTTATTATTTATTTATTTTTGCTGGTACCACAGAGGGTTTTTCCAGTTGTTTTAAAGCACGTAAAGACTGGGATAGCCTGCACACTCGGCTGCACATCAGGATGCTAGAGCAGGAATTGTGGTTCCTGAAACACCACCCTTTTGCAGCTCCCCCTGGTATAGTTCCACACCACAGCCAAGGGAGGGTAGATTCTAACATATACAGTCTCATGCTTTCTTTTGGTCACATAATGAAATTAGCATGGAAGACTTAATCCAGAACCCAGTGAATATTTCTGTCTCCAAAGTTGTACAAATATTGGGTGTGGGTGTATTCTAGAGTAAAAAATGAGTTTAATAAGGAAAAGATTGCTTCCTTTGGCTGTGTCCATTCACCTTACTTTGATGACATCTTCATCATCTGGACCCATGGGAAGGAGACTCTGGAAAAATTCCACCATGATTTCAACAGCTTCCACCCCACCATCAACCTCAGCCTGGACCAATCTACACGGGAGGTCCACTTTCTTGACACCACGGTGCAAATAAGTGATGGTCACATTAACACCACCCTATATCGAAAACCCACCGACCGCTATGCCTACCTTCATGCCTCCAGCTTCCATCCCGGGCACATCACACGATCCATTGTCTACAGCCAAGCACTGAGGTACAACCGCATCTGCTCTAACCCCTCAGACAGAGACCAACACCTACAAAATCTCCACCAAGCATTCTCAAAACTACAATACCCGCATGAGGAAATAAGGAAACAGATCAACAGAGCCAGACGTGTACCCAGAAGCCTCCTACTGCAAGACAAACCCAAGAGAGAAACCAACAGGACTCCACTGGCCATCACATACAGCCCCCAGCTAAAACCCCTCCAACGCATCATCAGGGATCTACAACCCATCCTGGACAATGATCCCACACTTTCACAGGCCTTGGGTGGCAGGCCAATCCTTGCCCACAGACAACCTGCCAACCTGAAACATATTCTCACCAGTAACTGCACACCACACCATAATAACTCTAGCTCAGGAACCAATCCATGCAACAAACCTCGATGCCAACTCTGCCCACATATCTACACCAGCGACACCATCACAGGACCTAACCAGATCAGCCACACCATCACTGGTTCATTCACCTGCACATCCACCAATGTAATATACGCCATCATATGCCAGCAATGCCCCTCTGCTATGTACATCGGCCAAACTGGACAGTCTCTACGGAAAAGGATAAATGGACACAAATCAGACATTAGGAATGGCAATATACAAAAACCTGTAGGAGAGCACTTCAACCTCCCTGGCCACACTATAGCAGACCTTAAGGTGGCCATCCTGCAGCAAAAAAACTTCAGGACCAGACTTCAAAGAGAAACTGCTGAGCTTCAGTTCATCTGCAAATTTGACACCATCAGCTCAGGATTGAACAAAGACTGTGAATGGCTTGCCAATTACAGAACCAGTTTCTCCTCTCTTGGTTTTCACACCTCAACTGCTAGAACAGGGCCTCATCCTCCCTGATTGAACTGACCTCGTTATCTCTAGCTTGCTTGCTAGCACACCTATATATACCTGCCCCTGGATATTTCCATTACATGCATCTGAGGAAGTGGGTATTCACCCACGAAAGCTCATGCTCCAAAACGTCTGTTAGTCTATAAG
This sequence comes from Gopherus evgoodei, assembly GCF_007399415.2. Lineage (NCBI taxonomy): Eukaryota > Metazoa > Chordata > Testudines > Testudinidae > Gopherus > Gopherus evgoodei. Next base: position 100,008,603 of record NC_044322.1, read on the forward strand.
GTGCCACAGGATTCTTTGCTGCTTTTACAGATCCAGACTAACACGGCTACCCTCTGATACTTGACACCATGCAAGGCACTGCATTTAGCCGTATGGAATGGAAATCCATCAACCTCATGAAGAAACTTGCACAAATACAGACAGATATCATCTTCCTTTCCAAATGCAAACGGATGGACATCATACCAAATGGACTAAAGGTAAAAAATCCACTGCTATCTACATACTACACGGACCACAGTGAGAGATTATGTCATACTCTATCAAAAAAACTGAGGAACCACCTGATCAGCATCCTATACAGCAAACAGGAAAACATCAAAAAAGAGCTCTCCAACCTGGAGACTCTCATTAATAACCAAACTTCTATACAAACGGACTTCACTAGAATAAGACAGGAGATCTACATTACTCACTTCACCTCTCTTCAAAGGAAAAAGGACTGTAAGCTGTCTAAACTCCTACCTGCCACATGGGGCCACAACAGTGGTACCCCTAACCCACCCAGCAATATCGTCAATCTATCCAACTACACACTCAGCCCAGAAGAAAAGTCTGTCCTATCTCGGGGACTCTCTTTCTGCCCTGCCACCCCCACCAACATGATACAGTTCTGTGGCGATCTGGAAGCCTACTTTCGCCGTCTCCGACTCAAAGAATACTTCCAGGACAACACTGAACAGTGCACTGATACACGGGTGCCCTCCCACCAACAGCACAAGAAAAAGAACTCCACATGGACTCCTCCTGAGGGTCGAAATGACAGCCTGGACCTATACATTGAATGCTTCCGCCGGCGTGCACAGGCAGAAATCGTGGAACAACAACATCGCTTGCCTCACAACCTAAGCCGTGCAGAACGCAATGCCATCCACAGCCTCAGAAACCACCCTGACATTATCATCAAAGAGGCTGATAAAGGAGGTGCCGTTGTCATCATGAACAGGTCTGACTATCAAAAGGAGGCAGCCAGACAACTCTCCAATACCAAATTCTACAGGCCACTTCCCTCAGATCCCACTGAGGAATACACTAAGAAACTACAGCATCTGCTCAGGACACTCCCTACACTAACACCAGAAGAAATCAACATACCCCTAGAGCCCTGACCAGGGTTATTCTATCTACTACCCAAGATCCACAAACCCGGAAATCCTGGACGCCCCATCATCTTGGGCATTGGCACTCTCACTGAAGGACTGTCTGGATATATGGACTCTCTACTCAGACCCTATGCCACCAGCACTCCCAGCTATCTCCGCGACACCACTGATTTCCTGAGGAAACTACAATGCATTGGTGACCTCCCAGAAAACACCATCCTAGCCACCATGGATGTAGAGGCTCTCTACACAAACATCCCACACACAGATGGAATACAAGCTGTCAGGAACACCATCCCTGATGATGCCACAGCACAACTGGCTGCTGAGCTCTGTGCCTTTATACTTACACACAACTATTTCAAATTTGATGACAATATATATCTCCAGATCAGTGGCACCGCTATGGGCACCCGCATGGCTCCACAATATGCCAATATTTTTATGGCCGACCTGGAACAACGCTTCCTCAGCTCTCGTCTACTCATGCCCCTTCTCTACCTACGCTATATTGATGACATCTTCATCATCTGGACCCATGGGAAGGAGACTCTGGAAAAATTCCACCATGATTTCAACAGCTTCCACCCCACCATCAACCTCAGCCTGGACCAATCTACACGGGAGGTCCACTTTCTTGACACCACCGTGCAAATAAGTGATGGTCACATTAACACCACCCTATATCGAAAACCCACCGACCGCTATGCCTACCTTCATGCCTCCAGCTTCCATCCCGGGCACATCACACGATCCATTGTCTACAGCCAAGCACTGAGGTACAACCGCATCTGCTCTAACCCCTCAGACAGAGACCAACACCTACAAAATCTCCACCAAGCATTCTCAAAACTACAATACCCGCATGAGGAAATAAGGAAACAGATCAACAGAGCCAGACGTGTACCCAGAAGCCTCCTACTGCAAGACAAACCCAAGAGAGAAACCAACAGGACTCCACTGGCCATCACATACAGCCCCCAGCTAAAACCCCTCCAACGCATCATCAGGGATCTACAACCCATCCTGGACAATGATCCCACACTTTCACAGGCCTTGGGTGGCAGGCCAATCCTTGCCCACAGACAACCTGCCAACCTGAAACATATTCTCACCAGTAACTGCACACCACACCATAATAACTCTAGCTCAGGAACCAATCCATGCAACAAACCTCGATGCCAACTCTGCCCACATATCTACACCAGCGACACCATCACAGGACCTAACCAGATCAGCCACACCATCACTGGTTCATTCACCTGCACATCCACCAATGTAATATACGCCATCATATGCCAGCAATGCCCCTCTGCTATGTACATCGGCCAAACTGGACAGTCTCTACGGAAAAGGATAAATGGACACAAATCAGACATTAGGAATGGCAATATACAAAAACCTGTAGGAGAGCACTTCAACCTCCCTGGCCACACTATAGCAGACCTTAAGGTGGCCATCCTGCAGCAAAAAAACTTCAGGACCAGACTTCAAAGAGAAACTGCTGAGCTTCAGTTCATCTGCAAATTTGACACCATCAGCTCAGGATTGAACAAAGACTGTGAATGGCTTGCCAATTACAGAACCAGTTTCTCCTCTCTTGGTTTTCACACCTCAACTGCTAGAACAGGGCCTCATCCTCCCTGATTGAACTGACCTCGTTATCTCTAGCTTGCTTGCTAGCACACATATATATACCTGCCCCTGGATATTTCCATTACATGCATCTGAGGAAGTGGGTATTCACCCACGAAAGCTCATGCTCCAAAACGTCTGTTAGTCTATAAGGTGCCACAGGATTCTTTGCTGCTTTTACAGATCCAGACTAACACGGCTACCCTCTGATACTTGACACCATGCAAGGCACTGCATTTAGCCGTATGGAATGGAAATCCATCAACCTCATGAAGAAACTTGCACAAATACAGACAGATATCATCTTCCTTTCCAAATGCAAACGGATGGACATCATACCAAATGGACTAAAGGTAAAAAATCCACTGCTATCTACATACTACACGGACCACAGTGAGAGATTATGTCATACTCTATCAAAAAAACTGAGGAACCACCTGATCAGCATCCTATACAGCAAACAGGAAAACATCAAAAAAGAGCTCTCCAACCTGGAGACTCTCATTAATAACCAAACTTCTATACAAACGGACTTCACTAGAATAAGACAGGAGATCTACATTACTCACTTCACCTCTCTTCAAAGGAAAAAGGACTGTAAGCTGTCTAAACTCCTACCTGCCACATGGGGCCACAACAGTGGTACCCCTAACCCACCCAGCAATATCGTCAATCTATCCAACTACACACTCAGCCCAGAAGAAAAGTCTGTCCTATCTCGGGGACTCTCTTTCTGCCCTGCCACCCCCACCAACATGATACAGTTCTGTGGCGATCTGGAAGCCTACTTTCGCCGTCTCCGACTCAAAGAATACTTCCAGGACAACACTGAACAGTGCACTGATACACGGGTGCCCTCCCACCAACAGCACAAGAAAAAGAACTCCACATGGACTCCTCCTGAGGGTCGAAATGACAGCCTGGACCTATACATTGAATGCTTCCGCCGGCGTGCACAGGCAGAAATCATGGAACAACAACATCGCTTGCCTCACAACCTAAGCCGTGCAGAACGCAATGCCATCCACAGCCTCAGAAACCACCCTGACATTATCATCAAAGAGGCTGATAAAGGAGGTGCCGTTGTCATCATGAACAGGTCTGACTATCAAAAGGAGGCAGCCAGACAACTCTCCAATACCAAATTCTACAGGCCACTTCCCTCAGATCCCACTGAGGAATACACTAAGAAACTACAGCATCTGCTCAGGACACTCCCTACACTAACACCAGAAGAAATCAACATACCCCTAGAGCCCCGACCAGGGTTATTCTATCTACTACCCAAGATCCACAAACCCGGAAATCCTGGACGCCCCATCATCTCGGGCATTGGCACTCTCACTGAAGGACTGTCTGGATATATGGACTCTCTACTCAGACCCTATGCCACCAGCACTCCCAGCTATCTCCGCGACACCACTGATTTCCTGAGGAAACTACAATGCATTGGTGACCTCCCAGAAAACACCATCCTAGCCACCATGGATGTAGAGGCTCTCTACACAAACATCCCACACACAGATGGAATACAAGCTGTCAGGAACACCATCCCTGATGATGCCACAGCACAACTGGCTGCTGAGCTCTGTGCCTTTATACTTACACACAACTATTTCAAATTTGATGACAATATATATCTCCAGATCAGTGGCACCGCTATGGGCACCCGCATGGCTCCACAATATGCCAATATTTTTATGGCCGACCTGGAACAACGCTTCCTCAGCTCTCGTCCACTCACGCCCCTTCTCTACCTACGCTATATTGATGACATCTTCATCATCTGGACCCATGGGAAGGAGACTCTGGAAAAATTCCACCATGATTTCAACAGCTTCCACCCCACCATCAACCTCAGCCTGGACCAATCTACACGGGAGGTCCACTTTCTTGACACCACGGTGCAAATAAGTGATGGTCACATTAACACCACCCTATATCGAAAACCCACCGACCGCTATGCCTACCTTCATGCCTCCAGCTTCCATCCCGGGCACATCACACGATCCATTGTCTACAGCCAAGCACTGAGGTACAACCGCATCTGCTCTAACCCCTCAGACAGAGACCAACACCTACAAAATCTCCACCAAGCATTCTCAAAACTACAATACCCGCATGAGGAAATAAGGAAACAGATCAACAGAGCCAGACGTGTACCCAGAAGCCTCCTACTGCAAGACAAACCCAAGAGAGAAACCAACAGGACTCCACTGGCCATCACATACAGCCCCCAGCTAAAACCCCTCCAACGCATCATCAGGGATCTACAACCCATCCTGGACAATGATCCCACACTTTCACAGGCCTTGGGTGGCAGGCCAATCCTTGCCCACAGACAACCTGCCAACCTGAAACATATTCTCACCAGTAACTGCACACCACACCATAATAACTCTAGCTCAGGAACCAATCCATGCAACAAACCTCGATGCCAACTCTGCCCACATATCTACACCAGCGACACCATCACAGGACCTAACCAGATCAGCCACACCATCACTGGTTCATTCACCTGCACATCCACCAATGTAATATACGCCATCATATGCCAGCAATGCCCCTCTGCTATGTACATCGGCCAAACTGGACAGTCTCTACGGAAAAGGATAAATGGACACAAATCAAACATTAGGAATGGCAATATACAAAAACCTGTAGGAGAGCACTTCAACCTCCCTGGCCACACTATAGCAGACCTTAAGGTGGCCATCCTGCAGCAAAAAAACTTCAGGACCAGACTTCAAAGAGAAACTGCTGAGCTTCAGTTCATCTGCAAATTTGACACCATCAGCTCAGGATTGAACAAAGACTGTGAATGGCTTGCCAATTACAGAACCAGTTTCTCCTCTCTTGGTTTTCACACCTCAACTGCTAGAACAGGGCCTCATCCTCCCTGATTGAACTGACCTCGTTATCTCTAGCTTGCTTGCTAGCACACATATATATACCTGCCCCTGGATATTTCCATTACATGCATCTGAGGAAGTGGGTATTCACCCACGAAAGCTCATGCTCCAAAACGTCTGTTAGTCTATAAGGTGCCACAGGATTCTTTGCTGCTTTCACCTTACTTTGTTTTTTCTCTTTAGAGTAACACCAACAATCAAAATTCACAGCACTTACACAGACTGCTACTGCTTCTTATGTAGGAATGTGCTCTTTCATCTTTGCTTTTAATTTTAAATATGCCTTTTGCTTTGTTACTTTATTTTTAGAAGCAAAGACACAAAATGAAAAAACGCTGCTTAGACAAGGAGCCCATCAGCTCTGTTAACTCAGCCTTTTGTTCATTCACTCTCCCTGAGTCAGTAGATATGTTCAATCAAAGAAAATTAAAATCACAGAAAGATTATCCTGATACCATCTTGGAACAAAAAGTTCAAGACAATAGTCTTGATTCATCACCATTATACCAGATTTACAAAGTCTGCTGAAATGGACTTACCATCTGCATGCCAATGTGAACAAAAATATGGTTAGAGCCAGGCCCGATAAAGCATTTGTGGTGAATTTGCAATACATATAGTATTCTGCTCCAGCAATCTCTGTAACAAAAATAAATGCACTCCTATGGAACACTAATAGAGAATGAAGGTGTAGATGATCATTGATAAATAGAACATTTCTTTTTGGTTTCATTTTTAATTCTGTATAACTTATATTGAGTTAAAAATCAGGCCAAAAAAACCCATCATGATTTTGATATTTTAGCCCAAGTTCTATAAAATTTACTCTCCTTTAAAAAAAACCCTAATCTGCTGTAGGAGGAAAATATCCAACAGAAGACAGCACTTCACCTCACACTGTCAATAATATCAATAACTGTTAAGATTATTTATGCTAGTTCCACATGCTCTGTTAACTAGTAAAGGGGAAGAGGGCATACCATGAGTTACCGATGAGAGAAATATACCGCTGTGGCTGATGAAACCAGGTGACAGCTAGTTCTGAAGAAAATGTGTTGTTGATTTTTTTATATACCTCCATGGAATACTTTATTGATGACTACCATGTTTTTTTCATCTGAAGTAAAGTCTAAAAAAACCCTTATCTTTTCTCCCTTATTTTTCAACGCAGAATATTGTTAAGTATGTTAAGTGTTCATATTGTTAAGTATTCAGTTTTGTACTGAAGCCAGACAGGGTCCCCTCTCCCAACAAGACAAAGTTTGCTTTTCCCTCCTCTTTCACAATAAAGGAAATACCACAACCAAAGCTCCTAAAATCACAATTAGATTAACACTTTGCAGATCGTTTGGCTACCAGCTGCAAAGAAAAGTTGATGATGTCTTGTGTCTTCTAGCAGGGCTTCAGGACTCATAGACCAAATAGCAAGAATCAACACCACCCTTCTCAGATTTGGGGAGGAATTCCTCTGCTATAATAACATAATTCTCCAAAGTACTGTGTGACGTTGCACTCCATATATTTTATAGAAATATGTTTAAAAGTGTGAATATAATGTAACTGGAATATGCTTTATGCAAAAGGTCTCTTGTAAGGTATCATTACAAAGCTTATAATCTACTGAGTGTTTTCATCCTATTTGTATGACTGTATCATTCTTGTATCTGAAGCTAGAAATATGAAGTATTACTCTGAAGTCTTATTGTAATTATGCAAAGTGTGGACCACTAACGGTGGTTTAGAATCTTGATGGCTCCAATTCACCAGGACAATTGGTTGCAAATGGCTCTGTTTACTTGTAAGCTTTCCTGTGTTCATGTGAATCAGGCCGGAAAGAATGGAGGATGGGGGCTCACAGGACTTGTGACCATGTCACCTGGTACTGGTGGTACACTACCCTTCCTCCTTATGTCAATTCTTCTGTCCACGGCTGTATCCCCTCTGACTTTGTTTTCTTCACTCTCAAGGTTAAATTTTGGTGTGGAGATCACCTGGACATCTCCCAACCATCTCCCACAAATTCCTTGTTTAAAGCTCTCTTAATCAGTTGGGCAAGCCTCCATCCTAGAAGTCTATTTCCCTCCTTACTCAGGTGAAGTCCATCCCGAGAGAATAGTCTTCTATCCATAAATGCTTCCCAGTGGCTGTACATCCCAAAGCCCTCCTTATAGCACCACTGCCTGAGCCATCTGTTGATCGCCATAATCTTGTCACACCTGTGTTGCCTTTCTGTAGGAACCGGCAGAATCCCACTGAAGATCACCTGAGCCTCAATTTCCTTAAGCATCTTCCCCAGTCTGGGATAGTCTCCCTTGATACGTTCCAGCGAGAATCTAGCCGTATCATTCATTCCCACATGAAGGACAATCAACGGATTCTTTCCCGCTTCCGTTAGGATCCTTTTCAGCCTCAGGTCCACATCCGGTATCTTAGCACCCAGCAGACAGCACACCCTTCTGTTCTCCCGGTCAGCCCTAGTTAAAGGCCTGTCTATTCTTCTCAGTAAGGAGTCTCCAATCACGTAGACCTGCCTTTTCCTGGTGACAGTGTAATTCTCTGGTCTATTCCCTGCACCCACTGGCTGCAAATCCTCTCGATTCCTATTCAGCCTTGCAATCCTCCTGGGGCTCATATTTGGTGTTGCCTCCATTGACTCCTCCCCTCCTCCTGTAGGACTAACAGCTCTTCTCTTTTTCCTTGTCCTCTCTCCTTTAGCGACCACTTGCTGTGCCCCTTCTTCATTTTCCAACTCTGCAAACCTGTTCCTGAGTTCTATTTCTCCTTCACTGGCCCGTTTTTTCCTCTGCCTGGTTCTCCTAGTCACGTGCTTCCACCGTCCACTTTCTTCACCCAGCAGTCTCTCCTCAGAATTATTTGGACCTGCGTTCATCTGCAAGTCTGAGCTTATCCCTTCAGCCTCCTCGTGTCTGTGCTCCATCATCTGCTCGAACCCCCTTCTAAACTCGACCAGAGTTTCCACCTGCATCTCCAGTCCTCAGATCTTTTCTTCCATCAGCTCTATCAGGCGGCACTTCATGCAGATAAAACTCTTTTCAGCTACCCACTCCAGGATCATGTACATGCCGCAGCTTCCACATCCAGCCATCCTCATTGTGTCTTTCACTGCTACCTCTGTATCAGTCATAGCCTTCCCACCTAAAACCTGGTAGTCCAAGAAACACAACACAACACAAACCCCCAACAGGCACCAGAACACTGGCAGACTACCACCTACTCCCTTAACTAGCCTGTCAGTTCCTCTGTCTAGGTCTCTTAGTCTCCCCCGCAACCTCCCCCTGTAAACTTCCTCTGAAACTCCCCTATTTAAAGCTCTGTTTGCTGGCTGCTGTGCCGCTGCCTGACTGGTTGGCTACTTTTACAGGACCCCTACTCAGGTAAGCCCCGCCCCCTAAACAGGGCTCAGCTGCTCTCCCAGCACACTGTCCCTAGCAGCCTCCACACATACAAACTACACAATACAGTACACAAACTACAAAAACCTGCTCCTCCAAGAGAACTCCCTCTGAAACTCCCCTGTTTACAGCTCTGTTTGCTGGCTGCTGTGCCGCTATATAAGCTTTATATAGAGTAAAACAGATTTGGGGTTTGGATCCCACTGGGAGCTGGGTGTCTGGATACTGGAGATAGGTGACTTGCTGAGCAGTTTTTGGTTAAAGTCTGCAGCTTTGGTGGCCTGGACCAGACCTGGGTCTGTGTTGAAGCAGACTAGCGTATCTGGCTCAACAAGGCAGGGTTCTGGAGTCCCAAGCTGGCAGTGGAAAACAGGCTCAGAGGTAATTCCAGCATGTCAGGTGACAGTCCCAAGGGGGTCTCTGACCAAACCTGTCACATACTGTTAATACCTTTAATCTGCAAATAGACCGATGACCAGACTTTGGTCTTTGAATGTTTCCTGTGTCTTGTCTTGTCAATGGCTTAGGACAGTACTTATATATTTATTGGCTACATTGTTGCAAACTTTCCTTTCAGATGCAGACCCTGCCATCATTATCCATGCCTTTCTTACCTCAAGATTAAACTATTGCAATATGCTGCCTGTGGGGCTACACCTTAAAATCATTCAGCGACTGAAGCTGGTGCAGAACATAGTGACTTGCTTATTGAGCCTCTTGATCTTATGGAGCGTCTTGCTGGGAACATGTGACACCAGTACTCTGGGATCTGCCCCAGCTTCCTATTGGACTCTGGATGGAAGTTAAGGTGTTGGGTATGACCTATAAACTCAGTGGCCTGGGACCTGCCTACCTGAGGGATTGCCATGCTGTAATACCACAGCTGCAATCAGTAGAGGCATCCAAGCTGGATCTCACTCATTAGAGGAGAGGAGGTGGATGGCAAAGCATTCCCTATGAGAGTCCAGAATGCTGGAGCTTATCTCCCTCCTTTATCCAAAACAGATCAAATTTGGTGACCTTGTGGGCATGTTGCAAAAGACATCTGTTTGAGGGGGCTTCTGGAGAGGACTATGGGTGTGCTTACCAGAACAATGGAGCGGAGGAAAGGAGCATTTTCGTAGGCGGCTTTCTGGCTGGCAGAGTGCCTGTTTGAATTATTATTTTAATGTTACTAGGGTTTTGTTGTATTACTAATTATGTGTTAAGGCATCTAGAGCCTTGTATACACATCTTTTTGTTATTTAAATTGCAATACATTTTAAAAATAAAATAAATAGTGATTATTTTCTTTTATAATTATTATATTTTTATATATATTAAGGATTCTTAAAAGAAATCATTCTCCTCCTCCACACCCCTTTCCAGCCATTAGTGCACTTGTAGATTTCCAAAGCAACAAACACCTACATCCTTAAAAATCAAAATTTTGAAAGAAAAATCAGGAACCTTTTAAGCTTCTGAGGTGTGTGGTGGTGGTGTTTGTTTGTTTGTTTGTAAATACATGTGGCATTTAAAACACATTCTTATGACTATAGGAAAAATACTACAATAGAACCTCAGAGTTATGAACATCAAAGTTACGAACTGACCAGTCAATCACACACCTCGTTTGGCACCAGAAGTAACCAATCAAGCAGCAACAGAGACAAGACAAAAAAAATAAATAAAGGCAAATACAATACTGTACTTTGTTAACTATAAACTAATAAAAAAATAAAGGGAAAGCAGCATTTTTTCTTCTGCATAGTGGAATTTCAAATCTGTATTAAGTCAATGTTCAGTTGTAAACCTTTGAAAGAACAACCTTAACATTTTGTTCGGAGTTACAAACATTTCAGCATTACGAACAACCTCCATTCCCCAGGTGTTTGTAACACTGAGGTTCTAATGGCACCAAAGGTTGCAGTGATAGGCCTTATTATCCTATTACTGTTTGAGCTCTACCACTCAATTTTTGGGAAGACAATAAATTGGACTCATAATCTAGGAAATGAAGGCCATACTTGTTTGTAAGGACTTGGAGGAATTTCTAGAGAAGAAACAAACAAAAGCAGAGGTGGAAAGATGTAGAAGAAAGAAACAAAAATAAAAGTCCAGCACACTGAATCCCAGGACCCAATTCTCAAAAGGTATTTTCGCCTAACTTGCATTGATTTCATTAGAAGTTAGGTACCTATATACTTCTGAGGATCTGGACTTAACAACATTGTCAATCACAGACAAGGGAGCACTTCCTTCTAGACAATGCCATCAGCAGAATCCAGACACTTCATCTAATGTAGGAAATACTGCAGAAAAGAAAAGAAAAGAAAAGAAAAGAAAAGAAAAGAAAAGAAAAGAAAAATAGATTACAAGTGAATAGTGCTACATTTTCATTAAAATGCAGCCAGGGGATTTAATGTATAAAATGTATCTGAGGCTGAACTTGCTCTCTCCCCCAAAACTGGGTTTTACATTCAGACCCTACAGCAGATTCAAAACCCTGCTTTAGCTAAAGCAGGGGGTTGGCAACCTTTTAGAAGTGGTGTGCTGAGTCTTCATTTATTCACTTTAATTTAAGGTTTCGCATGCCAGTAATACATTTTAACGTTTTTAGAGGGTCTCTTCCTATAAGTCTACAATATATAACTAAACTATTGTTGTATGTAAAGTAAATAATGATTTTAAAATGTTTAAGAAGCTTCATTTAAAAATTAAATTAAAATGCAGAGCCCCCTGGACCGGTGGCCAGGACCTGGGCAGTGTGAGTGCCACTGAAAATCAGCTCGCGTGCTGCCTTCGGCACGTGTGTCATAGGTTGCCTACCCCTGAGCCAAAGCATGTGTGTATTATGTTAGTAAAACTGCAAAGGTAATTTAGTTCACTTTGTAAACATAACACCTCTATTTGCTTCCTACATACCCCACAAAAATCCCAGGTTTTTTACTGTCTGAACTCCTAAACACCACAAAAAGAACCCAAATAATTTTCAAAAATGATTACTTCTCAGATGCTCATTATTTCAAATTATTCTAAAATTCAAAGGTCTACCTCCAAATAAAAGAGTGCAACAGATCTGTTTCCTACCTCTCAAGATCATGATACCTGCATCTCTTGATGAGCTGATGTATTATTATTTTATAGTATTATTATTAACTCATGTTTTTAGACATCTTTATCCCCAAAACACTAGACACACACCCCTGCTAAGGCAGGGGTGCACCAGAGTATAGGCAGAAGATCAAAAGTGACCCACTGAGCTTTAAAGTGTAGCTTGAGACTACTGTGGAGGTACAAGGCACAAAGCCTTCAGGTCCCAGCATTCACATCATTATAGATTAGAATGAATACCACTTAGCTCAATACAAAGCACTACAAATTAGTACCTGCAATCTCCAGAAGCCATGCCAGATCAAAACAGACCACCGCTAGGGTAAGAAGCAACCAGAGGTTGCAAATCAAACTCATATATTTCATACTACAATCTGAATTTGATAGGACCTTGCCTCAAACTGAAACAAAGCAGAGGCATCAAACAAAGCCCATGTGACGGATCTGACCCATCTGATATATTTATGTGGCCTGCATGATATTCAGATTGTAAAGACCCCAAACTTTCATTTAAAAAGTAAGTTTCTAACTCTGCTGATTACAAAGAAATCCTTCCAATTATTAACTGAATATAACCAATACAGTGGTTATAATTAATATTTTTATTCCTGTAGTATCTAAGACAGGGGTCAGCAACCTCTGGATGAACCTGCGGCCCATGCCACTTCCCATCGCCCCCATTGACCTGGAATGGTGAACCATGGACGTGGCAGGAGTGGGAGCTGCGATCAGCCAAACCTGCGGACGCGACAGGTAAACAAACTGGCCCAGCCCGCCAGGGTACTTACCCTCGCGAGCCATGTGTCAGAGGCTGCCGACCCCTGATCTAGGACCTCAGTCATGGCCCAGGACCTCATTGTGCTAGGTGCTTTACAAACACAGAACAAAAAGGTGGTCCCTGCTCCAAAAATCTTACAATTTAAGTAGAAGACAAGAGACAGCAGATGGATACAGACAGATGGGAGAGTACAAGGAAACAATGACACAACACTGGTCAGCATAATAGGCAGTAGTCCCAGCAGTCTAACCCTTGTCAAGTTTTGTGCCGCAATGGTAGAGAAGAGATTTGAAGGAAACGAATGAAGTGACAATGCAAGTGTTTACAGGGAGTTCCAGCTAAGTATGAGGAGCAGCCTGGCAGAAAGCACAAAGGTGCTTGTCTGAAAATGTAAATGAAAGTGAGCAATGGACACTGGCATTGCAGGCTGATCAGTCCGGAGTCAACACTGCAAAACTGAATGAGGTAGCATGGCGACAGACAGTGAAGGTGTATGCCTGAATGTGCAAACAGCCTGAAACAGCTACTCAGAAAGATGAAAATTTCCTTTCCTTCCATTAATCTTATCGGGCTTTAGAACTGATTCAGCAACAAGGACCCATTATCTATTTCATTTCTGATCACTGTAGGGATAGATCAGAACTGGAAGTTGCTGAAGGGAAGGAAATAAACAGAGAAGGGAGGATTTAGAAGGCAGAGAAACAAAGGGCAGTGAAATAGCATTAGTCAATATTTTCTCATTGAGAATATTTTCTCACTAAGGACCTCTGAATGCAACAATTGGCACTGAACAATGAACAAATACTAAAAGTATAGTTACTATGTAAAAGCCATAGTATACTCAGGATCCTTTTGCATGCACCCCTTTAGCATCAGTGGGAGATTCACTGTGAAACATAGGGAGTATGTCATCCTAAACTGAGATGTCCCTCCACTGACTAGAATGAAAAATGGAATATTTCCTCTCCAGCCACTGGAAGCCCAGATATAGAGCACTGAATGTTTGGCTCGGCAGTCTCTGGGAGCTTCCCCTTAGGCAAGCTGATAGTTGGGGTCTCTGTGAGAACAGCACTTGCCATCTGCTCCATTTTGTGCAAACTATGTGAAGTGCCCACAGGAGAGGCCCCACAAGTAGGGCAGAATTTACACTCCATCCCAAGTGCATCTCCTAACAAACAAAGCAAGCAGCTTCTTTGTCCAACACTTGGATTTTTTTAAAACACATAAAGCAGAATATTGGTGGAGTTTACCAACACGATTAAAAAGCCGGTATTTTTGTCTTATCAGCAATTATGTAGGAAGGGCTCAAATAGCCCTATGAGCTTCCCCTCGCCCTGCCTGTATCTCTGGGCCACATGAAGCTGCAGTTGCTGTAGGCCACAGTCTCACAGGTGCTGCCAGGTGCAGGGAGAGAGGCCTGAGAGGAGCAGCCCTGGGCAAGGTACAGCTGCTAACAATGGCTCCTGCTCGATGTTGACAAAAAGCAGGTGACAGGCAGGCGCCAACCCAGAAGTGCTGCCATTTGCAATGGAAACGGGTGGTGGCGACCTGGTTCCTCACCCATCCGAACCGGCCATCAGCGGCTCTCAAGCAGGTGGTGCCCTCCGGCTCCCTGCCTGCCCCCAGGGCCTGCCCCCGCTCCCTGCAGCCCGGGATTCGCTGCACCCTGACTCCCGCCGCGCTCCCAGCGGGCCGGGGATGCGCCGAGCGAGAGCCCCTCCCGCCCCCTGCCACATCTGGAAGGGGGGGATGCACAGCGGACCCGCAGCTGGAAGGGAGGGGGAATGTCACGCCCCCGCCTCACCCGGCAGCTCGGAGCGGCCCGGGGACAAGGTCCCAATGCATCATGTGGGATCCGGTCCCTGCGCATCCGCAGCCCGGCCAGGCCTCCTGCCGCCGCCACCATCCATCCATCCGCCCTCCGCCAGCACCGCCTCCCGCAGGCGTCGGGCCCCTGTCACAAGCCCCCACGAGAAGAGCAGGGAGTGTCAGGCGCGCCAGCCCCGCGGTATGGAGAGGGGAGAGAAGGGGGAGCCGGGGATCAGCAACACAGCGCAGAAAACAGGTCCCGATGCCACCAACCTACCGCCTGCATCGCCCTTCATGGCGTGCTTGGGAGTATTGGTCTCTGCCCCTCGAGTTTGGGATTTGTTAGGGTTTGTTTGTTTTTAGGTGCTCCTCCCTGCAGCGTCGGCGGTGATGCTGGGGGCTGAATGGAGAAGACGTGACACACGGGGAGGAAGAGGCAGCGGCAGCCGCCCTCTGCAGTTGGTAGATAAGGGCGGTCGGTGCTAGCAGGTTCCTTTCTCGCCGAGGCTAGACTACAGCCTTCAGTCTCGCAGCAACGACTGTGACTCCGCTGGCACAGAAACAGGGCAGGCGCACATACACCGGGCGTGCAGATACACAACATGTAAATCCGTGTGTGTTCGAAAGGCATACCGTGCACACAAATGCTTATGCAGAAATGCACACATACATACACAGAAACGAGAATGCATATGCAAATATGTTGACACACAGACGAGTATGCCGACAAATACATACAAGGAGAGTGACAAAGGCGCATACATGGAATCCACACTCAATATACACAACGATAAATGCATATAAAACAATGCACACAATGCATACACACATACGGTGCTTTTATAAACATAGACAATATTGTCAATTCGCATGGTTTTCTGAACCTCCAGCTTCTACAGGAGCATGTGATTAGGTGAAAATTTCCCCGGGGGGTTGTTTGTTTGTTTAAATTTCTAACTGTCATGTTTGGGGAGAAAAGCTTGAAAATGTGACCCAAATGTTATCTCAAAGTTCAAAAAAAAATTAAAGTTTTTGTTTTTTAAACCTTTGACTTTCTAAGCAAATATGATTTTGGTGGCCTAAATCATGATTTTCTAATGTGTATGTGGTACTGTATTGATAACCCCAGACAACACATAAACTTACATACAGATAAAAATGCTTACATGCACACACCAGCTGTGCAGAGACATATTTACTGCAGCCACAGGGATAGGTACAATACATGCATATATCATAAATATGCTCTAAACACATACAATACATACAGGAGTAAGGATTTTGCCGGTATAATCACATTCAATACATGAAAAATATACACCTGTATATTGTTGGATTACAAGGATTACCTTCAGCAGTAACAGTAGTTAGAAGAGAAGGGTGGCCAGTTGCACCTGAATGATGCTCTTGTGCCCCTCCCCCCCCCCAAGAAATACATAAGACACAAGGGTAACAGATTTGGCATTTTAAAAAAATATTCTTTAAAATACACTTCAGTACCCACCCTAGTTATTCACTGAGCCTCAAAATACAATTAAAAATAAAAGCAGCCCAAAGTCCTTTATACACTATAAAATTGAACAGTCGCTGAACAACAACAAGCAGGAACTGTTCCAATGGAAAAATAAACCCAAACTCAAACATTCCACAAACTGTTTGTCAAGCACTAGGACAGTTTGGTTATTTTGATTTAAAAAAAACCTTGTTTGGGTGCTTCAAAGCCATTATCATCTATCTCTGTGCTCTTTCTCTGTACCCATGAAGCTCCATTTTGGAATGGATTTTTTTAATGACATCATCAGCTGTATGTAATTATTTCATATCACTAAAAAGGAGGAAAATGTCTCTTGATCTAAAGTTCAGTATTAAAATAAATGGATAAATGCATAGAAATATTTGATAAAATATTATTGTAAATAGATTCTAGAAATGCAAAAATAAAGGGAAAATGTTCACATAAATCATGGCATCACCTGCATGTATAGAATCATTGAAACATAAGGCAAGAAGGGATCACAAGAAGTCATCAAGTTCACCTCCCTGTGCTGAGGCAGGACCAAGTAAACCTAGACCATCCCTGATCAATATTTGTCCAACTTGTTCTTAAGAACCCTCAATAATGGGGATTCTACAACCTCCCTTGGAAGCCTATTCCAGTGCTTAACTGTCCTTCCAGCTGGAAAGTTTTCCTAATATCTAACCTGAATCTCTCTTGCTGCAGATTAAGTTTATTATTTCTTGTCCTACTTTCAGTGGACATGGAGAATAATTGATCACAGTCCGCTATATAACTGCCCTTAACACATTAGAAGGCTAATATACCTCTACCCAATATAACGCTGTCCTTGGGAGCCAAAAAATCTTACCAGGTTATAGGTGAAACCCGTTATATCAAACTTGCTTTGGTCTGCTGGAGCACGCAGCCCCGCCCCCCGGAGTGCTGCTTTACAGCGTTATACCCAAATTCATGTTATATCAGGTCGCGTTATATCAGGGTAGAGGTGTATTAGGTCCTCTGTCAGTCTTCTTTTCACAAAACTAAACCTGTCCATTTTTTTAACCTTTCCTCATAGGTCAAGTTTTCTAAATCTTTTATCATTTGTGGTATTGTCCTCCAGACCCACTCCAATTTATTCACATCTTTCTTAAAGTGCAGATCCCAGAACTGGAGCCAGTACTCTAGCAGAAGCTTCACCAGTGCCAAGTAGAATGGAACAATTATCTTCCATGTCTTCCATGACACTTCTGTTAATATAGCCCAGAATATTAACCTTTTTTGCATCTGCATCTGTCATAAACAGATAGTTAAGGATTAATGTCTCTTTTACCTGTAAAGGGTTAACAAACAGGGAACCAAACACCTGACCAGGGACCAGGAGACAAGATACTTTCAAATCTCGGTGGAGAGAAGCCTTTGTTTCTGTTTTTTGGGTTTTGTTTTGTTCTCTCTGGGATCTGAGAGTAACCAGACGTACTACAAGCTCTAATTTTCTATTCAAGTAGTAAGTGCAGGTAGAAAGGCAGTTTAGTCTTTTTGATTGTTTTTCTTTATTTGCAAATGTGTATCTGGCTGGTAGAAATTTAATGTGTATCTGGCTGGTAGAGTTCTAATGTGTATTTGGCTGAAAGTATTTTAAATTGTATTTCTGCTGGAGGAGGCTTTTTCTCCAGTTTCTATAAGCTGACAGACCCTGTAACTTTTACCATCTAAATGCAGAGATAACTTTTACCTTTTTTCTTTCTTTTTATTAAAAGTTTTGCTTTTAAGACCTGTCTGATTTTTTCCCTTGTTGAGGCTCAAGGGAACTGAGGGCTTGTCTACATCAGAAAGTTGCAGCGCTGGTGAGGGAGTTACAGCGCTGCAACTTTGAAGGTGTACACATCTGCAGGGCACCACCAGCGCTGCAACTCCCTGTTTGCAGCGCTGGCCGTACTCCCGTTTTGTCTCGGGTGTAGAGGATCCAGCGCTGGTGATCCAGCGCTGGTAATCCAATGTAGACAGTTACCAGCGCTTTTCTTGACCTCCGTGGAAGGAGGAAGCCTCTGGTAATCAAGCTGGTTTCCTTTCCCGGTTTGCTCTCTCGGTCCCGGAGCCACCCAGCAAACCGCAGGGAAGGAGACCTGCTTGCTCGGGGTTCCGGGACCGAGAGAGCAAACCGGGAAAGGAGACCAGCTTCGCCGCGGTTTGCTCTCGCGTTCCCGGAGCCAGCCAGCAAACCGCAGGGAAGGAGACCTGCTTGCTCGGGGTTCCGGGACCGAGAGAGCAAACCGGGAACGCCGCGGTTTGCTCTCGCGGTCCCGGAGCCAGCCAGCAAACCGCAGGGAAGGAGACCTGCTTGCTCGGGGTTCCGGGACCGAGAGAGCAAACCGCGGCGAAGCTGGTTTCCTTTCCCGGTTTGCTCTCTCGGTCCCGGAGCCACCCAGCAAACCGCAGGGAAGGAGACCTGCTTGCTCGGGGTTCCGGGACCGAGAGAGCAAACCGGGAAAGGAAACCAGCTTCACCGCGGTTTGCTCTCTCGGTCCCGGAACCCCGAGCAAGCAGGTCTCCTTCCCTGCGGTTTGCTGGCTGGCTCCGGGACCGAGAGAGCAAACCGCGGCGTTCCCGGTTTGCTCTCTCGGTCCCGGAACCCCGAGCAAGCAGGTCTCCTTCCCTGCGGTTTGCTGGCTGGCTCCGGGACCGAGAGAGCAAACCGCGGCGTTCCCGGTTTGCTCTCTCGGTCCCGGAACCCCGAGCAAGCAGGTCTCCTTCCCTGCGGTTTGCTGGCTGGCTCCGGGACCGAGAGAGCAAACCGCGGCGAAGCTGGTTTCCTTTCCCGGTTTGCTCTCTCGTCCCGGAACCCCCCTTGAAGCCGCCCAACAGCGCTGCAGTGTGGCCACATCTAACACCACTTGCAGCGCTGGTTGCTGTAAGTGTGGCCACTCTGCAGCGCTGGCCCTATACAGCTGTACTAATACAGCTGTAACAACCAGCGCTGCAAAATTTTAGATGTAGACATGGCCTGAGTCTGTACTCCCCAGGGAATTGGTGGGGAGAAGGGAAAGGTGAATTTCCTCTTTGTTTTAGATTCACGGAGTTTGAATCTGTATTGCCTCTGGGTGAAGGGAAAAGAGGACCGGGGGGAAGGTAACATTCCTCTCTGTGTGGTGATTCAAGGAGTTTCAATCACGGTGATCTCCTGGTGTACGCAGCGCGGGAAAGAGCTGGGAGGGAGGAAGGAGGGGGAAGGGAAATGGTTTATTCCCCTTCGTTGTGAGACACAAGGACTTTGGGTCTTGGGGTCCCCAGGGAAGGTTTTTTGGGGGACCAGAGTGTATCAGGCACTGGAATTCCTAATTGGTGGCAGCCTATCAGATCTAAGCTGGTAATTAAGCGTAGAGGAATTCATGCTGGTACCCCAACTTTTGGACTCTAAGGTTCAGATCGGGGAAAGATACTATGACATGGTGTGCAGCGTTCGGATAAGAATCCAAAAGCCAGTGAGTTAAAAGCAAAAGCCAGTAAGATTATTATTTTTTCTTTTTTCTCTGCTAGCTGCTTATAAGCAGAGAAAAGGGGGGGTTTAAAAGCAAGTCTGCAGGGTTTTTTTCTTCTGAGTACATTGAAGGCAGAGAGATTAAGGTTTAACAAGGGTCTTTTGTTAAACAAAAGGACTCCAGTTGTGAGTCAACAGAGACCAGCAAAACACATCTGCAAATCAAAGGGTTTCTTTTTTTTTACTTTATCCGAATAGCTACTTAGAAAAGTTAAAAAAGACTCTGTTGCTAAGCTACCCTAAGCAGGCAGCAGAGGAACAGCATTTCAGGCAGTAAACAGAAGAGGGAGCACCAGCACAAGAAAGCAAGAACAATGAGCACCAATGCAGCAACAAGCAAACTAAAAATAGCTAAACTAAAAGCAATAAACAAACACAAGGAACATAAAAGACTAATGGAACTAATTCAGGCAGAAATGGCCAGGGAAGACGCTGCCCACAGGAGAGACGTGGAGAAGCAACAAAAACAGCTGGAACTAAAAGAAAAAGAGATGGAGCTCCAGAGGGAAGCCCACCAGCAGGCCATGGAATTAGAACAAGCTAAGCAACAGAACACAGCCAATCCTAACAACACTTCACCAGTTGTTCCACATCCCCAAAAATTTCCCACCTACAAGGCAGGTGATGACACTGAAGCCTTCTTAGAAAATTTTGAAAGGACCTGCCATGGATACAGCATCTCTGAAGACCAGTACATGATAGAGCTGAGGCCACAGCTCAGTGGACCCTTAGCAGAGGTGGCGGCTGAAATGCCTAAGGAAAACATGAACAATTATAAACTTTTTCAAACCAAGGCCAGATACAGAATGGGGATAACACCTGAGCATGCCTGTCGGCAGTTCAGAGCCCTAAAATGGAAACCAGATGTGTCATTCCCCCGACACGCCTACCACATTGCCAAGAATTATGAGGCCTGGATATCAGGAACAAAGATTAACAACATAGATAAGCTGCATCTCCTGATACAAATGGAGCAGTTCTTAGATGGTGTTCCTGAGGAAATAGAGAGGTACATCCTAGATGGGAATCCCAAAATGGTAATCGAGGCGGGGGAGATTAAAGCCAAACGGATGGAAGTGGCAAAAAAGAAAAAAGCTACTGTCAAGGGGAGCGAAAACCCCAGGGGGCACACCGACAATAAACCATATAACCGAGGGCAGCCCAAGACCCCACCTACAACCCAAGGAAAGCCACCGACGCCCTATTTTCCCACCTCACCAGTCTCCAGTAACCCACCTCAACCCAGTGACCAGTCAGCTGGAAGATGCTTTAAGTGTAATGAACTGGGACATATAAAGGCCAACTGCCCCAAGAACCCCAACCGAGTGCAGTTCATTACACCACCATCACACCAAAGATCCCCAGGCCCAGATGCCTCTCAAATACCCTTGGAGCGAAGGGAAATTTTGAGAGTGGGCGGAAAGAAGGTTACTGCATGGAGAGACACGGGGGCACAAGTGTCAGCTATCCACCAATCCTTCATCGACCCCAAATTCATCAACCCAAAGGCCCAAGTGACAATTTACCCCTTCATGTCACAAGCTGTAAACTTGCCTACAGCTAAACTACCTGTCCAGTACAAAGGCTGTTCAGGAATGTGGATTTTTGCAGTCTATGACAATTATCCCATCCCCATGCTGCTAGGGGAAGACTTGGCCAACCAGGTGAAGCGGGCCAAGAGAGTGGGAATGGTTACACGCAGCCAAACCAGGCAAGCTTCCAGACCCATTCCTATTCCTGAGCCGTCCACAGGGGCCCTGTCTGTTTTACCAGAGACCCAGACAAAGGTAGTGGACCCGGATCCCATGCCAACAACTGAAACAGCCACAGTGCCTCCAGTCCCAGACCAGGAACTGGAAAAGCAGCCAGCACCAGAACCGTTGCCAGCACTGACTCCAGCGCTTGCAAACCCATCTTCAACCCCAATGCCAGAGGGCGCCAGCGAGCCTGAACTGGCAGAAGCAGCAGACAACCACACCCAAGATGCTCAGCCAGATCCTGAAATACCACCTGGTGCACCAGCGGAGAGCAGTTCACCAGCAATGAAAACAACCCCATCACCTACATCACTTCCAGAGGGACCAAGCCCAAGTCCACAGTCTAAGGAAGAACTGGAGTCTCCAGCTTCAAGGGAACGGTTCCAGACTGAGCAGGAAGCAGATGACAGCCTTCAGAAAGCTTGGGCGGCGGCACGGAGCACCCCACCGCCTCTCAGCTCTTCTAATCGATCCCGGTTTGTTGTAGAACAAGGACTTCTATACAAGGAAACTCTTTCTGGTGGACACTAGGAAGACTGGCAGCCGCAAAAACAGTTGGTGGTTCCAACTAAGTGCCGGGGAAAGCTCTTAAGCTTAGCCCATGATCATCTCAGTGGCCATGCTGGGGTGAACAGAACCAAAGACCAGTTAGGGAAGTCCTTCCACTGGGAGGGGATGGGCAAGGACGTTGCCAAGTATGTCCGGTCTTGTGAGGTGTGCCAAAGAGTGGGAAAACCCCAAGACCAGGCAAGGCCCCTCTCCAGCCACTCCCCATAATTGAGGTCCCATTTCAGCGAGTAGCTGTGAATATTCTGGGTCCTTTCCCAAAAAAGACCCCCAGAGGAAAGCAGTACATACTGACTTTCGTGGACTTTGCTACCCGATGGCTGGAAGCAGTAGCTCTAGGCAACAGCAGGGCTAAAGCTGTGTGCCAGGCCCTAACAGACATTTTTGCCAGGGTAGGTTGGCCCTCCGACATCCTTACAGATTCAGGATCTAATTTCCTGGCAGGAACCATGAAAGAACTGTGGGAAACTCATGGGGTGAATCATTTGGTTGCCACTCCTTACCACGATCAAACCAATGGCCTGGTCAAAAGGTTTAATGGAACTTTGGGGGCCATGATACGTAAATTCGTAAATGAACACTCCAGTGACTGGGACCTAGTGTTGCAGCAGTTGCTTTTTGCCTACAGGGCTGTACCACATCCCAGTTTAGGGTTTTCACCGTTTGAACCTGTGTATGGCCATGAGGTTAAGGGGCCATTACAGTTGGTGAAGCAGCAATGGGAGGGGTTTACGCCTTCTCCAGGAACTAACATTCTAGACTTTGTAAGCAACCTACAAAACACCCTCCGACACTCTTTAGCCCTTGCTAAAGAAAACCTAAAGGATGCTCAGCAAGAGCAAAAGGCCTGGTATGATAAACATACCAGGGAGCGTTCCTTCAAGGTCGGAGACCATGTTATGGTCTTGAAGGCGCAACAGGCCCATAAGATGAAAGCATCATCGGAAGGGCCATTCACGGTCCAAGAGCACCTGGGAGCTGTTAACTACCTCATAGCATTTCCCAATTCCTCCCTAAAGCCCAGAGTGTACCATGTTAATTCTCTCAAGCCCTTTTATTCCAGAGACTTACAGGTTTGTCAGTTTATAGTCCAGGGAGGAGATGACGCTGAGCAGCCTGAAGTTGTCTACTACGAAGGAAAATGTGATGGTGGTGTGGAAGAGATGAACCTCTCCACCACCCTGGAACATCTGCAGCGGCAACAAATCAAGGAGCTGTGCACTAGCTTTGCCCCATTGTTCTCAGCCACCCCAGGATGGACTGAACGGGCATACCACTCCATTGACACAGGTAATGCTCACCCAGTTAGAACCCCACCCTGCCGAGTGTCTCCTCACGCCCAAGCTGCTATAGAATGGGAGATCCAGAACATGCTACAGATGGGTATAATACGCTCATCTACCAGCGCATGGGCATCTCCAGTGGTTCTGGTACCCAAACCAGATGGGGAAATATGCTTTTGCATGGACTACCGTAAGCTAAATGCGGTAACTCGTCCAGACAACTATCCAATGCCACGCACCGATGAGTTATTGGAGAAGTTGGGACGTGCCCAATTCATATCTACTATAGACTTAACCATGGGGTACTGGCAAGTACCGCTAGATGAACCTGCCAAAGAGAGGTCAGCATTCATCACCCATGCGGGGGTGTATGAATTTAATGTGCTTCCTTTCGGGCTGCGAAATGCACCCGCCACCTTCCAAAGGCTGGTAGATGGTCTACTAGCAGGATTGGGAGAATATGCAGTTGCCTACCTCGATGATGTGGCCATTTTTTCTGACTCTTGGTCCGAACACCTAGAACACCTGGAAAAAGTTTTTGAGCGCATTAGGCAGGCAAGACTAACTGTTAAGGCCAAAAAGTGTCAAGTAGGCCAAAACAGAGTGACTTACCTGGGACACCAGGTGGGTCGAGGAACCATAAACCCCCTACAGGCCAAGGTGAATGCTATCCAAAAGTGGCCTGTCCCAAAGTCAAAGAAACAGGTCCAATCCTTCTTAGGCTTGGCCGGGTATTACAGGCAGTTTGTACCACACTATAGCCAAATTGCTGCCCCACTGACCGACCTAACCAAAAAGACCCAGCCAAATGCAGTTAAGTGGACTAATGACTGTCAGAAGACCTTTACCCAGCTTAAGGTGGCGCTCATGTCTGACCCTGTGCTAAGGGCCCCAGACTTTGACAAACCATTCCTAGTAACCACAGATGCATCTGAGCGTGGTATAGGAGCAGTTCTCATGTAGGAAGGACCAGATCACAACTTCCATCCTGTCTTGTTTCTCAGCAAGAAACTGTCTGAGCGGGAAAGTCACTGGTCAGTCAGTGAAAAAGAATGCTACGCCATTGTGTACGCCCTGGAAAAGCTATGCCCATACGTTTGGGGATGGTGGTTCCAGCTACAAACCGACCATGCTGCGCTAAAGTGGCTTCATACTGCCAAGGGGAACAACAAAAAACTGCTTCGATGGAGTTTAGCTCTTCAGGATTTTGATTTTGAAATTCAACACATTTCAGGAGCTTCTCACAAAGTAGCTGATGCACTCTCTCATGAAAGTTTCCCAGAATCCACTGGTTAAAATTTCTCCTTAAAATGTAGAAAGTCTTGTCGTTTACATACTTAGTAGTATATGTAAAGGTGCATGTGTTGTATTAATCTGTTTATTCTAAAGTTCTAGGAAGAAATCACTGCCAGTAAGGTTCCCCACTGTCTGCGATTTGGGGGGTGTGCCATAAACAGATAGTTAAGGGTTAATGTCTCTTTTACCTGTAAAGGGTTAACAAACAGGGAACCAAGCACCTGACCAGGGGACCAATCAGGAGACAAGATACTTTCAAATCTCGGTGGAGGGGAGCCTTTGTTTGTGTTTTTTGGGTTTTGTTTTGTTCTCTCTGGGATCTGAGAGTAACTGGACGTACTACAGGCTCTAATTTTCTATTCAAGTAGTAAGTGCAGGTAGAAAGGCAGTTTAGTCTTTTTGATTGTTTTTCTTTATTTGCAAATGTGTATCTGGCTGGTAGAAATTTAATGTGTATCTGGCTGGTAGAGTTCTAATGTGTATTTGGCTGAAAGTATTTTAAATTGTATTTCTGCTGGAGGAGGCTTTTTCTCCAGTTTCTATAAGCTGACAGACCCTGTAACTTTTACCATCTAAATTGCAGAGATAACTTTTACCTTTTTTCTTTCTTTTTATTAAAAGTTTTGCTTTTAAGACCTGTCTGATTTTTCCCCTTATTGAGGCTCAAGGGAACTGAGTCTGTACTCACCAGGGAATTGGTGGGGAGAAGGGAAAGGTGAATTTCCTCTTTGTTTTAAATTCACGAAGTTTGAATCTGTATTGCCTCTGGGTGAAGGGAAAAGAGGACCGGGGGGGAAGGTAACATTCCTCTCTGTGTGGAGATTCAGGGAGTTTCAATCACGGTGATCTTCTGGTGTACCCAGGGCGGGAAAGAGGTGGGAGAGAGGGAAGGGAAATGGTTTATTCCCCTTCGTTGTGAGACTCAAGGAATTTGGGTCTTGGGGTCCCCAGGGAAGGTTTTTAGGGGGACCAGAGTGTATCAGGCACTGGAATTCCTCATTGGTGGCAGCTTATCAGATCTAAGCAGGTAATTAAGCTTAGAGGAATTCATGCTGGTACCCCAACTTTTGAACTCTAAGTTTCAGATTGGGGAAAGATACTATGACAGCATCACATTGTTGACTCATTCTGTTTGCGATCCACTCTAACCGCAGATCCTTTTCAGCAACTATTACCTGTCTGTTATTCTCCATTTTGTAGTCATGGATTCTTAAATGTTTTACTTTACACTTCTCATTACTGAATTTGTTAGATTCAGACCAATTCTCCAATTTTTCAAGATAGTTTTGATTTCTCCACCTGTCTTCCCAAATGTTTGCAATCTCGCTCAGCTTGGTGTCATCTGCAGATTTTCTTAATAAATTCTCTACTCCATTATCCAAGTCATTAATGAAAATATTGAATAGTACCAGACTCAGAACTGACCCATGTGGGAGCACAGTGAACCACTCTTTCAGTACAATCTTTCAATCAGTTGTAAACTCACCTTATAGTAATTTAATCTAGATCAGGGGTCAGCAACCTCTGGCACGTGGCTCGCCATAGTAAGCACGCTGGAGGGCTGGGCCAGTTTGTTTACCTACCGCATCGGCAGGTTCGGCCGATCGCGGCTCCCACTGGCTACCGTTCGCCATCCCAGGCCAATGGCGGCAGGACGCGGCGCGGGCAAGGGATGTACTGTTCATATTAATCACATTGGTTAACTGGTCATCATTACCTTGTGAGTGAAAACTGAAGCCTTTTTAGTGTCATCAGATATTAGTTCTCCTTCCCTAACTAGAGGGCCTATACTTTCCTTTGTCTTTCTCTTGCTCCTAATGTATTTAAAGAACCTCTTATTATTTTCCTTTATGCCCCTTCTAGGTAAAAATCATTCTGTGCTTTAGCCTTTCTGATTTTATCCCTACATGCTTTTGCTATTCCTTTGTACTACTCCTTAGCAATTCATCCATATTTCCACTTTTTGTAGAATTCCTTTCTGATTTCTCAGGTCATTAAAGAGCCTCTTTTACAAGTCTTCCTATCTTTCCTTCTCATCAGGATAGTTTGTAGTTGTGCCTTTAATATTGTCTCCTTGAGAAACTGCCAGCTCTTCTGAATTCCCTTTTTCCTTATATTCCTTCCTATGGGACCTTACCCCTACCACTTCTCCAAATTTGTAAAGTCTGCTTTTTTTTTTTTTTTTTTTAAGTCCATTGCTCTTGTTCTACTGCTCTCATGGCTTCCTCTGGTTAAGATCATGAAATCTATCATGACATGATCACTCTCACCCAAGTTACCTGTCACCTTCAAATTTGCCACCAATTCCTCCCTGCTGGTCAGAATCAAGTCTAAAATGGTTGTCCCTTTGTTTACTTCCTCCATTTTCTGAAACAAAAAGTTGTCTCCAAAACATTTAAAGAACATACTGGAAATTTTCTGTTTTGCTGTATTATTTTTCCAATAGATGTCTGGGTAAAATCCCCCATTCTACCAGAGTCCGCCCCATTACTAACAATATTATGTATTTTTAGTTTCATGGTCAAAAAAAGTAAGGTTCTTTAAATTTATACTTTGCTTTAATTGATAATAGCTGGTGTGAAATAATATAGAATAATAGCTCTGTGGAGCTTGTGAAATCTGAAAAGGACCTGATCCTTAAGAAGGATTGCTTATGTAGCTGAAATTACACACATGCATAAGTATTTACAAAATTATGCCCTAATAAAGAAACAGAAAATGGAATGAAAATGCATGCTTATAATTTGAATTCCAGTCTTTTATATTTTAGCTATTAGATATTAAAGCAAAAACCAAATAGCCATTAAGGTAGTTGGCCTTAAGAACATAGTCCTGATCCTGCAAACACTAACATATGTGTTTAACATTAGTACCCTGAGTAGTCCAAAGAAAGCATGTGGCATAACTGTTTGCAGGATTGGGGCCCTTGATATTAAACAGCCCACCAGTGCCCCATGGCAAATACTGAAAAATATTCATATAGAGGTAACTATGCTTAGATATAAAATAGCTTCTATTTTGTATTTCTCCTCTCCCATTATATTTTAGTACTTTGTTGCTAAGCAGCATTATGCTGCTGGTGGTACTATCTCTCAGATGAGAAGAAACAGGTGCAAACATTGAAGCTTTACAGCTTAATCTTAGTTTGTGCTAGCAGATGAAATCTTAGTCTGTGTCAGCAGATGTGATCTTGTACAACAGAACTGCTGCAATTATATTGGCATTGGAAAAATTGTATTTTCCTTATTGATTTAACAGTTCTGCATCTGTACATCTCCACATCTGCTAACAAGTAGCCAGATTCTGCCACGCTTACTCATATTCAAACATACCTTTAACCTTTCCTCAGTGGGGCTATTCGTCAAGTAAGGTGGTAAGAATGGTAGAATATGACCCAAAGAGAGTTGTGCGGGCAGTGGAAATATGCAGTTAAACTTGTAAAGAAAATATCTTTCTTTCCATTATTCATTTTGCCACAGTTCCTCTTTTCTGTATAGTTATGTTTGTGGCTCAGGAAGCAGTTATAGGAATTTTAAAACATCAA
Organism: Gopherus evgoodei; assembly: GCF_007399415.2. Lineage (NCBI taxonomy): Eukaryota > Metazoa > Chordata > Testudines > Testudinidae > Gopherus > Gopherus evgoodei. The sequence goes on from NC_044322.1 coordinate 100,036,826, forward strand.
GAAAATCATCTAGGCATGTGTTCAAGCATATCTTGTTAAATACGAATAACATAGCTAAGTCAGTTTTGTAATTTGAAGAGGTTATCAATCAATGAAAACTAACTATATGTCTATTTAGAATATTTAGGGCCAAAGTCTGGCCTCTGATTCATGCATACAACTCCCACCGACATGTGGTTAAGGGCAGAATTTGGGCCTTAAACTATTTTTCTTACTGGAATGCAGAAAAGGTTAGAAGGTTGCTTTATACTTGCCCAACTCTAGAACAGATAAGTGAGCTCGCTCAGTCTTTCCAAAAGAATTTCAATGCTGGGCTGAACCTAACCGCATTGAAGCTTCTGCTCTAAAAGAAAGTTTGTGAAAGCTGCAAGAAACTGAAAATAAGAGCTTACAGTGGGCTTCTCTTCTCAACCTTAGCCATAGCTCTGGAGCCAGGGATGCTGTAACATGATCTGCAAGTCACACTGGGACCTTTCTGGATGAAAGGTACTTAATAAATCAGTGTTTCCAAGGTTAAACCATTCCCTAGCTCTGTCTATCCACCTATGCCTGGGAAAAGTAGTGGGCTCAAAGCATCCACTTTGTGGCATGCCTAGTTTGTCTGGGGCAGCTCTAAGCATTCCACATGCGTTGCCTCCACAACATCATTAAGATCCGCTGGCAAGACAAAGTGCCCAATCTTGAGGTCCTCGAGAAAGCCTAGATGACAAGCATAGAAATGATGATCCTGAAGTCACAGCTACTTTGAACCGGTCATGTCAGCCACATGGATGCCAACAGAATCCTCCGCCAGCTTCTCTGTGGTGAGCTCTCTCAGGGCATCTGGCACATAGGTCGTTCATGAAAACATTACAAGGACACCATCAATGCCAATCTGCAGTATAACAGTATCGAACCCAGGGACCTTGAGGACGCCACCAGCGACAGAACACAGTGGCATGCAACAGTCAGAAATACCTGCATCTCCTTTGAGGAAGATCGCTGCCGGCGTCTACAAGAGGCACGCGAACAACGTCACAGAGCACCAGCAGCGCACAACCCACTGACTGCAAACTTCCCATGCACCATCTGCAGCCAAATGTGCACCTCTAGAATTGGCTTGTATAGCCATCAGAGGGCACACCATGAGGCCAACAATAGATGATTTGCTCAGATCTGTCATCATCGGATCGATGGACTACCAAGAGTTGCAAGATCTGGATAGCCCTTAAAAGTGTTTAATGAGGTGGAGGAGTTCTTAGTCTCCCTTATGCTCCTTTAAGGCATGTAGTGTAATCCAAGGCACAGTTCTGCCCTAAATGATTACATTATCAAAGAGGATTATGATTCCTGGTGGTGAATGACACACTTAAAGTGACAGGTGCCTCTAGGCTTAGTTACACCTGGGATCTTCAGGGGCAAGCAGATGATGAACACCTCCCGCTCTGTCCCTTCCCAACCAAAGATAACAATAGCTGTATGGGGAGTTCACTCATGTTTTGGACCAAAACCCAACCAGTTTCATAAAAATCCGTTGTCACTGTTCCTTTCAAAGACATCACTATAAATATGCATGTTTCCAGAGCAGAATGTGTATATTAATTATATCATTCTGGTTGAAAATAGTTAAAGCTGGGTAAATACTGCAAAATACTGTGTGTTTGAATATGTATTAGTGTCAAATGCTGAGCATAAAGTAGTTTGACTTGGTGTGTGAAATGTCACAATCTCTAATATTTGGCCTTCCTTCAGTCACTCATTATATTCAAAAGTAGCACGGCAAGCTGGCTGCAGACCATGCACGGATGGACAAAAATACTCCAGCACACTGTGCTCTCTCTGTCTATCGACACGCAAAGGAATTCATCCCCTGACCCTACCTTGCACCATCCCTGGGGCTGCCCCACGGATTTGTGGATTTGCATGAATGAGCCAGATCTGGGAACTTCATTACATGGTGCCTGGTTCAATACCATCACCTTAATAAATGGTGTGTGTTTGATTAGATTTTTTATTTAATTCCCTTTACCTGTGTTTGTACCTCACTTGTTTTAATTTTTCATTAATATCTGTATGATACAGTTTTAATAATATGAATGTTCATTTAATAAAGTATTTGTTATTAAATGCTTGCTCAGCTCTAAAAATAGATCTTATAATATGTCATTAAGAAATTTAGAACTAAGAGGCCAGGATGATACTATTGTAGAACAACAATATAAGTCAGAGGTCTACTGCTGTTTAGTAAATCACAAATAAGATCAATTCACCTTCACAAGTAATTTGGATTAATACACAATTTTCAAACTTGGGTACCTAGAATCAAGCTCCTAAATCCATATATAAGTACCGAAATAAAAGACCCAAGCTATAATTTTCCAAACTGGATACCTTAAGTCAGTGTTCCAATTCTACATAAACTTACACATGTGGGCTGATTTAAAAATTGCTGAGCACCCAGAAGCAATGTAATAATGGATTCTGATGGTGGTTGTTGGGTTTGTTTGTTTTTTTAAAACAGCAGGCAGGCCAGTAGGTGACATCAAAGTATTGAAACTATATGAATGGTGATTGCTCTACCTTGGTGAATCTGGTATCCATATGTTCAATAGCAGTTTCAAGCATTAGATCTAATTTATCATTATTTTGTCTCTTAAGACCCAGGAATGTTTATTTCTTTAAATTTGCCATTCCTTCGGATGACTTTTCAGAATCAAAGGCTGGAACAATCTTCCATTGCTATGAGCTCCAGCATGGCATTTCTAGTAAAAAAAAATTTAAATGAATTTTTCATGATTTTTCCTTGGTTTTGGCTAGCTTTTGCATGGCCTTAAGAAAAATGAATTATCCCTTTGAAAAGTAAGAGAATTCAGTCACGATACTGATTGAGGCCATCCTGAAAAACATGTGCCCCCAAATTTACCTTACTTGTTGTCTTTAAGAATATACCTAACTTAGGGTATACCAGACCCTGACTCACTTCCTGAAATAGGTACCAAATGGGAGAAAGCACCCTCTGACTTGCCTCAACAGCAAGAGTGGTACATCGTTACCATTGCATTAAATAGAAACTATCTTCCCTCTGCTCACTCCCCCTATCAAACTCTTAAACATAGCGGTAATCTTTTCTTTGGCCTAGAATGACAATTTAATGACTATAGCTGATACAGTGCACTACAAAAGCACAACATCTTGACTAAATTTGGCCTGCAAACTATTTGAATATCCCATATTCACTGCTATATTATCGAAATTCAGGCCAACCAGTTTTGATTTGAGCTGTTCTGCCTTGATCTCCATAACCCCTAAAGGTATTTCTATTCCCTATGTGAAACCATCAGCTGTTCCAGATCATGTCATGTCATGTCAGCAAAGAGAGTATAAGGTGTCCTATTCTGCACACATCTGACATACATCAAATCCTGCTCAACTACAAATCTGCCAGCAGATCTGTCAGCAAGCACAGAAATAAATATAGCATTCTGTATACATTTTTGAGCCACTTCATTAAGCTTTTTAATTGTTTCTATAAAGTTTTCACTCCATGGGTGCTAATATAGTTTATACTAGTTAAAATAATTTATGACCATGTAATTGGGAGACTATTTTGTAATCTCGAAAACCGAAATCATGTTTAGCAACTGCATGGGTGGCGATAAATATGTTGGCAAATTATTGGATCGCCTCATTTTGTATTTTATGGAGCAATGTAGTAAGAAACAATATTTTTAGACTGACACACTCTCTGCTTCCATGCATTTCAGGGGAACAGCAGAGCAGCCACATACATGTAGGGAACGAGTTCTAAAGGTCTTACATCCACTGACAGTGGGCCTGGCCTTATTATAAATCTTCTCAGAAGCTTTTTGCCAATTACACAATACATTTTATCTCTCTGACATGAAATCCATGGGTACTCAGCTTTCCATGAATTCTGGAAAGTGAGTTCATATCTCAGTTTGTAATATTTCTTAGCATACACTTCTTTACCATATGGTCTACCATATAGTGTGTTACCCTTACTTGGCTCAGGACATTCAGTATTAATACTCTGTAAACAAACTGTCTGGCAGCCCGCCAGCGGATTACCCTGACAGGCTGCATGCAGGCCACAGGTTGCCCAACACTTAGTTAGGCTGATGGTGCTGGTAGAAGGGTTTCCAAAAAGAACCCAATAGGATTTTTGAAGAGTTCTGATATTTTTCAGCTATTTTTAAAGTTAACCACTTCTCTGTGTGTATGACTTTTTTACAAATAGTTTGTGAGTCAAATATGAGTTTGCAAATATGAGTCTGCAATGTGAGTTGCAAATATGAGTCTGGTCCTGGGGGCAGTAAAGCTCAGCTGGCAATTGCAAGGCCGTAACAAAATATTAAAGAGGCCACCTGCCTCCTAAGTTCAAATCAAGTTCTGGTTTGCTGCACATAACCTTTTCTGGCTTGGTTGGCAAGTTAAAACCTTGCTTGCCTTTTTGTCAAAAATAACAGCCTTTAAACTACCTAACCTTGCCCCATTGTTTGCAAATCTTATTCTCCCTCTTAAAGTTAAATCAAACTGCCTTACCGCTATTGCTAAATTTGCTAACCTCTAAAAGTTGCTATAGAGCTTTCACTAGTTTGGTTAGGAAGTTAAACTGCTATTTGCTTTGCTAGGAATGATAAAGCTTTTGAACTATCTGATTATAGCTGCAAGGCCCAGACCCAAGGTATGTCTACACTGACAAGTTCCTGCAACATAAATTATACCACTTTTATTAAAATGCTGGAATTAAACCACTGTTTCATATCCACACTGTGCTACTTGTGATGCTGGAGCACATCCACATTAGCAGCTCTTCCAACGGCAAAGACATCAGTGCATTGTGGTAACTGCTCCACTGTGCAACTGGCCAGAGGGTGCTTTGGGAAGGGTTTGCAATGCCTCATGGGGCAGGCACAGAGTCACATGATGCAGGTTTCCCAATCCCATTGTTCAGTAGGCATCCTACTACTTTGTCAGCTGATTTTCAACTGACATGGGTGGGGGAGAGGGTATGACAGGGAGTGTGTGTGTGTGTATGGAGTGGGGAGAGAGACAGTGTGTTATGGGGGACAGAGAGTGTGTCAGCATGCTGTCTTGCAAGTTGAGATAGCGGCAGCAAGCAACCAGTCCTTAGGTAGGGGAAGGGGGAAACCCCAACATCAGCCCTCGCCTCCCTCTCTGGGCGATTTGCTCTCTCTCTCTCTCTCTCTCTCTCTCACACACACACACACACACACACACACACACACCTCTCTCTCTCTCTCTCTCTCACACACACAAAGACAGCTGCTTCTGTGTTCAATAGCATGAGCATTCCACATCAATGGTTTGCTTTATGTCCCAGAGCAGATCAGCACAGCACGCAAGGGCTGTTAGAAACGGTGCTTTGAAAGAGGAGGTACTAATTTCTCCAGGGCAGCCGAGTTCAAAACAATGAGCAGAGCGGCCACTTGAGGTAGTCTGGGACAGCTCTGGAGGTCAATTACAGCGCAGAAAGCAATCAAGTGTCTACACTGGCAATAGAGTGCAAGAGCCTCTGCACAACTAGCCTGATGACTCTTGTCGAGGTGGGTTTTTTGCAGGGCTGCAACTGAGGAGTTTCTGTGCACTAAGTGGCTTGGCAGTGTTTACACATCTGCAGTTTGAGTGAAAAAAGCTGCTTTACTGCGCAGAAACTTGCCAGTGAAGACCAGCCCCCAATCTCCCACCATCCTTATCACCACAGACCTCTAATCAGAGAACTAATAGACAATACATTCAAGCTAAGGCTCATCCTCATTTTCAGCAGCATGCTTCTTTTTGGTCCCATACCTTATCCTAAAGCAATTCTTGTGTGGCTGACATTGGTAGACCCATTGACCTCCCTTTCAAATGGGTCTCAGCTATAATAGTCTGTTCCATCTCCTCCCCTGTGACTGACAACTGAGTTCTATTGCCTCCTTTTCTCTGTTCCCTCTGACAGGTCAGTCCAACTGCTCTGCTCACCCCTTCTCCTCAAGCAGCTCAGTTATGAGTTCTCTGCTCCACTCAGTTCCTCTAGTAATCCTCTGCTGAGGTATAAACAAAAATTTAGGAACAACTTTATCCATCTGTAATAAAAAATGTAAGGGTTATCTACATGGGGACATCCAGGAAAATAAATCCAAATTAACTAAAGGTGTGAATTTGAGGTGGCTTAATTAAACCACATTAAACCCCTATGTGAACACACTAATTCAGAATCAAAGTAGCATTCCAGAGTGAATTAAAATAAACTGAATTAAGGCCACTTTAATTCTAAATAACAGCATTGACACAAGGATTTAATGTGGTTTAATTAAGCCACATCAAATTCACACATTTAGTTAATCTGGATTTATTTTCCTGGACGTTCCTGTGTAGACAAGTCCTTAACCTCAGCAGTGACCACAAAAATTAAAATGCTTCACTCTTAATTATTCAGTAACTGTGCTGATTAAGCTTTCTTTATAGCCATAAAGAATCCACAGAAAATACATACTTTTCTTATTTAATTGTGCGATTAAAAATATTAATCGCGATTAATCACACAATTAATTGCACTGTTAAATAACAATAGAATACCATTTATGTAAATATTTTTGGATATTTTCTACATTTTCAAATGTATGGATTTCAGTTACAACACAGAATACAAAATGTACAGTGCTCACTTTATATTATTTTTATTACAAATATTTACACTGTAAAAAAACAAAAGAAATAGTATTTTTCAATTCACCTAATACAAGTACTATAGTGCAATCTCTTTATCATGAAAGTTGAACTTACAAATGTAGCATTATTTTCAAAAAATAACTGCATTCAAAAATAAAACAACGTAAAACTTTAGAGCCTACAAGTCTACTCTGTCCTACTTCTGATTCAGCAAATCACTCAAACAAATTTGTTTACATTTGCAGGAGATAATGCTGCCTGCTTCTTGTTTACAATGTCACCTGAAAGTAAGAACAGGCGTTCACATGGGACTGTTGTAGCCAGCGTCTCAAGATATTTCCATGCCAGGTGCACTAAAGATTCATATGTCCCTTTATGCTTCAACCACCATTCCAGAGGACATGCATCCATGCTGCTGATGGGTTCTGCTAGATAACAATCCAAAGCAGTTCAGACAGATGCACATGCATTTTCACCATCTGTCAGATGCCACCAGTAGAAGGTTGATTTTTTCTTTTGGTGGTTTGGGTTCTGTTGTTTCCACATTAGAGTGTTGCTCTTTTAACTCTTCTGAAAGCACGTTCCACACAGGGGTGAAAGTAACTTAAAAGACTTACCAGTATGCCGGAGTCCTGAGCAGGAGGGTGGGGCCTCAACCAGAAGGGGCGGGGCCTCAACCAGAAGAGGCGGTCCTTTAAATCCCCAGGCCCTTTAAATCAAGATTTAAAAGGTCCCAGGGCTCTGGCTGCTGTAGCAGCGGCTGTGAGCCCTGAGCCCTTTAAATGGCTGCCCAAGCCCCGCTGCCAGAGCACTGCTGCCAGAGCCCTGGGATAACGGCGGCAGAGCTACAGTGGTGATTTAAAGGGCCAGGGGCACCAGGCACCACTACCGCAGTGGAGCCCGAGGCCCTTTAAATCTCCACCAGAGCCTCAAGCCCTGGGGTAGCAGTGGCAGCTGGAGCCTCCGGGACTCAGTCGACAATTTAAAAGGTCCAGGACTCCACTCCAGCTGCTGCCGGGAGCCCCAGGCTCTTTAAATCGCTGGCCTGTGGAAGTAACCATACAGGCTTACTTTCACCTCTGATTCCACAACTCCTTCCTCTCAGATTTTGGACAATACTTCAGATTCTTAAATTTTGAGTCGAGTGCTGCAGCTATCTTTAGCAATCTCACATTGGTACTTTCTTTGTGTTTTGTCAAATCTACAGTGAAAATGTTGTTAAAACATACAACATGTGCTGAGGTCATCATCAAAGACTGCTATAATATGAAATACAGTATATGGCAGAACGTGGTTAAAACACCAGGAGACATCCAATTCTCCCCCAAGGAGTTCAATTACAAATTGAATTAACACATTTTTTTTTAATAAGCATCATCAGCATGGAAGCATGTGCTCTGGAATGGTGGCTGAAGCTTGAAGGAGCATATGAATGTTTAGCATATTTGGCATGTAAATACCTTGCAATGCCAGCTACAAAAGTGCCATGTGAAAGCCTGTACACTTTGTATTCCATGTTGTAATTGAAATCAATATATTTGAAAATGTAGAAAAACATCCAAAACTATTTAATAAATTTCAATTGGTATTCTATTGTTTAACAGTGTGAGTAAAACTGCAATTAATCACAATTAATTTTTTTATCGCGATTAATGTTTTCAAGTTAATCGCTTGAGTTAACTGTGATTAATCAACAGCCCTAGTTATTAGTATTATTTTTTATATTACCCAGAGATTCCAAGCAGTTTTGGGGTGATATTGTAGTTGGTACGATACGGACAAGTAGTAAAAGACACTCCTTGCCCCCAAAAAGTTTACAAGATTATATCCTAATTCTCCTCTGCTTTGCAGCTGGCATAGTAATTTAGGCCCAAATCCTCCAAGGTATTTAGGTTTCTAACTTTCATTTATCTTTGAAGAGCTGGACCATAAAGCTAGATTCACACAGGGTCTGAAGTGTCTAACTACCTTTTTAAATATTTCTGGGAGCAGGGACTTCAATCTTATTTTCCCATAGCCCAGGTGAATGCTATAATTATTGGGCTATAGAATTAATCTCTCACTGCTTCTTGCTTGCTCACTGTCTCTGGCACAATGACTATATTATTATTTATACTCAGTGAAAGAGCTTCAACAGGGTGAGACTGAGAGATTTTCCCCACTCCAAAATACCCAATAGCTTGGCGATGAGATCATTCACCTGTGAGATAGGAGACCAGCATTAAAGTCCCTGCTCCGAATCAGATAGAGCAGGGATCTGAAAACAGGTGTCTCAGCTCCCAGGTGAATGCTCTGGTCCCTAAGTCTTTTGTGTATGTGACCCATAAGCTCTGTCTTTTCCTTGGCATTTCATTCCTGAGTAGCATAGACAGCTACTTCCTGGCTTATGAGGATCCCTTTCTTAGTCACGTTTGACTATGCAATACACGGGATTCCTGAGCACCTAACTGAAAATTTCATAGGGAGGCAGGGCATCTAGGAGTTAGATGTTGCAATCCTCAGTACGTTAGTGAATCTAGTCCTTAAGCCCTGCTCCTGTGCTTAATTTGCACTTTACTCATGTGCTTAATTTTCCACACTGCAAATAATATTGTTGACTTCAATGGTATTACTCTCATTGAATAAAATTAAGTATGTGTGTAAGTATTCATAGGATTGGGGCCTAGGCTCTGAACCACAAAGGGACTTAATCCCTTAGAAAATCCCAGGTATACCACTGCTATCCACAAAGCCTGAATTAGTTGCCTAGGCTCCCCACATAATGAATATGGAGAGATAGGCCCCTTAGAATTGGATCCACAAAAACCAGCACAGGAAGTAGGGAGCCACCTAAGATAACCAGAAGGAAATGCCAATGTGAAGGGTGTGTTCTAAGCCCTGCCCTCTCTCAGAGATAGGCACCTATCTCTGCTTAACTATCCATGAACAGGAACCCCTCTCCTGAAGTCAGGTGGTTTAAATGCCTACATATATTCTTGCAATAATGAGTTAGGTGCCTACCTCACTCCACACAAAACAGGAGGCACTGGCTTACCTTATAACTCTTAGCCCACTGGTTAGAACTCTCATGTGGGAGACCCAACTTCAGTTCCCCCTTCTCTGCCTGATGGGGAGAAGGATTTAAACAGGGGGCTCCCTCCTCTCAGGAGTATGTTCTAACCACTGAATCATGGGATATTCTGATGTGGGGCTCCCTCAGGATAAATAAAGAGCAACTGGAGCAGGGGGACTGGATGATGGGTCTCTTATCTCAGTGCCCTAACCAGTAAGCTACAGAGCCATTCTCTCTTGTTGACAAGTTAAGTATTTATCCACAGTGGTGCAATCATTGGGCTAGAAAAAACAAGAGTGATTCTATAGCCTGGTGGTTAGGGCACTGAACTGGGAGACCCTGGTCCTGTTTCCTCTGCTGTAATCACTCTTTCATTATTTATCCACAGTGGACAGCTTCAACAGGAGAGACTGGGGGAGTACCGCATCAGAACAGCTTATGGCTCAGTAATTAGAGCTTGCTCTTGTAAAGTAGGTGACTTCTATTCAAATCCTCTCCCAACCTCTGATAGAGAGGGGAATTGAACCTGGGTCTCCCACATCTCAGGTGAGTGCTCTAATCACTGGGCTAAAAGTTTTAATGTGAGCACCACCACTGCTGCCTCTTTACTCCAGATTTTGAATGGGACCAGATGTTGTTGGTGACCTCTAAGTACACCTGCTGGATCAGTTCCGCACACTACTTACCTATATGGACAAATGTCTGTCTTCTCCTTGTTTGTGAATCACTCTGGGGCTTAAGTGGGAGATTGGCAGATGGACTCAAAGTGAGGCAGCAGCAGGTGTGCCCAGAGACAGAAAGGGAGGTTTTACCTTGAAAACTTGAGTTCAGGTGCTTGCAGCATTCAGTGGGAGCTTTGCAGCTCACAGTGGAGCCTAAAGCTGGGACTTCAGCTCCTAAACCCAGGATTTAGGAGTTGTCTGCACTTGAAATGCAGAGCAGGCTTTAAGGTAAATGAGAATCTGGCCCAGTTGTTCTATGTTCTTTAAGACACCACGTGCCATTTAACACAGATCTACTGCATCTCTGTACACAAAACTCTCAGGCTCAAATCATAGCATTTATATGAAAAGAGCAAAGGTTAAAGGGCAGCAATGAAGCATCACATTTGGAATCAGAGACACGTACATCTCAAAACAATTATAAAGCCAGTGCTCCGGGGTGCATGCACATTCTTGATACTCCACCCTCAGGCTATATAACTACAGTGTCTTCTCCAAATTTAAAATGTCCAGAATCAAAGACTGCACACTAGTTTATGTGAGGGGAATGGGGGAAGATTAAAAAAAAAAGTGGGAGTGGTATGGTCACTGTATCTGGACAGTATTTTTTCCCAGATATAAGCCATAGGTTGCAGACAGCTCATGGATGGATGGGCGGACACACACACACACACAATTTAGTGGGAGAGTTCAAGGTAAGTTAAGTACCAAATGATTGAATTTCCATCATTTCAAATGTAACGTTTCTTATTCATTTTACCTGAACTCTGAATTTCCTGGATTTCTAACAGTTGTTTTTTGACAACTACAATGTTCTTATAATTTTTTTCTCTTTCAAACTTGTTGCCTTTGTTTTTCCTCAAAACTACAAATAAACTTTTAAAAAGTATTGAAGAAATATAGCACTTAATCCCATCCTTAATGAACAACTCAAAATACAGGGTTCTGTCTATTTTGAAAGGCCCTGATCCTGCAATCAGTACTTAACTTTGTACCTGTGAGCAGACTCATCCATTGAGCAAGGTTAGCACAAGCATACCTGCTTGCAGGATTTGATCACAAAGACTATGTTCTCAGTCTTTCAGTGAGATCTGCACATACCTGGGATCTCGATCCATATTATCATCAGTAATCAGTAGACTGTCAATTTCAACATATAATGCTGTAAAATGAAGTAATAATGTGTTAAACTTATTCCTTAACATGAGCTAAACATGTACAATTATGTAACACATTTCTACAAGTGAGTGTCCTATCTATATTGTTTTATGTAGATAAGTGTCCTTTGGTTTTAAACTTTTTTTTTTTAAAGGTAACATAAATTACAATAGCAAACACACAAAATAAATTTGAGCAGCCAGTTTGGGGTTCCCCGGTAGAAAAATTATTTTGAGGAAGTAGGGGAAACAAGTTTTGTTTCCAATAGGTGCTGATTCTATATCATTTTTATGGATATAATGAGATCAGAGGATGATTGTTGACTATTATGCAGGAGAGGTTTTCAACACATTGCATAGACTCATGAAAGTATTCATCAGCATGAATGGCAAAAGTTTGGATTGTTCTTCTTTTAGGAATAATCACACTTTCTTCTCTCCAATTAGGTCAAGTAGGTCTTACAAACTAAGCTCAGGTGAGTTGCCAACCAAGATTATTGACACACCTGAAATGAATTAGGCTGGTACAAAGCTATAAGAAGAGCATTCCCTCCCTGTCCTTGTTCATGTTTTAACAAAACTTTATAATACAATACAATGTGTAGTAAACTATCTTTCCCATAATTGTAGAAAATTTTAACATAGAAATAGAAAGTGAAAGAATACTGCACTTTGCAATGAACAGACTGCATTCTTTATTATAGTAAAATAAGAGCCTGTAGGGTTTTACCTTGATAGTTAATCTAATATGTTTTTATTTGAGTTGTCATGGGTTGATAACCATAGTCTTTTATTTTCAAAGAGTAAGACATCCAGAATTTATACTTACCTGGAATTCTGGCCAACTTCCAGCAAATCTGTTCTTTGCACTCCACAGAAAACTTTTTTTTTTTAAATAAAAACGGGGATCTCTACCAAAAACTGGTATTGGGAACTCCTTAACCACTTAAGAGACTAGTAAAGATAAGTCAAAAATTCTGTTTACTATTAGAAGAAAGGTCTACGTAGACCGCTGGCAGGCACAGATATTTTAACAGGAGGCCTAGGAATAGAGTACATTCCATTGAGTTTGCTACACTAATTGTGTATAATACAGCTATTTTAACTTATTGCAAATGCCACATCTGAGTCATGGAATTAAAGTTATTTAACTAAAATGTCAAATGTTTTCTAGCATATTATATACTGTCTGTACCATACTGTTGCAGTTTTCTAATAAATAAATAAATAGATTCTTCAGTTAGACAGAGCTGTTGAAAACCTTGGTCCACAGAACAGGTACTTGAACCAACAAACGCTTCTAATGTCAATAGCATGTTGAGCATCTACTAATGAATTTTCTTCTGTGGTGTAAGTTTCAAGTTTTTCTAATACTATTCAGGCTCAGGGACATGTTGGGCCATTTGTGACTCTCCAGGACAATCAGAGGGATCAAAAACTGTTAAAACTTCTATGAAGTATACAGAAATGTTATGGCCAGTCCTGCCAAGTCACACTCATTTGGAGGCAGACTCCCTCATTTTGAATTAATTTTACGGCATTTCCAAATATCTAACTCTTGGGATGAAAGCCTGAGCTGTGTGTTTTAATGAGGCATTTTAAAAGCTAACTGATATTTTTGAAGTCACAGTCACTCAAACTGTCATAGCTCGACAGCCCGGGATGTCACACTGTATAGCTTATAACACGTAATGTTTGAGAACTAAGGGGGAAAAATGTACCCACATAATTTTAGCTCATGCTAAAAGTGTAAAGCATTTACCTGACTGCTGGCAATACACTCAAATACAGTTGGAAAGTATCGTTAATGTCATCTGCCAAAACTGACAAATGTACATTTCCCCAATCATATTACTAAAATTATCTCAAACATCTATTAATCAAAGTTAACTCAAATACACTTTCCTCAAATATTTATAGTGCTTGTATTTCAAGACTGAGACAGTTCGCTCAATCTGTGAACAGGACACTTTTTATGTCAAAATAAACCATCTGGCTGTACAACTGTTTCTAATTACTTTCCTGCCTAGACTGTGAGCATTGGGGTTTGGCACCAATCTTCCTCCCAGAGTGCTGCCCAAATCCAGCTTCCAGGCAGCTAATCAAAGGCACTTGCAGCAGCAGGGGAAGTAGTGTTGAAGCTGGTTTTGGCCAGCTCAGGGCTTTGCAAGCCCAGTGGGTCTGTCTGTCCGTGGGACTCTCTTAGAGAACTTCGAACTTCTTCAGTCACTGCCTGTGATCTAAACATGTGTGCACAGGGATTCCTCAAGTTGGTGCTGCTGCTGACTGCTTCACTTCTAACTCTGCTGCCTGCCATTCCTCAAACTTTCTCCCTGTCCCTGCGGTAAGTTTGTCTTTTAAATTAATGGGTTTATTTAGCAATTGCCTTATAGGCTGGACTTGAACTGGTAACAAGTTGCCACAAGCAACAAAAATCTAAAATTTTGTATATATCATACAAGAAAGGATGGAGTATTTTCAACCTGTTGCTATTGTCTATTGAAAATTAGTCACGTAATGTATAATACCCACACACATTGTATATATATATATATATATATATATATATATAATACAAAGTTATGTGTGCACTATATTGTAGTTAGGATCACAAATGTATATAACATACACGACATTGGATCACATAGTTGATTTAGAAATGTATCTTTTATTATACATGCAGAACTTAAATATGCACGTATCTATGGGGGAAAGGTAAAAGATAGCTTTTGCTAGATCTTGATGATTTTTGTACCCAACTCTCTAAATAGACAGTAAGTCCAGTCACTCCTAGTGCACCAAATATCCTGGATCTGGTTACATCCTGGTGCAATGGCACAAAAAAAAAAAAACACCACCCCAGACTAAGCAACCAAACCCCACAAACAGTACACACAACCTACCCACCAGATCTGGCACCTAGCTCCTGCTGGATTCAACAAATTTTTGTCATCAATGCACCTAAATTCTAATGCCTGAGGACAAGTGCAGATGCTATTACTGCACCAATAAATCTGGACCTCCAAATCATCCTGGTGTAATGGTGCTGCCCATGCCTAGATCTCACAGTGGGGTCTGGACAGGTTTTTATCCCAACCCTCCCCCTGCAAAATCCTAATGCCACCACAGGTAAGATGTTTAGATGCCCCGATGCATCTTAAAAATCTAGACCCTGCTGTACTCTAGTATGACAGAGCAGCAAAAATTCAGATTTGACATCTAGCTCCTGCTGGATCTTGCCAAATTTGAGCCATTAACCCATAAATTGTACCATTCAATTAAAGAACAACTTTTACTTCTGTTATTTAAATAAATAAATTTAAACACATCTGGATCCAACATATCCTGGTGCAAGGAAGCTGCAAAAACTTTAATTTGGCATCTGTATCCTGCTATTTTTTTGGCTTCGTGCCCTCTAGTTTTAATGTCTCAAATCCACCAGAATAATCCAAATCCAAATGTAATCCATCATTTAATCAGCTATATTTACCTAACCTATCACAAATGTGTGATCCCAATGTAAGTTTACAAATGGGTTCCCGGCCCCTTGCAAGATAATTACAATTCAGTGTAATGTGTCCCAGTGGGTGACACACTGGATTAATAAATACCCAGCTGTTGACCTTCAGGCTCTCAAAGGACAAAAATCATGGTGCTTTGAATTATTAGCTTCTGTGCTGCCATTACATGCTAAATCAAATGGCTGTAAAACTGCAGGTAATACAAAAATAAAAGAGTTTTAAAGTAATGGGTAAATCCACTGCAACAGTAAGGATCTCTGTTCCAACTCTGATCTCATCCACTCTATTTATGAGCACCTGACTTTGTCTTCAGCTGGTTGTCTTTGAAATCCTCTGCAGGAGTGGCTCCCGCAGCGCCTCCTCATGTAGACTGTCCCATGCTGAGTCGGAACGCAGGTGTCGTGTCCCAGGGGGAAAGTTGTGCAGCGGCAGAGGCCAATGTGACTGCGGTGTCTGCATCTGCCAAGTGACTGAGCCGGGAAAATACTACGGTCCGCTGTGTGAGTGCCACGAGTGGGTGTGTGAGACTTATGATGGTGAGACTTGTGCAGGTAAGGAAGCCACAGTATTCGGGGAGGCTTTCCCAGTGTGGTGAGGCTGCTGGCCATTAGCTGGCATGCTCCTGGCATCTCTATGCACATCTTCCCTTCCCGTTAGCAGACTGATAGCTTCTCACATCAGTGGCAACTCTGTACACTACAATTACTGATATGTTAGTGGACGTTGCACAGTTCAATTTTTAGAGTGTAGACAGGACTGTAAATGTGTCCCTGGCCATGGTTTTTGTCTGTTTGCTGACACATCAAAGCCTTTAGTGGGGTTTGGGAACACAGTTAAGGGGTCGTCTCTCCCACAAAATGATGTATGTTATAATTGGATCCCCTTGACTGGTTGTACCTGTAGCCTAGACAAGCCCATAGGAGGTTCCTCATGTTGGAGGCATTGCAAATCCATTTTGAGTCAGATAAATGAGCAGATCTTGCTTGTGTTATACATGTGAGTAGCTCTGTTGATTTCATTGGGACTACTTATGTGAGGAAGGAGAACACAATTTGACCCTCCATGTAAACTTTCCCAGGGCCACACAGAAGTTTTTGGCAGCCCGATACAAAATCTGAAACTGTGCCCTCCCTGCACTGTACCAAAAAAACAAATGTACAAAAACAGGAAGGGGCAGGGTGGTTGGAGAGTGAGCGCATACCCTGCACTTACCCAGGAGCAGCGGCTCCTGTCCTAACTGGCTGGGCCTGACTCACCACTCAGGGTGTTTTGAGCTGGTAAATAGGATTGTAGCACTACTTAGGTTTGGCCCGGCTGCTCCTCATGACCAAGAGGCAGCCAGGCCAAACCTGAGTGGCTCTGTGATCCTGTCACAACCACATTCAGTTTGGGGGCCCTCTCAAACAGGCGCTCCGGGCAAACTGCCCCTTTTGTTGCCCTCCCTGGGCAGCCCTGCCTTTACCCAGGGCTGTAAATTAGTTCTGAGCACTGCTTCACTTGTCAGTTTTGTTTGCTTTCACCCTCCAGTGGATATAGAACAGCAACTTTGTAGTTGGGGAAAGACCACTATAAGAGTTACACCATGGCTATGTATTCTAAAAATGCGCCGGCTTTTATTATTAACCATCTGTATGTCTCTCTAAGTATACATGTCACTTTACAAAATATGGACTAAGGCAGAATAGCCAAATTCTGTTTTTATATACATACACATTAATCCCATTGACTTCAATGGGAGACACATGAATGTACATTTCTGACACATAATTTGGGCTCGTGATCATAGGAACATGCCCAGCTGGTTTGCATCTAACCTTGTCACTTTTGCATCTTTCCAGCTGTCTTAGTTTAAGTTTCTGAACTGTTTTAATCAGATCTGGGAATTTTTTAGCAGCTGCAGAATAGGATATGAGAAAAAAAGAGGAGGAATGAATGTTATCTCCTCACATTCCTAAGGGGATGCATCCTGATGATGCACCTTGCTGAAAGAGGGCCACAAGGGAAATTCATTTCAGGTGTCCCTGCCTAAACATCTTTAGCAGCTTTGCATAAACGTGTCATCTTTTCAGGCCAAAACCCACAATTAGGTCAGTGGGAATGTTACAGGAATTCCGTTAGTAACATGATAATACAAATGCATTCCAGCAGTGGGTTTGGCAAATTTTATATGAAAAAAACCACACTTATTTTAGCAACAGCGTAGCTAAGAATTAGAAGTCCAATAATAACATGAAAAGATCAAGAGTCGTGTTATAAGAAAAATATTTGTATTTGGCACCTGAGGCACAAGTTTTGTGGAGAATGTGCTTAATATACACCCTGCTCAACAGTGCAAGATTAGTTATGCAAGTAATTTAGGGGAGCACGGGTACATTTATTATGTGGTTTGTTCTCTTCAATCTAGATCTTCTGATGCATCTTTATTTTTAAAAATCTGCAGCTTGGTATTGCAGCTTCACTAAATGTAGAAGCGGGGTGGTCGTTTGGAATGAAAGTGAAAGCTACTCATATTTTAAGATTTCATTCCAAATCCAAGTGCTCTAAAGTTTTATTACTGTTGGCTTTCCCTCCGCCCCCCCACCCCCCACCTGCTAATGCCACCATCAGTAGCTGAGAGCTTCATCAGTGGTTTAGTTGGAAGGGGAGAACTGAGACTGAGATTTTTCTAATAATAAAAATAATACTTAGCACTTATGTAGCACTTTACATTTTCAAACTTTAATTCATTAATCATCAGAAGACCTGACAGTGGCCTTTTCTACTCTGAGCTGTGAGAACTGAGATATGAAACTATTTAATCACAGCCCTCTGCCTTAATTGCAGTATAGATAGGGCAAGAAAGGTGAAGGGTCTCATCTTCAGAGCTGCTGAGCACCTATAACTTCCGCGACTTCATCTGGAGTTTAGGGTGCTCAGAACTTCTGCAAAGCATGCCTCAAAGATTTGCTCAATGCCAAACAGCAAGTCAGTGGCACAGCCTTGATTATAATTCTGGATTTCTGGGCTTCCAGTCATGTTCTCAGTCTACCAGGCTACACTACATTTTTACCTAGTTAACTTTTTGTAGTGGTTTTAATAAAGATGTGATGCACACATGGTTTTTATTTCCAGTCCTAGTCACATGACAGGGGGCAGGGTTGTATAAATTTATAGCCTTGTCAGTTGGCAGGAGTCCATATATACTCACTCCAAAAGCTACTGTTACATCTTCTTTAAAAATAATCAAATGTAAATAAAACATAGTGTGAATCAAAACCAATAACCAGAAAATAATGCATACTAATAGAGGTACTCTTTCTTGCTTAATTCAAATAGATCTGCACCAACCTTGAACCAAAGATGATATATACTCTCAAGTGTACTACTTCTGTTCTGTCCTCTTACTATAAAGTTTAAGGTCTCTCTGGATATGTCATAGTTTCTGGATTTGGGCCAAATGATGGAAACACAGTGTTGTGACTCTGACAGACACGCATTTGTTTCTCAGGATCTGGTTCTCAGGATAATTTTGTCTTTAAAAATGATTGAAGATTGACTGCCAGAGTTTTGAGGAAGTTTTCTTTGAGGAAGTGATGGATTTTTGAAAAAGTACCATAGTAGAAAGAGGAGGTGCACTGAACTCCTCAGTGGTTCAAAGGAGTGGAATATGAATCTTGAAGTGATAGACTGAGGCTTCAGGTTAGACACTTGAATACTTTTGGAAAGTTTGTTTTTTTCCTCAGCTACTTTGAGAAATCTGGCTATATGAGGGTGACCTGACAACAGTTCTGCTCCTATCTGAGAGCAGATGATTGAATTAAAAATATAATCTATAAATTACAGGGTAACACACAAGAAAATATAAGTGTTACATGTTTCTGCCATTTATCACCCAATTTATTACCCAATTTACCACACGTGCCTTCAGGATGCTGTCCATGAAGGCCACAGTCAGGCTTTCCTAAAGGAACTGCAGAATGGAAGAAGTGTAGATTGCCTTGTGGTTAGTGCTTCTATTTGTGCCCAGCCTATCAAATGACTCCATGTAAATGAAATGTTTTGGATATGAGTTGCTTCCTAAACATGAGAAGACTGAAGAAATAGCCAGTTCTTCTCAATTAGCTTTGTTCAGTATCCATGCTGCTAAGCTTAGGTGTTCAATTTCCTCACTTGAGTGGACATTGTATTATCAGGTCCTTGAAGGGTAGTAGATGAAAGGACTGTCATGAATGATGTACAAGGAGGAGATGGAATTGGAATCAACTGTGTGCTTACTGTACCTGTTGGATTTTTTTTCCCCTTGAGCCTTCAGAAGGGCCTAATATTCCTTTCAGAGGAATTCTCTGAGGTGATATACAGAGGAAATAAACCCTTTTAGTACCCCTTTTGCATGTCTTTTGCAGGATTCCTTTGCTTTTTTCACAAAATTATTGATGGAAGGAGCCTTAGGTGTGACTCTAACCAGATCCAAGCTGCTCTCCTAAGGGAAAGATAGACTGAGGGCGGAGGAGATTCCAATTTGCTTGCCTAGGACTTTCCACATCTGTACTATCATCTTGGGTAAGCACTGTAAACAGAAAAGGGAATTGCCTGAGGAACTGAGCATAAGATGTAGTGCAGAGGAGAAGCAGGGATGGGCTCTGTCCCATTATTCTCTCTTTTATGGCCTTTTCATGCTTCTTAGACTGAGTATTGTGATGCCATAGTTTCTTGTTCTCTGTACTTCTTGCTGCCGGTGAGGCCTGCCTCTTTCATTGGTCTTGTATTTGACTCTGTGGCAGACCAGCTGCAATTTTAGAGATGCTGCTCTTATCTGGACTACTTGGAGAGCCTGGCCTCTTCAGTTGGCTCCTCTCACACCAGCTACACCAAGGTGAGACAGAAGAGGTAGGAGTTGTGTTGCAGCATTGAAGGCAACTAGGCAACTAGGCTTGCAACTTTAGTGACATTCCTGTGTGTTCTGTCTTGTGCACCTGGCCTGAGAGGCTCCTTGGCTGAGGGAGTGCACTCTGCATTGTGGGAAGGGATGGGATAAGAGAATTAAGATAGCAAAAAGCTGAATTAAAAAGCAAAGGGTTTGACTGCTAGAAAATAAGGATTTTTGGAGATGCGAGGTTGAGGCTTTCTTAGTTGCCTGCCTGTCTCCTCAGCAAAGGCAGAAACTTCTGTCATGGCAGTCGCCAGCTACAAATGAGTGAGAGGACCTGACCTACAATATGTAGAAGAATTGTGTGCGTACCTTTCAAAGGAGAACTACTGTTCAGTGTAGAGGGAAGGGATTTCATGGAAGTAGGAATTTTTACATTAGAAACATCTATACTGAAAGGCTTCTCTGTTTCCTAGCAAGAATTTTACAGGTTTAGATTATTTCCATGTGCTGCTAAAACACTAACTGTGTTTAAGACTATCTGTTAACCTAAGATTTAAGTGTCAGTTACATTACCTACAAATTTGTCTAATTTAACAAAAAAGGGTAATCAAGGTTGTGGCTCGCTCTAAAGGAATTGCCAGAGTATTATCAGAATGCTTGTCTCTGACCTGCACACAGCTCCCCAGAGCAAGCTAGTCCTGCTAACCCCGAAAGGACACAGATACAGACTTCTGATCAAGGATAGACAGAGAAGCAGAAATTCTTCAAAAAAAGAAATAATATTTATTTAAAAGAGAGAAAAAGTTACAGGAGATTTAGTAAAGGAATTAAAAATGCATGAAACATAAGAAAATACAATAGAACTACATGCAGTAAAAGTGCAGCAAAATAAAAGGTACAGACTATATAGAATAACTTATTACATATAAAAAATACAATAGTTTCAATGTAATATGCATCTAGAGATCCCACATATAACAAAGGCTTTTAGTTCTAGTGATACAATACTTAACATGATGTAGTATGTGAGGTCTCTATATACACATATGAGCACATTCACAATTTAAAGAAATTGCTTAACATTAACATTAATACTTAACACTTAACATTTAATACTTAATACATTAATACCCAACATCAATTACCCACATTAATATTTACACTAACATCCTGTGAGGGCAGAGCTCAGGCCATCACAAAATGGGTAAGGGAGATCTCATTCAAACCACAGGCGTCTGGTTTTATTTACAAGCAAAACCCATACATTCCTCAATAGTAAATCAAAGACAACACTTACTTCTACCATTCTTAAATCCCCCTGTATCATTGGTATGGTCCTTCTGTTCTGTCATGGTCTACTGCTGTTTGTTTGGTGTTTGAGAGCCCTCTGGTGACAGAGACAAAAGCCTGTGCTATCCAAAGGCTGCAGTCTTCTCTGTTGGCTGAGTCATTCCCTACAGGAAGTGGAATTTCCTACTATGTCACACTGTATCTCTCCGAGATGGAATCTTCCACTATCCTCTCCCTATATCTGCCATTTTGGATTTTCTATTTTAATTAAAGCCTTTATCTTAAAACTTAAAACTAATTATTATTTTATGCAGCCCAAAGGGTCCTGACACTGTTACCACTCTAATAATTTCAATTTGGGGGAAGTGAATTTTATAGCAATTTTAACCCCCTTCTGAGGTTTTTCTGCAAGGTGCTGCAAGGTATTTCAAAACAGCTAAAGCAAAATCTCTTGGTACATATCTTGCGTCCTACATTGCAGTTAAACACAAAAGGATTCATGGAACTAGGCAGACACATATACAGATCTAAAGTGGCACTGACCCTCTTATTGCTGCTTCAGAGGCTCACCTAGATTCTTCCTTTATCCACTTGTAGTGAACTATGCACATCAAAGTCACCTGTCTCGTTGTGATCAGTCTTTTTACTAGTCTATGTAAAATAATCCAACTTTTCTATACTGAGAGGAAATTTCTGGTTAGCACAAGCCATTGTCACATGTACAGCACAGGCTGTCAAAGTATATTAGGCAAAATGTTTGCAGTTTTGGTGATACATGCAAATAAATGGCAACAGTGTTGGCTTCTTGCTATCATATGAGCTCAGTGCTTTCTTACAGGAACACATTAAATCTGTGTTATATGAAAAGATCAGATGGCATGACCCTAATTTCTGCTGAGGATCCATTAGATGCCTATTTTTTCAGTAATATTATAGCACATAGGAATCTCAAATTGAATGAGATTTTGTTCATTATGAGTGAAGACATTTTAGTTAATATGCATAATGTCTGTGATTAATGAAGATCACAAAGTTTAAGTAAGTGTGGATTCTTATGGCCAACTACAGTGGAAACACTGTAGATAGTGCAATAAAATAGATCACAGAAGTTGTGTCCAGTGAAGCATGAGGCAGCAAAATTTCTTATTGCATGAAATATCACGCTTCCGTTACTTAAAATTGTTAGTCACCCGATAGTATGCAAGGACCCAAGTAGTCAGATGCACACCTGTTATCTACCAGGTTGCAGGGGTGACCAAACGATAAAGGTTCGTTTTTGGATGTTTAAAGGGGGAACAGTTGTGGCACAGTGTGCAGGCACTGAGATGTATGGCTTTACCTTAATGATTTATTAGTGATACAGAAACAATATTGACTAACAACTCTATTTGTACAAGGAAACACACAATATACTCATACAAAGAAAGACACAATATACAGTTAACCCAAAAAGAAAATCTTGTTAACTTCCAAAAACAATTAATTACAAAACATACTTACTAATACAAACCAATGCAAAAACATTACGGCCGGCAGACGCATAAGCTCCACTGGAACACGAGAGCTGAGAGAGGTTTCGAGGTGATCAGGCTCGGTTACGGGTGCACTCAGGGTGCAAGTGACTCAGGTGCGTTCTCCTCTCTGCCTGCCAAACTGTGGGCAGGACAGATATACCCAAGGTGACGCCCCCCAAGATCTAGTGTCGAAATCGCTGACAGCTATATGGGGCTTCTCGTCTACCAAATAAGGTAAAATTAACTATAGATAGGGTTTCGCCGAGTTTCCCTGAAGAGAGGGGATATTCTGTTGCAAGCTGTTTACAAAATATCTGTAAAGTATCTGTAAAGTTGCAACAGAGCGGTCAAACTTCAGCCTTAGCCTTTACTGGAAGCTGTTTGCAAAATATCTGTAAAGTTGCAACAGAGCGGTCAAACTTCAGCCTCAGCCTTACTGGAATGGTCAACCCTCAGCCTTTACTGGCAAAGACAATAACAGGAAACAGCTCGGTGTACGTGCTGGCTTTGCATCTAAGCATGGAGGCCAGGGCAGACATGCAGAAGCTGGCCTGGTGTTACAACAAAAATCTATTATCTAAATTCACATCAGTGTAAATAAAAACCAAATTTAGTCATGAGTAAACAGAATAATAAATGTAATAACTTCTCTTTTTCTATAGTGGAATGCTGTTCAGTAGGTGCAAATCAAATTATCATGAGTGTTACAGGGGCGCCATTTAAGGAGGACGGGGGGGCACCTGGCCCCCTGAGTTTCATATCACAGCAGAGCAGGGGCGCCATTTCAGATTTTGGTAGGTGTAACACACACACACCCACATTCTCCTTAAATGGCGTCCCTATGGTCCAGCTCCATCGCACAGCATGTCAGGCTTGTGTTGCCAGACCTTGTACCTATTCTTCAGGGAGTGGCACCAGCAGGGGCTGTGCTCTGCAGAATGGGAGCTGATCACAGTGCTGCAGATGCTGGATGGTGGCTGGTGGGAAAGGAAGAAGGAAAATGGCTGCATGGCTGGTTCCCAGTGAGCTTTGTGCAGCTGCTGGAAGTAGGATACCGGCTGCTCTGAGTGCCTGGGGGGGCACAAGAAGGAGTGCAGGGGGCTAGGGCCATGAGAGAGTGCAGGGCTTAGAGGAGAAGGAGCACAGGATGGGTTGGGGCGTGCAAGGGTGTCGGAGGGGAGTGCAGTGGTTAGGGGAGAAGGAGGTGCAGAAGGGGAGTGCAGTGGTTAGGGGAGAAGGGGATACATGAGCATCAGCATAGCTACTAGGACAGTAATGGGTGCTCAAGTGGGGCCATGTGACAGCGCATACAGGAAATGTGCTAGGTGTGTTAGATGCTGTATGGATCTGTGCCATAAGGGACTGTGTGGGCGGTTAGCTCAGGATGGAGCTGTTGCCTTCCCCAGACTTCCTGTCTGGCCATGAGACATTGGCTTTGAATCATAGAATCATAGAATATCAGGGTTGGAAGGGACCTCAGGTGGTCATCTAGTCCACCCCACTGCTCAGAGCATGACCAATCCCCAACTAAATCATCCCAGCCAGGGCTTAAAAACCTCTAAGGAAGGAGATTCCACCACCTCCCTAGGTAAC
This sequence comes from Gopherus evgoodei, assembly GCF_007399415.2. NCBI lineage: Eukaryota > Metazoa > Chordata > Testudines > Testudinidae > Gopherus > Gopherus evgoodei. Next base: position 100,061,199 of record NC_044322.1, read on the forward strand.
CCATTCTAGCGCTTCACCACTCTCTGAGTGAAAAAGTTTTTCCTAATATCCAACCCAAACCTCCCCTACTTCAACTTGAGACCATTACTTTTTGTTCTGTCATCAGGTACCACTGAGAACAGTCTAGATCCATCCTCTTTGGAACCGCCTTTCAGGTAGTTGAAAGCAGCTATCAAATCCCCCCTCATTCTTCTCTTCTGCAGACTAAACAATCCGAGTTCCCTCAGCCTCTCCTCATAAGTCATGTGCTCCAGCCTCTCCTCATAAGTCATGTGCTCCAGCTGGACTCTTTCCAATTTTTCCACATCCTTCTTGTAGTGTGGGGCCCAAAACTGGACACAGTACTCCAGATGAGGCCTTACCAGTGTCAAATAGAGGGGAATGATCACATCCCTTGATCTGCTAGAAATGCCCCTACTTATACAGCCCAAAATGGCATTAGCCTTCTTGGCAACAAGGGCACACTGTTGACTCATATCCAGCTTCTCGTCCCTAGGTCCTTTTCTGCAGAACTGCTTCCTAGTCTGTAACAGTGAATGGGATTCTTCCGTCCTAAGTGCAGGACTCTGCACTTGTCCTTGTTGAACCTCATCAGGTTTCTTTTGGCCCAGTCCTCTAATTTGTCTAGGTCCCTCTGTATCCTATCCCTATCCTCCAGCGTATCTACCACTCCTCCAAGTTTAGTGTCATCTGCAAACTTGCTGAGAGTGCAGTCCACGCCATCCTCCAGATCATTAAAGAAGATATTGAACAAAACCAGCCCCAGGACTAACTCTTGGGGCACTCCACTTGAAACCGGCTGCCAACTAGACATGGAGCCGTTGATCACTACCCGTTGAGCCCAACGATCTAGCCAGCTTTCTATCCACCTTATAGTCCAATCATCCAGCCCATACTTCTTTAACTTGCTGGCAAGAATACTGTGGGAGACCGTATCAAAAGCTTTGCTAAAGTCAAGGAATAACATATCCACTGCTTTCCCCTCATCCACAGAGCCAGTTATCTCCTCATAGAAGACAATTAGGTTAGTCAGGCATGACTTGCCCTTGGTGAATCCATGCTGACTGTTCCTGATCACTTTCCTCTCCTCTAAGTGCTTCAGAATTGATTCCTTGGGGACCTGCTCCATGATTTTTCCAGGGACTGAGGTGAGGCTGACTGGCCTGGAGTTCCTCGAATCCTCCTTCTTCCCTTTTTTGAAGATGGGCACTACAGTAGCCTTTTTCCAGTCATTCGGGATCTCCCCCATTCGCCATGAATTTTCAAAGATAATGGCCAATGGCTATGCAGTCACATCCGCCAACTCCTTTAGCACCCTTGGATGCAGCGCATCCAGCCCCATGGACTTGTGCTCGTCCAGTTTTTCTAAATAGTCCCGAACCACTTCTTTCTCCACAGAGGGCTGGTCACCCTGTCCCCATACTGTGCTGCCCAGTGCAGCAGTCTGGGAGCTGACCTTGTTTGTGAAGACAGAGGCAAAAAATCATTGAATACATTAGCTTTTTCCACATCCTCTGTCACTGGGTTGCCTCCCTCATTCAGTAAGGGGCCCACACTTTCCTTGACTTTCTTCTTGTTGCTAACATACTTGAAGAAACCCTTCTTGTTACTCTTAACATCTCTTGCTAGCTGCAACTGCAAGTGTGATTTGGCCTTCCTGATTTCACTCCTGCATGCCTGAGCAATATTTTTATACTCCTCCCTGGTCATTTGTCCAGTCTTCCACTTATTGTAAGCTCTTTTTTGTGTTTAAGATCAGCAAGGATTTCACTGTTAAGCCAAGCTAGTCGCCTGCCATATTTACTATTCTTCCTACACATCGGGATGTTTTTTTCCTGCAACCTTAATAAGGATTCTTTAAAAAACAGCCAGCTCTCCTGGACTCCTTTCCCCCTCATGTTATTTTCCCAGAGGATCCTGCCCATCAGCTCTCTGAGGGAGTCAAAGTCTGCTTTTCTAAAGTCCAGGGTCCATATTCTGCTGCTCTCCTTTCTTCCTTGTGTCAGGATCCTGAACTCGACCATCTCATGGTCACTGCCTCCCACGTTCCCATCCACTTTTGCTTCCCCTACTAACTCTTCTCTGTTTGTGAGCAGCAGGTCAAGAAGAGCTCTGCCCCTAGTTGGTTCCTCCAGCACTTGCACCAGAAAATTGTCCCCTACACTTTCCAAAATCTTCCTGGATTGTCTGTGCACCGCTGTATTGTTCTCCTAGCAGATATCAGGGTGATTAAAGTCTCCCATGAGAACCAGGGCCTGCGATCTAGTAACTTCTGCTAGTTGCCGGAAGAAAGCCTCGTCCACCTCATTCCCCTGGTCTGGTGGTCTATAGCAGACTCCCACCACGACATCACCCTTGTTGCTCACACTTATAAACTTAATCCAGAGACTCTCTGCTCATGCTCCTAACCTGTGTGCAGGGCTGAGCTCTGGCAGAGCCGTGTTGCCAGCCTGAGGCCTGGCCCCTCCCAGCGCTGGGGGAGAGAGGGCACCTGGGGTTAAGGCTCTCATTAAAGTTGCTAATCACCAATCACCAGTTGTATCCACTAGAGGGTGTTTGGAATTTAAAAAGACTCATCCCTGCCAGGGTTTCTCTGTGGATGACTCAGCATGCTGAGCTGCAGAGCCCTGGCTCTTGGGAGGCCTGACTGACATGGCACGGACACAGGGCATTATTCAGGCCACTCACATGGTCGATGCCATCCTGGGGCCTTTGCCACATACAGACTTGACCTCTGCCCCTTGGCTGTTGACAAACCTTTGACCCTGACACAAGTGCCTGGCAGTGGCAAGGAGGAAAAGTCTCCTAGAGCCCCCCATGACAGCAAGCACCCCCTGGCACTCATGTGTGCTCAGATCCATGGAAGTGGGAAGTCTCAGGCTGGAATTCCAGCTGAGGGGTCTGACAACGCACATTTTTCACAGCTGCTGATGAAATGATGGCCTTGTCACTAACACATGGATTTCAGATTACAGAGGCAGCTTTTATTTGACCCCATTCTATTCTCTAACAACTGTTTCACTTCACTGAACAGCTCACTGCGCCCTGGGATGGTGCAGGAGTAACTCAGGGAGGTACTGCTCTGTTGTGACAGTTCCACAGCCTGTTGGAACTGCCATGTGTTACAGTGCTGCACACAACTTCACAGCTGTGGAGAACTTCACAGCTGTGACTGGGGCAGAACCCCTTTGACCTGCACCAAAGTACAGGAATTTTTTCCCAAAAGAGAGTGTGCTGGCAGATCTGCCTCACTGGCTCCGAGAGTTGCTCGGGGGCAGGGGGTTGAAGCCGAAAAGAGGCAGGGTGGGGGTTTGGGGGAAGGGGTGGAATGGTAGCAGACAAGGGGTGAAGCAGGGACAGGAAGAGGAGGGGTGGGGGTGGGACATGGGCAGGAAGAGGCAGGTGGGGGTTTGGGGGAAGGAGTGGAGGGGAGCAAGGCCTGGGCCAAAGGTGAGAGGTTGTCCCAGGCCCCGCACCTCCCTAGGGATGGCCCTGTGTTTTGGGCAGTGGCAAATGGCACATTGAGATACCTACCCATGGTTCAACACACTGCATTGACATAAGCAATCCTGGTGAGTACATATAGCACTGACGGAAGCAGCCAAGTATGAACACATAAGAGCAATATATTAACTGTGGCAGCTTTACACCAATGTAACTTACATTGGCCAAATTTTGTAGTATAGATATGGCCTAAGTGAGTCAGTATACACAAGCATCTGGAACCTCCTGAATTTCATAATGCCAAGGGCCAGTGTGAATATGTCTATACTGAGGCACTGCTCCCAAATGGGCAACTTTTCCCTCCTTCCATTTTTATCCTAATTTTTTGTTAATAGTGTTCGATAGAATCCAGGTGGTGAGAGAGGATGGATTGTAAAAGGAGGCAAAGATCTTGTACATTTCAGCAATGGTGGGGTGGCAGAATAAAAGTATGTGTATTATTGGGGTTTATTAGGGCATTGTTCAAGAGGACTGAGTTAAGATAGCATGCGGAACCTTAACTCTGCATTTGCTGGTTTTCAGAAGTTTGAGTTTTGCTCAACTCAGCATTCTGCAAGAGGGCTACATAACATCAAGCAACCTCAACTCTGCATTACTGCAGTTTTTTGCCATAAAATTTCCTATTTTTTCAAAACAGCAAAATATATGTTGTTGATAGGAGTTAGGAGTCATTTAGGTAGTTGTCTATCATGTCCCACAGCCACAGTTAGCATACCAAGCCAATCACCCCTCTCCTCTCCCACATAGAGGGGAGTTGTGGTGCACTGGCAGAGCTATGGGTTGCAGAAGGGTTGGGGGGGGAGGGTGGTTAGGGTGCAATGGCAGAACTGGGGGGTGATATGTATCCCTCACCTGAACCTCTAACCTCTCTCACCTCCCCTACTATACATCTCTATAGCTCTCCGTTCCTCACTTCAGCCTCAACCCCATTTCCTATTCCCTGCACCCCCTAATAGCTCTCCCCTCCCAGGATGCATTCACATATCTTATTTTTCCCCTTCAATAAAATTGCTGCCTATGATGCGCAAATTGTAGCAATTTCCAGCCACTCAATTCAAAATTCCTTTTGTCTTAGGTAGGGCTTGAAATTAATTTATCCTTAGTTACATTAATGGAAGGGAGAGTTCACAGCAGCCAAGAGGTCTGTGATTCAGCCAGTCGTCTGTTCCCTTCTGAGCTTATCAGTAGAAGACAGCAGAAGGAAACCCTTTTTGGCGGGGCCTGTACCTCAAGAACACCTTGGTTAAATGACCCCATCTTCTACTGCTACCCCACACCTGAATGAGGCACTCCAAGCAATCTGAGGCTTGGTTTACACTAGCAACTTATGTCAGTATAACTATGTTGCTGAGAGAGTGTGGAAAATCCATATCCCTGAATGATGAAGTATACAGACCTAACCCCCAGTGTAGGTAGGAGGGCTTCTCCCTTTGAGCTAGCTACAGCTTCTTGTTGAGGTGGATTTCCTACGCTGATGGAAGAAGCCCTCTCATTGGGGTAGGGAGCATCTCCAGTGAAGTGCTACAGCTGTGCAGCTGTACTGATGCAGCATTTTAAGTATAGACAAGCCTTGAGTAACTTCAGATTTTAGAGCGCTTACAAAAGTCAAGTTTAAAGCATATAAAATGGCAGGACTGGAAACCCTCTAGCCATTTTCCTGTATTGGTGCATGTTCTTAAATACTGTTCTTGCCTTGGGTCCCCTAAAGATTTAGTGGTCACCATGCACTATCTTGGATAAAACTTGACAGCAATAATTTAATTTCTAGCTCTGGACAAAAAAAGCCCCAAACACAGAATTATTTTTAAAATGGCAATTTTTAGGATCTTATATCTCCAGAACCCCTGGCTCAAATGACTCCAACTATTAATATTACCCTGAACCTTTCTGAGTTACACCAAATTTCAAAGAAATCCAATTAAGCATGTAGATTTTAGAGGGCCTAGAATGGTCAACCTTTAAACAGATGTTGTGATGCAACATTAATTGTAGTGGTTCTCCCATGTCACTATATTTGTCCTCCCAAACTGGTAGCTGCCCATATGCTGACAACAAAGTCCACAGTAACAACTTGTCTAGATAGCATTGTTATAATCCACATTATTCCTGAATGAACACAAATATCCTCAAATGGAAGCCATGCACATGGATTGAAAAAAGAATATACTGTTCCACTATATCACTGAAATGGATACGACGGAGAAAAACACAATATAGCATTGCATCACCTGTATACTCTATTAGAGCACATTGTCGGCTCGCATACAAGCCAAGCGGCACCCATAAATGTTAGTGTAAGTGTTATGGGTGAGGCCCCATGCATAAGTTTAAGGATAGCATGCTCAAAGGAGATGGCTTTTCATGAAAAGATGGGAACACTATTTTTTGCTGGTTGTTGATAAAATCACTGATTGAATGTGGACATCAGCTGCTCATGGGCAAATGGATAACTAGGCATCTAAATGGGCACTTACGCATGCACAATCACAGACACCTCCTTTAAAAATGTGGTCCTGAGAAGTATATGTTACATATACAGCTTTCGCTGCTATAAAATTTTGGACCTGACACTGCAGCTTTTGCATATCCAAAACTCTCATTGAATTCTATGGGAATTTTAGGTGTGTCATAGCTATAGAATTGGGCTCGCAATATGAGAAAACAATGTTGTGAATGATACAAGTACTAACTCTTACCAAGCAACACTTAGTAAGTGAAGGATAGTAATATTATCCTGTCTCATCTCCCCTTTTGTTCTATGTGTATGCAATGCTGTGAGGAAGGCTAGCATGAGTTGCAATGTCTTCAGCATATCCACGACACCCTATTTATATTCCATATCTTTAACTACTGTGTCAGTGAAATGACTTACTTGGCATATAATAGAGCAATGTTTCTCAAACTGGGGTCGCTGCTTGTGTAGGGAAAGCTCCTGGCAGGTTGGGTGGGTTTGTTTACCTGCCACGTCCGCAGGTCCGGCTAATTGCAACTCCCACTGGCTGTGGTTCGCTGCTCCAGGCCAATGGGAGCTGCTGGAAGCATCGCAGACTGAGGGACTTACTGGCCGCTGCTTCCAGCAGCCCCCTTTGGCCTGCAGCGGTGAACCGCGGCCAGTGGGAACCATGATTGGCTGGACTTGCGGATGGGGCAGGTAAACAAACCAGCCCAGCCTGCCAGGGGCTTTCCCTACACAAGCAGCGACCCCAGTTTGAGAAACACTGTAATAGAGACTGTGGGGTGGATGGAAATAGCTAGCTGAGACTCAGTACAAAATGGGCTAAGGTGGGGAGGAATAAGGTGGAGGAAGCAAATAGAGGAAATGCTATTCTTCCCCAGGCAGACAGGGGCCCCTGTCCTTTTAAATAGTGTCTTTCCTCTCTCCCTTTGGTTTCCTATCATTCTGAGTCTTCCCTTGGCTCCCCCTGCCTATCAGGGAGAGTGGGCTTCTCCCTGAGCTGCCAGCACACAGAGACCCAAGAATCTAGGTAATCTTCTTTGGGGGTTCCATATGTTTCTTATCTGCATTTGACAAGATAATGTCATTCTTACCTTTTAGATACAGCCTTTGCCACTGTTATCTGTGCCACTGTCACCCTGACTTTGGATTGTTGCAGTGTATTCTCCATGGGAACACATTTGGAAACTGCAGCTAGTGCTGAATGCAACAGGCTATATGTTGAGCACTGTTTCCTACAAGGAGCACACTGCACTGCTGCTCTATGACTTTACTGGCTGTCAGCTGATTAGGGACGAAATTGAAGGAATTGATTTTGACCTAAAGGATTTGGGTTAGAGATGTAAATATTGGTTGAAAAAGTTAACCAGTTAAATGATTAAAATTATATCGTTTAACTGATTAACCATTAACTGAGGTCACTCTGGCTGGCCAGTGCTGGTGAGCTGGGGCTGCGGTCACGCTGGCCCAGGTGGATGGGGTCACTCCAGCTGGCATGGTGTGGTTGGGGCTGAGGTTGCTCTGTCCAACTGGCCCAGCGCAGCCAGGGCTAGGGTCATGCCAGCCCAGGTGGAGCTGGGGTCCCTCCGGACAGTGTGGGGCTCGGGACGTTCTGGCTGGCTGGCCCAATGTGGCCGGGGCTGGGGTCCCTCCGGCCAGCGTGGGACGGCTGGGGTTAACAGTTAAGGTCAGTTAACGGTAAGCCTAATGCTTACTGACCTGCCCACCTCTCTGTACAGACGGAGGGGCAAGCAGACTAAATTTCAGTGAGTGGCACTGTGACTTGGTGCCCAGTGTCCCAGTACCACTCAAATTTGGCCTGGCCGCACCTCCATGCAGATGGGGGGTGGGGCAATCCAAATGGTTTTCTGACCTGGTGTATGGGGAATCTGTTCTTGTAGAGCAGAGCATCAGGGAATCCACTTAGAACTTGACTCCTGGCAGCATCAGCTCATGCATTGTGTGGGAAAGAGGGGGGTGGACTTTCTGACTGAGGGAGACCCAGGGTCTCTGCCTGGGTGGCTAGGATGATCAGGAAGTGGAACGGGGTCTCTTCTAGGGGGTAGAGACTGGAACTGTGCCCCCGCCCCAAAGTCTGAATTGGTGTCACTGCTGCAGACCTTTTACAGCCAAGTGTTCAGAGCACTGTAATCTAGAGAAGGAGCACCTGACTGGGCAGGAACAAGGCTTGCTGTGGGAAGCAGTCTATAAAAGCTCCATGTTCTTAGTATGAGGGTGGAGCTGGTTGCCAGTGAACTCCCAAGCATGATAGCAAATAGTACTGGTTCTGAGTTTCCCAGATAAGGAGGAACCAGGGAAAAGGTCACAGCATTGAGACCAGAACAGATGAGTGTTCCTCTGCATCAGGCCTGCACCTGGAGTCCAGTGCAGAAGCAGGGATTGGGCACCACTGCACTACAGTTATTTTGCCTGTTGAACCCCTGCTGCATACTGGGGGACCTGGCAGGACTATCAAACCTACGGGAAGGGATAAGGGAATTGTTTATTTCATTCAGGACTTTTGTTTGTGCCCAGGAGAAGACTTTTTTTGGCTTTTACTAGAGGGTCCAAAGTACCAGAGCAATCTAATCACTTGTAGTACATTGTTGTTGGAACTTAAACTGAGGCATGGACACTACTAGACACTAGAGGCATATGTCTGCACCCTCACAGTCAGGTACTAACCTTTTGTATTATAGGAGGAAAGAATCATATTTCTTATAAATATGACAAAAACTTCTTACAGAATGACTTTGTTCAGAAGCCTCATTTGCAGCAGGGTGTATGTAGTAGGTTGTAGGTGGGAGGTGAATTGGCCACAACACCTTCAGAATTTGAGTTCTCCTAAGAAGCACACAGCTTTAACAGACCTGCAGCTTAGTTGTATTTATTTCTCAGTGCCTCTTTCCCTTCTTGAATCACCATTAATGGCCAGAAAGCTCCTAAAACTGCTTATTTTCTGTCTGCTGCTTGGCCACCTGAAGTAGCAGCGAGGCTACCAAAGGGCTTTGCTCCTGTCAGTGGCATCAGCAGAGGCAGTCAGAGCTTTCTGAGGTATGTCTGGGCCAGTTTATGAGAGAAATAAACAGCACTAGAAACTCTGATTACACTATTAGGATATACGGATTTGAAGGGAACTAAATAAATGAACGCAAACATTCTAAGGCTGGGCTCATGCTGCTGCTAAAGCAGCAACAGCAGACACTGTACTGGGAATGCCATGGAGCTAACAGAGCAGCTGTGGTGGGAGGAAGAGAGCTGATCTGGGCTCCCTCCGGTCCCTGACCTTGTATGTGGCCCAGGATTTATGGGATTACCGCAATTCTGATGATGTAGTGAAGAGAGAAAGGGAGATGGGTCAGATTCTGCAAAACCCGCCCTATGGACCTAGCACATGGCTCCATCAGCTCACCTAGGGTTGCCAACTTTCTACTCACACAAAACCGAACACTCTTGCCCCACCCCGCACCCCACCTCCGAGGGGTGTGAGGGCTTTGGTTGGGGGTGTGAGCTCTGCGGTGGGGCCGGGGATGAGGGCTGGGGCAAAAGGTTGGGGTGCAGGGGTATGAGGGCTCCAGTTGGGGGTATGGACTAGAGGGTGGGGCTGGGGATTAGGGACTCAGGGCTGGAGCAGAGGGTTGGGTGCAGGAGGTGAGGGCTCTGGCTGGGGATTTAAACTGCCTGCTTGTCTTGTTTGCACAATGCAAACTGGATACTTGAGAAGACTAGGATGGGTATTAATAGTGGCTGAAGGCACTAGCCTGTAGAAATGGATAGTGAGTGACACTGGTCTGTTGGGAGAAGGGATATATATCCACTAAGTTTTAAAGCATTATGCCATGGTGATTATTTGAACAGAAAAAAAATTACTTGGTTTTCACCTTTTCCAGTTGTGCTCCTATCAGCTGTTTGACTCATCGCATAAGAGAATAGACTTTGCTCTGTGACTTTTAAGTTAATACCAAAGCCCAAATCAAACAAAATACTCTACATATATAAATAGTTTCTACCACACACAATCTATTACTGTTTTACACCTGATTAAAAAGGGACCCGGGCAGCTCCAGTCAGCACAGCTGACTGGGCCATTAATAGTCCGGTTGGCCAGCCTCAGCAGAGCAAGCAGGCTCCCTACCTAGCTCCGCATGGCTCCCGGGAAGCTTCTGGCATCTCCCTCTGACTCCTAGGCACAGGGGCGACTCCTGCCTCAATCGCTGGCTCTGCAGTTCCTATTGGCCAGAAATCGCGGTCAGTGAGAGCTGCGGGGGTGGTACTTGCAGGCAGGGGCAGTGCGAGGAACCACCTGGCCACCCCTGTGCCTAGGAGCCAGAGTGTAATGCCAGCAGCTTCCCAGGAGCTGCCTGAGGTAAGCGCTCCCCGGAGCCTGCACTCCTCACACCCTCACTTGCCCCAAACCCCAGTCCTAGCCAGAGTCCTCTCCTGCACCTCATCCCCAGCCCCACCCCAGAGCCTGCATCCCCAGTTGGAGCTGTCACCCCCTCCCGCACCCAAATCCCCTGCCCTAGCCTGATGAAAATGAGTGAGTGAGTGAGGATGGGGGAAAGCAAGAGCCCGAAGGAGGGGGGAAGGAGTGAGCAGGGGTGGGGCCTCGGAGAAGGGATGGGGCAGGGAGCAGGGTCTCAGGGAAGGGATGGGCCAGGGGGCTGGGAAAGGTTCTTTGGTTTTCTGCAAATGGAAAGTTGGCAAACCTAGCATAATGTGGGGCCAGGATATGTCACTGTACAATAAGACACAATAGCAGTAAGTACATGTTAACAGTTGTGATAAACTCAGGACAGATAGCTGCAAGGGAGGGATAGGAATCAGTAACAGAAGGTTAAAAGGCCCTCCTCCTTATCAACTGAGAGGCAACCACAGGTCAATCAGGTTCAGCTGGGAAAGGTTACCAAGGTAGTAAATTAGAATCAGCTGAGGGGGGAGCTACCTGAGGTTAATTGGGACCAGCTGATTCCAACTTGGGGCTGCCTGAGACCTTTTTAAACCCTTCCCTGTGGAAGGAAGGGGAGGAGAGTAGAGAGAGAAGAAGCCCTGCTGTCAGGAGTAGAAAAACAGCGAGACCCTCCAGGAGGAGAGGCTGTACTTTCTCCCACAAGGGGGGTAAGAATTCACTAACCAGGACTTATGGAGATACAGGGAGCAAATTTCCCTTGTGTCCCAAGGGGGACCGCATTACCTGAGCCTGTCTCACCAGGGCTGAAAGTAGCAGATACCGGGGAGACTGAGGAGGTGCCTTGCCACACAGTATAAGCTGTAAATTTTGCCCATTCTTTTTTTTTGTTTGTACTTGTTAACTTAAAAATGGCCAAAGTCATTCTAATATAATTTTTAAAATGTTCCTTCAGGTTGGTAGCTTAAGTGCCAAATTTCAGCCAGGAATGGAGTTTTTAGGACTGTTTTTAAAACTCATAAAAAGAAGTCTAGCAGGTGCTAGTATAATATCTTGTAAACAATGATCCAGAATCAGAGGGTAGCCGTGTTAGTCTGGACCTGTAAAAGCAGCAAAGAATCCTGTGGCACCTTATAGACTAACAGATGTTTTGGAGCATGAGCTTTCGTGGGTGAATACCCACTTCCTCAGATGCATGTAATGGAAATATCCAGGGGCAGGTATATATATATATGTGTGCTAGCAAGCAAGCTAGAGATAACGAGGTCAGTTCAATCAGGGAGGATGAGGCCCTGTTCTAGCAGTTGAGGTGTGAAAACCAAGAGAGGAGAAACTGGTTCTGTAATTGGCAAGCCATTCACAGTCTTTGTTCAATCCTGAGCTGATGGTGTCAAATTTGCAGATGAACTGAAGCTCAGTTTGCAGATGAACTGAAGCTTATCCTTACGGAAAAGGATAAATGGACACAAATCAGACATTAGGAATGGCAATATACAAAAACCTGTAGGAGAGCACTTCAACCTCCCTGGCCACACTATAGCAGACCTTAAGGTGGCCATCCTGCAGCAAAAAAACTTCAGGACCAGACTTCAAAGAGAAACTGCTGAGCTTCAGTTCATCTGCAAATTTGACACCATCAGCTCAGGATTGAACAAAGACTGTGAATGGCTTGCCAATTACAGAACCAGTTTCTCCTCTCTTGGTTTTCACACGTCAACTGCTAGAACAGGGCTTCATCCTCCCTGATTGAACTGACCTCGTTATCTCTAGCTTGCTTGCTAGCACACATATATACCTGCCCCTGGATATTTCCATTACATGCATCTGAGGAAGTGGGTATTCACCCACGAAAGCTCATGCTCCAAAACGTCTGTTAGTCTATAAGGTGCCACAGGATTCTTTGCTGCTTTTACAGATCCAGACTAACACGGCTACCCTCTGATATAGAACAGTGCTTCTCAAAGCCAGCCTGCAGCTTGTGCAGGGAAAGCCCTTGGCGGTCCGGTCCAGTTTGTTTTCCTGACACATCTGCAGGTTCGGATGATCGTGGCTCCCACTGGCTGCGGTTCACCGCTCCAGGCCAATCGGGGCTATGGGAAGTGGCACGGGCTGAGGGATGTGCTGGCCGCCCTTTCTGCAGCCCCCATTGGCCTGGAGCAGCAAACTGTGGCCACTGGGAGCTGCAATCGGCCAAACCTGTGGACGCAGCAGGTAAACAAACTGGTCCGGACTGCCAGGGGCTTTCACTGCACAAGCGGCATACTGGCTTTGAGAAGCACTGATATAGAAGACATCTGTGTTCAGGTAATTTTTAAAGTGAAGAAAAGACTGGCCGTCATGCAACAGTGCAATTAGAGCCTTTTCTTTAATAATAAACTTGAAGCTTTTGTGCAAACACATTGTCATAACTTTAGTCCCAGATTTGGACCTTAGCATCCAAAATATGGGGGTTAGCATGAAAACCTCCAAGCTTAGTTACCAGCTTGGACCTGGTACTTGCTGCCACCACCCAAAAAATTAGAGTGTTTTGGGGCACTCTGGTCCCCCTGAAAAACCTTCCCTGGGGACCCCAAGACCCAAATCCCTTGAGTCTCACAACAAAGGGAAATAATTCTTTTTCCCTTCCCCCCTCCAGGTGCTCCTGGAGAGATACACAGACACAAGCTCTGTGAATCTAAACAGAGGGACTCCCCCCTCCCTGTTTTCCAGTCCTGGAGAACAGAATTACCGAGAGTTAATCTCTTTCCCCCCCTCACCCAGAGGGAATGCAAAATCAGGCGAATAAATCTAACACACACAGATCTCCCTCTGACTTCTTCCTCCCACTAATTCCCTGGTGAGTACAGACTCAATTTCCCCAAAGTTTCCCAGTAAAGAAAACTCCAACAGGTCTTAAAAGAAAGCTTTATATAAAAGAAAGAAAATTACATACAAATGATCTCTCTGTATTAAGGTGACAAATACAGGGTCGATTGCTTAAAAGAAATATGAATAAACAACCTTATTCAAAAAGAATACAAATCAAAGCACTCCAGCACTATATTCATGTAAATACAAAAGAAACAAACTCTTTGGTACTCACAACTTGGAAACAGAAGATTAGAAAGCAGAAATACTTCTCCAAAGCTCAGAGAAAGCAGGCAGACAGAAAACAAAGACTCAGACACAAACTTCCCTCCACCCAGAGTTGAAAAAATCCGGTTTCCTGATTGGTTCTCTGGTCAGGTGCTTCAGGTGAAAGAGACATTAACCCTTAGCTATCTGTTTATGACACGCCCCCCAAATTGCAGACAGTGGGGAAGCTCACTGGCGGCGATTTCCTTCTAGAACTTGAAAATAAACAGATTAATACAACACATGCACCTTTACATATACCACTAAGTAGATAACTAAGAGACTTCTGCATGGTAAGAACACTTTTTAACTACTGGATTCTGGGAAACTCTCACGGGAGAGTGCATCAGCTACTTTGTTAGAAGCTCCTGAGATGTGCTGAATTTCAAAATCAAAATCTTGGAGAGCTAAACTTCAACAAAGAAGTTTTTTGTTGTTTCCTTTGGCAGTATGAAGCCACTTTAGTGCAGCATGGTCAGTTTGTAGTTGGAACCGCCGCCCCAAACATATGGGCGTAGCTTTTCCAGGGCGTACACAATGGCATAGCATTCCTTTTCACTGACTGACCAGTGACTTTCCCTCTCAGACAGTTTTTTGCTGAGAAACACGACAGGATGGAAGTTGTGATCCGTTGCTTCCTGCATGAGAACTGCTTCTATACCACGCTCAGATGCATCCGTGGTTACTAGGAATGGCTTGTCAAAATCCGGGGCCCTGAGTACAGGGTCAGACATGAGGGTTGCCTTAAGTTGGGTAAAGGCCTTTTGACACTCATCAGTCCACTTAACTGCATTTGGCTGGGGTTTTTTTGGTCAGGTCGGTCAGTGGGGCAGCGATTTGGCTGTAGTGTGGTACAAATCGTCTGTAGTATCCGGCCAAGCCTAAGAAGGATTGGACCTGCTTCTTGAACCGTGGGACAGGCCACTTTTGGATAGCATCCACCTTGGCCTGTAGGGGGTTTATGGTTCCTCGACCCACCTGGTGCCCCAGGTAAGTCACTCTGTTTTGGCCTATTTGACACTTTTTGGCCTTAACAGTTAGTCCGGCCTGCCTGATGCGCTCAAAGACCTTTTCCAGGTGTAGAAGGTGTTCGGGCCAGGAGTCTGAAAAAATGGCCACATCATCGAGGTAGGCAACTGCAGATTGTCCCAGTCCAGCTAGTAGACCATCTACCAGCCTCTGGAAGGTGGCGGGTGCATTTCGAAGGCCGAAAGGAAGGACATTGAATTCATACACCCCCGCATGGGTGACGAATGCTGACCTCTCCTTGGCAGGTTCATCTAGCGGTACTTGCCAGTACCCCTTGGTTAAGTCTATTGTAGAGATGAACTGGGCACGTCCCAACTTCTCCAATAGCTCATCGGTGCGTGGCATTGGATAGTTGTCCGGACGAGTTACCGCATTTAGCTTACGGTAGTCCACGCAAAAGCGTATTTTCCCATCTGGTTTGGGTACCAGAACCACTGGAGATGCCCATGCACTGGTAGATGAGCGGATTATACCCATCTGTAGCATGTTCTGGATCTCCCGTTCTATAGCAGCCTGGGCATGAGGAGACACCCGGTAGGGTGGGGTTGTGATTGGGTGAGCATTATCTGTGTCAATGGAGTGGTATGCCCGTTCAGTCTGTCCTGGGGTGGCTGAGAACAATGGGGCGAAGCTAGTGCACAGCTCCTTGATTTGTCGCCGCTGCAGACGTTCCAGGGTGGTTGAGAGGTTCACCTCTTCCACACCACCGTCTTTTTTTCCGTCATAGTAGACACCGTCAGGCCACTCAGCATTATTTCCCTGGACTGTAAACTGACAAACCTGTAAGTGTCTGGAATAGAAAGGCTTGAGAGAATTAACATGGTAAACTCTAGGTTTTAGTGAGGAATTGGGAAATGCTATGAGGTAGTTCACAGTTTCCAGGCGCTCTTGGACCGTGAATGGCCCTTTCCATGATGCTTCCATCTTATGGGCCTGTTGCGCCTTCAAGACCATAACCTGGTCTCCTACCTTGAAGGAACGTTCTCTGGCATGTCTGTCATACCAGGCCTTTTGCTCTTCCTGAGCATCCTTTAGGTTCTCTCTAGCAAGGGCTAAAGAGTGTCGGAGGGTGCTTTGTAGGTTGCTTACAAAGTCCAGAATGTTAGTTCCTGGAGAAGGCGTAAACCCCTCCCATTGCTGCTTCACCAACTGTAATGGTCCCTTAACCTCGTGACCATACACAAGTTCAAATGGTGAAAACCCTAAACGGGGATGTGGTACAGCCCTGTAGGCAAACAGCAACTGCTGCAACACTAGGTCCCAATTATTGGAGAATTCATTGATGAATTTTCGTATCATGGCCCCCAAAGTTCCATTGAACCTTTCCACCAGGCCATTGGTTTGATGGTGGTACGGGGTGGCAACCAAGTGATTCACTCCATGCGTTTCCCACAGTTTTTCCATGGTCCCTGCCAGGAAATTAGACCCTGAATCTGTAAGGATGTCGGAGGGCCAACCTACCCTGGCAAAGATGTCTGCTAGGGCCAGGCACACAGTGTTAGCCCTGGTGTTGCCTAGAGCTACTGCTTCTGGCCATCGGGTAGCAAAGTCCACTAAAGTCAGTACGTACTGCTTTCCTGTGGGCGTCTTTTTTGGGAAAGGGCCCAGAATATCCACAGCTACTTGCTGAAATGGGACCTCAATTATGGGGAGTGGCTGGAGAGGGGCCTTGATCTAGTCTTGAGGCTTACCCACTGTTTGGCATACCTCACAAGACCGAACATACTTGGCAACGTCCTTGCCCATCCCCTCCCAGTGGAAGGACTTCCCCAACCGGTCCTTGGTTCTGTTCACCCCAGCATGGCCACTGGGATGCTCATGGGCTAAGCTTAAGAGCTTCCCCCGGTACTTAGTTGGAACCACCAACTGTTTTTGCGGCTGCCATTCTTCCCGGTGTCCACCAGAAAGAATTTCCTTGTATAAAAGTCCTTGGTCTATAACAAACCGGGATCGATTAGAAGAGCTGAGAGGCGGTGGGGTGCTCCGTGCCGCCGCCCATGCTTTCTGAAGGCTGTCATCTGCTTCCTGCTCAGTCTGGAACTGTTCCCTTGAGGCTGGGGTCACCAGTTCTTCCTCAGACTGTGGACTTGGGCTTGGTCCCTCTGGAAGCGATGTAGGTGATGGGGTTGTTTCCGTTGCTGGTGAACCGCTCTCCGCTGGTGCACCTGAGGTATCTCAGGCTCTGGCTGAGCCTTTTGGGTATGGCTGTCTGTTGCTTTTGCCAGTTCCGGCTCGCTGGCGCCCTCTGGCGTTGAGTTTGAAGATGTGGTTGCACTTGCTGGTGCTGGTTGCTGTTCCAGTTCCGGGCCTGGGACTGGAGGTACTGTGGCTGTTTCAGTGGTTGGCATGGAATCTGGGTCCACAATCTCTGTCTGGGTCTCTGGTAACACAGACGGGGTATCTGTGGACGGCTCAGGAACAGGAATAGGTCTGGAAGCTTGCCTGGTTTGGCTATGAGTAACCATTCCCACTCTCTTGGCCCGCTTCACCTGGTTGGCCAAGTCTTCCCCCAGTAGCATGGGGATAGGATAATTGTCATAGACTGCAAAAGTCCACATTCCTGACCAGCCTTTGTACTGGACAGGCAGTTCAGCTGTAGGCAAGTCTACAGCTTGTGACATGAAGGGGTAAATTGTAACTTTGGCCTTTGGGTTGATGAATTTGGGGTCAACGAAGGATTGGTGGATAGCGGACACTTGTGCCCCCGTGTTTCTGCACGCAGTAACCTTCTTTCCGCCCACTCTCAAATTTTCCCTTTGCTCCAAGGGTATTTGAGAGGCATGCGGGCCTGGGGATCTTTGGTGTGATGGTGGTGTAATGAATTGCACTCGCATGGTGTTCTTGGGACAGTTGGCCTTGATATGTCCCAGTTCATTACACTTAAAGCATCTTCCATCTGATGGGTCAGTGGGCCGAGGTGAGTTACTGGAGACTGGTGAGGTGGAAGAATAGGGCGTCTGTGGCTTTACTTGGGTTGTATGTGGGGTCTTTGGCTGTCCTCGGTTGTAGGGTTTATGGTCGGTGTGCCCCCTGGGGTATTCGTTCCCCTTGACCGTAGCTTTCTTGCTTTTTGCCACTTCCATCCATCTGGCTCCAATCTGCCCCGCCTCAGCAAGATTTTTGGGTTTTCCATCTTGTATGTACCGTGTTATGTCCTCAGGAACACCATCCAAGAACTGCTCCATTTGTATGAGGAGGTGCAGTTCTTCCAAGGTTTTAACATTGTGTCCTGATATCCAGGCCTCATAATTTTTCCCAACGTAGTAGGCGTGTTTGGGAAATGACACATCTGGTTTCCACTTTTGGGTTCTGAAACGCCGACGGGCATGATCCGGGGTTATCCCCATTCTGTATCTGGCCTTGGTTTGAAAAAGTTTATAGTCGTTCATGTTCTCCTTAGGCATTTCAGCTGCCACCTCTGCTAAAGGTCCACTGAGCTATGGCCTCAATTCTACCATGTACTGGTCTTCAGGGATGCTGTACCCAAGACAGGCTCTTTCAAAATTTTCCAAGAAGGCCTTGGTGTCATCACCTGCCTTGTAGGTGGGAAATTTCCTGTGCTGTGGAACAATCATTGGCGCAGGGTTGTTAGGGTTGGCTGTGTTTTGCTTAGCCTTTTCTAATTCCATGGCCTGTCGGTGGGCTTCCCTCTGGAGTTCCAGCTGTTATTGGTGGTCTGCATCTTTGGCTGCTTGCTCTCTTTTGTAGGCTGCCTCTCTTTCTCTTTCTCTCAGCTCCATCTCTTGTAGTCTTTTTTCCAGTTCTCGCCTGTGTTCAGCTTCTTTTATTTGTTCTTCGGCCTCCATTTTTGTCTTGGTAGGCATGGTTCCTGTTTTCTTGTGTTGGGGTGCCCTCCGGTGTTTATTTTCTGAACTGCAGGCTCTGTTGCCTCCTGGGGTCTGCCTAGCAACAGGGCTTTTGCCCTTTGTTTTCAATGTAAAGAAAACCAGAAAAACCACTTTATTTGCATGTATATAGTGCTGGTAATTGACTCCTAATGGGAGTGCTATTGTGTGACAAAAGACCCTTAACAACCTCTTAATGGCTTCTTGCTTACTATGCAAGCCACAAACTGCCAGAGAGAGCAGAAAAAAAAATTTCTCTGGTTCCCTTTTAAAACCAAACTGTTTCTCTCTGCTAAAAAGCCCTTAGCAGAGAAAAGAAAAATATAATATTCCTACTGGCTTCTGTCTATCCCGTAACCGCTGCCACTCATGTCATAACTTTAGTCCCAGATTTGGACCTTAGCGTCCAAAATATGGGGGTTAGCATGAAAACCTCCAAGCTTAGTTACCAGCTTGGACCTGGTACTTGCTGCCACCACCCAAAAAATTAGAGTGTTTTGGGGCACTCTGGTCCCCCTGAAAAACCTTCCCTGGGGACCCCAAGACCCAAATCCCTTGAGTCTCACAACAAAGGGAAATAATTCTTTTTCCCTTCCCCCCTCCAGGTGCTCCTGGAGAGATACACAGACACAAGCTCTGTGAATCTAAACAGAGGGACTCCCCACCCCTGTTTTCAAGTCCTGGAGAACAGAATTACCGAGAGTTAATCTCTCTTTCCCCCATCACCCAGAGGGAATGCAAAATCAGGCGAATAAATCTAACACACACAGATCTCCCTCTGACTTCTTCCTCCCACTAATTCCCTGGTGAGTACAGACTCAATTTCCCCAAAGCTTCCCAGTAAAGAAAACTCCAACAGGTCTTAAAAGAAAGCTTTATATAAAAGAAAGAAAATTACATACAAATGGTCTCTCTGTATTAAGGTGACAAATACAGGGTCGATTGCTTAAAAGAAATATGAATAAACAGCCTTATTCAAAAAGAATACAAATCAAAGCACTCCAGCACTATATTCATGTAAATACAAAAGAAACAAACTCTTTGGTACTCACAACTTGGAAACAGAAGATTAGAAAGCAGAAATACGTCTCCAAAGCTCAGAGAAAGCAGGCAGACAGAAAACAAAGACTCAGACACAAACTTCCCTCCACCCAGAGTTGAAAAAATCCGGTTTCCTGATTGGTCCTCTGGTCAGGTGCTTCAGGTGAAAGAGACATTAACCCTTAGCTATCTGTTTATGACATTCCCTGCACAAGCGGCAGACTGGCTTTGGGAAGCATTGATATAGAAGACATCTGTGTTCAGGTAATTTTTAAAGTGAAGAAAAGACTGGCCATCATGCAACAGTGCAATTAGAGCCTTTTCTTTAATAATAAACTTGAAGCTTTTGTGCAAACACATTATAGAAGAAAATCCCTTATGAACATTTCTTGTTAGTCAAATAAAGTCAATTATAATGCGAGTGCTGGTAAGAATGAATAAAAACATAAAACTGACTTGAGACGTGAGATTAGGATACTGCATTGTGCATTTAAAAACTGGGACCTCTGGCACTTTCTCTTGAGAGAATTGCATTTCATTCTCATTTCAGTTTCAAGTCACAGATAACCCACATCACAAACACAGTAAGCATAATGAAGCAATGTTTCTAGTTTGTGCTCAGGGAGAGGTCCAGGTGAGAGCTATCATTGAACTAAAACTGATTGTCACTCCCAGAGAGGACAGTTCGTCTAGGTATGAATTGAGGATGTAGGAGCAATTCCATTTAAAGTTAACAAGTCTCCAAATAGGCAGGTTCATCCTGAAGTCAGCATTTGGAGAAATTCTCACATTATCCTAGTCAGTTGTTTTTCCATTGCTCATAACAACATAAAACCATCACATTTTCTGAGAAAGGTTGATGCTGCAAATACAATCCATAACTCAAGAGCATGACCTTTCAAACACAACTATCAGTCTCAGGCTACATTGCTATTAATTACAAATGACATGTTGTCTTCTATGTTGTTGGAATCATGGATTTGGATTCTGCCTGCAATGAACTATATTAATCACAAAAGCATCCCTTTTTTCTACTGTACCTGTCTTCAGGCTATACGATATAAGTAAGTGACTACATTACAATTATTAGGCAGACATATATACATCTCAATGAAGCTTTGCCTGTTTCCATAGGCTGCCAAGTTGCTATAGAATCCAGTTTCCTTAAAAGGAATTTTAAAAAAAAATTAATCCAATATCAAACTAGATAGACTGTCATACAACTTCATAACAACCAGAAAAAGAAAATTCATAATGTGTGACAAAACCAGGCTTTCCGTTACAATGAAAATAAAATATACTTGGCTGTAACATATAACTCCTGCTTAAAGTGAAGTAGGTAAAGTAGGTGTTTTTATGTGTAGGAATTGCAATCTGCACAATGCAGTGCATACGCACCATCTCAGAATTTACATTCTATTTCATTGTGAAATTAAATGGAATATTGCTATATCCAAGTTCTCCAGAAGCTCAGTGGTAGTCTCTCACTAGCCTTCCTAAAAGATGCTGACTACTAGCAGTCTGATTTTTAAAAAATGTCAATATCTTCTTAGAATTTTATTTTACCAGTGATCTGCCAGTTTGTCTCTGAAGTTTTGCCCTTTGATATCATCACTGAATTTATAGTCTTGATTTCATGCCTGCACTGGTGCTGAAACCACTACTTAGAGGAGGGGAAATGCATCTCTTATCTTGGGCTGATATAGCCCCCAGAATGCATTAGGGAAACCCTCAGAGATTCCCTAACAATTATTGTGCCTTGGGTATGACAGACTTTATGGGCCTTGTGATTGCAGGGAAATAGCAAAGGGCATAGGAATGTCCTAGCCATGACTATTTCATGCCATGCCAGACCCATCTGGGCCCAGGATTGCATCCTGTCGGGTTCAGGGGGAACAAAACCACTTCTACATGTGCCAGAGAGCCTTTCCACTAGAGGTATTTTTAAGGGCAGAATGGCAGGCAGGAGGGCCATAGGGCTGTTTTGTGCTGAATTTGTCAGTTCTACTAGTCAGAAGTGTCCCTGAGTCCACCTCACAGCATTGCTAAAACCCTGACACTAACTTTAGCCTGTTTTTATTTCTTTTTTGGAGTATGTGTATGTCTGTCTCATCCCTAACCTTCTCCTGCCCATTAAAGAATCAAATCCCTTTTGTGCATTGGGGTGAGAGTCTACTTCCCTTCCCTGTTTATTTCTTGGGCATGGGGGAGGGTGCCATGTGTGCCTGCCTTGGGGAAGGGAGGGCAAATGCTCCTGGGTATCTAGTCCAGCGGAGGAAGACTCTTTGTCTCCATCATTATGCAGGGTTTGTGGGGGAATGATCCTGTTTCTCCATTACCCCCACCCCCAGTACTCTCAAACTCCCTACGAGCTGTAAAGGAACCTCAAGCTTCAATCTTTAGCATCTGTGCAGCTGCCTCTTGCTGCTACTTTTGATAGAGAACTCAGGGGAGCTCCCTCTCGTGTCATAGTTGGGGTAGGACTTGTTCTCTGAACCCCTAATTCTGTCTTTCTCCCACAAAAGCATTAAAAATTTAAACATGTAATATGTCAGGCTAAAATGGACTTTAGTGAGGGTCAGGAAAAATTGAGGGCAAAGTCTGTCTCTGAGGCTTGCCCCATTGATGTCATCAGTGAACTTTACAGTGAGCATGTTCTACACCAGAGGGAATTCTGCATCACTGTGTGTGTGCAGAATTCATGTCTCTTGCAGATTTCTTTGCTTCCCTGCAGAAAAATGACTTCTGACAAAGAAGCAAAGGAAAAGGCACAAGAGCAGTCATGCGCTGATCCCTGGCAGCACAGGCAGGTTTATTTGGGCACCCGGAGCAGCTGGTAGAGACATAAATCACCACCGGGGAGAGTGTGCAGTCGTGTGTGTGTGAGAGAGAGAGAGAGAGAGAGAAATTGTTCCTCTCACTCCCTATTGCAGTACAATTTGTATGGAGTGGGAGGGCTTCAGAGTGTTTCTGAGGTGATAAGCATGGGGTAAGCTCTGTTCCCCTCAGAGCACAATGTAGCAGCCTGCCTGCTTAGTGAATTGTTCCTATTGTACTTGTGAATTTCCCCAGGAGTATAAAACAGGCGTAAATTTTAAGGCTCCTTTACACTGCCAGAATGGTGTAAAACAGTGTTTCCCAAACTTGGGACGAAGTTGTTCAGGGAAAGCCCCTGGCGGGCCGGGCTGGTTTGTTTATCTGCCACATCCACAGGTCCAGCTGATCGCGGCTCCCACTGGCCGCGGTTCGCCACTCCAGGCCAATGGGAGCTGCTGGAAGTGGCAGCAAGTACGTCTCTCGGCCTGCGCCGCTTCCAGCAGCTCCTGTTGACCTGGAGCAGCAAACCGCGGCCAATCAGGGCCAGTGCAACCATTTAAGCGAACTAAGCGGTTGCCTAGGGCGCCGAGATTTGGGGGCGCCAAAAAGCGCCCCCAAATTTTTTGTAAATGGTTGAGCAGCCGCTGCTGCTGGGACAGAGAGGGAGTCTGAGCTGCCAGCGGCAGCCGGCAGCCCAGGGTGTCCACTGGGTCAGGGCGCCTCCGCGGCAGCCGGCAGCCCAGGGTGCCCCCTGGGTCAGGGCGCCTCCGCGGCAGCCGGCAGCCCAGGGTGTCCCCTGGGTCAGGGCGCCTCCGCGGCAGCCGGCAGCCCAGGGTGTCCCCTGGGTCAGGGCGCCTCCGCGGCAGCCGGCAGCCCAGGGTGTCCCCTGGGTCAGGGCGCCTCCGTGGCAGCCGGCAGCCCAGGGTGTCCCCGGGTCAGGGCGCCGCCGCGGCAGCCGGCAGCCCAGGGGGTTCCCCGGGTCAGGGCGCCGCCGCGGCAGCCTGCAATCCAGGGGGTCCCCCTGGTCAGCGCGCTGTTGCCGGCAGCCCAGGGCTTCCTCTGGGTCGGTGCGCTGCCGCGGCAGCCCGCAGCCCACGGTGTCCCCTTGGTCAGCGCGCCACCGTGGCAGCCCGCAGTCCAGGGCTTCCTCTGGGTCAGCGTGCCAGCAGGGCCGCCCATAGAAGGGGACAAGAGGGGCAATTTGCCCCAGGCCCCGCAGGGGCCCCCATGAGAGTTTTTTGAGGCCCCTGGAGCGGGGTCCTTCACTCGCTCTCGGAGCCCTGGAAAACACTTGTGGGGCCTGGGCCCCTGGAGCAGCTTCTGCTCCCGGTTCTCGCTGGCGAGGGGCCTTCCGCTCCGGGGCGGAAGGACCCCCCACCAGTGAATTGCCGCCGAAGCAGGACCCACTGCCGACATGCAGCCCGGTCTTTGGCAGTAATTCGGCGGCGGGGGGCCCTTCCGCTCTGGGACCAGTTGCCGAAGTGGTCCGGAGACCCGTGGCGGGGGCCCTCCCAGGGCTGGTGCAAGGAAGTTTCACTCCCTAGGCAAAACTTCCACCTTGCGCCCCCACCTCAGCCCTGCAGCAGCTCCCCCCACCCCGCCCTGAAGTGTGCCGCCCGTCCCCGTGGCAGCTCCCCACCCGCTGGCCTGAGGACCCCTGTGGTACCTCCCCACCCCAGCTCACCTTTGATCTGTGTCCTCTCCAAGCAGGACTGCGCAGTGGAACCCCTGCAACGGCATGCTGACCAAGGGGATCTCCCTGGGTTGCCAATGGGGCGCCAGAGCAGCCCAGAGGATTCCGGGGGCCTGGGGTCTTCAGCGGCAGGGGGCCCTTCCGCTCCGGGACCCGCTGCCGAAGTGCCCCGGAGACCCGCCACGGGGCCCCACCACCACCGAATTGCCACCGAAGCGGGACCAGCTGCCGAAGTGCAGCTGGGTTTTCAGCGGTAATTCTGTGGTGGAGGGCCCCCACCACGGGTCTCCAGAGCACTTCAGTAACTGGTCCCAGAGCGGAAGGGCGCCCTGCTGCCTAATTACTGCCGAAGACTGGCCTGCATGTTGGCAGCGGGTCCCACTTCGATGGTAATTCACTGGCGGCGCGCAGACCCAGGGGACACCGTGGGCTGCCGCGGTGGCGCACGGACCCAGAGGAAGCCCTGGGCTGCCAGCAACGGCGTGCTGACCAGGGGGACCCCCCTGGGCTGCCAGCTGCCGCGGAAGCGTCCTGACCCAGGGGACACCCTGGGCTGCCGGCTGCCGCTGGCAGCTCAGACTCCCTCTCTGTCCCAGCAGCAGCGGCTGCTCAACCATTTAAAAAAATGTGGGGGTGCTGTTTGGCACCCCCAAATCTCAGCGCCCCAGGCAACTGCCTAGTTTGCCTAAATGGTTGCACCGGCCCTGGGCCCTCCACCGCAGAATTACCGCTGAAGACCCGGATGCACTTCGGCAGCTGGTCCTGCTTCGGCGGCAATTCGGCGATGGGGGGGCCCTGTGGCGGGTCTCTGGGGCACTTCGGCCGCAGGTCCCGGAGCGGAAGGGCCCCCCGCCGCCAAATTACCGCCAAAGCGGGGGCCCCCTGCCGCCGAAGACCCCAGGCCCCCGGAATCCTCTGGGCTGCCCTGGCGCCCCATTGGCAACCCAGGGAGGTCCCCTGGGTCAGCACACCATTGCCGGCAGCCGCCAGCCCAGGGGTTCCACTGCGCAGTCCTACTTGGAGAGGACACAGAGCAGAGGTGAGCTGGGGTGGGGAGGTACCACATGGGTCCTCAGGCCACGGGGTGGGGAGCTGCCACGGGGACGGGCGGCACACTTCGGGGGGGGCGGGAAGCTGCTGCAGGGCTGGCGGGGGGCGCAAGGTGGAAGTTTCACCTAGGGCGCGAAACTTCCTTGCACCGGCCCTGCAGCCAATGGGAGCTGTGATCGGCCAGATCTGCGGACGTGGCAGGTAAACAAACCAGCTCAGTCTGCCAGGGGCTTTCCCTAGAGAAGCGGCTTTCCAAGTTTGGGAAACATTGGCGTAAAGGACAGTATAATAAATGCTTAAGGTGCTTTAGTGATTAGAACTGATCTAAATTTTTGGACTGAAAAAATTTCCTGTGAAAATGTGGTCAATGAACTGTTTCCTACTGACCTTTCTGGAGATGGTCAGTAGCCAATATAAATTGTGAGTTTGATTCCCCAGCCCTCACTTGCTCTTCAGTTGTAACACTGAGCCTATGGCTGCATATGTTTTTTGACTAATAACCAAAAATAAAGGGCCAAACCTAGCTACGTTATTATTACGTAAGAGCATTTGATGATTTCCTCCAATGCTCCCTACTCCCATTCTCCAGCTATTGTATTGTAGTATAAATAAATTACCAAAATAATTGAAACCAGAGTAATTATATTGCATTATTTTGACAAATAAAATATGCAGAATTTTAAAATATTGTGCACAGAAATTTTAATATTTTGGTGCAAAATTTCCCCAGAAGTAATGTTCAACTATGTCACAGTCAGATGTCTGCCGAGAGAGAGGGATGTAGGCCCAGGTATTCTGGCAGTCTGTGGAATTTGCTGCAGTATTCATCTCGTGTTGCAGAATTGTGTTCCAGAATCTAAGCTTTTGTTTATGACAGCATTAATGTTAATTAAGGGCTTCTATGATTGTAAAGAAAGCTTTTAAAATGCTAATTGTTTTAGTGTTGTCTTCCTGCTTCTAAATACCCCTCGTGGCATGAACTTCTCACTGGGTTGTTGACTTTGAAACTTAAAGATGACAATTTAAATGCCACCATCCTTGGCTCTTTTACTGTTTTGAAGATATAAGCAGAAATAGTCAACTAATATACTTATCCTAAACCATCTCAGGTGCTCAAAGGCTCAAGCATCTCTACCGAGCTGCCAAAATCTGCAGCTTTCTTCCCTCTAACTCTTGTCAAGTTGTACAGTGCAGCTATGCATTGTCAATAGTAAATCTGTAAGATATTGAAAGCTGAAAGGGTGAGGACCAGTCAGAATTGAAATTTAAAATAAAAATATGTAATTGGGTTTATTGTACTATGGATTATATTATTCATGGAAAATAGTGTATTTTTGCATCTCTTCAACTGGGAGAAATCTGTTTCCCTGCTGTTGTACCATGTATGAGGCACTAAGACTTAGGAGTAGTTTCACTGCTGGCATAAACCATTCAATTTGTTAGCAGTGAATTTGTCTCTGTCTCTTTTCCATTCAGTGCCAAGTGCAATTCTTATGTTCATACTTGCTGTATTTTAAAACCTTTTGATTGTTCATGAAATATGCTTGTTTTACAGCCACAGTGAAGAAATTCCCTAGCACAGACCAGATTGTAGCACAGGAGGTGGCCAGGCAAAACTGTGTAGCCTCATGACAGCATCTGGCTTAGTCAACACACTGTGGAGTCTCTTCTTTATAAAAACCTAACATAATTTTCAGAGATATTTCCACTGGATATTTCCACTGGATATTTTACTGGATGTTGTGGGGTGGGGAGGATTATTTACTAATTTTATTAGCATTGCATTTGCTATACCTACTGCCAGAGTAAAGAAAAGATTGAAACATGCATTAGATGTAAAACATTACCCCTCAAACAAAAAGAAATTAAACATTAAAGTAGATGTGACTTGTATTGTACTCCAAAGATCCCTAATAATAGGAAGATATAACAGTCCATAGGGAATCATATTCATAAAGTCAAACTCTCAGGAGGAACATGGTAGAACATGGTAGCAGCATTCTGAAACTATTATGTAAATGAGGGAACAGGAGCAGAAACTACCATGGAGTACAGATGCTAACGAGAGAGGCACATGCACAATCCTATGGAGTCTATGCATGCCCTTCCTTAGTTCTGTGCAACAAAGAGCACATTTGACAGGTGATTTTCAGGAGGAGGGAAATGTGAATGATGCCAGAATCAGTGTTTAGAAAACACTTAGTGTTGCAAAAATTATTAATGTTCTTTTCTGCTAAAAGCACAAATCAGAGACAAATAAATATTAAGGAAAAATATTTGACCTTTTAGATATCTGATAACTGTAACTAAGCGTAAACATATACTTACTGGGCAAGGGCTGTCTTTATTTTTATGTACTGTAAAGTATTGAGAACATTGTTGGTATTTGTGATGGAGACATCACATATCATGAGCACCTCCTGTCAATCTGGTACAAACCTGCACTCTCTCTCTCTCTTGCTGCTTGTGGTGCACCCTGTTGGCTGTTGCTCTTATCAGGTAGCTCTTCAGTGGGTCAGCCATCTGGCTAAATCACACAAAATCTAAAATGGATGACTATCACTCTGTCCTCGGTGTCTGCAGCCCTGTCTCTAGGCTCAATTCTCAGCCTCTTCTGGGCTAGCTTCAAGTCCACTCCTGTCCTGTTATATAGCAGTGTCCCCAGGGCATCCTCCTGGGAGACTCCTTGTCCTCAGTATCAGAGGGGTAGCCGTGTTAATCTGGATCTGTAAAAGCAGCAAAGAATCCTGTGGCACCTTATAGACTAAATATCCAAAACTATCCAAAACGTCTGTTAGTCTATAAGGTGCCACAGGATTCTTTGCTGCTTGTCCTCAGTGGGTCTCACTGACCCAGCTTTCCAATCTGGTCACCTCTCACATTCAGTCCCCTTCCAGGGAGGGCAACAAAGTTCAACAAATGTTTGGCCTTCCCTATGGTCTTCAGCCCCATCCTTGAGCCCTTTAAATCCTATCCCTTTTTTTTAGGCTTCTAAACAACACTGTCCTCTTCTCAGGGCTTTGGCCACTCAGCCAGTGTCAGGAGAGGGGGAGCCCAGGCCCATCCACTACTCCAGGTGCCAACCAAGGGACTCTACAAATAACAGCCACATCCCACTTCCTTTAATAATTATTACTGCTATTGCCTGGGCCACTTCTCACGTAGCCTTTTCCGCTTCACCCTTACCTCAGGACTGAAGTTCTTCCTCACAGAATGCCACTGTCACCAGAACCCATCTTCTGGTTCTCCCTTGAACTCCAGCAAGAAGCACCTTCCTTGCTCCTCTGTCCCCCACCAGCAAAGGTGCTCAACTCCTTTTAACTGGTGCAGCTGTGCTGATTGGTTACTTCCCTGAAGCCTCTCTAGGAAGGCGTGGAGGACCCACCTTCACTGCTTTTCTGGGCAGGGTATGGTAAGACCGCAAGGGCTCAAAGAGCCTGGTACACTGCGGGGGTGGGGCAAGGCTCAGGGCTTCTGGCCCGTGGCACGGAGACTTGCCGCGGGCCAGATTAAATGAATCAACTGGCCAGATTTGGCCTGCGGGCTGTAGGTTCCCCACCCCTGATCTATTTTAACAGGATAGTTGGTCCAGCTACATAGTGATGGGGATCATACTGCATAGTTGTATTTCTTCTCAGTGTGGTGTACTGGAGCCTGATTTTCAAAAATGATCACTGCTGTTTTGCTCCTTTCTTTGCAGTATAATGGAAGAGAACATGGGCTGCTTTGGGAATGTGATATTAAAACTTATATATACTAGGATAGTATTATTAAGTCCAAGATATTTATAGACCTCAGTTTTTGGCTTGTCTCCTTTCAAATGCTAAACATGATGCTCATGCACTCTCAGAGAGGCTGCTAGGATAGGGTAATCAACTCTTCTTGACATATTTAGACCTCATAGGACCAAGATCCAAGTGCAACTCTCGTTTCTCGGTCTCCTGCATTGTTGTGCATTGAACTAACATCCCTTATTTTAAATGGGCACAAATGTTCACTGGAAACGTGACAATTTTAAACACTCTATTACTATAATGTGTTGAAAGAACCCTTAGTAAAATGGAAATGTTAGGCTGGCTTTCTTTCCTAAACATAGAATTAAATTCTCTGTTGTAACTCCAAGGAAGCCAGTGGAGTTATGCCAGCAAAGCATTGGGTACTCAATCTTTCCTTCCATTATTTGAATTAAATCTACACCTTTACACCTGTCAAAATTAAGACATCTTCACACAGACCACATCAGTTGCTTGTAAATGATAATCAAAGTTTCACAGTTTAGAAATGCTTTTCCTCATAACTAAATTCTACTTGATTGACCCCTCTTTTTTTTGTTCTACTTTAAATAGCTATGAATTACTCAGCAGTAGTTTGACAGGACACTTACCAAAATAATTTTTCTTCAAAGTTAAAGTGAACAAAAAATGAGAGATTTGTGTGAAAGCATTCCAACAACTCAAAAATACAATTCTTTCAAAGCAAGTTGTAGGTGCAGTGTTAAACCGATAAAGGAATTGAATGTGCTGGCAGAGAAATCCAAAGTTTTATTAAATGATCTGTTCTATGGGAAGTCAGGATGAGATTGAGACATCATAATTGGATGTGCAAGAGATTGTTCACAGCATTTTTTCCCTTCCACTTGAGTTATCTGGAGAACTTGTCATAAATCAGAACCATCCATCTTACATATCCATTAAAGAATTATGTAACAACCATATATCTGCTACACTCATATGTGTGCCATAAGACATTTCATCTTCAGTAAATGCTCAGAGTACAGTGCAATCAGTCTACAATTAATTCTTTGATACTTTGTCAAATTACAGGAATTTTTTACTGGAAGTATTGTAGGGTGCAGTCCCAGATCATGCCTCCCTGTGGTGTGATACTGCAGTCACCCCACCTCAGTTCCCTTCTTGATTCTCTAATCAACTTCCACACAGTCAAGAATTTTAAAGTGACATGCTTCCTCCTGGTGTCTGATTTATTAAGCCCTTATAAAATAAACACTCAGTTCATTTGACCCTTCGAGACTCAAACCCTCCCTTCTTCCCTCAGGAATTTCCATTTACCCTTGTTTAAGAGCTTCAGTCTGGAGCTCTCTCTTGATTCCCTGCCCCCTCTAAGTAGGGGAACTGTCCGTCTCACTCTGGACTCCTGACCACTCTGGCCTTTTCCTAGCCATGGTCTTGGGGCTCAAACTTCTGCCCTTTGGGTAGGGTCTCTACATCTCTCCTTCCTGGGACTATGCTGGAATCCTGGAAGGCTTCCTCAGCCCACCTTCATCCTGATTCTACTACGGAAGAGTTTCCCTGGAGGTCTCTCTGAACTCTAGGCCCCAACTGATGGAGCTAAGAGCCCACTTATAACTCTCAACAGGTAAGATTCAGGCACCTGGTCCTATTCCTGGCTTGGTCTGGTGAATCTTCCTGGAACTATCTGTTTGTAAAGATGCCTGTTTATATTAATTATGGTGGAATAAATGGGCCCCAAAAGTCAAATGTGTTAACATGACGGTCACTGTACAATATTAACTGTTTTAAATGAGGTTCGGGATTCTGATTACAGACACTTGTTACTGCTCAGCCTGCTTAGTACTCTGGCAAACACATTAGGAAATTTATGCCAAAGCTTAGAAGTTTATTGATTGAAACACACAAAAGGAGAAGAATCAAATCAAGGCAAAAAGCATAGAAAGTGAAATTGAGTGATTATATACAACAAACTTAACCAAGACCTATCAAAGTATCTTTTTAAGGAGAGGGACTATTGGTTAGAGTCTCTTATTCTTTCAAGCAGTCCTTGTTGTTTGGGGAAGAAAGGAGTTAGCTCTGTAATTCAGTTTTGAATCTGGATCGATAATTACTTGCCTGCTTTTTGACAAAACAGACAGGAACAGAAGGGAGAGAAGAGATAGGATAGTAAAATATGAGGGAAATACACATGTTGTTGGTGTTCTGAGGATATAAGGTGGCTGGTCAGTCATGGACAGGCACTTTGGCCTTGCAGGTTGGCCACAACTGCTGTTGCTCTAGAGTCCAGCTTTCCTCACCAGTCTGGGCTGTCATCTGGTTGGTCTGATCAGGACCCTCTCCTTCACTGGTCCTTCTCAGGCTGAGCAGAGTTGGATGAGCCATCTCGTCTCGCTGTGCTGGTGCCATGCTGTTCAGTCGATTTCAGGATCAGATGAAAAGACAAGAAAGAGAGAGAGGACAAGAGAAAGATAGTGGCGGATGGAAAGGGACACATAAAGGAGGGGAAAAGAGAGCAAAATCTCACATTATAAGGCTGGGGGTCCTCACTAGTGCAGCAAAAATGGTCAAGCTTTCCCACTGGTGTGTCAGTGTTTGGACGTCATAATAAAAATTCTTCTGCCGTGGCAACAGTAGTGGTGGTAACATTTCATTTTCTCCTCTAAGTTCCTTTTTGAGGGTCCCCCAAAGAGGGGCAATAGGCAATTTTATTTAACAGAGCATTGTGACAATTCATGGATCTTAAAGCAGTCCTGCTAGGCCCCAATTATTACAAGAGAGCTTCAAATAGGGTTGGATGGCTCCAGGTCCCACTACCCTTCAAGAGGACAGACCACTTTGTTACAAGACGCAAACACAATATGTCTGTTGTGTGTAAATGATATTAATTATGGAAGTCTTGGTAGTGATTCCATGGTTGGGGCTGCAACCTAAAATTCACTTGAATTGGGGCATAAATTCCTGTTTTTCCCCCTAAAATTTAGGTGGCTAATCAGTGAAATTTCATACTGGGTTACTTTTATGCTCTTTGATTTTTCTATGTGGCTCTTTTACTGTGGACTGGTATCCAGAGATGAACAGGAGTGGGAAATCCTAACCACTGTGCAACCAGCTCTCTGGACTGGTATTCTGGTTTAGTAAGGAAGATCCATTGTAATTCCTTGGATTATAGTGCTACTAGGATTGCTCATAGTCACTGCTTGAAAGTCACTGGCTTTACATATTAAAATTATGTACATTCAACTCTTGAAATTATTTATGAAACCTGAGAAGCATAGTTAGCTACTCAAGAATTCATTTTTACCATGTAGGCCACATTTTCCAAAGGGCCTCGACCCAGTCTTTTAAGCAAAAGATGAACAATAAGTGAGAGGTTATCGGGGCTTAGTTATCTATTTAAATGTATAAGTACATTTTCCTCATAGTTAGAGGAACATAGCTCATGCTCATAGATTTAGGTGATGGATTTACATGTGTAAAGAATTTAAGAAGTATTTTAAATTGCTCTGTGTGCAATGCTTTGCACTCCATTTCCTACAACTCCAACTACTGGGGAATATAGTTGATTGTGAACATATTCAGGCAACATTTTCACTATTATATTTTAAAATTTGGCTTTGCAAACTCAGTCAATCACAAACCTAACCAACACCTGTGGAAAAATGCATGAAACAACAAAATACAAATTAAAAGTAAAAACCAATACAGAGCAATGGAAATAATGACTAACGAATTCAAGAATGATAGAAAATCTTTATCCATGTTAGTTTCACTAACACCTATTTATTCAAATAGCAAATAACTTATTTCTGGAGTAAGACACTAATTTGTTCTGTCTTTTTCAGTCCGAATGAATATAAAATGAATTGCCAAACCCTGATAATCTTGTGTTTCATCATACATTTGATAAACTGGAAAAAAGATACAGAGAGAACGTGGTGTTACTTAGCTTGTAAAACACATAGACAGAGGGTTGTTAGTGTCAGTGTTATAAACTGTAACTAAGATCTGTAGGCCATAAAAACAGTTGAGAGGAAAAAATGTTTCTTATTTTATTAAACAACAATTAGGCCATGGCATCATTAAAATTAAACTTTCGCCTAGTGCTACAGTGGACAGCCTTTTTGATCAAGAAAAAAGTAGCAGTTAGAACATATTTATGGAGTGCACTTCAGAGCATGGATTGGAGTTTTGTACAAGCAGTTTGGGGAGATGTGTGCTAACCTAGCTGCACAAAGTTATGCCCATTGAGGTGGAATTATTCTCAGCTGCACTACACGCTTCAGGGGCTCTTCTGAAAATAATTCTGTTTCTTTGCATATGCAGTTTTGCAAAGCATTGCCTATAAATGCACTTTTCTGAAGTGTACACCTTAAAAAAATTGACTACTTATTTATATACTAGACCAGGGGTCAGCAACCTCTGACACGCAGTTCACCAGGGTAAGCACCCTGATGGGCCTGGCCAGTTTGTTTACCTGTCACGTCCGCAGGTTCACCTGATCGCAGCTCCCACTGGACAAAGGGGGCTACGGAAAGCGGCGTGGGCTGAAGGATGTGCCGGCCGTGGCTTCCTGCAGTCCCCATTGGCCTGGAGCTGCAAACTGTGGCCAGTGGGAGCTGTGATTGGCCGAACCCGCGGATGCATCAGGTAAACAAACTGGCCCACCAGGGTGCTTACCCTGTGAGCCGCGTGCCAGAGGTTGTCGACCCCTGTACTAGACTATCATTACAACTTTATGGCATATCTTTTATGTAAATTCTATGGAGGAAAAGTTTCACCATCCCAGTATCCTGGAGTCACTCTGTATAGGATCGCTTTGGTCCACAAAAGGCAAGCTACTTAAGAGCCAACAATTCACCTGTGTTCTAGTCAAAGCTTTCATAATCAATAGTAGGAACCCTCCTTCTAAAAGTTCTAGGTTTCTTTCTGTAGGCACTATTTTTTCTGGCATTGCAATATATAAAAAACACTGTGTTTAAAAGATTAAAAACCCTAATCTTTTATTAATGTTTTCAACTGTTTCAATTTTTATGTCCTCTGTGTGACATATTGGAGTATGCATGGCCTCATGCCTCAGAACACACCCAAAGCATGCACCGATAGCCAAGAATTTCATACCCTGTTGTGGCTTATTGCTTAATTAGAAACAGAATATAAATGTGCACAGGGAGCTTAAAGTGGTTGTGGGAGTGAGAGGAAGGAGGGGAAATCTGAGAAGATAATATATGAAATTACAGCTGAAACGTATGAGAATGTGTAGTGCTGCACAAAATGTTCTTGATGAAATGAAAATGTAGAAATGTTGTGATAGCTGCATATGCAAAAAATAAAATAAAAGATAATCCATTTCATGACACTTCTTGCCTGATGATTTGTGCAGTATTTAAGCCAAGGAGGAAAGACCCTTACCAGTTCTTGAGACCAGGAGTTCCCATACTGTGGAAGACATACCACTGATGGTGCTCAAACTTGATGTTCCATCGATTCATTTCATGACAATTTATGAAGAAGGTGGTACATGAAACAATAAAGTTTGGGAACTGCTGCTCTTGACTATACTCAAGGTGAGTACTTGCTCTATGGAAAGGGGATTGTGAAATTTAAAAGACAAATGTCACAGCTTTGTGGGGAAATACCAATGTATTTCTAGCAATGCAATGAGGGGAAAGTTCTGCTCTGGAAAACAGATGATGTAATAAACAACCCAGTGTTAGTATTTCTAGATAGGCTTTAACATTTTATTGTAATGAGCAGGGGCATGCACAGTAGTTCAACAGCTTTGCTGCTTGTCTGTCAACACCTTCTTCCTGTAGTGTTACAGTGGAATAGCACTTTGGTTCACTTTGTGATGACATAGAATGAACTAGAAATGTAACTTTTAATGAAAAGCTTATATTTGGCAAAAAAGAGAAGCAGAAACTAGGACACACAAAATGAACACAAGTATTCTAGCCTCGGGAGCACTTAATCATTTTCACAGCTGGGGAGGGTCTGATCAGTTTTCCAACTTTTTACTTCTGAGGGAATCAGGTTCCCCTTAGTTTCCAGATAGCTGGTTACATAGAGCACCTTCAAAGGCAAAGGGGTGGCTTAGAGGCCTGAGCATCATGTTAGAAGCAGCTAACCTCATAGGAATCAAATTATTACAGGGATGACTGTGCTTTTGAGGTAGACAAATTGGGTTTCCTGTGTTTCTGAGGGGTTTGATAATTATAACTTTTAAAAACAATAGTTTCTTTGGCTCTGTACAGACTTTAAAAATCCCACAATCTTTTTAGGTAGAATAGGGGTTTGTCCTAGTGTCCTTTGGATACAATTTCCCCTCCTTTACCAGCTGTACAGTGTGCTGATTGCTAACTCCCACCCAATAGTGTCTGCATTTTGCTAAGACCTAAGAGAAATTTATTTGGTGAAACAAGTACTAACAAAGTCCTCTTGATGATTTGTTTAGGTGTGGTTTATACAAGTGCAGATTGCATGAGATTACTTTTTTTCTTTGCTGGAGACTATCCTAGTAAATAGAAACATTTTCACTGTGTTTTCTTATCCACCCTGCCTCACGAAATGGGGATTTAAATATATTCTTTATTTGTTGTTGACACATCTTGTATAGATATTTAACTCCATAGAATAATCTCAGATTCTCAGCAGGTATTTTCTGTTAGTTTCCAAACACCTTATAGTAAAGCATGCTGTAGAGAGCATTCTGAAGGCAGTGTATTACACTGGGATGTATTAGCAGTTGTGTTGTAAGCAAGATACAAGATGTAATTCTTTCACTCTATTCAGCACAGGTGAGGCCTCAAATGGAGTAATGTGTCTGGTTCTGGGCACCACACTTTGAGAAAGATGTGGAGAAATTAGAGAAAGTCCAGAGGAGAGCAACAAGAATGATTAAAGGTCTAGAAAACATGACCTATGAGGAATGATTGAAAAAAATGTGTTAATTTAGTCTGGAGAAGAGAAGACTGAGGGGGAACATGATAACAGTCTTCAAGTATGTAAAATGTTATAAAGAGGAGGGTGATAAATTGTTCTCCTTATCCACTGAGGACGGACAAGAAGCAATGGTCTTAAACTACAGCAAAGGAAATTTAGGTTAGACATTAGTAAAAACTTCCTAAATGTAAGGGTAGTTAAGCAGTGGAACAAATTACCTAGGGAGGCTGTGGAATCTCCATCATTGGAGGTTAAGAGCAGGTTAGACAAACACTTGTCAGGAATGGTCTAGATAATACTTAGTCCTGCTTCAGTGTAGGGGACTGGACTAGATGACCTGTGAAGGTCACTTCCAGTCCTACATTTCTGTGATTCTATGAAATAGTACAAAGGTGTCTTAGGGTAGATTTTAGTATGAAGGGAAGGGGGGATGAGATGAAGAAATATAGTAAATAGGCATAGATGAATCTAATAATAGCCATTGGAATCAACATTTGTATTGCATCATTACTTTGATTTCCTGCAAAACAATCTGTTTAAAAAGCATATACATGGAGAAAATGCATTGATTGTAGTGAAATTAGCATATATGAAAAAGGCTTAGGAGTGTCCATTGGTACTAGCACAGAGGATACAAAGCCATTTGAGGCAGCAGAAGTGGCAGCATTAAGAACATTAATATCAGGAATATTAGCACAAGCTGTGATGGGCAGCTCTTTCAAGTAATGAATCATATGCTGGTGGCAGCTGTCCATCTGTGTCATAATATCATGTACACTGCACACTAAGGCTTGCAGACTTCCCTTACATGGTCAAAAAAGGGAATCCCCATGCTCATCTTTGAAATCCCCATTCACATACATAGTCTGCCAAAATCCAGCAGAGATCAGTTCTTTTTCTTTGTGTTTTGGCAGAGTAGCATATTGCTAGGGCACCTCTCCTGTCAAGCAGAAGATCCACTAAAGACCAAAAGAATGTGTACACATAAATTTTTAAAAAGGCTGAATCAGAGCCCATTTTCTATATACTTTTTGCTATATACACAGTAATCTATTTTTCTATATGTGTATTCACCATAAAAATAAATAATAGCATTCACAATATTGTGCCTAGACAAGCAAATTCAATTTGAAAATTGAGATACCCAACTGAGATACCCAACAATAATTTAATCAACATTGGATGACTTGTGAAAACAAATAGAAAGCTGGTAAGTGCAGATTCTACCCCCTCAATGTATTACAGGCAGTAAGCCAAATGTCATCTATATGATTAGGTCAATAGTTTCAAAGGATACTCAAATACATTAGTATGACACTAAAACAGCATTCTGTTCATCTGACTCACAGGAAAAAAAGATAGAAAGCTTTAAACATTGGATTGGAAAAGACTGAAATCTTGGTATGATGATAGTTATAACAGGGGCCGGCAAACTTTCAGAAGTGGTGTGCCAAGTCTTCATTTATTCACTCTGATTTAAGGTTTTGTGTGCCAGTAATAAATTTTAATGTTTTTAGAAGGTCTCTTTCTATAAGTCTCTAAAATATAACTAAACTATTGTTGTATGTAAAGTAAATAAGGTTCTTTAAATGTTTAAGAATTTTCATTTAAAATTAAATTAAAATGCAGAGTCCCCCAAACTGGTGGCCAGGACCCGGGCAGTGTGAGTGCCACTGAAAATCAGCTCATGTGCCGCCTTTGGCACATGTGCCATAGGTTGCCTAACCCTGGGTTATAAAATCAAAAATTCCTTCATCTGTTTTGCAAGTTTACTTTATTAAGAAGTTTAGTAATTGTTATTTCACTATTTTTAGTTCTTTTATAATATGTGGTATAGACACGAGAGCAGTAAAGAAAAATCTTATTTCAAATTGTCTTTTAAGGAAGGGCTGATTATTAGGCTTCTTTTACCTAGTTTCCACCATGCAAAAGCAATAGATCTTCCCCAGCCATCTTTCTTTCCTTCGTTACTCTCACTCAGACTCCTAAGACTTCATTGCAGGTTACAGGCGATCTCCCTCTTTCTTCTGGATATATGCCAGCTAGTCAATTCAACTCTTTCTGTGTTTCCCCCATGAGATGTGGAATGAACTGTGAGGCACGTCTGATGGGAAAGCCCTAGATAGATGTGCAGTATGGAAAGATTGTTTGGCCCTAGGGCAGCAGGAAGATGGAGATTTGCTCAGTCCTGCAATGACATTTTGTTGAAAATAGAATAGCCTGAAAGACATGGTTTGTGAGTCGAAGCTTACAAAAGGGATACAGAGGAAGGAATGAACAAGAAAACTTCTCTCACTCAGATTTCAAAAGAGATTTCCATCTTGCTTTATTGTTTGGGTTCATAGATTTTTTTTTTTATTTATTTATTTATTTATTTTTACTACTGTTGGGCCCAGTCCTACAAAGTGCTGAAATTAATATAGGTACAGGATACTTAGCACCTAACAGGATGTGATCAGCAAATGTAGGACTGTGCCAATAGTCCACGTTGTGTCTTTTAATTATCTCAGGTTGGGTTATTATTAGGCATTGAACGCCTGTTTTTCAGAGAGGCTGAAAAACCTTGGCTCCCATTGACTTCAGCTGGAGTTGAGTTTTCAGCACTTCTGAAAATCAGGCTCTTGGTCAAACTGTGTGCTGACTTATACCCAGTGCAAACCCAACTGCTTCACTGGAGATTCATGGTGTTTCCTAGCGGTTAGAACATGGCACTAGTCCATACTGGTTTCTAGTCCACACTGCCACTGGCTCACTGTGTGACTGGACAAATCACTTGTCTTATCCTCTCTGTGCCTCAGCATCTCTTCTGTACAATGGAGATAAAATTATTGACCTTTTGTAAAGTTCTGCGAGATGTTTGATAGAAAAGAACTATAGAAGTGCTCAGTATCATAGGTACTTAATATGTCATTGCAGAATGTCAAAGTAAACTTAAAAGACAGACTTCAATAATAATCTACTAGCAAGCAGTCAGAAAATCCCTCATAAAGACCTTTCACTCTGTTCATTCGGTAATGGGGGAGTAAACAGTTTGTCTGTGATTGCCTGTCTCATTTTTCTATTATAGTCTATTTATTCTAGCTACCCTGTAATTACTAGACTGGATTTGCTGAAATCATCCTCTGATTCACATTCTAACTGTTTGCAAAAGCACAATTTAATTGTTCCTTGATATTTTATTGTATAGTTTGTGAAGTGAGGCTCATGGCACACTGTATAGTGTACTTTTCAATAACAGAGTTTTGTGTTTTAAAAAGTTTAAATCTGTGAGAGGTTTCAGTCTAACAGCCTGGGAGACTGACTTTCTGGAGAG
Source organism: Gopherus evgoodei (assembly GCF_007399415.2). Taxonomy (NCBI): domain Eukaryota; kingdom Metazoa; phylum Chordata; order Testudines; family Testudinidae; genus Gopherus; species Gopherus evgoodei. The sequence goes on from NC_044322.1 coordinate 100,100,159, forward strand.
ATAGGACACTAGTGGCATAGGCAGCATCAGTGAAAGCTTCTTCATACTGCCCCACCAATTTGCTCCACCCCTGGTCCAAAAGCATCATATTCAGGGAGTGAGAGGGTAATTTGATATCCTTATCCATTGTGACAGTTTGGGAATCTATGTGAACTTATGAATTCCAGCCTGATTTTTTGAACTCTCTATATAATTATACTCTTATGGTTTTCTTTTACTCTATCCTTATATCATACCTCTTGGTTTAAGGAAAGGAAACTGACAGCTGGATGTCTACCCCGAATGGGACTTATATTAAGGACCATCAACAATTGAATAAACTTGCCTTAGCAGGACAATGGAGATTCCCTGGGAGGAATATTGATTTGCTAATGAATTTTATCAGCTCCAACCCTGCCCTGCAAGTCTGTGAGATAAAGGGGGTTGTGCATGTGAATGCAGCATGCCTGATGAATGAGGTACGATGCTGGGACTCATGTCCAAACCCCAGGAGAACTTGTGCGTGGGTGGTGCTCGAGCAGAGACCAAAACCAGAAGACAAGAGTAGGCAGAAGGAAAGGGGGTAAAGAAGAATCCTGGGCTCCCTGAAAGATATGAAGACATAAAGGCCTCTCAGGAAGGGTGAGGAAACTGAGGCAGGGCATTGCAGGCAGGTGTTTGTTGTTTTTCTATAGATCTATATATCTCTTGTGCTTTTTCTAAAAGCAAAGTGTGTGTGTTCAGAAATTCCTTTTCAAAGGCTGTGTTACTTGCATGGGCACATAGCTCCAAAAGAGGGGAAAAAGTAAACTACAGCTTAGTGGAACTCTGGGAGATGTGGCAAGCCGGCACTATTTTCAGGGCCTAAGCACTTAGATCATAGGGTCCTGTAGTGGGGCGGCTGCCCCACTCCATGAGAAAAAGGGCTGGAACAGGCCAGAGAGCCTGTGCAGACCTGCAGCAAATCAGCAAATGCCTGAGGAGAGCCAATCAGGGCAAGAAAAGAGGCAGACAATCAGGGCCGGGCTGGGCCCTATATAAAGGCTGCCTAGCAAAGAAGAGGACAGTCTCTCCCCGACTAGCAAGGGAGGAGGACTGGCTCCTGAGGTAAGGAGGTAGCACCTTGGATAGAGCAGTGCTGGGCAGGCTCTGGGGAGCAGAGGAGAGCTCCGGCCCAGTTACCTGCCAGGCTGTGGCACCTGCTAAAACCGGTCGAGAAGGTGCACGAGGCCAAAGGGGAAGTGGCCCAGGGAAGACAGGCGGACAAGAGGGGAGAGAAGGAGGGCAGAGAGAGGCTGGGGCTAGAGGGTCCCTGGGTTGGGACCCAGAGTAGCGGGTGGGCCTGGGTCCCTTCCCTTCCCCCCTTGCATTTCACCTGGCCACAGAGGAGTGTGACTGAGATAGATTGCAACTTGCCCTGAGATGAGGGGCTAGACTTTGGAATTGTGGTTGGCCACTGAGGCAGGTGCAAGCTGAAGGACTGTCGTTACCCCCCTGCCCCCTGGAAGGGGGTGAGAATGGAGTAGTGGGCACTGCCAGAGGGCAGTGTCCTGAAGCGGACACCACCAAGCGGGCAGCAATGCGGTTCCCAAATCAGCAGAGCAGACAACGAATGAGACACCATGCGCAGTGGGCGCTCCGCAGCTGACAAGAGCTAGTTCCTGGAGTAACCAGCAGGAGGCGCCAGCGGTGGTGAGTCCTGACCCTGTTTCAGGTCCCCACTGCCAAGAGGGGTGTCAGACTGTCTGCACCTGGACTGTATGCCTAGAGGCCCAGAGACAGTGCCACCTACATTCTGCCCAGGACCAAGGAGCCAAGAGCATGTGGGAGCCAAAGATTGTGTCTGGTACAGCAGCCTCATAAGTGTCCACCAGTAGAAGCTTATGTAGGATTGTCACACCCATTCAGTTCTTTGTCTCTGCATGGCAGCTGACAAACAGTTGTACTGTGGATATCTGTACACAAGAACTGGACTGAGTCCAGAAATGCCTGTTATCTAGGCCGCTGAACAATCATTAGGGTCGCTATCTGCAAAAGATTTAAACCAGTGATGTAAACAGCAAAGGCTTCAGAGCCCATTTCCACTCTGAGCATTTCAGTTCCTTTGGGAGCTGCTTATAGGTTTTTGCTGTATTTCTTCTCTCTAATATTTTGGTGCATAGTACTTGCCTCACTTTAGCATTTTTGAAATTATGCTGTAATTTACTACTAGAACTGACAGGCTACTCTTTGGGATTTATGTGTACAGGAGTTTGGTCTAAAAATAACATACTAAAAGGTTAGGGGAAACACTATAGCAAAACCCTAACCAAAGTCATTGCTTTTGCTTAGCTGTGAGATGACATAGAACTGTTTTTTGTACCTACCATATAATATTTTCCTAACTAGAAAAGAATGCTGTTTTATGCAACATTTTGAGTCAGCAGAGTGAGACAGACTGGATAATACATTTTCTGCACCATCCCTAGGGAAACACACAGTTCCCTAATGTTCCCAGAGCCTGCCTCATTCAAAATAAGAGAACATTTATTAGTGTATAAATAACAATGAATCTTTTTATGTACTCCAGCATATCTGCTTTATAAATCAATTATTTTGCAAACGTTGAATGAATGGTAGAGCTAGCACAGGCTTTTTATAGTGTTTCTGGAAAATATGTATCATGGCTGGAAAGCATGAGTAAACAACAATGAATTTTTACAGGACTGAAACAGCATTTAGAGTTGCTAGGGAAACATTGCTTTGCTTTCCTTTTAATTATATATATTTCTTGACTTACTTCCTTATAATAATAGGCATTGATACGATGTATATTCTATTGTCCTCATCATTTTCAGTCTCTCCTCCTGAAATATATATGAATTGAAATTCCCACCATTACTGACTTCTGCCTCATTAGTTTCCTTTGGGAGGCACTTTCCCCTTGCCTTCACAGAGCTTGGTGTCTTCATCAGACAATGGACTCCTTCATTGTGAATCTTCTCTGGGGTGCTAGGGTCTAGGCTAGAGCAAGGAGTAGTACCTCATGCCTCCGTGCATGAACTCGTTCAAAGATCAAAGGGAACAAAGGGTAGGAATTAATGGTAAATTATCAGAATGGAGAGGGGTAACTAGTGGTGTTCCCCAAGGGTCAGTCCTAGGACCAATCCTATTCAATTTATTCATAAATGATCTGGAGAAAGGGGTAAACACTGAGGTGGCAAAGTTTGCAGATGATACTAAATTACTCAAGATAGTTAAGACCAAAGCAGATTGTGAAGAACTTCAAAAAGAACTCACAAAACTAAGTGATTGGGCAACAAAATGGCAAATGAAATTTAATGTGGATAAATGTAAAGTAATGCACATTGGAAAAAATAACCCCAACTATACATACAATATGATGGGGGCTAATTTAGCTATAACGAGTCAGGAAAAAGATCTTGGCGTCACCGTGGATAGTTCTCTGAAGATGTCCACGCAGTGTGCAGAGGCGGTCAAAAAAGCAAACAAGATGTTAAGAATCATTAAAAAGGGGATAGAGAATAAGACTGAGAATATATTATTGCCCTTATATAAATCCATGGTGCACCCACATCTCGAATACTGTGTACAGATGTGGTCTCCTCACCTCAAAAAAGATATTCTGGCACTAGAAAAGGTTCAGAAAAGGGCAACTAAAATGGTTAGGGGTTTCGAGAGCGTCCCATAAGAGGAAAGATTAAAGAGGCTAGGCCTCTTCAGCTTGGAAAAGAGAAGACTAAGGGGGGATATGATAGAGGTATATAAAATCATGAGTGATGCTGAGAAAGTGGATAAGGAAAAGTTATTTTCTTATTCCCATAATACAAGAACTAGGGGTCACCAAATGAAATTAATAGGTAGCAGGTTTAAAACAAATAAAAGGAAGTTCTTCTTCACACAGCGCACAGTCAACTTGTGGAACTCCTTACCTGAGGAGGTTGTGAAGGCTGGGACTATAACAATGTTTAAAAGGGAACTGGATAAATTTATGGTGGCTAAGTCCATAAATGGCTATTAGCCAAGAAGGGTAAAAAATGGTGTCCCTAGCCTCTGTTCGTCAGAGGATGGAAATGGATGGCAGGAGAGAGATCACTTGATCATTGCCTGTTAGCTTCACTCCCTCTGGGGCACCTGGCATTGGCCACTGTCGGTAGACAGATACTGGGCTAGATGGACCTTTGGTCTGACCCGGTACGGCCGTTCTTATGTTATGTTCATTTTATATGTAAAAGTGAAAAACTATGTACATTTTTTAAGAAACCTGTTACTAAGTAACAAGTCTAATTCTTTTCCAAGTTGTTAAGAGATTAGAAACAATTAATATTTATTATAACCAGATAACAGGATAGAAGGAAGGAAATTTTATTAGTCATTTTATAATCCTAGAAGTGTAGTTGTGCTCTGAAAAGTAACTCTAAAAATGGCAGCGAGGTTTCTACGTTAATTACATTTCAATTATTTCTAGATCAACAAATGACAAATAGATGAAAGGGGAAACAGAGAGCAGTCAATATAAATGATAAGTTATGGAGTATAGAACGTTTATAAGTTCACAGAAAAATCCACAGGTGTCAGGGCTGAGGACAATAACAGGTTTTCTAGTATATAAGAAACAAAAGAAATCCTTATAATATAAGCCCAGTATTAGATGGAAATGGTAAAATTGTTAATAACAATGCAGAAAAAGCAAAAGTTTTCAATAAATATTTCTATTTAGTATTTGGAAAGAAGTGGGATAATATATTGATGTTACACGAAGATGAGAAAGTACTTGCTACTCCATTGGTCATTAAAAAGGATGATAAATAGCATCTACTAGGGATAAACATTTTTAAATCAACAGGCTCAGATAACTTGTATCCAAGAGTCCTGAAAGAGTTAGCTAATGGGGTCTCTGACCTGCTGATGTTAAATTTTAATAAATTTTAGAATAATGGAATAATCCCAGAAGATTAGAAACAAGTGTTAATGTCATGGAGTATTAAAAAAGGAAATGTGGGATGACTTGGATAACTACAGGCCAGTTAGCCTGACATCAATCCTGGGTCAAATAATGGAAAAGCTGTTACAGGACTTAATCTATAAAAAATTAAAGGATAAGAAGACAATTAAGGCCAGTCAACACGGTATTAAGTAAAAAAGACCTTGTCAAACAAACTTGATTTCAAGTTTTGATAAAGTTTGAGTGATTAAAGGTAACCACATATATGTAATCTGCTTAGACTATTGTAATGTTGTTGTAGCCATGTTAGTCCCAGGATATTAGAGAGATATTGTGAAAGAGCTCCCTGTAGCTCAAACGCTTCTCTCTTTCACCAACAGAATATGGGTCAGGGCCAGATTAACATTTTGTAGGCCGTGGTGCCAAACATATTTGTGGGCCCCCCCATATTGTCATTGTGGGCTCCGACAGGGCTGGCTTTAGGAAGTGCGGGGCCCAATTCGAACATTTTCTGCGGGGCCCTGGCAGGAATGACTAAAAAAAAAAAAGTGTAAAAAAAAGCCTTTCATTTCTTCCATGTATTATTTACTTTCCATAACTATATAAATAATACAATTATGTACATTGCATCATATATGCTGTTGATTGCTTATTAATGACCACCATTTCATATGTGTGGGTCCCTGCCACTCCCTGCGGGTGTGCACATGTGGGTCCCAGCTGCTCCCTGCCCCCCTCATTTAAGCAGGTGTGCAGGGTTACTGCCCTGGGAACTGCAGAGCAGCAGTGGACTTGGGGCTGGTTGGAGGCAGGGCAGGGGCTGACTGGAGGTAGGGTCTAGCTGCAGGCAGGGCAAGGGGTGCAGGGCTGGCTGGAGATGGTGGGTGTGGGGTGGGCTGGCTTCAGGCAGGGCCGCAGGAGGATGAGGCTGGGAGGGCTGGAGACAGAGGAGTGCAGAACTGGCTGGCTTCAGGCAGGGGAGTGCAATGGGGTTGGCTGGAGACAGGGCAGGGGGTTTGAGGCTGGGTGTGGGCAGGGTGTGCAGGGCTGGTGTGGGCAGGGCTGTGTGGTGGGCTGGCTGGCTTTGGGCAGGACCACAGGGGTGTGTGGCAGGGGGTGGCTGGAGACAGGGCAGGGGGTTTGGCAGGGGCTGGCTGTGGGCACAGGGTGCAGAGCTGGCTGCGGGCAGGGGGGGCAAGGCTGGTGAGGGCAGGGCAGGGGGTGCAGCAGAGGCAGCTGGAGCCCTGGCCCATTAAATAGCCCCCAAGCCTCCCGCTATCCCAGGGCTCTGGGGGTTATTTAAAGGGCCCAGGGCTCCCCTGCTTCTACCCTACCCCAGACCTTTTAAATAGCCGTGGGAGCCCTGGAGAATTCATGGGGGCGGCAGGGCTCCGGCAGCTGTTTAAAGGATGGGGTGAGCCGGGCTGTGGGGCACCTTGCAGCGCTCCTGCTGGGGCTCCAGCCGGGAGAGCGAGACTGCGGGGCAGCCGCGCTCCTGGCGGCACTTTGGTCAGAGGAGCGGGGCCACGCAAGACCCCAGAGCAGACCTCAGCGGGCGTGAGTAAAAAAAATTAAAAAGGCACCTAAGGCACGGGGCCCTCTTAGGCACGGGGCCTGATTCCTGGGAATCGGCTGAATCAGCCTAAAGCTGGCCCGGCGCTCCGAGTGTGGGCCTGGTGTGGCAGAGCCATTGGTGCCACAGTATACCCTGTACTGAATCTCAGGCATTTTCATTTTGATCGCATACCTCTGCATGACTATATGGATTACCATACACAGTTGCCTCAGCCCCCAGTTTTTCTCATTGAGCTGTACACCCATGTGGGTTTACCAGTGTCCACAGTGAGCAGAACTTTCATAGTGATCAGGGGAAACTCCTCACAGATTTATCTCTTTCCTCATTCAAACCTTCTATAGCCATGTCTCCAGTACCACCCTATGTCACCAATCACTATATGAGGGTCTGGTCTCAGCTCAATAAAGTTCCACAGCCAGCAGATAATCTGAGCAATTCTGACAAATGCCTCCCTCAGCACTCATCCTGCCATTTGAGCAAGCCACTTGCAAACACCATTTCCCCAAAGTGAGGACTTATCCCGTGGAAACCTGAAGTCACTAGCCTTTCTCCCTCTGCTCCAATCTACATGCTAGTCTACTGCCTAGTCACCGCCACCTTTCCCCATGCCTGTTTTTCTTTTACTTTGGACGCTATTCTCCCCTGAAAGCCTGACCTACTACTTCTTTCCCTGCTTCCCTTGACATTCCTTTCCTATGGGTGACCTTTGTTCCTTGAGGTTAACTGCAGTTTGTTTACCTGCTCAGGGCTGCCAGGGAGGGGCAAGTGGGGCAATTTGCCCCAGGCCCCGGGCTCTGCAGGGGCCCCCACGAGAATGTCCGAGGCTTCCGCCTCCGTCCCTCTCCTGGAGCCTCAGCGCATCCAGGAGCATTCCTATATAGCACTGCAGCATGGCTCCGGCAGGGCCTGAGCTCCGCCCCACTCAGAGCTGCGTGGTAAGGGGGCGGGGCTGCGAGCTCCAGCGGGGCCTGAGCTTCCTCCAGTCAGCCTGGAGCTCGCAGCCCCGCCCCCTTACCACGCAGCTCTGAGCAGGGCGGAGCTCAGGCCCTGCCGGAGCCATGCTGCCGCTGTCGAGGGAAGTTTCTGGATGCGCTGAGGCTCCGGGTGAGGGGGGAGCCGGGGGTAAGGGGCCAGGGCCGGGGAGGTTGGCTAAGGGGCAGGGAGTCCTGGGGACAGGGAGGAGGCAGAGGTTGGGGGGGCAGTCAGGGGACAAGGAACGGGGGGTTTGGATCGTGAGCGTTCTGGGAGTCTATCAGGACTCAGTGCGGGGGTGGATAGGGGTTCGGGCAGTCAAGGGACAGGGAGCAGAGGTGGGGTCCCAGGGTGGTGGTTGAGGGGATCTCTGGGGGACGGTGAGGGGACAAGGAGCAGGATGGGGCGGGAATTCTGTGGGGGGTGGGCAGTCGGGGGGGCAGGAAGTGGATGGGGGTCAGATGGAGGCAGGGCCAGGCTGTTTGGGAGGCACAGCCTTCCCTACCCTAAAACTCATTCAGCAGTTTGAGGCTTGCAGAAGAGCCAGGCTGTTAGCTTTTCCATTAGGGCTACCATCCCTTTCACTTCTCAAATGCCAAATTATAGTCTATATTTAATTTCAGTGCCATAGGGAGATTCATGTCAGGGGAGGGTAGCTTCATTTAAAATTAGCCACTGCGGGAGGGATCACATGAGAAGAGCAATATTCTTCCCAACCCTACCAAGGGAGACCCCCCCCTTCATTCCCTGAGGCTTCAAAGGGGTTAATTCAGTGGTTCTCAGACTTTTATCCTGGTGACCCCTTTCACATAGCAAACCTCTGAGTGCAACCTCCCCCCTTATAAATTAAAAACACTTTTTTATATATTTAACACTATTATAAATTCTGGAGGCAAAGGGAGGTTTGAAGTGGTGGCTGACAGCTTGCGACTCCCAGTAATAACCTCATGACCCCCTGAGGGGTCCCGACCCCCAGTTTGAGAACCCCTGGGTTAATTTAATTTTAGCACCCTGTGTCCATTCACATGCATGTGCTATTTTGAACATTTCCGTTTTCACAACATAGGCTCATTCCAGATTCTGGAACAAGCTGAAATGCTCAGTTCGTGGAGTATGTACATAAGCTATACTAAAGACAAACCCACACTAATCATCTCCAGTTTGTGAGGAACCCCATGGAGCCAATCTCTAGGAAACAGATAAATGCAGGTTAAGTCCTGCATGGAGGTTAAGTCCATTAATGGCTATTAGCCAGGATGGGTAAGGAATGGTGTCCCTAGCCTGTTTGTCAGAGGATGGAGATGGATGTCAGGAGAGAGATCACTTGATCATTACCTGTTAGGTTTACTCCCTCTAGTGCACTTGGCATTGGCCATTGTCGGTAAACAGGATACTGGGCTGGATGGACCTTTGGTTTGACCCAGTATGGCTATTCTTATGTTCTAATCTAAATGAACCCAAAGTTATGGAGACAGATGAGAGTCAAGGAAGCCAGAGGAGTATCAGAAACCTGGAAAAATCTTTGACTGGATGGGCTCAGGCGTTTGGTCACAAGCTGAGGTGGTTCAAAAGTTTTGGATTTTTTTTAAGCAGATTTTTTTAATTGTTTCTTTAAACAATCAAACACAGCAAGCAGCAAATATTTGGCCACACACTTCTGAAACCCCAAACCATACTCAGGTTTTGGCAGACTAATTTCAGCTTTTCAATTAAAAAAACCACAACAAATTTTGAAGGAAAGCAGACATTGTCCATGATTTTTTCCTGCTTTTTAAAAACCCCTAGTTTTTGATCCAGAAAAAGTTTTGTTGGAAAATATTTGTCCAATCCTTTTAATGAGCTTTAGTGTCTTTTAGCACTAGCTAATGCTGAGAACCAGTGATATCTTGCAAAGAAGTTTTCTCAAAACTTGGTTTGTACCGAGATGCAGAAGGTTTATTTTCCCAGGGCCGCCCGTCGGTGCAGAGCAAGTGGGGCAATTTGCGCCGGGCCCCGCAGTGGCCCCCACGAGAATATAGTATTGTATAGTATTGTAATTTTTTTTTATGGAAGGGGCCCCCGAAATTGCTTCGCCCCAGACCCCCTGAATCCTCTGGGCGGCCCTATACCTGCTCCTAGCTTAATGGCCTCCAGTAGTCACAGAACCACCTGCAGCTTCTCTGGCTACAGCCATGCGGCCAATTGCCAGAAGCCAGGCTTAGATAGCTGTAGCTACTAGTCAAGGGAAGGGTGGCAATTCCGGCTAAGCATGCTTGAACCCTGTAACAGCAGCACTATGGACTCTAAATCCTCAGTGCTGGCCCTAGACAGCTGCAGACTCTGCGGTTAGGTACTTCCCTCCTCTAGGCCATGGCTTTAAATACCTGAGATGTTCATCACCTGCAGCAGAGGCCAATTCCCCACGCACCCCTCAGCTAGCACATAGTAGATCAGAAAATGCAGCCTGAATGATTTTGGAGGCTGGAGTTCCAGGGGGTTCTCATCCCTAAGCAGCAGCTCTGCAACAAGCTGCCCACCTCCGCTGTGGGACCAGGACCCTATGAAGATCGTGGAGTTACCCTGTGTATAACCAGTTCTGTCCAAAGTCTGTTGAAGTGAGTAGGAGTCTTTTCATTGTCTTTAATGGGCTGTGTATAGAAGCAAAGAACCCTATTCTAGACTCTATGATCAAAGTGCATTTTATGCTGCACTGGTTTACTATTGTAACAGGAAGGTCTCACATTACCTACTGAATAAGCAACACCTCCTACAGCACTGAAAGTTTTCTGAGAGGCTTCCTACCCAATTACTAAATGTAAACCTGCTTAGCTTACAAGGGCTGAAAATATCAGGTAGTATGATTACAAAAGCAAGGCACTTCTGAATTCAGCAGGAATTTTGGATGTGCACAGACAGGATTGGTTCCCATATGGTTACAAAAGTGCGGTAAAGTGGAACAATTTTCAGGTTGTGTGATTGGAGGATATCTGGATCCATATTATAAGACTGTCCTACATAAATGAGGAAAAGTTGAGGTGTCCTTGTTATTCTTTTGTTCCACTCTTTGTTTCTGTGCAGAATTTGCCAATGCAATATTACTGTCTTCTTTTTAAACAAACAAAACTAAAAAAAATGGTAATGGCTGTTGAAAATAGAAGTTCTCACCCTAGTTAGCACTGGGAAGATGCCAGTATTTGTTGCTCAATGTTATCCTACTTTTTCTACACAAATTACAGGACTGCCAGGCAAGGTCACACCAGCATCCCTAATCCAGTCTGAGGAAGTCTTCTGAGGGTGATATCTGGGCCAAAGGTTCTACCCCTTGCGCATACTTGTTCCCTCTTCAGTGCCACTCCCTTCTAGCAGCCAGCTCTCCATTCACAGCAAGGTGCGGTGCATGGGGTCTCACAGCTTCCTCACTAACCCCATCCTCCCTTTCCTATTGATAGCTACCAACAGAATGCTGGGAAATGTAGTTCCTTCCCTGCTCCAGGGCTGGGTCCATAGGCAGGAAGCTGGCTAAGGAACTACAGTTCCCAGAGCCCTGTGGGTTCTCAGCTCCCATGCTGGATCCCTGCTGGTCGGAGGCTCACTCTCAGAGCCTCGGCTTCTGCAGCGCTGCGAGAGGGAAGGAAGTGAGTGTTACGGGCCCACTTCTGAGCTTGGGCCTGGCACTATGGAGCCATTGGTGCCATGGTAAATCCGGTACTGGGTCCAGTAAAAGACATTACGTCACCCACCTTATCTCTCTGGACTATTGTAAGATGTTTAACTTGGTACTGCATGACATTCTTATTTAAAAAAATGCACTACACTATATCAGTAAAGCACATGTTGAATGGATTAAGAATTGGAAAAGTGGTAGATCTCAAAGAATAGTTGTCAATGAGGAATCATTATTGAATGTGAGTATTTCTAGTAAGATTTGTACTAAGCCTAGTGCTCATCAATGTTTTAATCAATGATCTGGAAGTAAATATAAAATCTCTGCTGATTAAAATTTGCAGATGACACAAAGATTGGCAGAGTGGAAAATAATGATGAGGACAGGGCAGTCATGCAAAGCTGTCTGGATTGCTTGGCAAGCTAGGTCTAGTTTTTTAAAAAATATTTTGATATAGCCAAATGCAAAGTTATACATGTAGGAACAGGGAATGCAGGCCAGACCGACAGAATGAGGTACTGTCTCCTGGAAAGCAGTATTTCTGAAGAGGACTTAGGGTTATAGAGGACAAGCAAGTCACCATGAACTTCCAATGTGATATGAGGCAAAAAGGGATAATGCAATTCTTGGATGTATAAAGAGGAGAGTAATGAGTAGTAGGGAAGTGATTTTGCTCTCTGTATGGCATTGGTCAGACCGATACTGGAATACTGTGTCCAGTTCTGGTGCCCACATTTTACAATGGATATTGAAAAAAATAGCGTGCAGAGAACAACCACAAAAATGATTCAAGGGCTGGAGAAAATGCCCTATAGTGAGAGACTGAAGGAGCTAATTTTGTTTAGCTGATCTGAAAAATGGTCAAGAAATGACTTGATTACAATATATAAGTACCATCTGTGATGGGTTGGATCACAGAAACCTCCCTGGGAGCTGCCAACTGATGTGCCAAGACTACCTCTGCTCCTGTTTTCCCTGCCAGCTCAGGACTCCAGCACCCTGTCTTGCTGAGCCAGACACTCCCGTTTGCTCCAACACAGGCCCAGGGTCTGAACCACATGCCTCAAAGCTGCACGTTTACCTGAAAACAGCTCACAGAAGTGTGCTTGTCTTTAGCACTCAGATGCCCAACTCTCAATGGGGTCTAAACCCAAATAAATCCGTTTTACCCTGTATAAAGCTTATGCAGGGTAAACTCATAAATTGTTCGCCCTCTATAACGCTAATAGAGAGATATGCACAGGTGTTTGCTCCCCCAGGTATTAATACATACTCTGAGTTAATAAGTAAAAAGTGATTTTATTAAATATAGAAAGTAGGATTTAAGTGGTTCCAAGTAGTAATAGACAGAACAAAGTAAGTCACCAAGCAAAATAAAATAAAATGTGCAAATCTCTGTCTAATCAAACTGAATACAGATAATCTCACCCTCAGAGATGCTTCAGTAAGTTTTTTTTTTCTCAGACTGGACACCTTCTAGGCCTGGGCACAATTCTTTCCCCTGGTTCAGCTTTTGTTCCAGCTTAGGTGCTGGCTAGGGGATCTTCATGATATCTCCTCTCTCTCCACTTTGTTCTCTCCCACCCCTTTATATATCTTTTGCATAAGACAGGAATCCCTTTGTCCCTCTCTGAGTTCCCACCCCCTCCTTCTCAATGGAAAGACACCAGGTTAAAGATGGATTCCAGTTCAGGTGACTTGATCACATGTCACTGCAAGACTTCATTACCCACTTGCCAGCACACATATACAGGAAGACTTACAGGTAAAACGATGGTCCTAGTTAATGGGAGTAATCAAGATTCCAAACCACCATTAATGGCCCACACTTTACATAATTACAATAGGCCCTCAGAGTTATATTTCATATTTCTAGTTTCAGATACAAGAGTGGTACATTTATACAAATAGGATGATTACACTCAGTAGTTATAAGCTTTGTAATGATACCTTACAAGAGTCCTTTTGCATGAAGCATATCTCAGTTACATTATATTCACTTACTAAATGTTTATAAAACCATATAAACTGTACAACATCACACCATCATGGGGAGAAACGCCAGGTACTAAGGGGCTCTTTATTCTAGCAGAGAAAGAAAATTAGAATGGCCATAGTGGGTCAGTCAGTGGTCCATCTAGCCCAGTATCCTGTCTCTGGCAGGGGCCAGTGCCAGATGCTTCAGAGGGAATGAACAGAATAAAGCAATTTTGAGTGATCCATCCCCTGTCATCCAGTCCCAAATTTTGCCAGTTGGACATTTAGGGACACTCGGAGTATGGGGTTGCATCTCTGACCGTCCTGGTTAATAGCCACTGATGGACCTATCCTTCAAGAACGTATCTAATTCTTTTTTTTAACCTAGTTATACTTTTGGTTTTTACACCATTATATGGAAATCAGTTCCACAGACTGATTTTTGCATTGTGTGAAGAAGTACTTCCTTGTGTTTGTTTTAAACCTGATGCCTATTAATTTAAATGGGTGACTCCTAGTTCTTGATATTTGAAGAGCTAAATAGGACTTCCCTAATCATGTTCTCCACACCATTTATGATTTTAAAGACCTCTATCATATCCCTCCTTAGCTGTCTGTTTTTTTTAAAATGAAGAGTCCCAGTCTTTTTAATCTATCCTCAAATGGAAGCTGTTCCATACCCCTAATCATTTTTGTTGCCCTTTTCTGTACCTTTTCCAATTCTAATATCTTTTTTTGAGGTGGGACAATCAAAACTGTACACAGAATTCCAGGTGTGGGTGTATCATGAACTTATACAGTAGCATTGTGATACTTTTTGGCTTATTATCTATGCCTTTCCTAATGGTTCCTAACATTCTGCTGGTTTTTTGGGGGTGTTTTTTCTTTACTGCCATTGCAAACTGAGCAGATGTTTTCAGAGAACTGTCCACAATGACTCCAAGATCTCTTTCTTGAATCATAACAGTTAATTTAGACTCCATCAAAGGCATAATTTTCAACTGCTGAAAGTTAAAGATAGACAAATTAGAAATAAGACAGAAATTTTTAACAGTGAGGGTGATTAACCACTGGAAAAATATCAAAGGAACTGATGGGTTCTCCATCTCTTGGTGTCGTCACATCAATTGTGGATGCCTTTCTGGAAGTTATAGTTTAGTCAAACACAAGTGATTGAACACAATACAGGGGTAACTGGGTGAAATTCTATGGATTGTGTTATACTGGAGGTCAGATTAGATGGTCCCTTCTGCTCTTAATATCTGTGACTTTATTAAATATATTCTGTTTACAAGTAATAAGTGTGAGTTTGTTTTTTTTACTGTGCATCCTGCAAAGTCAACCAGGAAAGTGAGGGTAAAACGTGGTTATTTCATTTTCATGTGCCATCCTGGGAAATTTAAGTTATACTGGCCAAAATTAGGATCTCAATGGCATTTGTACAACACCATTGTCTTCTAACTGTGAGATCAGCGATATCAATAGAACCAAAATGCCCTGATTGGTTTGCACAAGTGTATCTAATTAGAACCTTGTAAAGAATTCTGTTTATAGACAAGAGAAAATAGATTCAAGCTCAGTCTGAGCTCTGCTGTCTTTGAAGTATTAAAAGGAGTTAAAAAAAAAATCCAGAAAAAAATTACTCCAATTTTAGTGACAGAAAGTATCTGATTCTGCATATCTCCAGAAGCCCAGTTGAGGAAGGTGTTATTTTTACTGTGCTTCCCTTTTCAGAGTAAGGCTGTTCTTTAAACCATGAGAGACACAGCCAATGTGTCAACCATCATAGGTAAGGCCCTACTAAATTCATAGTCCATTTTGGTCAATTTCATGGCCAGAGGGTTTTTTAATGTGTCAGTTTCATGATTTCAGATGTTTACATATGAAATTTCATGGTGTGTACTCGGGGGAGGGGGGGGCAATCCAAAAGGGGATCATGAGAGACACAGCTGCAGGATTGCCACCCTCACTTCTATGCTGCCTTCAGAGCTGGCCACTGAACTTCCTGCAGCGGGCAGAGGCTCCTGGAAATGGAGGTGAGTCTGATCTCCTCATGCTTCTAGGAGTGCTCCAGCCATAGGCTCCTAGCTGCTAGCCCTGGCCGGCAGGGAAGGGATAGGACTTGCTCTTCCCCTGCATGGCCTCTCTCACGGGGAGATCAGATCTACTGTCGAATACTCCGCCAGCGTCAGGAAGTTCTCCTGTGCTGCTGGGAATGCCTCAGTCAGGGGCTCCTACCTGCTAGTCCTGGACAGTGGTGATTAATGAAGGGGCCCACAGGGCCTCTGTCCAGTGGCCCCAGTGACCCCTGGAAAATGGGTGCCCTGAGACACGGGGGCAGAAGCCCCGAGTGCAGTTCCAGGGCTGATGCAGCACAGAAGTGAGGGTATACCAGCCTCACTTCTGCGCTGCCTCTGGAGGTGGGTCTGATCTCCCCACTGAGAGCGGCCATTCAGGGGAAGGACAACTCCTCTCCCTCCCCATCCTGGCCTGGACTAGCAGCTGGGAGCTCCTGGCTGTGGGGCTCCCAGCAGCAGGGGGAGATCAGATTTCAGAGAATGGTTTATTTCATGGTCCACAACACGTTTTTCATGGTTGTGAAATTGGTTGGTCCCCAACCATAAGAAATCAACATTTCCATGGAGTGGCCTTCTGATTTAGTGAAGTCTTGGGGACTGTTGTGAGTACCTCAGAAAAGGAACTCTTTAAAAAAGTAACATTTGTAAATTACCAACATAGTAGCAAATGGGTTATTGTGCCTTATTGCTATGCTTTCTCTGAATTCTTCAAAAATGTTATTGGCATTACAGGCAAAGAAAATGCAACTACATGGAATTTGCATTTACTTTTAGCTGTAGTTATCAATATGTAGTTGGTAAAGTTTTTGTATTGGAAATCAGTTATGAAGATGCTGAAGCACAGAATAGAAGAAAAACGTTGGGAGATTGAACATTTCTCTGAAACTGTAGAAAAGAAAAATTAGACTTCAAAGCAGAAAATGATTACTGGTAGAGTACCATAAATATCATGACCTGTTAATTTGCTTTTTAGTTATATATTGTAAGTAGTTTGACAAGGACAGTGAGTAAACTTTCTGATTTTGGCGATGTATATAAATTAGTAATAAAGAACAATGCCATCTGACAGATTATAGAAGGATTTAGATAAATTAAATGGATGGTTTAATAGATGATAAATGCTGTTGACTCCAGATAAATGTGAAATATGTATAGGAGTAAAGAACAAAACCAAGGAATATCTGTTAACTGGAAGTGTGCTTCAGAATACTGACCAAGATAGAAATATAGTGATGTATTACAGAAATAAAACATTAAGCTATATATTCAGCAGCAGCAGCAAAAACAGGAAACACAATCCTGAGATGCTTTTGCTACTATAATTTAAAATAATCACTTTCTATGGCCCAGTTGCTCCCAAGTACAGGTCAGCCAGAGGGAGATAACTACATTTTCAGCATTCCATACCAATTGCATCATCTGTTACCAGGGGTTTTCAGAACCCCCAACAGGGGCAACTTAACTATTTTACTCCTGGTGGTATAAGGAATAAATCAATAGGAACACAGCAATTCCATCTGATAAGATTTACACTAGTAAGCGTGCTCTGTCTAAAATTGTAGTTTATTAGATTTAAACAGACACAAACATAAGCAATAGGTTTAGAACATCCCAGATATTTACCTAACATCAGGAATGGTATTGAGTAATTAACAGCAGGTTTGCTGTGACCAGTTGCTCACCTACTGGGGAGAAAAGGAGTTAGGAAAAACGTCTCTCAAGATGGCTTCAGAGGGCTGCTCCAAAGGACACTCTGTTAGCTAATCTTTTATAACTATTTTCTACAAAACACATAGGTCATCACTTTTCTAACTTTCAATAAACTTTTAATATCAGAGGCACCTAGACTCAAGGTTTTCCAACCACCAAAGTTTGTAGTCTCAATTGTTTACGTTTGTCCCCTCCTCCTATTCTGATTCACAGAAACTGTAGCTAGTTTTGACCTTGCTTCTGAAAACCTGTCTCTCAATTAACCCTTAACTATGTGGTGTTCTGGTTCATTAATTTATGGTGGCTATGGCTGCAATTAGCTTGATCACACTCTGTGATATACACACCTCTCAAATCCAGGACAGCACATTGACCTTTTCACTTTCTCATATTTACGCTCTGCCTTAGCTGAGTTGTCATGGATATTCTCCTCAACCATGAGGATCCCTCTTTTTTTCTCTCTCTCTCTCTCTCTCTCTCAATGATACTCAGACTTCAGTGGTCCAGGAGCCAAATTAGTGATTAACATTACCCAAAAGAGCCAAAGTAATGTGAGTTAATTGTTTCATTTACTATAGTACTATATAGTCATATTTAAAAAGTATGATAGGGGAAATATTTAGTTTTCATATCTGTATATGAAAACTAAATATTTAATATATATATAAAATAAACTATAATTCGTTAATAACACAGGAAAAGCATTCTGAGTGGTTAATAACTTAGATTAGTTAATAATTAAATCACACTGTGTTTTCATACCATGTGATGCAAAGAGCCGCAGGACGCACATTAAAGAGCCACTTGCAGCTCACAAGCCACAATCTGAGTGTCACTGATAATATATGATCATTTAAAAGAAGACAGATTTCAGAGGGGTAGCCATGTTAATCTGTATCAGCAAAAACAATGAAGAGTCCTTGTGGCACCTTAGAGACTAACACATTTATTTGGGCACAAGCTTTTGTGGGCTAAAACCCACTTCATCGGATGCATGGAGTGAAAAGTAGAGTAGGCAGGTGTATATATATTACAAAACATGAAAAGATGGGAGTTGCCTTACCAAGTGAGGGGTCAGTGCTAACGAGGCCAATTCAGTTAAGGTGGAAATGGCCTATTCTCAACAGTTGACAAGAAGGGGTGAATATAAAGAGAGGGATACTTTTGTAGTGCTAACGAGGCCAAAGCATCAAGGTGGACGTCACCCATTTTCAACTGTTATTACAACACTGATTTGCTTTGGAAAGCATTGTTCAGAAGGCTTTCTGCAAGATGCCAATTGCTTGAAGAAGATGTATCAGGGCTCAGTGCCTGCACAGTAGTGTTTCCCACGACACTGACTGCAGAATAAAACTAGCTCATTATAATTTGGCTTGGCAGATTTGATATTTTCTTATACATCAATGGATATTTATTTTTAAGCATTTTTTATTTTTATCATTTAAATTTTCATTGTGACAGGAAATTATGGGGTGCGTGTCAGACAATGCGGTTGTGGAGATTAGACAATAATTATTTAATAACAGTAAATACTGAGATGCAAAAAAACTGTTAAAACACAAATTGACAACATCACACATCAAAATATACAAAGTAAATCTCCTTAAATGAAACTCTAATACATTCTCAAGCAGCATTTTGCTTTGCCTATCTGTATATTCTGATGACCATCCATGAAAATACCTTTGTTCATCAGTTTGTGTATGTACAATGACATCGATGTTTTCTGACCAATAAAAATCTAGTCCCTTGAAGCCTAATTATAATATTGAACAGCCTCTATTTCATTCTGCTGTCAGCACATGAGACTCCAAGCTACTATTGGTGTGATCCTTTTCATTTTTAAAATTATTTAGATGTTGCTGTCAATGGGATTTAGGCTCCTAAGTGCCTAAATCGCTTTTGAAAATGAGTTTTAGTCTCCTAACTTAGTTAGGCATTGCAGCGCTGAGCATAGCAACAGCTAAATATCTTTTTAAAAATCTGGGCCTCAGAGACCATGATAAATGGTGGTTCGTGGGGAGGGAAGGACAGAGATTGATTCGGATGAATAGGGAAGCGAGAGACAGAAAAGTGGAGAGAGATGTAACAGTTCAGGAGTTTGATAATTGATCATGACACTTTCATTTCAGAGTTACATACAGGTTGGTAGTGACCAACAATTCCTTGGCCAAAGGTGAAACAGGTACTACATCTCTCCTCTCCTCCCTCATCTGCCCTTATATCAAGCTGAGGTACAATAGCAGGATAGTGTGTATATGTGCAAACTCTATTGTTTATTGGGCCGTTCAGTGGATGAACAGAGGATTTCAGCTGCCACAGTTGTTTGTTCAGAATGTTTCATGAGCACTATATTTACATAATTGGTTTTTAAAAAAAAAATTCTATATAACTTTCAGACCAAAGTTAGTAGTGGGCTATCCTCGTTTACTATTACAGTTGGCTCCCAAACAGTAAGCTCTAGTAAAGGATTTGCTAAAGGGTTCATTCTGATGCTTAGGGATCTGTTTTCATTTCTTTCAGTGGGAGTATGTTAGGTCCTGATCCTGCATTAAGCTCAATGGGATACTCATGTGTAAAGTTAAGCCTATATGTAAGTGTTTGTAGGATCGAAGGCCCAAGTATTTGCATTAACATAATATTAAGGAAAAATCCATCTCAAGCACTTATTTGTTTCTCAATGTATTGATTAAAAATGAATATATATATGTATTCTGTATAAATTGGAAAAATCACATTAGGTGGTTGGAATGTACTCTTGGTGGAGATTTTGAAGATTGCCTCAAAAGCAAAGCACTCCTAAATCCCTTAGGTGCTTTTGAACATCTTCTCTTTAAATTTTCATTTTGTGGGTTTAAAAGTAAGCTGCAAAACTAAAATGAAAATTGTTACTCATTATTTATACAGCTCTATTGGTGTGCATGGAAGTAGACAGACAAATAAAAATGACAGGTTCCTGTCGTGAAGATTTTAATTTATATGAGCTTGTAACACAACGAAGAATGACAGTAAAGTACGTGTGGGAGGAGGGAGTGTAGAGGAATGAGCATTAGAACTGTGAAGGACTGAGGTGTTGGTTTTACACACAGGTCTAGATAGTTCCTCTTTTAATCTGTATTTGTTAAAATTTGTAGACATTGTTTAGACTGAGGGCCGCAGTGTTGGTCAGCAAAGGCAAGCTAAACCTCTGGAAGTGAGTTTGAAGGAGGAAATGAGGTTGAGTAGTACATGGGATCTGGGAATACACGCCAGAGGCGAGTGAGGAAAAAGTGCAGTCATTTGAAAATTAATTCCAGATTTATGTTCTTTATGCACTTATTTACCAGACTGGATTATCTTCAGTGAACCAGAGAGTGTAAGTGCTTTTACAACGGGGAATAAGAATTTAAAATAAAGAGAATTAATACATATTGGTGTGCTGAATACTTCCTACTGCTTGCCTGCTTAGGACATTCAGCACATCAATTTGGAACTTAGGGCCTGACCCCACAGCTTATACTGACACAATAGTACTTTCATATGAATAGTGCCAGGGGCTTCAATGCAACATTTTGCAGGATCAGACCTTTAGTTTAAATTTAGTTTTGTTGGTTACCTTTTAATGCAGATCTTCCCTAAATTTTAAGACATATATAGAAGCTAGTCATATCATTTCCTTGAACAGCCATTGATGTTGAGTGAATTCATCTTCCTACCGTGCTTTCAGAGTTTATATTTCTTTTAAAATGTCTTCCATTCTGAGTAAAAGTCGCCATCTTGGGTTTAATCCAAAGCCAACTGAATGGGCTCTGTTACACTGACTTTAATGGCTCTGGATCAGGAAATGTGTCTCTAGCTGGGAGAATCTTGGTGTAAGTGGGGAAAATGGTCCTGCTATCATGGGGAATTTTCCTGGTTTCTGTATTACCCTGGTGGAATTGGATGGTGAAAAGAACTGAGTCCCTGCCCCAATTCCCTTCACTTGAATGCCTGCCTGATCTCGAGCACTCATCTTTCTCTCCCACATGCGGTGAAGTCCTCATAACCTCAGTAAGGCTGAGTCCAAGATCCTGTGGAGCTTAACCTCCAGTCTTGTTGTGGATCATTCAGGACAGGGGTTAGGATGTCCCCACTTTCCTCACTGGCCATTTCCCTGACCCAGTGATCACTACATTGAGTAATAAACCACATGCAATTTATTAAACAGCCGCTGTAAACAAATAAGGGAAAAACAGAGAGGGTTAAGGATGAAAAAAACCCACACCATAGGCATGGGGAACACTGTAAGCAATAATCTCAGGCACTGAAGAAATTTCACGGCCTATTCCTTATGTGTCCTGGATGTTCTGCAGTGATACTGCAGGTAAGACATCTGCTTTGGTGGTAGCTACGCACCCTCAGGCTCTAGGTGGCAGGAGCCTTCTCCCCAGTATCGACCCTCCTGTCAGGTTTGTGCCCCTCTCCCCCAAGTCCAGCCTTTGAGATGTCTCCCTCCATTGGGCCCTCTCTGCCCAGGATCCCCACCTTGTTCTCCCTAGCTGCTCACCACACTTGTTTCCAGTTTACTTGTTGCACCGTGGATCATTCATTATCCTGGCTGTGGTCCCGTGGCTTCCCATTGTAGCTCAGTCCAGGCTTACCACTGGTCTCCACTGCACCAGCTCCAGGCTGCTGCTCTGGCTTCTGCAATCTCCCTGGTTCTGCTCTGGGGTCTAGTTCCCCAGCTCTGGGCTGCTGAAATCTCTCTGCCTCTGCCTTATTCTGCCCTGGTAGCCTTAGCTCATCTGAAGGACAGACCTTGGGCTCTCAACCTCCTTATTGTCCTGCCTATTGGTCGCTGTTAATCTAACTGACCTCTCCCTGTTGACTCAGGGGACTTGTCAGTCACAGGATCCTGATTCCTCTTTGGCCCTTCCACTTTCTCCTGGTATTGGAGAAGGGCCAACCCCCCCTAAAAAAAATAGTTTCAATAAGGAGCCAACAGGCCTCTTACTTTTGAAAAGGGATTTGTGTTGTAAGTGTTTGATACTGAAACAGTACCAATGTATGCAACAAATAAGAAGTTTATGTATTTATTAAACATTATCAACTCTTTTTTTCTAGTATTTTTCTAAACTTAAAAAACAAATTGTAGCATTTTACAAATATCCTTGCCAAAAATTGACAGTAATGTGGGCCCAAGACAACTTTTCCTAAATTAGATTTGAGCCATTAATTTTCTACTGTAAATAGTATTGGCAGAATTCACATGCCAAGCTCTGGGTGCATTCGTGTAGCAGGAGCATCTGGCTCTTTGGCAGACTCTGCAGACAAATGTGTTGCCAACTTTGGAATGGCCTCTTGGTCTGTCACATAATTTGGTTTCTTCTGGCAGGCAGCTTTGTCTTCCTTAAAGCCATTTCTTGTAATTTTACTTTTACTTTAAAAAACTGTCTTATTTTTGTCCATTTTAAATTGTGTTCTGAATAAAACTTTTACTGAATTCTGTGCAATGCCTTGTTATTGTCAAAAACAGGCTCTTTCTTCCAATTCACATTCAATTACTGGGTAATTCTAAGTGCTGATCTTAGAGTCAGCCATTTGTGGGTGTGTAACCTATGCGTACTGAAAACGAGTGACAACGTTTACTTTGTAAATTCAAGTAAGCCATTAATTTTTGTGCAGGAAGCTGATTGTGAAGTTGCATTCAAAACAATATCCTTTATACTGCAATTTCTTAAGCAAGAAACTGTCTGACTAGATAAACTATGGGCTCATTAAACTATTGTCTTATGCTTCGGCAATTACAAGAAGATTTAATCGCTCAGAGATAGCATACTTAGTATTCTAAAGAGGAGTTAGGGCAAATCAGCCATCTTTGAGTATCATGTATTATAAGAAGTGTCCTCTGTTTCACTTTAATTGTTCATTCTGTTTTTTCCAGTATTATTCTGGATGGAATTTGTTCTGTACTTGCTTTTTAAACAGAGTGCATGCTACATTTTGAAAGCAGTACCTGAATATGTAAGCCCATCTTTTCCTATGATTAGTAAATAATAGTTTCCACCTCTATACAACCTGATTGCAACCTCAAGATGTCAAAACATTGTCGTGAATAAATTACAATACACCTGTCAGTTGGGTAAATATGAATTTAAGTCCCTAACTTTAGGCACCCAAGTATGAACATTTTATTCTTAACCTCTCTATATCTCTGCTTCCCAGCCCATAACATTTGTATAATAATAATAATACTTAATAATTTATTCTTTATACTGCATCAGTGATTAGAGGCTCCAGTCAGGATTAAGGTCACAGTCTGCAGGTGCTGTACAAAAGCATGGTATAGCCCTTCTCCTTCACAAAGGAATGGGAGAAGGGTAGATGTAATAACTACATGTATTTACATAGACTAATTATACATATAATTAGATGGTTTTGAGTCAGTTATTAAATATTTATATTCTAGTAGTGCCCAAAGGTCCCAATCAGAATTGGGTTTCCTTTGGGCTGGTGCTGTGTAAACACTGATAATGAGACAGTCCCTGCCCTGAAAGGTTTTACACAGTGGCAGTGTTTGCACAGAATATAGCATGTAAATTTTGAAATTGCAAGCATCAGGGCCTACTCAGAAAGGCTGCCAGATCTAAAAGTGCCTTTTCTAACGCACCTTTAAAGTACTATGTATCAGAACTAAAATGGCTTTGCGGGACAATAAATGACTGTGTGGGGCAAGTCCTGAAAATGAAGTTGTGTATGAGGCTGTCCAGGAATAGGCACCCTGGGTAAAATCCTCACCCTGCTGAAGTCAATGGCAGAACGCAATGGACATCACCCTCCATGTGTATTCTTAAATAATGAGAAAAAATTAATAGACTGTGCATTTTCAGTACACTGTTTTCACTTGTGCGTTGCATATATCTCAACATCTCTGTTGACCTTATGACTGTGCTTTTATATATGATAGGTGAAGGTGGTAGCACTACGTATTATTAAGGTTTTTGCCATGCAGTGGTAAAAATTTTCCTTTTGGAAACAAAATATCTTAACTGAAAGGAAAGCAATTTACTGTAAATGAAATTTAAAAATGTGTTGTTGCCTGTTTCATTGGCTACAACAACTGGCAAAAGGAAACATTAGTATACACACACACACACACTTCTCAAAAATCTCGCACATCTTGGGTATTGATTATACTTTCCATTAGCATCAATAGAAAAGTTCTTTTGCCATTATCAAAAATAATCTTGCTTTTTATAGCAATATGACTGCTATTAACAGGCAGCTCAAAAATGTCAGTTGTATCTGTATACCTGGTGTGGAAATTCTTACCTTTTAAAACCTTTAATTTGCTGGGCTGCCTATGAGAAAATGTGTATAATTATCTTTTATAGAGCTAGAAAGTCTCTCTGCATTTAGGGCAATTTTTAACTTCTGTGCCTTCTCTGTCCACCCTGTGATTTCAATCTGGATGACTCACTACCCTGTATCTGTTTTAAAATACCTGGTAATGTCAGATTTTGCCCTTGTGCATTGACTCTCATATAAATGCCATAATCCTCAAGTGCTGGAGACAGTGACAGACTGATGTCATTACAGTATAATATCAGTCTTCTGGCCCACTGTGATATTTCTTCGGTTTGACACAGGACCGGCTCTAGGTATTTTGTTGCCCCAAGCACGGCAGGCAGGCTGCCTTCAGCAGCTTGCCTGCGGGAGGTCCCCGGTCCCACAGATTTGGTGGCACGCCTGCGGGAGGTTCGCCAAAGCCACGGGACAAGCGGACCCTCCGCAGGCATGCTGCCGAAGGCAACATACCTGCCACCCTCTCGGTGATGGCAGAGCACCCCCCGTGGCTTGCTGCCGCAGACAAGAGCTTGGCGTGCTGGTGCCTGGAGTCACCCCTGGTTTGACATCATGTGTTTGGAGTATCATGTTTTCTCTGCATTGTTTCTTTTTTTCTTTGCATGGGGCCTTTTTCTCTGAGGTGTCTTACAACACAGAGCACTGAATTTATGTAAAATGTTATTGGGTGGGATTTTGAAAAGTGGCTAAGGGAGGTATCAGCGTAGCAGCCTTGTTAGTCTGTGTCCGCAAAAAGAACAGGAGTACTTGTGGCACCTTAGAGACTAACAAATTTATTTGAGCATAAGCTTTTGTGGGCTACAGCCCATTTCTTCGGATGCATGGAATGGAACATATATTGAGGAGATATATATACACATACAGAGAGCAAGAAAAGGTGGGAGTTGCCCTACCAACTCTAAGAGGCCAATTAAGTAAGGGGAAAAAAAAACCCTTTTGAAGTGATAATCAAGATAGCCCAATACAGACAGTTTGATAAGAAGTGTGAGAATACTTACAAGGGGAGATAGATTCAATGTTTGTAATGGCTCAGCCATTCTCAGTCCCTATTTAAACCTAAGGTGATTGTATCTAGTTTGCAATTCCAGCTCAGCAGCTTCCTTAGCTCTCGTCCCCTAACGTCCCTACTCTACTTGCACTACATTGATGACATCTTCATCATCTGGACCCATGGAAAAGAAGCCCTTGAGGAATTCCACAGTGATTTCAATAATTTCCATCCCACTGTCAACCTCAGCCTAGATCAATCCACACAAGTGGTCCATTTCCTGGACACTACTGTCATAAACAGATAGCTAAGGGTTAATGTCTCTTTCACCTGAAACACCTGACCAGAGAACCAATCAGGAAACCGGATTTTTTCAACTTTGGGTGGAGGGAATTGTGTGTCTGAGTCTTTTGTCTGTCTGCCTGCTGTCTCTGAGCTTTGGAGAAGTAGTTCTGTTTTCTAATCTTCTGTTTCTAAGTGTAAGGACAAAGAGATCAGATAGTAAGTTATATGGTTTCTTTTCTTTGGTATTTACATGAATATAAGTGCTGGAGTGCTTTAATTTGTATTCTTTTTGAATAAGGCTGTTTATTCAATATTCTTTTAAGCAATTGACCCTGTGTTGTATCATCTTAATACAGAGAGAACATTTGTATGTATTTTTCTTTTTTTTTTATATAAAGCTTTCTTTTAAGACCTGTTGGAGTTTTCTTTACTTCAGGGAAATTAAGTCTGTACTCACCAGGGAATTGGTGGGAGGAAGAAATCAAGGGGAGGTCTGTGTGTTGGATTGCTAGCCTGATTTTGCATTTCCTCTGGGTGAAGAGGAAAGTGCTTTTGTTCCAGGATTGGAAACGGAGAGGGCAAGTCCCTCGGTTTGGATTCACAGAGCTTGTGTCTGTGTATCTCTCCAGGAGCACCTGGAGGGGGGAAGGGAAAAAGGATTATTTCCCTTTGTTGTGAGACTCAAGGGATTTGGGTCTTGGGGTCCCCAGGGAAGGTTTTTCAGGGGGACCAGAGTGCCCCAAAACACTCTAATTTTTTGGGTGGTGGCAGCAAGTACCAGGTCCAAGCTGGTAACTAAGCTTGGAGGTTTTCATGCTAACCCCCATATTTTGGACGCTAAGGTCCAAATCTGGGAATAAGGTTATGATAACTACTGTGCTAATAAGCGATGATCACATAAATACCATCCTATACCGGAAACCTAGTGACCGCTGTACTTACCTACATGCCTCCAGCTTCCATCCAGGACACACCACACTATCCATAGTCTACAGCCAAGCTCTAAGATACAACCACATTTGCTCCAGTCCCTCAGACAGAGACAAGCACCTACAAGATCTCTATCAAGCATTCTTAAAACTACAATACCCACCTGCTGAAGTGAAAAAACAGATTGACAGAGCCAGACGAGTACCCAGAAGTCACCTCCTACAAGACAGGCCCAACAAAGAAAATAACAGAACACCACTAGCCGTCACCTTCAACCCCCACTAAAACCTCTCCAGCGCATCATCAAAGATCTACAACCTATCCTGAAAGATGATCCATCACTCTCACAGATCTTGGGGGACAGACCTGTCCTCACTTACAGACAACCCCCCAACCTGAAGCAAATACTCACCAGCAACCACACATCACTGAACAAAAACATTAACCCAGGAACCTACCCTTGCAACAAAGCCCGATGCCAACTCTGTCCACATATCTGTTCAAGTGACATCATCATAGGACCCAATCACATCAGCCATACCATCAGGGGCTCATTCACCTGCACATCTACCAATGTGATATATGCCATCGTGTCAGCAGTGCCCCTCTGCCATGTACATTGGCCAAACCAGACAGTATCTACACAAAAGAATTAATGGACACAAGTCTGACATCAGGAATCATAACACTCAAAAATCAGTAGGAGAACACCTTAACCTTTCTGGTAATTCAATGACAGACCTGTGGGTGCCAATTTTGCAACAGAAAAGCTTCAAAAACAGACTCCAACGAGAAACTGCTGAGCTGGAATTGATATGCAAACTAGATACAATCACCTTAGGTTTAAATAGGGACTGAGAATGGCTGAGCCATTACAAACATTGAATCTATCTCCCCTAGTAAGTATTCTCACACTTCTTATCAAACTGTCTGTATTGGGCTATCTTGATTATCACTTCAAAAGGGTTTTTTTTTCCCCTTACTTAATTGGCCTCTTAGAGTTGGTAGGGCAACTCCCACCTTTTCTTGCTCTGTGTGTGTGTATATATATCTCCTCAATATGTGTTCCATTCCATGTGTCAGAGAAAAACTCAGTTCTCACTTTTTGTTTGGGTGCAGCAAAATCAAATACTTTATTCTAACTCTAGCAATTGCAATGGAGGGAGGGAGTGCCCTAGGACACTGGGTCTCCCCAGTCCCGGACAGGTCTCTCAACACGTAAACAATTACAGCAAGCATTTATACCTTTGTTACAGGCAATAACAAGCAATAATACAGACAATAATGAGCAACAGCTGCATTTTGTTTATACATGGTCTATCCTGCTATCTTATTTTCCTCACTTCTGGGCACCAGTCTACGTATTTGATTATCAGTGCAAGGTCGTGATAACTTCTCACACAGTTCTTTCCTACTCACCTCACACTATCCTTGCTTCTACAAACCTCATGTCCTTAGGGCTCTAGTGGTGCAATCAGTTAGCATGTGATACTTATACAGCAGTGCAGAGCAGAGCAATGCTGAGGTTGTGAGTTCAAACCTCACTCTCCCCCTTTTTTGTACTTCTAGTACAACAGATATTCTCAAATCTCTATTTGCATTAAGCCATGGATTTCTGATTCTACATCAGATGTTTCAACCTTAGGGATTTTCACTGGATGTAATGACAATACATGATTAGCATGGACATGAAAGGTATTACTATTATGTCTTTCACAACAGCAATAACATAATCCTAAACTAACTAACAGCAATGTAAGCAATAACATTCCCATAGCAATAATATGATGAGGTTGTTGTACAGTTTTGATTACAAAGCACAGTACATATCATACTTAGTACACAAAGTAGACACTCTATAAGCTGTATGAAAGGCATTCTTTTCAGCTTGATATATATTCTGAAGCATGTGAATTTGCCCTTGCAATTCAGAGATTCTTTGAACCTCTGGTAACAATGAAAGCAACTTTTGAAATCGATCAGGTACTAAGCTGGTCCAATTAAAGGGTATCTGGAAACTAAGGGCTACTTGCAAAATTCTATCTGCAGGCCAATAAACAATATGATTGCCTGCAGTGGTAATGAGATTAAAATATATATCTTGCAATGTGGTGGTTTTAACATACATACAGCTATCATTAGCCTGAAAAGTAAGTGTCCTGTCAGGATAGTTACTTGTCCTCTACCCTCCCAGCAAACATTATCATGAACAGTGACAACTTCCCCTTGCTTCAGTTTATGGATACACTGAAGCTGCAGGGGTTCTAAC
This sequence comes from Gopherus evgoodei, assembly GCF_007399415.2. NCBI lineage: Eukaryota > Metazoa > Chordata > Testudines > Testudinidae > Gopherus > Gopherus evgoodei. The sequence continues at coordinate 100,128,834 of NC_044322.1, forward strand.
AGCCAAATGTCCATTGACTCCCTATTCCTATCCAAAATATCAGGTGTTATTCTAGGGGCATTGACTATAAATCAGTTAGGTATACCAGGTGGTCTAATTTCCCAGATGTCTCAGTGAATAATCCAGTGCTATATGCATCCTCCCCATGGACCCAGCAGGATTCGGTATGTCAGAACCCACACCCCTCTAACTGGTCCAAATGCTTGGAAGGAGCACTGTGAATGTCCACACTTCCACCCAGAAAGTGTCCAAGTATGTCTCCATGATCACAGATCAGATGGTACTCCTGATGTGTCTGTAAGGGCAGTGGGCCAAGTCTGGTACTCAAGATCACTCTGAATGGCCATCAGCTGGTCATTCAGGAAATTCTGAATTTCTAAACATAACTAGATCCCACTGCAATGCCTTCCCAGCCTCACTGATATTCAATATCATCTCTGTTAGTAACTTCTGGGTCATAGAACTAAAGGTGGAAATAACATGTAACTCACCAACTCTAGCCCGTACTTGGGTTAGCTGAGCTCCAGAAATAAGGCTAGTGGCCATTTCTAGTTGGCCCGATTTCTTATTATGTTCTTGGCTTTTAATAATATTCCAAATGGCTGCTGCGCTATTGGCCCCATCCCATAGGGATCCTGTCAAGTCCCTCTTCTTCCAGAGGAAATAACCCAGGCCCTCTGTTATGCTAATCTAATGGCAGCTCCTAGTGTTGTATTAATCACAGTCCATTGATATCCTAATACATATCTCTTTGGTGTAGTATTATATCACATCTGTTGGTTGTATACCTTTAACTAATCTCAGGTACTTTCAAGAGGCATTGACATTAATAGCATAGGAGGGGGTATATTGCAATAAGGTACAGGTTACATTATTCGTCACTGGAATGGTTTCAATACAAGTAAAATTTCCAGTGGCAGAACAAACTCTTTGGGTATTCGTTTGATTATTAACTAATTGGGTAACCAAATAACAATAAGGGCTTCTTTCATGTAACACAGTACAAATTCCAGGAATAGCCATCATATCTACTTCACTATGGAACCCATCAATTTCAATTACAGAGTTTGGGGTTTATTTGTAGTGATATCGTAGATTTCTATTTCCACTGATCCATTTATTCTCCACTCAATTGTTCACTTATATGGGATATCCTGAACTTTAAAAATATTTTTTCCTTTTTTTTTCCCAAACAACCTTTAAATAAATCACTAAAGTGTGAAGGCCTTGGTCATTGGTTTTATCAAATATATGGCATTGTCTGTATTTGGATGTATTACAGGGATAATAGTGTAATGGAGGAGGTGGCAGAGGCAGTGGCAACAAAGTGCCTTTGGTACTTGTCATTTAAAAATCCAATTAGAGAAAGCAATACATGCTGAAGTATTTATCCAAAACACAGGGCTCAGCCTGTAGAATAAACCCCAAAATCCAATCAATACCACATTCCCAAGCAGGGTCCCACAAATTTCTTCCTGACAGTGTATAATTCTTTGTTTCTTCACCAGGATCAGTTCTTAATGTCCTTTCTAGTCAGGAATTCCTGGACTTTGGCAATTTCAGTGGAATGAGTGTTCCTTCTTCTTTCCCGAAACAGTTGTGATAGGAGAGGTTACCAGCACATCACCCTGTAATGGTTTTGATTCTTCTAGAAAAATCCAAAGGCACAGTAGGTCTGTCAGTGGACAAGGGAGAGGTTACTAGCACTTCACCTTGTCCTTTTTCCCTGCTGTCCAGAAGGCACAGAAGGAGAAATAGGCTAATCATCAGTAGGAGAATTCTCCCGAGGTGGAGGGGTCTTTTTGGAGTGAGAATCATGAGTCCAGGCAGTCAGTCTTTGGCACTTCACAGCGGTGTTGGTAGTCAGCTGGACTTAATAAGGGCCTTTCCAGCATGGAGCCAAAGCAGTCTTTCATTGGTGGACCTTTACATAGATCCAGTCTCCTGGTTCCAACGAGTGGCAGGGCTGCTAGGGTCTTTGGGTAGTGCTTCTTTACCTGTGAGAAAAGAAACCTAACGCATTTCATTAGTGCATGGCAGTGTTTTGCAGATCTCATAGCTGCTTGGGCACATTCAAGCCCCTCCCCCCTTTTCTTGGTTGTCAGCCAAGTCTTAGCTGTGAGCAGTGTCCTTGAGTGGGGCCAGTGTCTTATCTTTAGACTGAACATGCTAGCTATTTTTTCCAGTTAATTCATTCTGTTCTTTTTCCTTCTTCCCTTCTTGGCTTCTTTTTACCTACAAAGGAAACTTCCACTCTTCACTCATACACCTTTTTCGCAACCATGAACACATAAACATTGCCATTATATTGTACATTAGTCTTATTATTCAATGTATGCCACATATACCCTTCCATTAAAATAACTTTATTACAGAGCTTTGGAGCAACAAGCCAGGACAAGCACACCCAGTTCGAGGAGTTCACTTAATACAACCTCTGGTGTCCAATAGCTTCCCACTATCCCCAGCCCTCTGGCTAGAAATCTGAGGTAGCCATGTACAATATGGGGAGTGGGTTAACTTTTCATGTCCTTGCTTCCAAAGACTATTTGTAGGCAAATTTTAACAACAATTTTTTTTAATTAACAATCTGGCCAATGAAGTTTCTTTTTCTTACTTAAGCAAATGTGTTAGACTTTAGTATATCACATTGTCCTGATTTATCCAAACACTTTGTATTCCAAAGTTGAATAAAACAAGTATCTGCATTTAACCCTTCTGTTTGATTTTAACTAGACTATTCTACGAAAATATTTAACACAACAATTTTGGCCACAAGACAAACACCACAAGACAGGACATAGAACAAAAAACATAATTCCTATTGTGCCAGTAAAAGCATGATATGTTGAATGCTGTTCAGCTGGCATCAGTTTTCTCTGATTATCTGAAAGACAAAAAAACAGAGATCTACCCCTTCTGGGCAGTCAATCATCACTTAAAATATACAAATACCCTTGCTGATTTCAGGCAAAACAGAGGAATTACCCTATATTTTCTTGTATTTGTTTCATAGGCAGCCCAAGTTTCAATGGCTTCTACCTTATCAGTTAGATAATTTGCATTAATACAGATGCTTTCTGGCTTGATTCTGGATCCAAAGCTATTACAGCTTAAAGATTTTTACCTTAAAAGGGACATAATTAACATTACCAGAATCTGTTGGCTTTTTACTACTAACTCCTGCTTTCAAACACTGAAAGAAAAGCACTTCTTATAGTGCCCCTTAGAGCCTAATAAAATTTCAATTACATAGCACTGTATACATTCTTTAGCTAATTCAACTAAATTGTTCATAGCCAAATGATTGCAATCTAATAATTTCTTTGCCTGAATTTCTTTACAAACATTTCACAGACACCAAGAATTTTCTTCTTTAGCATTTTACAAAGTTCAACTGCTGTTCCCACCAGCAACTACAGAGTTAACTTCTCACTCTTCCTTAAATCACTTCCTTGTCTCCCAAAAGCCACTTTTATCAACTCAAATGACCATTTCAAGTATTGTCCTGGGTATTTGAAATCCTCATGCTTACACTTACTTACGCCTTTCTTCCACTACACCCTCAAAATTTTCCAACCTGTTTTCCAATCTCTCTGTCTGTTGCCTGCCTGCCTGGGCCCGATCCTGCTTTTCTTGCTGAACCGTCCCTTCCATGGGCACCAACTTGTTCCACTACCAGTTTAGCTAGGAGGGTGGGCTTCTCAACTAGCCCCCACCCCTCCTGGTCTCTTCCCTTAAACATTCTTATTCACAAGACTACACGAGTCCTCCCTCGTGAGGCTTGCCACCTGGGCAAAAACTCATGGTCCATTGGCATTTAACTATTCAATTTCCTGTTGTGGCAAACACACTGCTGTTATGGCGTATGCTGAGCACAAATGGTTACCCTGAATGACCAGTACTTGCTTAGCCAGGGCTTCCTTTTCTACTTGGAAGTCCTGTCTCCAGGTCTGCAACTTGCCCTGGGCGTAGGTTTGAGTTGCTTCCTGGTTCATGATCTATGCTCTTAATTGCTCAATTCTAGTTATCAAGTACACATCTCTTCCCTTTTCTCCAACTTCTCTATTGCCCAGTCCTGCTACAACTGGGGTAGATCCACCTTCCCGGTCAACCAGAGTGGAGAGAGGAATGCTAAACCCCTCTCCAGTTCTCAGACTTACTGCGGCTGAGAGTGGGCACTCCTTTAATCATGCAATCCTCAACATATAACATCAACAATACCAAGCAAAGCAAACATAAAAATAACAAGGGTAAAGCAAATAGATGGTGTAAATTCTGCAGGGCTCTCCCCTTCTCAATTGCTCACCAAACTGTGACAAATTTCTGTTACCAATCTATCCCTCATGTCAGGTGATCAGGCTGACACTGCAGGACATTGGGGAAGATAAAGAAAACACACCATATGACTGAATTTTAAAGCTTCATTAATAAAATAATAAAACAACAATGGAGAGTGTTGGGAACCCTCCCACATCACTCAGGAAAAACATTAATGCCCCAAGCCCTAAGCCATTTTCATACTCACACATGTCCAGACTGGCCACGTGCGTGTATAACATTCAGAGAAGGGAGAGAAGTGGACGGGAGATTATCCTCTATACAGCTTGTCCAGAATTTCCAACATGCTTCCGCTCTTGGGAGGGCTGTTCTTTTACACTCTGGAATCTCCTGCTGCGTCTCTTTCAGAGATTCCAGTCCAGGTCGACTGCCTGTGGCTTCTTCAGTGTCACCAAGCCACAGGCAGTCGAGAGGTAGCGGGACCGGCTCCGGGGTCCTAAAGGCACACTGTTGGATCTCACTGGACAGTTAAGCTTTGCAAATGTAATCTCAGTTCTGTAACTTGTATTGCCTTTGGTTTGCCTCTGTCTATATTTTTTTTCACAGCCAACTGGGGCCGTAAGCAGGTTTTCTTTGTACTTAGCATAGTCTGCGTTGATTCTTGACTTTGAATGCAGAGCAACTTTCTCTTTATCTCTGGGCCAAGCTGAATTTCAAATTAACCCATTCCTTTCCTCAATAGACAAATTGCGCGCACTGTCAGAGATTTTTTGGTGATTAAAAGCTCCTCTTTAGATGTATGATCTTATCTAGATTGAAGGTACCTTCTAGTGGGCATTGTTTAGATGGATTTTCAAGCGTGTAAAGATTCCAGTTGTCTAAATACCTGCAGGTTGTTGGACTATAATGTACGTACATGAAATAAGATGGGGTACCCTTAGGGGGGTGAGCTGGAATGCTTAGACTGTCCCCTACCCATTTTCCAATCACACACACACAGGAGGGATGCTCTGTCCGCGCTAGCGGCACATAAACTAAGGGTCTCTCCCTACAGGGTACTCACACAGGAGAGGCTAACGAGGATGGCCACGACCCTCCTACATCTCCCTTCAGCAAAGAGCATCGGCTAGTCTCAGGGAGACGGCGCCGCTTACTCTGATTGCATCCAGTGAAATGATCAGACTGTCAGTAGCCCACACGGAAAGGAAAGGGGAGGGAAGATGGGTACACACACTCCTGGACCCAGGTAGCTTCCTCACCAGACGATGCCAGGCTGAGACATACCACCGTGGGTCGGATCTCCTAAAGATCCACTAGTTACCAGGCTTGTGCTAGAGTAGTCCTGGTCACGAGCTTTCGCTTCACAGGGTACTCTGGGCGTCTTCTGGTAACAGTCACTCACACCAGTGTATACACACACACACCAAGGCCTTTATTTCCAAATACCACGATGCATCTGTACCTTATGTCCAGACCCAATACCATGAGGTGGTATAACAACCCCTCTTGAGGCGGTACAAACCCCTCAGCACCGGTGCATATCTAATACATTTCACTATGCATTACCTTGTTGGCCAACACAGCAGTTTCCCAGTACTGCTATAAACTAACCTTATTGGGGCCTTTCCCCAATATCACTCTGCATCTGATCTTGCTGCACAGTCAATAAGTTCAGATGATGTGAGCCCAACAGAGACAGAAGGCCCCACGGACAGTCCTCCGACGACACCCCAATAGAGATTTCAAAAGGTCTCATACCTCTCTTGTGGCGCCATGGGGTTCGAAGGGGAACGATCCGCAGCAGCTGCCTGTGTCTCAGTAGGTGTTGCCATCCTGGGCGAGCCCCCAGATTGTCGGAGAAAAACTCAGTTCTCACTTTTTGTTTGGGTGCAGCAAAATCAAATACTTTATTCTAACTCTAGCAATTGCAATGGAGGGAGGGAGTGCCCTAGGACACTGGGTCTCCCCAGTCCCGGACAGGTCTCTCAACATGTAAACAATTACAGCAAGCATTTATACCTTTGTTACAGACAATAACAAGCAATAATACAGACAATAATGAGCAACTGCTGCATTTTGTTTATACATGGGCTATCCTGCTATCTTATTTTCCTCACTTCTGGGCGCCAGTCTACGTATTTGATTATCAGTGCAAGGTTGTGATAACTTCTCACACAGTTCTTTCCTACTCGCCTCATGCTATCCTTGCTTCTACAAATCTCACGTCATTAGGGTTACAGCTGGCCTAACTCTTGCGAACAGACTGACATGCATTAAGATCCCCTACAAATCCTTGTCAATTTTTTCCCATCTTCCACACATGCATCCGAAGAAGTGGGCTGTAGCCCACAAAAGTTTATGCTCAAATAAATTTGTTAGTCTCTAAGGTGCCACAAGTACTCTTGTTCTTTTTTAAGGTGCCCAGTTTACTTTTAGTGAGTTAGGCACTTTTGAAAGTGTTATCCAAACACCTACTGAAAATCAGTGGGAGTTGAGTGCCCTCACTCATGTTTGAAAATCACACCCCTGGATTAATGTGATATAGGCATGGTTTTATAGTTCTACTTACATTCACATTTTTCTTATATTATTGTGATTTATATTTTTTCCTTCATACAGAACAAAAATAATAAAAACTTGAGTAATATAATCTAAAACCTTCCCATTGGTATCAACTTTTAAATATCCTTCGTATTCTCGATAAATGCTATTAAAGAATGTTATTTGGTCCAAATTAGTTTGCAAGGATTAAACTAGCCCAGCTGAGAGAGATTTATTGGCAAGCCCTTTTACCTGTGTCAAACTCATATGGCTAGGCTTGGTGTTAGTGGGATCCTATGGGGTTGGGGTAGAAACTGCCCCACTTCGGGCTGCAGTGGCTTCTGCTGCACTTGTTTCCCCTGCCTATCTCCCACTCTCTGCAATAGCCACTGCATTCATTTATAGATCCAGTGCTGTTTTCCACATTCCATCCCACCTGTGTCCAACCTTCACTTGTATTGTGTATAGGGGTCCTATGTGCGCTTGGGCCACATGGTGCACAGAGCCCCTGCCCCTTTATGTGAGGGCCCAAGATGATGATTTCACTATCGTTAGGGCTGTGGAGGGAGAGGTAGAATTTCCCTCTCAGGGCTTGGCTACACTGGAGAGTTGCAGTGCTGTAAACCCACCACCAGCGCTGCAACTTACTCTCCGTCCACACTTGCAAGGCACATACAGCGCTGCATCTCCCTGGCTGCAGTGCTGGCCGTACTCCTGCTCTGCTTCACGTATAACGATTGCAGCGCTGGTGATGCAGCACTGCTCTGCAAGTGTGGCCACCAAAAGCGCTGTAATTGGCCTCCAGGGTATTAGGAGGTATCCCAGAATACCTGTTCAGCCACTCTGCTCATCAGTTCACACTCTACTGCCCTGGCCTCAGGTGACCCGCCCTTTAAATGCCCCGGGAATTTTAAAAATCCCCTTCCTGTTTGCTCAGCCAGATGTGGAGTGCAATCAATCAGTGACCATGCCTCCACGCGCCAAATGAGCCCCAGCATGGAGCAATGGCGAGTTGCTGGACCTTATCAGTGTTTGGGGTGAGGAAGCTGTGCAGTCACAGCTGCGCTCCAGCCGTAGGAATTACGATACCTATGGGCAGATCTCAAGGGCCATGCTGGAAAGGGGCCATGACTGGGACGCGGTGCAGTGCAGGGTTAAAGTAAAAGAGTTGCGGAGTGCCTATTGCAAAGCCTGCTAGGGAAACCGCTGCTCAGGTGCTGCCCCCACGACCTGCCGTTTTTACAAGGAGCTGGACGCGATACTTGGGGGTGACCCCACTGCCAATCCGACGACCACAATGGACAGTTCAGAGCGGGGGCGGGGGAGGTGGAGGGGGGGAGGAAACCGAGAGTGAGGGTACTGGGGTGGGGGGAGACACCCTGGAGTCCCAGGAGGCATGCTGCCAGGAGCTCTTCTCAAGCCAGGAGGAAGGTAGCCAGTCACAGCAGCTGGAACTTGTTGGTGAAGAAGAAGCAGAGGAGTGGGTTCCCGGTAAGCAGCTTTTATTTTCACGCTGGAAATGTTTCGGGAGAGGAGTGGGGCATTAGGGCTGCATGCATGCCTAGATGTGGAATAGCCCATTGATGTGGTCTATCACGTTGCAGTAATCGGCCTCGGTAATCTCTTCAAAAGTTTCTGCCAGAGCGAGGGCAATGCGCTTGTGCAAGTTTATAGGGAGAGCCACTGTGGTCCTTGTCCCAGTCAGGCTAATGCGTCCGCGCCACTGTGCCGCGAGGGGTGGGGGGACCATTGCTGCACACAGGCAAGCTGCATAGGGGCCAGGGCGGAATCCGCATTGCTGTAGAAGACCCTCCCTTGCTTCCCAGGTGACCCGCAGCAGTGAGATATCTTCCAGGATTAACTCCTGTGGAAAATGTAGGGATAGTGTTCAGTGTAGGTCCCCCTGCAGCTCTTTGCTTTCCCCAACACACAGAAACCCCAGTGCAGCCCTGAACCAATCAGTCCCCCTTCCCAGGTGACCCATGGCAGCGAGATAGCTTCCAGGATTAATTAACTCCTGCACTCATTCCCCCTTACTCACCATGTCTTCGCTTCTGTGGGCTCTCTGTACTCTGTTTGGTATGTGGAAAGTATGCTAAAGTGAGACTGTAAATTCCTTCATTGTGATTATACACAATGCTGGCTCTCTGTTAAATGTTTCAATTTTTGTCTTTCTAATAACAGTGTCCTTGACTACCACTACTACTCGACTGGCCGTATCAGAGACTGCTGAAAGGCTACAAAACCTGAGGAAAAAGCCACAAAAAAGCAAAGAAGATATGGTGAAAGCAGTTATGAATCAGTCTGCCAGAGAGAGTAAGAAGCTGCAGGACTGGAGAGAAAAAATGCAGCACTGGAGGGAAAGAGAAAGCAGGAGAAAGGCATTGGCTAAGAAGAAAAGCATGAAGCAGCTGATAAGCCTCCTGGCGTGCCAAACGGACTGTATCCAGTCACTCGTAGCCATGCAGGCGGAGCACTACCATGCAGGCCCCACCCCCCGTCCCAAAGCTCTCTCCCTTGTTCCCCAATGTCAGCTCAAAACCCCCTTCTCCAGCATCCAGGTTCTTACCACCACCAGCTGCCCCCAACACCTGTACGTTCGCCTACCAGCCCTGAGAACTACGACCCTTACCCTCTGCACTCAACCCCCATCACCATGCAGCATTTTCATCCTGAAGTGCAGCAGTCATTGCACAGCACTCCAGGCAGGACATATTCAAACCTCTGACTGTACAGTTCAACACCCCACCCCTCTGCCCTTTTACTTACTTTCTTTTCAATAAATGATTTCTTGGCTTTTAAAACAGTTTTTATTATTGCAGAAAGTGAAAGATACCGTACCCCAAGGAAAAAACAGGCACTGCAAATCATTGTAACCACTGCACTTCACTCCCGTGCAAGGCACCAAACATTACTGTTGACTTTCAGCCTCAAATTCCTCCCTCAAGTCATCCCTAATCCTTGTAGCCCTGTGCTGGGCCTCTCTAGTAGCCCTGCTCTCTGGCTGTGCAAATTCAGCCTCCAGGCATTGAACCTCGGAGGTCCATTCTTGACTGAATGTTTCATCCTTTCCTTCACAAAGATTATGGAGGGTACAGCATGCGGATATAACCGCAGGGATGCTGCTTTCCCCCAAGTCTAGCTTCCCATAAAGAGATCACCAGCCCCCTTTCAAACAGCCTAAAGCACACTCCACAGTCATTCTGCACCAGTTCAGCCTGTAGTTGAACCGGTCTTTGCTCCTGTCAAGCTTCCCTGTCTATGGTTTCATGAGCCAACACATTAACGGGTAAGCGGGGTCTCCAAGGATCACAATGGGCATTTCAACATCCCTTACTGCGATCTTCCAGTATGGGAAAAAAGTCCCGGCCTGCAGCTTCCTGAACAGGCCACTGTTCCGAAAGGTGCGTGCATCATGCACCTTTCCAGGCCAGCCTGTGTAAATGTCAATGAAACGCCCACGGTGATCCACAAGCTCCTGGAGAACCATAGAAAAATACCCCTTCCGATTAATGTACTCGGATGCTAGGTGGGGTGGTGCCAGAATAGGAATATGCGTCCCATCTATTGCCCTCCACAGTTAGGGAAACCCATTTGTGCAAAGCCATCCAGAATGTCCTGCCCGTTCCTCAGAGTCACGGTTCTTCTTAACAGGATGTGATGAATGGCCCTGCAAACTTGCATCAACACGATTCCAATGGTCGACTTTCCCACTCCAAATTGGTTTGCGACCGATTGGTAGCTGTCTTGAGTTGCCAGCTTCCAGATTGCAATAGTCACCCGCTTCTCCACTGGCAGGGCAGCTCTCAATCTTGTGTCCTTGCGCCACAGGGTGGGGGCGAGCTCCTCACACAGTCCCATGAAAGTGGCTTTTCTCATCCGAAAGTTCTGCAGCCACTGCTCATCATCCCAGACTTCCATGACGATGTGATCCCACCACTCAGTGATTGTTTCCCGAGCCCAAAAGCGGCGTTCCACGGTGCTGAGCATTTCCTTTACTGCCACAAGCAATTTAGTGTCATACATGTCAGGCGAATCGATATCATCGTTGGACTCCTTACTGTCACATTGGAGCTGAAGGAATAGCTCATCTTCCAAATGTGATGTGCTGGCGACACTCATCAGCAAAGTCCTCAGCAGCTCGGGCTCCATTTCCCAGAGAAATTGCGCTGCACAGAAACCGTTGGGAGACTCACGATGGCGCCAAACGTGGACGGAAAAACAGTGACTGCTGGGATGTGAAGCGATGCACCACAGGGCGTTGGGACAGGAAGCGGAATGACCCGCACCCTTCTTTCCCCTTCCCACAACCCAAGGCACCAAAATGGGACAAGGAGCTCTGTGGGATAGCTGCCCACAATGCACCACTCCCAACAGTGCTGCAAATGCTGCAAATGTGGCCACACTGCAGCGCTGGTAGCTGTCAGTGTGGCTACACTGCAGTGCTTTACCTAAACAGCTGTACGAAGACAGCTGTAACTCCCAGCACTGCACACCTCCAAGTGTAGCCAAGCCCTAGCTGTAGGTGATGAAGATGGGATAACTCCTATACTCGTCCAGAGAGAGAGTATGGTTCTTTAAATGACTCCTAATTTAGCTTTTTGAAGCTGATCAGCCAGTAAGACAAATCCAAATTAATAATTAAAAGATGACTTGTCTGATTATTTCTCAGTGTTGGCAACACTCCCATCTCTTTAAATATATACATGAACTATACGGCTGTATTATTGAAATATCAATAGAAAGAAAGACAATGTTAGAACCGGGTCTGACATTTTCAGATCTGTTGAGAAAGATCAAAGTAATCCTACATAGCTGCTTTTGAACGAAAGCCCATTTATTCCTAATGCATTGGAGCAATTATTCAAGAACATTTTAACTATGTGAAAATACGTCCCCTGTGGTGCTGTCAAAATCACTGAGACCTTGGCTTAACTGCTTCAAAAAGTGCCTGCCAAACAACTGAGTGCAGCTTTAATTTACTTCTCTCACTTTTCAAAAATTGTAGACAAATACGTTCATTTTGATTTAGGCTAACTTGTCTTTTGTGTCTATGCCATTTGGGGCATAGGCACTTCAATATGAATGAATACTCCTGATGAATTAACACAGTCAATACCAAAGTTTAGTACATTGAAAAGGACAGAACTGTATAGCTCCAGTTTTTTACTCAAATCAAATGATAATTTGAGGTTAGCAGAAGTAGGTAAAAGCAGATTGTGTTCAGCATGTCTCCTTCACATGAAGAGCTTGACACTTTAAGTGCAGTTCAGTTCTGGGAAATGACTGTAAAATGTGATTTTGGGCTTCTGTATTTGTCTGCTAATTTTTGTACCACTGTCTGTGAGGAAATAGGGCAATCTCCTGCATAACCTTTATTTAATGAAGTTAAATCTTATTGAATTCGGTTTAATACCTTTGGGGTCCATTGTATTAAAAATACAATTGTTTATTCATTATTGTGGAATTGTATGTAACCCCTCTAGGAGATGTGACTAATGTAAACCTTGAGAAATGTTAAGAACTTCAAAGGACTTTTTGAAACAGCATGAACTTTTAAATTTAAGTGAGTTTCCCAGGAAACCTCTAGGAAGAGGGGAATATGCTAATGCAGCTCCTTCAGTTAGGCAAGAACCTTAGCTGTTTGAAGCTTCACCCCACAGAGGGTATCCATTGTCTGGGTGATTATCCAGTTTGGGATCTTTGACCATAAGAATAATATGTGCTTGCCTAAAAAGAGCTGTATGGTACATTAACTGTGATAATTACCCTGTTAACCATCTCTGAAGAGAAGGCAAAAGAAGCCAGCTTAGGCAGCCTTTCTTTTGCTGGGGAAAGTGTGACAGATTTCTGTTACCAGTCTGCCTGAAGCATCAGGTGATCAGACTGAGGCCACAGGATCGTTTGGGGAGGAGATGACAAAACACACCAAGTGTCTAAATTTTAAAGCTTTATTAATAAAATAATAAAATAACAGCGGAGAGTGCTGGGGGCGGGTCCTCATGTCACTCAGAGGAAGGAAGAACTTGTTAGTGCCCCAAGCCCTAACCCACTTTCATACTCACACACGCTGGCCAAGGCTGAGTGTAATGTAAGAAGAAGAGGGGGAGGGGTGGATGGGAGTTCTTGCCCCGCGCATGGGTCATCCAGGGTCCGCTGCAATCTCCGCCTTGCTTTGGCTCCCAGGAGGGATTTTAGTCCTGGGTTCCTTTGGGGATGTTTTGTTCCTGGTGCTCTTTGTATCAGTCAAAACCAGCTCTCTGTGGTCTCCTCAACTTTCCCAAAACACACTGGCTAGACTTTGTTGTCCTGTTTGTTTTCCTCTGTGCTGGCCTTCGCTTGCCTCGCTTGTTATGGGCTGGCTCTACAGGTCTGTTCAGCTGAATCTTCCTTTCTCATGGCTGGTCGGTGGAGAGAGTCCATTTAATATATTTGTGCATATGTACAGGATCACTCTCTCAAGTCCAGTTTTCTTTCTACGTGTTTCTGCAGTAAAATTATACTCATGTGCTTATTTATTTTTGGCACCTATCCTTCATGGTACACATCATTTTCAAAATGATGTGTCACATCTAACCTTTTATGATGTGCAAAGCTGAGAAAACCACAGATGTTGGCTCCACAGTGGGGAAAGGTCAGCCCCACTATAGAAGAGTCAGAAAAAGAAATTCAACTGAACTCTGGAAAGTTGTAGAGCTGATGAAGAGAATTCCTGTAAATGAACTTTGCAGTGCTGCGACTCACAATTCTCCCCTCCAAATGTATGCAGAAGTGCTGTGACTGGTAAGAAAGTTTAAAATGTACCAAGAGTGGTATCTAAAGGAAATAACTCCTTTGATGATCTGGTTGCTTGCCACTCCAAGCTTAAGGAGAAACTGCTAGTGGATTTCTTCCCTTTGTTGATCACTGACCATTGTTTGAGGCTTCTGTCCTATCAACAGTAATAATAATTATTATTATTTAAAAAATTAACAGTACCATTGTTTACTAACATAGGACCTGCTCCTGCTTTCATTGACTTGAATGGGAGCAGGATTCAACCCATGGTTAAAATACACCCCCAGCCATGAAGTTGTTTACAGTCTAAATAAAACAAGACAAACACAGGGCAAGCTACACATCCTTGTAAAAGTGTTACCCTCTCCCCATCTACTGAAAAGTCACAGAGGCACAAACCATTAAAACAAGGAGAGCACACATGCACATTTTCACTCAGTCTCTGTTTCCCCGCTTATATTTGTAAAATACAATTGGTAGTGCAGGATTTGAGAACACTTGGTAAAATAAAGCAGCATTGCACTTCATAAATAATTCCTAGAGTCTATTTTAATGTCTCATTTTCCCCATTAGTCAAGAAGCAATTAACATTTTTATCTACATGCCAATTTCTAGCTTAATAACAGTCTAATATCAGGTGATATTTCTCAGAGATGGGAACATACTATGATACGATATTATTGTATTAGTATGATTATAAAGATAGTTGGGGGAAATCTTTTCTATATGTTTCAATTCAGTACAATGATGTACTCTGGATTTCTAGTAGGCACAGAAATTTGTTTTCCATCAGGAATGTTACTGAGACCATAAAGGCATATATAAAACTGAATATTGTATTTTATAACTTGGGGATCTATTTAGGAAAAATATTAAGTAGAGCTGGTTTAAAAATGAAATTTCAAACATTTTACTGTTTTTGAAATTTCAAAAAATTAATATTTTTTCAAAAATTGGAAAATGTTGGCTAGATCTACTATGTGTACATGGGTTTGGAATGCTTTTATGGATGCTTTCCATCTGCCTCCTCTAACCATCTCACCTCATTGTCTTCTAATTCTCACCTCAGTGACACTCCAGTGCCGTCAGTGGTTTTGCATAGGTTTAAAGATTGCACACTAGTAAAAACTTTTGACAACGCACAAGAAGGAACAGAAACCTTCCAGTTTGGTCTTTATTTTTGTTCACTCAAGTCAGACAATAGAACTCTGAATGCACACAGGGAGTATGAAGCTGCTGAGTAAGAAGGCACTAATTTTAGAGTTAATTTTCAGAGCAGAACCACATTTTTTAAGCCTCCTGTATGGCAATGTCCTGATGTAAATTGTTCTCATGTCATAGGCTGAGTATTTATTATAAACATTTACAGGGGAACTTTTGTACAATAGCAAACTTTTAAATGAGAATACATGTAAAGTCAAAAATGTACTTGGACATTGATTTTTCTGTATTCACGTTGATACTGGGCTCTAGAGTAGCCATGTAAGGCCCTATAAACTACCTTCACCAGTACCTAATCTGTTCCAGAACATAGGTTAGCTAACTGTGCAAGGGCAGACTCTGTGTGTGTGTATGAGGGTAGATTGAAGATACCAACAATTTCTAGATTTGAAAAACCACTAAACTAAACATAACAAATATAACAATAGCATCCCATGACCTTCATACCTCTTACTCCTCTGGGGACAGCCTAATCTTGTAAGAGCCTGCCAGTGCTTCCACTCATGATCATACTCTGGCTTCCTCATCCCCTCTATCTCCTCAGGAACCAGCCAATGACCTTCAAATCAATACTCCAAAGGCCCAAATGAGCAGTCTGAGTGGAGTTTCCATCTGAAAGTCCAAGCCTCTGTATCTCTGTGCACCCAGCATTATATATATAAATATGAGAGACCATTTTAAGTTTTTTAATTTTTTTCATCCCCCAAGCTACCCTATCAGACAATTTCTCTTAACATTTATTCTATGACTGCCTCTCATATCAGATCAACATATTTTTTTGTCCACAAAGAGTTACTGTTATTTATGATTGTGACAGTGGGCGACTGGATCTCTTGAGGAGGGTCTTGTAGAGACTGGCCAAAGAGGCTGTAAAAATAAATGTAATTGTTCTCTGTTTTCTCTTCCTTTCTACACTGCCGTATCCTTTTTACAGGAGCAAAATATTTGCTGCAGACTAGAAGCACGAGACAAAGTTGGGTTTTGTGACCCTTTATTAAATAGCATGGTTGGCAAGGTCATATTTCATTGACTACATGAACAAAAGGTTAAGATGGACAGAAGACTGGATACTGTCAGCTGGGACTTGTATTCTGGACTACAACAACCACTTTTATTACCTTTTGACTAATGTTCAAATAATATCTGATTGCTCATAAAAAAGTGACAGTATGAGAAACTGCTAGATTTGATGCTTGTAGATGAAAATATTGCCTGTTAGCATTGAATTCCATTCCTTGCTTGTTAGGAGAGTTTGAAATAAGAATATGGCAAGTGTGTTCTTTTTTAGTATAAGTGCCCAATTCTCCACCACCACCTACAACATACTTTTTTTAGAATAAATGACAATCTCAATTGCAAATGAGTGAATTTGACTGCATTACATATTCAAAAAGATGCACCTGTGTTGCAATCTGCTGGCAATTGTCCACCTAAATGGGTTTGTAATTGCATGTGAAAACACTTTAATATTTCTAGCAGGTTGCTCGTAAGAGCACAGTAGCAAGTGGGTGGACTCAGACACTTACCATCTGTTTAAGCATGGAAATACATTTTCAACATAATTGGGCTTCCCACATTTAATCAAAGTACTTACACATGTAAGTAATGATGGCTTATTTGAAAGCACCGTGTGGTGCTTTGTTTTTCATTTATTACAAATGAAATTATTATAAAGTCTACAAAGCAGGGGCTATGGGTGAAATCCTGGCACCACTGAAGCTAATGAGAGAGTAGGTGTTGACTCTAAAGGAGTGAGGATTATATGCTCATTTGGGGTGTTTATACAATGCCTGTTTCACGGAGGACCTGTTTCCTGGCTTGGGCCTTTGGCTGCTACTGCAATAAAAATAATTATTATAAGAATAAAGGCAGACTAGAGTTAAAAAAACATTTTCAAAATGTTGTTACTTTCTTTTCAATTAAAGCTTTGTGCTAAAAATCACTGGACAAAAGAACCGGTGAGCAACTGGGACAAAATGCAGTACAGCCAAATAGGAACAAAGTGTTGTGTTTTTTTTTTTAAATATAACACAGAATAATATAAAGCATTCAAAGTTACTTTCCTTCTCTACAGCAATTTCCCATCCGTAAAATGTGGATGATAATATATACCTGCTGTTTTCCACAGGGATGTTGTGGGAAATAACTTAATTATCTTATTAAACACTTTGAAGATTAAACATTCTCTAGAATTGTGAAGTGTTGTTATGATGCAAGAAAATCACTCAGAGTGGCCTAGACGCATGAATACAATTCCCATATCAAGGGCATGAAATGATTTATAGCTACAACAAACAGACCATATCCATGTCTGATCGGTTTAATAAATATTTATATAAATACATTTTTCTTAGAAAGAGAACCCCAAATTCAGCTTATAGATCGAGCAAAGGTAAACAGGCTTCTAACTTTTCCTAATGATGTATAACTCCCAGTGACCTCATGTGTTTTAATTAGAGATAGAAATCCCCTGAAATTAGCAGGAGAAGGCGGCCACAGGGAGAGGCAAGTATTCTGCAATTATAGCATGATGTGCTGAGGCAGAGCTAGGGAGACACTACTGTACAGCATACTCTCCTCTAATGCTGGTGGGTTTGTGGGTGGAAGTCCATGCCATTATTACTGCTGCATTAATTTCCCATGGCACTTCTTTCAGTCCATCCATTTCAGAGAGAATAGAGTAAGTTATGCAAGAAAGAAAGTTAATGACTCTTGACTAGAAGAGGATGGAGGCCAGAGAGCTGCAGGATTGGCAAAGGCCCCTTCTTATGAATGAGCCAAGATCTATAGCAGGTGTAGGAAACCTATGGCACAGGTGCCAAAGGCAGCACATGAGCTGATTTTCGGTGGCACTCACACTGCTTCGGTCCTGGCCACCGGTCTGGGGAGCTCTGCATTTTAATTTAATTTTAAATAAAACCTCTTAAACATTTTGAAATCTTATTTACTTTAAATACAACAATAGTTTAGTTATATATTATAGACTTCTAGAAAGAGACCTTCTAAAAACATTAAAATGTATTACTGGCACGTGAAACCTTAAGTTAGAGTGAATAAATGAAGACTCTGCACACCACTTCTGAAAGGTTGCTGACCCCTGATCTATAGGGTGAAATCCTGGCCACAATGAAGTCAGTGGAAAAATTCCCATTGACTTCTGTGGTGCTAGGATTTAATTTATGGTTTTGGAAGAGTGATTTCCCCAGTGATCCTTAAGATTGGCCATGGCTCTTGTGGCCTCTCAGTATTACCACACGCATCTCCTCACATAGGGGAAACTGTATCATTCGCTGAGTTTCAAGCTGTGGAAACTCTGAGTGCCTTACCATTCTCAGAGACATAGGCCATGGCTACATTTACAGTTCTGCAGTGCTGGTAGTTACAGCTGTGTAGGGCCAGCGCTGCAGTGTGGCCACACTGACAGCTACCAGCGCTGCAGTGTGGCCACATTTGCAGCATTTGCAGCGCTGTTGGGAGTGGTGCATTGTGGGCAGCTATCCCAGCATTCAAGTGGCTGCAACGTGCTTTTCAAAAGAGGGGGGTGGGGTGGAATGTGACAGGGAGCGTGGAGGAGACAGAGAGAATGGATTTTTCGAGTTGACACTGTTCTCAGCTCCCTGCCTTGCAAGTTCTAAGGACTGGAAGACACACAGTGCCTACCTTCAATCATTTTAAAAGTTCTGACCCCCTTCCCCCACCCCTCTCTCATTCACTAAATGCAAATTATGTACTCCTAAATAGCCGTCAGACCAGATAAGCATCTGCTCAACATGGACTTCCCCCTCCCCCTCTGCCGTGTGAGCGTGCTGTTTCTCTCTTCAAGCAAACAGCTGTGAACATTCCAAAGTAATTCCCCTGCCTGCCTCCGCTCGCTCTGCAAACAGGAGCTGTGTTTGTTTTTTAAATAAGCAGTTTGGCTGAACTCCAAGCTCTCCCTTTCTTCCGGTTTGTTGTGGACAGGAATTCTGGGATACCTCCTTGTACCCCGGAGGTCAATAAAAGCGCTGGTGGGGTCCACACTTGCTGACCAGCGCTGGATCACCAGCGCTGGAATCACTACACCCGAGGTTCGACCGGGTGTACAGCCAGCGCTGCAACCAGGGAGTTGCAGCACTGGCCGTGCTTTGCAAGTGTGGCCACATCCTAAGTTGAAGCGCTGTAACCCCCTCACCAGCGCTGCAACTCTCTAGTGTAGCCATGGCCATAGGCACAGACTCTGTGGGTGCTTCAGGGCTGAAAAACCCACAGAAAAAAAATTAGTTGGTGTTCAGCACCCAGGAGGCAGAGCTTGAGTGTGGAATGTGATAAGTTCTGTGCTGCTAACAACTTCTGCCCTGGGACAGGGAGTTTGTTTATAAACAGAGGCATGGTAATGAAGATAATAAAAAGCTTGTCATTAAATTAAATTAAGCATCCTTAGATGATCCTGAAAGCATTGCCAAGCACTCTAGTTAAAAGATAGGAAACAAAGGGTAGGAATAAATGGTCCATTTTCAGAATGAAGAGAAGGGGTAAACAGTGAAGTGGCAAAGTTTGCAGATGATATAAAATTACTCAAGATTAAGTCCATAGCTGACTGCAAAATGTTACAAAGGATTCTCACAAAACTGTGTGATTTGGCAACAAAATGGCAGATGAAATTCAATGTTAAATGCAAAGTAAGGGACATGGTAGAATATAATCCCAACTATACATACAAAATGATGGTGACTAAATTAGCTGTTACCCTTCAAGAAAGAGATCTTTCTCACTGTGCCTGTATCACCTGAACTCATTCTCCAGCTTCAGAAGACTTACAAATTATCTGCAGTCATCAATGGGATAGAGGCAACTGAATAATATAGCTGTCCTTAATGTGCATCGAGACAATACCAGGGAACCTAGATATAAAGAAAATTTCTGACAGTTTCATACAGAAAGCTACAGTGAGACATAATGTCTTTAAACTGGGACGTTAGTAAAGACAGCTTGTATGTGATTGCAACGATAGACACATTCCAGTGATAGACACATGCAATGATAGACACCAGAATATGAAAGAAGTGTATAAATATGCTGAAAATAGCCTCCCCACAAAACTGGCAAAGTGCCCTCCCCCACAAATACACACACCTCTTCAAAAGCATCCACCAGCAAAAACAAAAGTCAATGCCTGTGCTCAGAGGTGTCATCATAAAGAAGGAAGTCTCTAGGGCCATATGACCAAATGATACTTCAGGAAAACAAATAAATGGTTAAATTCACATAAAAAACCCAAAACCAATAGGTTCAGTTTTACATTAATTGATCTTAGTTTGTCAGCTGTACATTCTCTTTATGTACTACATATGAGACCAAAAACCATGAAAATGAAAAAAAAAAAAGCATGTTGAAATATATTTCTAAAGTTGACTTATTTTAGTTTCACTATGTATTCTATGATTATCATCAGATTCTGCAACCGCACCAAAACATACTTTCATGGTAACTACAATTTTATTCTATATTTTTAATGGTTAACTGTTTGTCAGTTTCTTTGGTTTGTTGTCACCTTGCAATGTTAAGTTCAAAGTAGAATTAAAGTGCAGTCTTGGGAGTTTTGCCATTGATTTAACTGGGATCAGGATTTCACCCAAGGCAAGCTACTCATGTAATACAAGTGTATGATGAAGATATATTATCAGTTGCATTGTACATTTTTCTAAATCTTTCTGGATTGTGGGAGAAGATTGACATTGTATATGAAACTGTGAAGGCAGTGACTTTTATCATGCTTCAGGGAAGGAAAACCTAGTTTTTTTAGGACTGCCTCGGTCAAGTCTTTTAATAACCTGAGTTTCTTGTTGTTTAGTGGCTAAATGCTGCACTTCAGTGATTATGTGGGAAGTCTATTATCTTCAGTTCAGTTCAAGATGATGCAGACATCAGGTTCTTTCCAATTTTGCCTGGATGTTTTGCATCTAGAAAAGTTACTGTGTGTCGTTCTTGTTCAGAACTCCCTAAGTGAGTTGTATAGTGTAGCAGAAATGTCCTATCCTGACCCTCTTTGCCAGCAGTAGCGAGAGAGGAAGATTGAAGATTCTGGCTAAGAAAATAGATGAGGAGAGGGGGTGAGGAAGCCATTATATTCCTACTCATAGTACAGTGAGGAAAACAGCTTCTACATAATTATGAATAATGTTTCAACAGAAACTCAGAGGCTAACACAAAGGCAGATGGTACAGTTCAAATGATCAGTTTCAGGAAGTGATTAATTATTGGAGATTGAAATTGATTCAAAATGGGTTCCAGCACAAACTGTGGATCCAGATTTGTACATCTAGCACTTCACAGTTTGTGAGTGTTCAACTGTAGGGTTGTAACTTGGCCTATTTTCAAGATATTGACTACAGGATTTTCTTACTGGAGCTCTAGATTTGAGTTCTGATTTCAGATAGACCAAAACATTTGGATCCAGGGTTTGATGTGGCTGCTATTTAAGAATTCTAGTGAAGAACAGTAGTGGCTTAAAGTTTTAAAAGTAATGTTAGGGCTTTGAGTACAGAATTAATTTCTGTTAAATTGTGGGATTTATATATGCAACTCACTATGAAACACTTTGAAAATAAGACCTTTTCTGCAACCATTAACAATTAAAAATTACTAACTCTGTATCAGTGGTCTCTAACCTTTTTACACCCAAGATCACTTTTTAAATGTAAGGGCAACCCAGGATCTACTTCACCCCTTCCCCGAGGCTCCACCCCTTCCCTGAAGCCCTGCCCTGCTCACTCCATTCCCCCTCTTTCCATTCCTTGTTCTCCCCCACCCTCACTCACTTTCACTGGGCTGGGGCTTCAGTGGGTTCAGAAGGGGGTGCGGGCTCTAGGTTGGGGCTGAGGGGTTGGCAGTATGGGAGGGGACTCTGGGATGAGCCCGAGGCAGGGGATTGGGGTTCAAGAGGGGGTGAGAGGTGCTAGCTCTGGGAGTGAGTTTGGGTGCATGAGGGGGCTCTGGGCTGGGTCAAAGTGTTGGGGTACAGGAGGGAATGAAGGGTGCTGGCCCTGGGAATTGAGTGAGGGCAAGGGCAGAGGGGCAGAAGGGGGTATGGAGTACTGGTTCTGAGAGGGGAGTGAGGGCTGAGGTAGGGGGTTGAGGTGCAGGAGAGGTTTTGGGGTGTGGCTCTGGAAGGGGGCTCAGGGCTGGGTCTTGTGGTGCAAGAGGGGATTCAGGGTGCTGGCTCTGGGAGGGGGCTTGGGGCTGGTGGTTGGGGTGAGGCCTCCTGCTGGGCAGCAATTACCATGGGCAGCTCCCAGTCGGCAGTGCAGCGAGGCTAAGGCAGGCTTCCTGCCTGACCTGGCCCCACGCTGCTCCCAGAAAGGGCCAACACACCCCTGTGGCCCCTGGGTGGGGGGAGAGGGCATGTACCTCTGCATGCTGCCTCTTTCTGCTGGCACTGCCCCCTAGGCTCCCACTGGTCACAGTTCCCTGTTCCCAGACAATGGGAGCTGTAGGAGTGGTGCCTGTAGGCAGAAGCAGTGCGCTGAGACCCCTGCCCCCCACCCCACAGGGTCACAATGGCCACTTCCGGGAACGGCATGGGGCCGGGGCAGGCAGGGAGCAAGCCTGCCTTAGTGGCAGCCCCGCTATACTGCCGGAGATCACGATCGACTGGGAGAGTCTCTAGGGTCAACCAGTTGATCGTGATTGACTGGTTGGTGACCACAGCTCTCTGTTTCCCTTGCTTATTAGTTTCCTTAATTTGCCTTACTACACAATTTAAAACAACAACTTATATTTGATTTTAAAAAATCAGCTTTCATTTTGATTTCAAATGATCTTTAGAGATAAAATATTAGAGAAGTTGATTGTAAATTAAAATAAATAGTATATGTTCCCTTTCCCTCTCCCCCCACACCTATTCCAACGTGCACCTCACTTAAAGAATCCAGAGCTGCTGTGCTATAAAAACTAAAATAGAGGCAGAGTAATTCCAAGTGGAGACAAAGTACATCCCAATCTAACAATCACTCGGGACTTAATTCAGCTATCAATGAAGTAGCTGAAAAGACATCTGGATTGAAATAATTGTGTCTCATTTGGGTATTTGGTAATCACAATATAAATAAGGACATTTTACACAAGGATGAAGTTCATAATATATTTTATATTATAAATATAGCACTGCAGACTTGTCGAAAGTACATGTGCTTTTGACAGCTCTCCTGTCCCGGACGTGCTGCTTTTTTAACTGCAATAAGGATCTATTTTTCAGAATTTGCATCGTATTTCATTACTTGGAACAGTATTGCATCATATAAGTCTTTCAAAGTGTGTCAAAATTGTTCTAAAATTAGTTATACTTTGAGGATTTTTTCCCAGTACCAGACCTGTACCAGTAAAAAAAGATATTTCCAAGAACTGCTCCTAGATCATAACTATACCCAGGACTAGACACATTTTTATTTGTTGTTTTTTGCACTCCAGATATGGCTCATAAACTCAGATGTATGGCATCCTCTTCTGAAGCACTGATTAAAAGCACGTCCATTGGTGCTGCTCCTTCCATACCAGAATTATCCATTTGAAATTCCTAGGGAGGGAGGAAGGGAGCAGTGGTCCAAAGGAAGTCACAAGGAGAACTCAGAGAAGTCACTGCACAAGACATTGCAGTTTCATGACAGAAAATAGAGGTTGTAACTTTCTATAATACTGGAACCCTATATTTTATATTTTCCTGGAAACACCTGTATTTTCTAATAGAACTGTTTGGTAGCCCCTGATTTTTGAAGTTGAGAGCAATTAACATATAGTTGTAATTCAGTTGTTAGCACCTGCACACCTGAATGTGAAAGTGATTAATCTGGTGAATGATGGGGACATCAAAATTACGTTTGAGAGGATGGATAAAACACCATAGGTGCATGAAATGAGAGGAAATTATGTGATTCATGAACATCCATGGAGGACTGTGTGAAATGATGTGTTCAGTTCTGGTGTACATCTGTTGTGTAATATTCCTGGGAATCTATATCTGGACAACTTTTCTCTAGGGGCAAGAGCTTTATGATGAAGGATTCACAAATACTTCACAACAAAGGGGAATGTAGGAGAGTTATCTGGGGATGATTCCACATACATTTGCTTAAACTGTTCTTAGGTACTGAACGTTTCTAATAGACTGAGGATGTTTGTAACTCCAGTAAGACCAATGAGTATGCAGGTGACTTGTAGAAATCAGTATGCCCAATTGCAAGACCTAGAACAAGTGAGATCCTGGTTGATTTCTGCTTTGTAGAGAATGTAGGCAGCAGGACAAGAGAAAGGAGAAAAGTTGCCAGCTTGCAGAACTCTTCTTCTATGCCTTGCTGTGTATGGACCTCACTGGATAACAATCATGGGTCCAGGTGAAAGAGGATAATACTAATAATAAGCTCTTATATAGCACAACTTACATCGAAATCATGTTGAAATCATAATTTAATTCCTGATCCTACATGGCTCATATGGTATGCACCTCCCATATTGAATTCAGATTCTGAGTGGATACAGGGGTCTGTCCATGCAGATCTCATTGCAAGATAGATGCCTTATTCAGGACTGATCAATGAACTGCTTCATATGATGAGAAAAATCATAGTTACTCTGCATGTAAGATCATGGATGGACAGTACTGTGTAGATATATCTTAAACTTTATACAGATGCTCCCCAATTTACACAAGCATTCCGTTCTGGAATGCCTTATGTAAATCGAATTTTGTGTAAGTCGGGGATGTATACCTGACAATTATGCACAAAAATAATAATAAAAAAAGCTTACAGGAGCATCTGTATTTTAATATTTGCTTGTACAATGATAGCACTTTCAAAGTATCTTCCAAGTTATATGATAACTGCTATATTTCGTAACATATGCACAACATGTCTTAGGTGGCACGTGACCACGATTCATTACCGAATTTGGTGCGCTGGTTGAATCATTAGCTTCCCCAGCATAGCCCAGGTACTGACGGGGAGTGTGCTGTGAAAGCTGATCCATGTCCCCCATGTCTTCACGTGGAGAATACTTAAGGAACCAGTAATATTTCAATGTGGCTAACTCTTGCAATTTTTTGAGACTCTCACAATATTTGATGTCTTTCTTAATGCCCCAGCTCCTGTAGTCATGTGGCTATGTGAGAATAGTAACTTTCATTTTAAAAAAAGGAAGTTTGTCAAGAAAAGCTGAAAAATGTGCACTCCAAAGGCTCAAAAACCAGAAGGCAAATAAAAAGGACCCCAAATGTGGTAATGATTTTTCAGGCAATCTCATTATGTTTTTCAGGACTGACTCATGACTTTTGGATACATGTGGTGGGGAATACCAGTTTCCCAAAATGCAAGACTTTTTCAAGTGATAACAACTATATTCATCTGTTTCTTAAATGTATTATTATATTGTATTATTGTTGCTGCTTTTTGCAATGCATCTATACTTAGGCAATGATTTTTTTTAAATAACCTTTCCTTGAAAGTTGAAGCAATCAATAAAATCCCTTCTCCATACTCTAGCTGTAGTGATGGCCTTAAGTCTGCTCCTTCTGCAGCACCCTTCCCAAACTACATTTCTCTACATTCCTGCAAGTACACTAATTTAAAATTATATTTAAACAGTACAAAAGAGGAATCGTCTGAAAAGAAGCATCTGAAAAACAAAAATGAAAAGCGTGTGGCTTTCTTGAGTTGTTCAGAGTGAGGTGTAACATTCGGCTTTTTTAAAAAAGTAAATATTATACATTCTTTTCCACCAGACACCCGTGGAGAGGATGAGAAGCAGATAATTATATTAATTAAAATTCAATGTGGGAGATTTTACAACTGTGTCCATCATATTTTTCTTTATTTTAATGTAAATGTCCAGCTGCAGAAGTTCTATAGAAAACATATGTTTTGGACTTTATTGATTAAAATAGAAAACTCATGTAATAGATCTTACAACCTGATCAGCCCCATCCCCAGCATTTAAATTAATGCAAAAAGTGTTAGCAATTTCCAAATTTAGAAAATAAAGCACCTTTTCTGGCAAGATTGAATTCTAAATCCAATAGCTGACCTGGAAATCTCTGGGAGGTAAATTCCTGGCCCCACGGCAATTAGTGGTAAAGCTCCCTTTTCCTTTGGTGGGGCTAGTATTTCACCTTAAGCATTTTATGGGATGTGTTAAATTTTAATACATTTATTTAAAATCTGTTGGGCTGTATTGATCTGTTAGAATCATATTCATGAAGATATAGATGAAAAAATTATATCCTGTTGTAAAGGGTAAAAAATTGCCCATTCTTTACTAATATCCAGTTTGGTTCATAAACCTTTATGCCTGCATTTCTGGACTGGTCTTCTGTTGCATTCTCTCCCCCAACACCATTCCCTTAAGGGAATGTTGAATATTTTCTTCCTCCTGGCAGGACAATGCTCCCCACTCGTTTCAAGTTGTGGGGAGCACATTGTAAAGCTCCCTTTATTAAGCCCTTTGGCTTGTGTTTATTCATTTTGCTTTTTCTGTTGGACTTAACGTTTTAACTCCTGGTGGACTCTGAACATTAATGTTTGGTTGCCTCCACCCTTAATTTCCATCATTGTTTTTCTTCTTCAGATTATTAGCAGCATCTTGTGAAGCCACATTGGCCAATACTTATTTTTCCATTCTTCATTACCAGAGGGATTTCACCTTAATTATGGTGTCTCTTAGAATTCCCCAGACCTTTCCCACACTGATGAATTTTAATATTTTTCCCATTGCTTTTTATTTATTGCATTTCTTCTTTCCCCAAAATCATAGAACAATAGAATCATGGGGGTGGAAGAGACTGAAAGAAATCATCTAGTCCAATCCCCTGAACTCATGGTAGGACTAAGTAGACAATCCCTGACTGTTTGTCTAACCTGCTTTTAAAAATCTCTAATGATGGAGATTCCAAAAGCCTGTCTAGGCAATTTATTCCAGTGTTTGACAACCCTAACAGTTAGGAAGTTTTTTCCTAATGTCCGGCCTAAACCGCCCTTGCTTCAATATAAGCCCATTGCTTCTTGTCCTATCCCAGGGGTCAGCAACCTTTGGCATGTGGCCCGCCAGGGTAAGCATCCTGGTGGGCTGGGCTGGTTTGTTTACCTGCCATGTCAGCAGGTTTGGCCGACTGTGGCTCTCACTGGCTGCTGTTTCTCCATTCCAGGCCAATGGGGGCTACGGGAAGTGGCGCAGGCTGAGGGATGTGCTGGCAATGGCTTCCCACTGCCCCCATTAGCTTGGAGTGGCGAACTACTGCCAGTGGGAGCTGCGATTGCCTGAACCTGCAGACATGGCAGGTAAACAAACTGGCCAGGCCCGCCAGGGTGCTTACCCTGGCGAGCCGCGAGCCAAAGGTTGCTGATCCCTGGTCTAGACTGTATTTCCCTAGTTTGTTTATGAGAAGGTCTTGTGAGACAGTATCAAAAGCCTAATAAAGTAAAGATATACCACATCTGCTGCTTCTCCCTCTCCAGAAGGCTTGTTACTCTTTCAGAGAAAGCTATTAAGTTGGTTTGCCACTATTTGTTCTTGACAAATCCATGCTGTTATTTATCACCTTATTATCTTCTAGATGTTTGTAAATTGCAAATTATTTTCTCTATTATCTTTTTGGGTACTGAAGCTAAGCGGACTGGTCTATAATTCCCAGGGTTGTCCTTATTTCTCTTTTTACAGATGTGCACTATATTTGCCCTTTCCCAGTCTGGAATCTCTCCTGTCTTCCATGACTTTTCAAAGAAAATTACTAATGGCTCAGATATCTCCTCAGTCAACTCCTTGGGTATTGTAGGATGTATTTCATCAGGCCCTGGTGACCTGAAGACATCTAACTTGTCTAAGTAATTTTTAACTTGTTCTTTCCCTATTTTAGCCTCTGATGCTACCTCATTTTCACTCGAATTTACTATGTTAGCCATCCAATCCTACTAATCTTTTTGTTGAAAACTGAAATGAAAAAGTCATTTGGCACTTCTGCCATTTCCACATTTTTCTGTTATTGTTTCCCCACCCTACCCCCCATTGAGTAAAAGGCCTATCCTGTCCTGGGTCTTCCTCTTGCTTCTAATGTATTAGTAGAATGTTTTCTTATTACCCTTTCTGTCTCTAGCTAGTTTAATCTCATTTTGTGCTTTGGCCTTTCTAATTTTGTCCCTACATACTTGTGTTATTTGTTTATATTCATCCTTTGTAATTTACTTAGTTTCCATTTTTTGTAGGACTCCTTTTTGAGGTTCAGATCATTGAAGATTTCCTGGTTAAGCCAAGGTTGTCTCTTGCCATGCTTCCTATCTTTCCTGCACAGTGGGATAATTTGCTCTTGTGCCTTTAATAATGTCTCCTTGAAAAACTGCCAACTCTCCTTAACTGTTCTTTCCCTTAGACTTGCTTCCTCTAAGATCTTACCTACCAACTTCCTGAGTTTGCTGAAGTCTGCCTTCTTGAAATCCATTGTCTTTTTTGTGCTGTTTTTCTTCCTACCATTCCTTAGAATCATGAACTCTATCATTTCATGATCACTTTCACCCAAGCTGTCTTCCAGTTTCATATTCTTTACCAGTTCCTCCCTATTTGTCAAAATCAAATCTAGAACAGCCTCTCCCCAATAGCATTCTTCTCCTTCTGAAATAAAAAAAAAATGTCTCCAATACCTTCCAAGAACTTGTTAGATAATCTGTGCCCCGCTGTGTTATTTTCCCCAACATATGTTTGGGTCCCTTATTACCACCAAGTCCTGTGCTTTGGATGATTTTGTTAGTTATTTTAAAAAGCCTTATCCACCTCTTCCTCCTGGTTATGTGGTCTGTTGTAGACCCCCCTACCATGTTTTTTCCTCTTTTATCCTTACCCAGAGACTTTCAACAAGTTTATCTCATATTTCCATCTCAACCTCAGTCCATATGTATACATTTTTAATATATAAGGCAACATTTCCTCCCTTTTTTTCCCTGCCTGTCCTTCCTGAGTAAGCTGGACTCTTCTATACCAATATTCCGGTCATGCATATTATCCCAGCAAGTCTCTGTGTTGTCAGCTGTGTCATATTGTGTTTAGTAATTAGCATTTCAAGTTTTTCCAGCTCAGTAGGTTAGCCATTCTGTATCCAAACATGCTCTTCCCCTTCCTTGATAGGTGAACCCCATCTCTGCTTACCAATTCGTCTTCCAGGAACAGCATTCTGTGGTCAAGAAAGCCAAAGCCCTCCAAGCAAAACTATCCTCACAGCCATAAAAGTAATATTCTAGAATCTAATTTCCTTGTACTTCTTAATTCTCCAGTTCGATTCCGTATATATCAAATTCAGGTATCTTGTGGTTCCACATTTCCCTATTGTCCTAAGAGTCTCAGTCATTTTCTTTCCTTATCAGAAGTAGATCCAGGATGAATTCTCTGGTTAGGGATGAAAAATGAAGTTGTCTTCTACACAACCGAGGAACCTCGTGTGATGAAACCTGTGTTGATGTGTACTTTTTAAACAAAAAATGCTTGGATAGATAAAAATAACCGTGTGTATAAAATCCTAGAGCTTTGAATACTATGAGAGCTGGTGCATTAATTTTTTACTCCTCTTCTCTTGGGCCAGATAATCTGTAAGATAACTTACTGTTTTGCATTTCATTCCTTGTACTCTCATTCAAATAATTTCTCTGCCATGCTCTCAAATTTTTATATCTATAGCATTGTGAACACTTTTTATAAGCAGTGCCATCCCTCAACTTTTCTTCCCTTTCTGTCTTGTCTACCAGACTAATCTCTTCTATGTTAACATTCCATATCTGAGGGGAGTCCTACTTTTTTCTCCATCTAATCATCTGAATATATTGATAACTAATTTATTTTCAGCTTTTGAGGCTTAATTTTTCATGTCAGAAATGGTCTTTTCCCTAAAATGTGGTGATTTGCTGATATTTAATCTACCTGCTTTTTTCTTTGAGTGATGCACTCCTCCCAAATCCACAACCATTAAAAAAATTAAGGCATTATTCCATCTATGCAGATACAGAAAACAAGGGCTATTATATATAATGTACCCCTAGCATTACTTTCATTTAGATTGTTTATGTTCTTGGAAATCTTATGGCAAAACACATTCTGTGCAGCTCTTTCTGCATGCTTGAAGGGATTTATGGACTGCTACTGTGTGTGCAGGAGACTGTTGCTAGGCAAAGTGTGCCCACTGACTTAACACTTCAAGGTAATCTACAAATGTCTGGCAATCTAGCTAGTATTAATGCTAAAATGCTTTGAACACAGGTTGTCTCAAACATATTTCTATAATTAATGTAGGCTAATACCTTCCATCTACCCCTCCCCACCACCTTCTGCAAAGCCCCAAACCCCACTGCTTCCATGTGACTGCCAGCTTGCTAGTGCATAGAAAGTTAAATATTAGGGCTTTATCCTGGGAGATACTGATCTCCTTAATGCCCCTTTATTTAAGTGGGAGTTGAAAAAGCTCGCAGGCATTGCTGAACAATCCATGCAATCTGATGTTTCTAAAATAAAACCTTGATTACAAATGTACAATACTTTTGTTCTACAGTATGTGGAGGTGTCCAAACGGAATGAGATCTGGCTCTAGATTTAGTGTGGATTGGAAAGAGTATTGGAGAAGATAATTTCCTTTAGAAATGCTCCTTAAAATGCAAGCCAACAGGTTAGCATTTAATAATGCTAATATAGAATTTTTTAAAAGAAAGATATTTAAAGTACTATTCACTATTATTTGATAGATTGAAATATGTGAATTGACATGCATCATGGAGAAATAATATATTATGGTGATGGGCAATCAACAAATAGTTAGAGGCAGGCATTACAATTTATATTGTCTCTGCATGTTGGCTTTTTAAGTCTTCATAAGCTATAGTTTAAAAATCAACTCTCTAATCTGGAATAAGCCAGTGTCCCTATTAGCTCATTAAAATAAACATTTTTTTAATTAAACATACCTTACACAGACAATTTGAATAGTACCTATAATAGCACATTTGATTAATCATATTTAATTAAAGAATAAAGGTTGCTGCATTTTACCATAGGCTAAGTCAGTTTTCCCTCTTGGGTTTTTACATGGTAGTTATTTTCCAAAGATTCAAGATATGTACATTTTCAGCTTTGATTGGCAACTGTAATATAAATTAGATAATGCTTGTTCACTAATTGCTCATGCAGGCATCCACTTTACAGGGAACATGTATTTGAAATAATGGCAAGAAGATTAAACAGTTCTTCTACTGATCTGTTAATTCTTATCATCATAAAGCCCTTTTCCTCAGGGAAATTATATTCTTTGGCATTGCATTTGGGAATCTCCTCTGCAGAGCCTACCTCAGCTCTTCCTGTGGCAGCACCTCCTTTCCATGACTGACAGATGCAACTCTTTTTGGCACGGTGGATTTTCTCCATTTCTTTCAGTTTTCTTCCACAGATTTTTTTCTCATCTCCTTTCATGTTAGGGTGGAGTTATTTTTTTAATACTATTGATTCTCTCTCTCTCTCTTGCTTTGCCCCTTTGTTTCTCCTTTCATTTATTTGCTCTGAATCTCTTCCTGTGGCCCTGTTTTTGCTCCCTTTGCTGTTCACCTTGTACCTTCAATCCATCCACTCCTACTTTTCTTCTCTTCCTACCTTGCCTAGTTTTATCTCTTGGTCTGTATACTTCAACTTCCTTTCCCACTTGCTTCTAGGTTTCTCACGAATGCTGTATCCTCTCACTTATTTTGCCTGGTTGAGCTGGTGTTTCCACTTTGCCCCAAAAAGCAACCTTGAATTATTTGGGCTATTTCCTCTCCTATCCTGCTCCCTGGTCCCAGCCAGAACAAGCTGATCATAGATTGTAGGAAAAATTATGTTACTTTAATTTTATTTTATGTTTTATATCAAAGGAACATTTGTACAATAATTAAAGTGTTGTACTGTCATTCACTTTTATTTTCAGGTCTAAGTCTTCAAAGACAGAGTTATCCTTATCCATATTTATAAGTTTCACAATGTTAACAGAGATTTGTTGACCTTTTCTAATATATCTTTCAAATTGATCTACTTCCTAGAACAAGTAACATATCCATAATAAGCAGCCATTATTAATTTCTGTGGTAATTGATTTTTCACAGAGTGGTAAAGCAGTGTTGTGTTGTCGATTCAAAAGCTTTGTGAAATAGGTCTTTGCCTCCAGCAAATAGAATTTTTAGTTGCATCTTGCATTTGACTCAGTTTTAACAGTGAACAATTCTATGCTTCTCATCCTTGACTAAATGTACAGAATTAACTTTTAGTTACATTTTTGTCTTTTCTTTAAAGCTTTACTGATAAACATAATTCTCTAACTTGCCATAGTCTCTTTAACTAGATGAGCTTGTTCTTATGGCGTGCTTGAAAAGGCATGAGTGGCCAGCTGACCTGATAAAATATGAGTACAAAACAGGTTGTGTCAAAGTTCCTGTTAAGTGACTCACAGAAAGTGAACAGTAATACTGCCTTGCTCTTATTCTTGCTTTCAGAACTTTCCTATCATTGTCTAGCTAGAGCTTTGGCTTAAAGGAATGTTTCAAATGTCTGACAATTAAGAGAAGGCTAAAAGGTTAAAAGGGGAAACTGAAAAAAGGGCTTACCAAGTCCAGGTAACACAGTCTGATTAAATCTCTCTGCCTTTTTATGTAATACTTCTTATTCATCCATTCTCAACTATTTTGCATGGTGATCCAGTGGCTTGGGGGTTGGGGGGGGGGAGCAAGTGGAGCAATTTGCCCCAGGCCCCAGCGCCCCACAAGAATATAGTATTCTATAGTATTGCAACTTTTTTTTATGGAAGGGCCCCCCAAAATTGCTTTGCCCCAGGCCCCCTGAATCCTCTGGGCACCCCTGTGGTGGTTTCTCAAATAGTCAACATCCTCAGCTCAAATTCAAGTGAGCAGAAGCAATCCCCAGCAACCAAAGAACCTCAGATTTAAGTGAGACTCAGGGACACTACATAAATGATTAACCCTGGGAGATGTCTCTTGCTCATCCTTTCTCACTGACTGATTGTCTCTGATAGCTGAAGCTTTTGTGATAGTGAGCTGGAGAATCCATTCTCTTCTCTTCTCTTTTCTTTTCTTCTCTTCTCTTGGCAAACCTGAGAAAGCACCTCCCTATTCTAAAAGAAATATCTGTTGGTAATGGCTCTTCATCCCCACAAATCTAGGCTAAAGCAGCCTTCCCTCCTATTTTTCTGGTTGAGGTTTGCCTTCTATTCCCCTTGACTTCTCCATTTCAGGAGTAGTAGAGAGACTTCAATTTCATAGGCTTGGGAACTATCATGTTTTGGGTGAAATCCTTCCTATTGAAGTCAACAGAAGTTTTGCCATTAACTTCAATGGGGCTGGGATCTCAGCCCTAAGTTCTGTTTTCAGAGCTCTAACACATATTTATTATATAACCTTGGACAAAACTTTGGTGCCTCCGTTTCCCTCACTGAAGAAAAGGAATTTAGTACTAAGGAATGAAATGCAGGATGCCCCGTGTATCCACAATCACTTGAGTTTCTTCTTTACTCTGACTAGACTTGATCTAAAGTTAGTCAAGATGGACTCCTAATGATACTTTCATAATACACAAAAAGCCTCTGCCTACCACCAACATTATATACTCTTCTAGATAATAAATGTCAGAGGGAGGTGGATAAGTGGCCTTACTATTGTACTTCCATACACTGGCTAGCAGAGAGATTGTAGCTATCTCGCAAAGTATACAGGGCCGAGGTCAGGTCCTTGTCACTTTTGAAGTCCATGAAGCAAGCTGAGAGAAAGGCTTGTCCAGTGGTTAGAGCATTAGCTTCAGATACGAGAGAGCTGGGTTTAAGTCCTTGTTCCTCCATAGATTTCCTGTGTGACTTTGGGCAAGTCATTTAGCCTCTCTGTCTCTGTTTTCCATCTGTAAAATGGGGATGATAGTATTAACCTACCTCTTGGGTATTATGAGGCTAAATATACTGTGAAGTGCTCAGATACTGTGGTAATGTGGGCCATATGTATAGCTAAAATAAAAAGACTTAGAGACACCAGTCAGTTCAAAACTTTGATGTACTTTGTATATTGCCAGTAACTAAAAATGTTATTCAGTTGCTCAACCTTTTGAATTAAATTTTTGCTATAATTCATTACTTATTAGCTCTGCACTTAAATGTACCTCAAGGAGAATAACAACATGAAGGGACTGATTAGCTCAATTATACCGCCCTCCTAGATAGCGTCTTTTTAGGCTGCAATTCTGAAACATGATGTTTTAGGAGAAAATAAAGCAATCTGTCCCCTTTCATCTATTATGTTCTCCTAGTTTAAGAGGTTTTTGTGCTTTTTTCTTTTTTTTTCAATCCAAGGAATAAAAATAGAGTTAATGTTGGTTTGCCATGCACTGCAACCTCTGGTATCTTAAAAGTATATAATGCATGTGCTTATTACTCTGTTTTAAAGCCTAGTAATCTATGCGTACCATCACAGTTTGAGACTTGCTCCCACCTGCTAGCTATTTTCTCCTCATCTCTCTAGCGGAGTTAGGTGTTTTTCTTTGCTCTTCTCTAAGCTGTATTATTTATTTTATGTCTCTGACATCAGTACATACTCTGTAAGGACTACAGGTTTGTCTATCTGTTTCTATCTATATGTCCTCTAATCTAATATTTTTATACCATGCTCCTCTAAGTGGCATGTTAATGCCTTCCATAAATTATCAATGTACAGTGTAAAGACTCTCCTGAGATCTAATTTGGTTTCTTTCTTCTTTCCCAGTAAACATCTGGAGAGTTTTTTTGCCTTCTGTGTCCCCGTTTCTTCTTTTTTCATCTAGTTTCTTTTCCTTCCTGTGTTCATATTTTTTATTTTTATTCTGGGAAAGAAGTATTTTAATTTTTTTCTGAAAGCAGTCAGATTTAGTGGCCATTCTCACCTTCTCTGTAAGAGTTACACAGTCTTAGGTGAGGTGCTAGTAAAGCTTTGTTTGCCACTTTCATTACTATGACAGTTCCATAGATCCTGGGAAAGTAGCTGTCCAGGGAAAAAAATAGTGTTTTCTTTGGTGTCTGGTCTAATGACATTGAAAGGACTTAAAGATGAGAACTGAGACCTTGAATTTGACTCTGGATTCTGTGAGGTGCCGGGGTAGTGAGCAGAATATTGGGATTCTTTGAATTGATGAGCATCCCTTATCGGGGTATAGGCTGCTGTGTTCTGGCCCAGTGGCAGCCTTTTTAAGGATGGTGTACACATTTCTAAATATAGTGAGTTGCAGTTGTCCAGGCTAAAGGTCACAAAGACATGGATTACACTGTAGGTAAACACATGCATTTAAATAGTCGATATCAACAATTAAAATATGTCCCAATGTGCAAAGTTAATAATTTAATTAATGGAAAAATTGGACCCTTCCTTAGAACAGGCTAAATTGGAGGTCTGTATCATGAAGTGGCAATGTTTGGATGTCTCTGAAATGTATCCTTCTGAAAAAGAATATGCCTTATTTCGTATTGTCTCCATAACCCTTTCAGTTCCACCATTTATTCTTTAAATAACACATCCTAAGTTATCTTGAGGTAGGGTCACACTGATGATTTTCTAGTTATTACAGGTACATCTCTTGCTTTTGAAATTAAAGAGGAGCTGATCCAAATAACTGGATTTTGAACATCTCCAGTCTTCAGTTATGTTCAAAATCTAGATCTGAATTTTGCAGCTTGAGACCATCTTTACTTGAAATAAATTTTCACTTTCTATATTTGACATTTATGGCTAAAACCATCCAAAAATTAAAAACAATTGACTTTTAGAGTTCACGTCATTATAGCCACATCTCAAAGCCATCATCCCATTTGAAAAAACTGGCAGCCTCTGTTGAGAAGATTTCCAGAATAAGAGGAGTATTGCAGATGGCTTGGCAGCACTGTATATATGAAGAAATGTACATCCTGTGCCATTCTTACACACTATTTGCTTTTAGACAGAAATATCAGTCTTCTGTTGCTGAACTCTAAAATTGTCCAGAAACTAAAACAAAACAAACAAAAAACCCTTATGACATCATTTAAAAGAATCTTAGAGTGGTTTAAAAGTTCACAAAGATTTATATTTTCTGAAAAAGCAGAGAAAATATTAGACTGAAAGCAAACAGGAGGATAAATTTAAACATTCGAAGTGGTTTATAAGGACAGACTGAACATAATATCTAGCCACACAGTTGGGTAAAAAGAATAGCCAAAATAAATGTTGGGAAACT
This sequence comes from Gopherus evgoodei, assembly GCF_007399415.2. Lineage (NCBI taxonomy): Eukaryota > Metazoa > Chordata > Testudines > Testudinidae > Gopherus > Gopherus evgoodei. The sequence goes on from NC_044322.1 coordinate 100,164,906, forward strand.
TATTTTTCTAAACTGCTAGGCACTGCCAAACAGAGTGGGTAGTTTTGGACATGCTATTGGCTTATCCCCTTTGGAATTGGATCTCAAATCCAAGATCTCCCTTGAAATGTTTGGGTACACCGCTATTGATGTGGCCTGGTCTGATTTTTCACACTAAGACCTTATTTAACAGCCTTTGTACCCATTTTTCAGCAGTAAGCCTATTGCTACTGTATACAGACCTCAGGTGTCTTTATACAGACCTAAAGTGTAACAAAAAACTGCAGGTACTAAAAACACCTGAGCACTTTGTAGGAAAGATAATCTATAAAACAAAACTAAATTTAGCAATTGCTTAGTTGATTACCCATGCTACCTTTCTTGGAGTTCTTTTAATTTTGATTGCTTAACTAAAGGCGAGGACTCAAGAGTTGAGTTTAGTTTTCTAAAGTTTTATTGACTCTTGTATCTTTAACAACAGCAACTAATAGTATATGATATAAGAAGGCAAAAATGGCATTGGACTATGATTTGGCTAACACAAACTAGAAATGTGGCTGATGTAATCATTCACGTTTTCAAAATCAAATCACACAACCATACTAGGAAATAACACTTATGCTCAATTACTATCTTATGGTGGTGACTTTGTTTAGTTTTGACTGAGTCCCTCAGAATAGGGCCTCACTTGTGCCAATTGGTTATCAACTCTGCTGTTGCTAACACAACAGAGGAGAAACAATCCAAAACTGGATCATAGTAATTACATGCCAATTCATCAAGGTCCCCTTCTCAATGGAGCTACAGTAGTCAACCCTTGTAACCTATTTCCCAATGAATGATACTAGCCCCAGGACCTAACACTCCAAATTACCTAAAATAAACTCTTACCTTTATGACAGACAGTAAAGCCTGAGTGAAGTTCAAAAAGCTTGCACACTTGGTCTCATTATTTTATCTGTATATACCTAGAACTTGAAAGGCAGTCTGAAATCATTATCTATGGCAGACACTTGTACTATTTTCTAAAGTCTTGTTTAACAGTTGTGACTTGTTCAGTTTTAAAGCTACTTTAAAACCAATTACAAAACAAACACACACACAGTAACTCTGTGACAATCTTTGGAACACATACATCAGCATGTACGCATCCTTTCTAATTAGGTTCCAGTTTCAGGAAGTGGTCAATTGATTGTTTTGGGTTGTCATCTGAGAGAAAGTCTGTATGTTACTTATCACCAGATCTTCGCTCGGGTGTCAGCTTTCAGCTCAGTTGTCATTCACAGCAGGCGTTGACGCTGCACCACAGATGGACCAAAGGACAGACATGACTATAGTCTTTTCTCAGTGTGCTATCAGGTAACCTGAAATGCTGGAAAATAGAAAGAGACAGTTAAAGGTGCCTATCTGAGACAGGTACTTGGTGACACCAGAAGGACTTCCAGGTGGCTGACCCAGGACCTCAGTTTTCTCCCTTTCAGGAGTCTTTGGGTTTTGAGAAGTGATGTGCTGAAGGGAACAGGGTGTTTTACCTATTTCTTCTGGGTGGTCCAACTTGGTTCCTCTTCTTGTAAGTGCTAGGGAAGACCAATCAGATGGTGACCCATACGTCTGCTGAAGGTCCAAAATGTCCAGCCAAAATGAGAGTCGTCCTTTCTCACTATGCAATAAGCGAATGAGGCATCACATTTTGAGATATTGCAACTGGGACTGGAATTTTCCAGTGTCTTTGTGCAGCGCATCTTCTATAAGACAAGTGAGGCTATAAATTTTGGTACAACCATCTTTGACATTCCTGGCATAGCAGGTGGTTTGCTGTGGTCAGCAACTTATCTCTGCAAATCGTTTCCATGGGCTCCTTTACAGTGCATTCTTTAGCCCACTTTGCAGATATGCTTGCTCAAGCAGAAGTTTTCCAATCAAGGCTGTGATAGCTGCAGCAATGTCCAGTTTAAAGTTCATATAATTTATACAAAGTCTCTCCATATGCTTTGACACTCTTTAATCTTGCTTTAACCATCTATTATACAGTTCAAAGTCGCTGTACAATAACTCCTCGCTTAACAGTAACTCCTTGTTGTAGTTATGTTCCTGAAAAATGCGACTTTAAGTGAAATGATGTTAAGCGAATCCAATTTCCCCAAAAGAATTAATGTAAATGGGGGGGTTAGGTTCCAGGGAAATGTTTTTCACCAGACAAAAGATTATATATATATAGTATTATCTATCTATCTATCTATCTATCTATTTATCTATCTATATCTATATCTATATATATATAGTATTATGTATGTGTGTGTATATATATATATATATAGTATTATGTATCTGTGTATATATATATATATACACACACACACAGTATAAGTTTTAAACAAACAGTTTAATACTGGTACACAGCGATGATGAGTGTGAAGCTTGTTTGAGGTGGTGAAGTCAGAGGGTGGGATATTTCCCAGGGAATGCCTTACTGCTAAATGATGAACTAGCAATTGGCTGAGCCCTCAAGGGTTAACTCATTTGTTGTTAATGTAACCTCACACTTTACAAGGCAGCATGAATGGAGGGAGAGGGAAGACAGCATGGCAGACAGAGACAGAGTCACGCACTTATTTGCACTATTGAAGGAATCTAGTAATTAGGCCTTGGGTTTTTATTCTCTTAATCCTCTGTTCTTTTATTCCAAAAGGCCTTCTTTCCTGGCCAATTCTTAAATAGTAATAACTAATAACTTTGGGGCTTTAGTTACCACAACCTGAGTATTACCTGCACTACATATATATCATTGGTTGCAAGAGTGCAGCAGTGCTCTTGCTGAAAATTAGGTACCAATTTTCCCACTTTAAGATAGGTAGGTAGGTAGGTAGGTATACTTAATTGGATAGCATTTCTTTGAAAAAGTCCCTGAATGGCCTCTTCTTGATTCTTCAGATGTAATTCTTGACCCCGATGAACTGTGGAGTCCGTAGCCATTCTGGAATATCAGTAGTTTTTTTTTTTCTCCATTTCCCAATCCAATGGAGAATTAGTATAAATCACTAGGTTTGTGTTGCAACTCAGTTGATGGTGGTGATCTTATAATAAAGGATTCTCTGTGCAACAAGTTGGCTAGATATTGACTCTTCCACATACAACTGATATAAATGTGTGTGCTAGATTTTGTCATCTTTGACCTTTGCTGCATGCAACTCTGGACAAAAGTGTGATATAAATGTACTTTGGACTCAGTTTTGTTCTCTGTAGTACCATCATCCCTAAATGTATGCAGCAGGAATGTGGTCTATTGGCAGCTTGTTTTACTTGCTTCTTATAAACAGATCCTGGAAGGTTTGGTTTTGGAAAACATGTCAAAAATGAAGGTTTTATTCACCCCCAAAACATAAATTAAACAGCTGTTGTGTGGAGCATTTCTGAATGAAAATAATAAGTAGGCCAATTTCTTTACAAATTGTCCTTTTCAGTTTTTTATAGATTGTAATCCTGTTTTTCACATTTGAACAAACTGTTCAGCCAAGACATTGAAGATGGTTGTGGAAAGCTGTGGTTACATGCACGATTCCATTTCACTTAATGAATTCCTGAAAATCTCATTCTGTAATATGTAGACTGTTACTGCTGATCTGCTTTGGGATACCAGTTCTTGAAAATGTAGTGCAGAGTAATTCAGGGTTATGTGCTGTTACTTGTATGGCAGAAGACATACAAAATACCTCCAGCCATTTTGATTAGACATTGATTATAAGGTAATTATGCACTGCCATGGTATATTTGGGCACTCCTAAGAGTAGTATGGTACCTTGTCTGGTGTATTCTGCAAAACGTGATACACTACATTCTTTGGCTAACCATCCAATTTGGCTATCAATGCTTGGCTTCCAAACTTGGCTTCTTTTTTTTTTTTTTGACAAAGCTTTCATTTTAGCCACCTATAGATGTCCTAATTGCTGTCTTTCTGCATTGTTGGTTTTAGCATCCCAGTCATGACTACTTAAATGTGCCACAACCAGACAACCATCATGAATAGCAAACGTATTGCTCTGACTATTCCCATTCTCTGTACTTGTGCTCCCCTTCCATCCCATATGCCTGTGCTACAAGAAAACTATTCCTACTTGCCCTTTTCCACATCACACAGTTTACTGGTTACAGAGAGAGTGGGAAAAGTCCACTATATTTAGGCTGCCTAACACTTTCTGTTATAAAGTCCACTTGAGGACCTTCTCTCTGAGAAGTTCTTACACCTTCATTGTTTGCAGCAAGCCTTTAATATTCAGCAAGGAAAATGCCTTCAAGATAACAGAAATATTTTTTCTTCATCCCGTGAAATTCTGTCCAGCTTTGCTGAGATATAAACAGTTAAAATTGTCATTTCCTTTCTCTCATTTACATTGCTCAGGATATTTTCTTGGCAGCCTGCCAAAATAATAACTAAGAACATGAACATACAAAGTGCTGGTTTCATGCCACTGCCAAAGCAGCAGCAGACACTGTACTGGGAACACTTGCTAACTACTAAATGTGTAGGAGAGAGAGGGAGTCAAACTGCTCTCTCCTACTGAACCTTTCATATGGCCCCAGAGGTCTGTTCACCCCACTCAGTGGGCACCACATGGATCAGGAGCTGCTCCTCGCTCCTCGGGAGAGGAAAGACAGATTGAGAATCAGGTTGGGCTACCCCCATACCAATCAATGCCATCAACTGACCCCAGTGATCCATCTCCCTTCCCCACGCCCCCAGGGGATAACATATTGCTAATATTGCTAGCCCTGTAGCTCCATGTGCTCAGGTGCTGAAGGTCCAGGGTTCAAATATTGCTGATTAAGGGGAGGAGGGCTGTTACAGTTGCACATGAAAAAAAATCTACCAACTTAAAAAACCTTTAGGAAATTACTTACAAAAATCTATGTTAAAACAAAGTACTTTGGGTTGCAAAGGCAAAAACTCACAAGTTAGGAAATGACAGATTTATGGTTTCCTTGGCAACCTGAATTCAGCCACCTTGTACATATGCATTATGATAAGCCTTAAATCGTATGATCACATAATATTTTTCCAGGACCTTCCCTGCCTCATTCACTGCACAGATTGAATGCAGAGTAGGGCAGCATTAAGGTTGCGTGGACAATTCTAAATCTGGAATTTGAAAATTTTTGAGTGCTTTGTTTTGCCACCTAAATAACATTTTTATAACACAGGTTTTTTGTATGTAATATTAAATAAATCCACAAGTCTACTCTGTGAGTTAATAGTCCACTATTTAGAGGTGCTCAGAAGAGTCCATCAGTACTTGAATGCCTTGCTGTTTTCAATTCAATTTTATACTGGTAAAATGAGAGCTAGGGACACAAGGAGAAATCCATGACCAGCTGAGTTAAAGCCTATAAGAAGGAGTTTTTAAAGTATATTAGGACCAAAAAGAATCCTAACAATGCTATTGGTCGGTTATTAAATGAAAATGGTGGAATTTTCAATAATAATGTAGAAAAGGTAGAAGTGTTTAATAAATATTTCTGTTCTGTATTAGGGAAACAATGGATGATGTATTCATATCATATGATAACAATCTTCCCCTTCCCCCTAATATCTCATGAGGATGTTAAATAGCAGCTACTAAAGTTAGACATTTTAAAATCAGTAGGTCTAGATAACTTGCATCCAAGAGTTTTAAGAGCTGGCTGAGTGGCTGATTTGGGACTTGATTAATAAAGAATTAAAGGAGGGTAATATAATTAATTCCAATTAGCATGGGGTTATGGAAAATAGATCCTTTCAAACTAACTTGATATTTTGTATGAGATTACTAGTTTGGTTGATAAAGTTGATAAACACTAGAAAGATATAAAATTTGACACACTTTAAATAGATTAAGAGCTGGCTAACTGATGTCTTAAAATTTAATTGTAGAAGGGGAATCATCGTCAAATGAATGCATTTCTAGTATGATCCCACAGAGATTAGTTCTTGGCCCTACACTAATTAACATGTTTATCAATGATCTGGAAGAAAATATAAAACCACCACTAAGAAAATTTGCAGATGACACAAAAATTGATGGAGTGGTAAATAATAAAGAGAAAAAGTCACTGATACATTGAAATTGGGCTGCTTGGTAAGCTGAGGGCTAGCAAACAATATGCATTTTAATGTGGCTAAATGTAAATGTATACAACTAGGAACAAGTAATGGAGGCAATACTTACAGGATGGGGGACTCTATCCTGGGAAGCAATGACTCTGAAAAAGATTTGGTTGTGGTAGGTATTCAGCTAAACATGAGCTCTCTGTGCCAAAAAAGCGAATGCAATTCTTGGAGGCATATACACACAATTCAAAAAAGATGTTGATAAATCAGAATGGGTTCAGAGAAGAGCCTGGAGAATGATTAATGATTAGAAAACATGCCATATCGTGATAGACTGAAGGAGCTCAATCTGTTTAACTTATAAAAGAGACGTTTAAGGAGTGACTTGCTTACAGTCTGTAAGTACCTACATGAGGAACCAATATTTAATAATGGGCTCTTCAATCTAGCAGAGAAAGGTATGACACAATCCAATGGCTGGAAGATGAAGATAAATTCAGACTGGAAATAAGGTGTTCATTTTTAACAATGAGAATAATGAACCATTGGAACAATTTACTAAAGGTTGTGCTGGATTCTCTGTCACTGACAATTTTAAAATCAAGAGTGGATGTTTTTCTAAAGGATATACTCTAGGAATTATTTTGGGGAAGTTTTATGGCCTGTGGTATACAGATTAGATGAGATGCTGACAATGGTCCTTTCTGGCCTTAGAATCTATGATAATGAGCAGCGGGCAAATCAGAAATTTATTTTCTGGACAGCACATTGGGTGGTGTTTTTCTCCCCCATGCACTTTACCAACTGTTCCAAGGAATGCAGTGGGATGGGGGAGAAAAGAAGGCACCCAGCAACTGCTTACTTCAGGATATCTGGACTCACAATCTGAGTAGCCCACATAGGGACACAAAGAGGATGTTACACCTTTTAATCCCCTGAGTGGATGTATTATCCAAAACAATGTAGAACTGATAAATGAAATTGTTTTTAATTGTTCATTTTATTAATGTAACTTCTGTTCACCATTCACTACACTTGCCTACACTGTAACTTCTGTTCCATATTGTAATTCAAACGCCATTTTAAAACACTCACTCCATTTTGTAAAAGCTTCCTCCAACCTTCATTTTTGCAAACCCTGCTGTAAACTTATTAGTTTAGTTTAGATGTGTGAACGAGGTATGTATGAATGATGGAATCAACCTCCAGCACCAGGTTGTCCTGATGAGATAAAGTTCAAATACCAACGGCTGAAGACCTAGACAACAACCCTAAACAAAGTAAGAAGCATCTACCCTAAAAAGAAAAGGACAACAGAACAACAGAAGGAAGATCAAAGCCAGGTTCAAGGCTGAAAGTCACGCCTGCAATTGATGGGTGATCAATCTAAACCCAGAGGCAGAGTGACACAGCAAGACCTATAGACTTTGAATCCAAACTAAAAGCCTATAAAAAAGAAGGGTGAGATGAGAGACTCTGGGTAACATTCTGCTGCCAACATGGAAGGACATCAGTGCCTGCCCAACAGAGATCCAGCTTGTCCTTGTGCCTGGCTTTCCTGGCCAGTTAGCAGCCACAAGCTACGAACCCAAGCTACAAAATCAAGCTATGAATTTAAGCTATCTTCAGGACTGGTAACTATGCAGCAGCTGCAGAACATCTGATGGATGTGTGTGTGTGTGTGTGTGTGTGTGTGTGTGAATGTGTGTGTGTGTGTGTGTGTGTGTGTATAGGTATTAGGTATAATGTGTGTGTATAAGAATTAAGATATTAGTTATTAGTCATAAATCAAATTGTTATCATAATAAATGTAGCATCTTTGTCTTGTCCCCTTTAATAAGATCCTGCTGGTTTTTACTGGTCTAATATAATTGGTATAACATCACTATGTATCCCCAAATATTCCTATGGTATAAATAAACCTAAGGATCATCTTATGATTTGGGAATATAAATTACTGTTATGTATTTTAGGAAAAACAGATATTTTTAAAAATGGATGCCTTTTAATGCTTAGGGTACAAATCTCCCCTTTAACTCCTGGCATCAAGATGATCAAGGTGCAGTAAGAATATCAAAGGGGGTAAAAAAATCACAGAAGTAAGAAAGCAGAGCAGCCACAGAATTCTTCCCTAAGCCTTGTAAGTCTTCAACAACACTTCTGTATAAATAGGTACCTTAGAGCTCCAAGTGATATTGAGGTGTAGAGAATGTGTGTTGTGGCAGGCTAGATGGTGGGATGGAGTCAGGGAGTAGTTTAGGCAGCATTACAGACATGCAGAATATTGAGCAACACCGCTTGGAAATTAATACTACTCTGAGTTGTATAGTTTTTTGATCTGCAGCTTTTACCCTGCACTCATGAAGAAAGAATGCCCCTCCACCTGCTGGAGCCCTGAGCCCCCCTGCAGCTAGAGGAGTCCCATCCCACTTTCCTGGGATGTACCGGCCTTCCCGCAGTGCTGGTCTGCCCATTCCAGCCATGCTGGCTCGTACCCCCAGCACTGGCTCCAGCACCATGCCAAGCATTAGGCTGGCACCAGAGCCTCATCGGGCCACCCCTGGCCGCTGGTGGTAGGGTGACCAGATGTACTGATTTTATAGGAACAGTACTAATTTTGTGGTCTTTTTCTTATATAGGCTCCTATTACCCCCCACCCCCGTCTGGTCACCCTAGCCGGTGGACCCAGGTCAGCTGAAGCTGAGTGAGCCCCCGCCAGCTTCTAGGTAGAGGAGGATAAAGGGTGGGGCTTGGGGTGGAACATGGGCAAATCTGGGTCAAAGGGGGCTTAGCCTGCCCTGGCCTTTGATACCCACTACCCATGTCTGTGCCCTCTGAGGCTATTCATCTCTTTGCTTCATAAGGGAGCAGTATTAGGTTCTCTACACAGTGACAAATGTAAAGTTGCCCCTTTCCTTTCCCCATTCTACAGATTGCTTGATGAAAAGGGATTATTTGAGCCTAAGTGTGTAATTTATTTTTACTGTGTGAGAATATGTGTACATTGTGGAGCAAGAAAAAATATACCCCCCTGCCAGAAAAACATTTTAAAAGTGGCCTTGTCTGCTAAAAGAACTTCCTACTTCAAGCTGTTTAAAAATAACCTTTAAAAATTAGAAATCATTCATTAATAAGGTAAAAGATCTTTTACAGAACCATTGAATTATTAACCCAAGCCTTGACTCTAAACTGTTTTGATGGATAAAGCTAATTTACCTCTGTCTTCCTGAGATATTTATGTCATCTGTCTAAACAGCATAAATCACATTTAAAATTGTATCAACTCGTGCCACCTCCAGTGTAAGAAACTGGAGTTGAATCAATTTAGTGTAGCTTTCTGGATTCCTAGTCATTCAGGATATCCAACTGATTTTTATTACAGGTTAGTAACTTCACTTTGGAGTAGATTTGAATTCAAGTCCCAGAGACAAAAAACAGAAATGTAACTTTTTGACAGTATTTTCCAATTTGATTACATTTTATATCTTTTGAGGTATAAGTACTGGAGGAAAAAAAATAAGTGTGTTTGTGAGAGAGAGATTTTTCCTTCTCTTCCAGTTAGTTTTCAAATCCTATATTTGTTATTTCTTGTTATGGGGATGCCAGAGTGGCTGCATAGTTAGTGAGATTTGTAATGAAACCTCTTTGGGTTTGTTTTTAAATAAAGAATTCAAAGTATCTTCCCCAAATTTACAGAACATAATAATTGTTGAATAAAGATTTTCTGAGGATTTACAAGTAAATCTGCTTAAATAATTTGTGGGATAAAATTTAAAAGTACTTTAATAAGATTTTTGGGATTACTGTTTCCTTCACAGACTGTCTATCTGAAGAACCACAGTTCCCAGAGAACCAAAAATTCTCATTCTTTCTGAATAGGCTACATTTGAAGAAACTAAGATGTAATTAAGCAAATTTATTAACAATATTATCTCTAATTATTATGATTATACTTAGGGCCAGAGTATTCTGAAGCAGTGTTATCGTGATATCAGAAGTAATTCAACCAGTCATTGGCATTCCTCTCTAGTTCATTTGTATGCTGCAGTTGTATTGTTTCTGCAGCTGCAGCAGGAGAAAGGGCAATACTGTGTGGAAATGGGCTCAAAGTTCTAAAAGGCCACTAGGCCTCAGATCATTTACAGGGCTGTAACTAATCCACATATATTTGTGTCTTCCATCTGTCATAACTAGAACTCATCAAAATTTGGAATTTATGTTCCATGGGAAATTTAGAAAATTTCAAAATTTGTTTTTATTCAGAATCTGAATGAAAAGGAGGAAAAATTAAATTTCTTGTTAAATGGATTTTTTGTTTTAGTATTTTGTTTCTGATCAATCAGAAAATTGTGTTTAGATTTTCAATGTATTTTAATTTCTTTATTTTAAATTATATTCAATTTGAATTTGAATTCGCTTTGTTTTTCATTTTTATATCATATTTTATCAAATACAAAATAAATTATAAAACAACACTTTGTTTCAAAATCAAAATGTTACATTCCTTAAAGACATGCTTCATCTTGATTTCTTTCCAAAAGAAATTTCGTCAAAATCAATACGTTCCCATGAATGCTTCAGTTTTGACAAATTTGAATTTTGTGATGGACAAATGTTGTGTCAGAAAACATTCAACCAGCTGTAGTCATAACATAATTTTCTCCAACTTTTTTTCCCTCAAAAATCTGGGAAATCCATAAACTAAAACTCTGTTGTGAGACAGTTACATTTGCAATCCTATATATTAAGATTACTACCAAAAACACTTCAGACTTTTTCTCCCCAGGAAGTGAACGATTAGATCATCATTTAATTAACATCCAAGCAGAAATGTCAAATGTAACGCATGTTCACCCACAGAACATATTCACAACGCTCCAAAATCCAAACAAAAACAGAAAGTACAACCATAACTCTAACAACAGTGGTGATGGGTATAAGACTCAGATGGGGAATGTGTTTGTCTTTCTGTTGTATGTCTGTGTCATGAATATTGACTGGAGTCAAGGTTGCAGGTTCTTTATGTAGTTACATTGTTAGGACAATAAGAGAGGAACTGAAAATCACTAGACATTCTTCCAGTAAAAGGAATTGTCAGGTGTCATGTCATGTGGAGTCTGTGACTACACTCTAAGGAGAAGTTAGCTTTTGGCAGCTGTGGGATTCAGCATTACAAGGCTAGTTCCAGCGTGGAAATATTGGGTAGCAAGAACATGTAGCAACCCCAGAGAATTCATAGCCTAGGAGGCCCACAGACCAGCTAACCGTATAGGCAAATTTGAGCTGCACTGAGCCCAGAACTTTGTGTAGTCACAATAGAGAAAATAAGAAAAATTTTGAAAAAAATCATGTGAAAAGTAAAAAAGGAACCATACGTTATCTATATCTAACATCATCTATTTTTCTTTTCACAAGAGGCTTACTGCAGACAACTGCAACTTATATACTTTCTTAAAAACTAGGGGACAAATTCTGCCTTTACAGACCCCCACTACTTTTTTTTAGTAGTTTTTCAATTTGAGGTCTTTTATATTGGCAATATCTCTACTACATAGAGTTGACAAAGTCTGCAAAGCTTAATAAAATGTATTTCGGCTGTATATCCCAAAATAAACAAATGTAGGGCCACATTGTGTCCTAATGGACACCTGTTATGCTCAGTGGAGTTAAATAGGGGCAGAATTTGTCCCATAGATCTTAAGAAAGCATTTAAATTACAGTTGTCTTCAATAAGTCTCTTGTTAAAAGGAAAATGGACAATATCAGAGATAGGTAAGGTCTTGTGCCTTTTTGACTTTTCAGATCTGATTGTATCAAAAATGGTGTGGTCTATAACAACATTATCTACATGTATTCCTTTCTAAAGTCCAAAATGAATTGTAACGATCAGTTTTCCCCCTTTGGATCATTCTCAATGTCCTCCTTCTAATCCAAATTCCACATGTTTTTTCTCACTTCAAAAATAGTCATGTGTCAATACTCTCTCACTTCAATCCTGGTTATTTATTTTTTCCTGATGTTTTTTAAAGTGACTTTGTTGATCATGTCAATCCAGATTGATAGCCCTAGATAGTGAAGGCCTATATTTGTCTATTGAAAATGCTCAGCTTTGGCAGTCTCTGTGTATGCTTCAGAACTCTGTCCCATCAGAATATCTCAACCCCACTTCAAAATTTCCACTTCTAGGTGAGAGGGTAGTGCAGCCTCCATGCCCATCCAATCCTTGGTGCATCTGCTGTCGAAGTGCCAACTGTGATGGGGGTTTTGAGTTGTGGACACCTGTCTAAAAAGGACTGGAAAGCAACTGCTAAATTTGGTATTTTGATGTAGCCAAATGCAAGGTAATACACCTAGGAATAAGAATGCAGGTGATACCTACAGGATGGGAGACTGTGTCTTGGAAAGCAGTAACTCAGAGAAAGATTTAGGGATCTTCATTAGGGCTACATTTATGTCACAGAGGTCATGGAAGTCACAGAATCCATGGCTTCCAGAGACCTCTTTGACATTCTCTGCTTCAGCCCCAGGGCTGTGGGACTCTGGAGCAGGCAGCTAGCGGAGCCCTGGCAGGATTCCAGCAACAGGGGTCCCCCTGCAAGGTTCCAGTGACAGGTGACAGACTCCTTAGGGAGCCCTCCTCAGGGTTCCAGCAATGGGCGACAGCCTCGCGCAATGAGAGGAGCGAGATGTCTTGGGCAAGCAGCTGGGGTTGTCCTGTTTTTTCTTTGGGAAATATGGTCACCCTACAGCTCTCAGGCACTGTGGGCGGAGGGGGACCTCCTGTAGCTTTCAGCTGCCATGAGGGGGAACCCCACAGCTCCCAGCCACTACGGTGGCAGGGGAAACCATGGAGCTGCAGCAGCAACAGTCACAGATGGGTCCCAGCTTCCATGAATTTTTGTTATTGCCTGTGGCTATCCATGTCTTTTACTAAAAATAATCATGACAAAATCTTAGCCTTAATCATCGTAAATAACTCAACATGAGTTCTCAGTGAATATTGCAGCAAAAAGAACTAACCTGACCCTTGGATATATAAAATGGGGATGATCAAGTAGAAGTAGGGATGTGATCTTATTTCTGTACACAGCATTGGTAAAACTGCTACAAGATTACTGTGGCCAGTTCTGGTGTCCACACTTCAAAAAGGATGTGGAAATACTGGTGGGAATTTAAAAGAGGGCCAGAAAGATGATCTAGGGAAAAGAAGCTTTATGATCTGAGGCTTAAGGAGCTCAACCTATTTAGCTTATCATACAGAAGATGTGAGAGGTGAATTGATTGCATTAGCCTTAGTTTTACTCAAGTTATTGGGCTCAATGTAGAGGTAACTGAGTAAAATGTAATGGCCTTTGATATTCAGGAGATCAAACTAGATCATATTATATCACACTGATAACTATGAGCATAATTAACCATCAGAACAATTTGCCAAATGTTATGGTGGATTCTCCATTACTTGCAGTTTTTAAATCAAGATAGGATGTTTTTCTAAAAGATGTGCTCTGGGAATTATTTTGGGGAAGTTCTATGGCCTGTGTTATACAGAAGATCAGACTAGATGATCACAATAGTTCCTTCTGGTCTTGGAATCTATGAATCTATGATCTGCTGGTGCCTTCTGGCCTTAAACTCTATGAAACTATAAAATGTATCAGGAGATGGCAAGCCTCACTTGTCAAAACTAGTTACTGGGAGATGAAAGTTTCTTTACCAGTTTCCATTCTGGAACCTATGTAAAGTTCTGTGTATAAAGTTCTGTGTGCCAGGGTCTGCACATGTGCCCACACATTGTGTTTCTCATGTTTTACACTTATGGCAGTAGAAAGCAAAGTTGGCAAAGTGTAGTGCTTGGTGTTTGGAAACCAGATTTTGGCTGCTCTTGCATGGTATGCAGGTAAAAATAGGGAGAAAGTGCAGGGAAACTTTTCTCTGCCTTTGGGCAACTGTATGGTGAAGCCAGAATCCTGGTGCTTGTGCTTCTTGAACCCCAGGTGCAGAAAGTTTGTGTACTCAGTGACATCACATGTCCCAGTAGGGCAAGACTCTATGGAGTGAGGGTGATGCCATGGACCTATTCCTCTAGTCACAGATTGGAAATTCTGGGCTGGCCCTTGGCAGTGCATCTTGTTCCTCCAATAAGGCAGTGGAAGAGCTGCTCCTGAGCATGCTCAGCCAAAGCACGGCAGGCAGAATACGTTCAGCCACTACTGCTGGTGTGGTGCACTTCTTCAACCCTCTGTCAGGGAAGTGGCCACGTAAAGCCATAGCAGAACTCAAGCTGTGTATGCTTCAGCATTTGAAAACTCTATTTTGATATCTCAAGGTCTATACTGAAGGGAAAAAATGTGGCAGAGAGTCTCAGAGCCCAGGTCAACTGACTTGGGCTTGTGGGGCTTGCACTATGGGGATAAAAATTGCAATGTAGATATCCCTCCACCTCCACTTGCCGGGCGTCAGAGCCTGGGCTCTGGACTGAGCCCAAGCATCTACACTGCAATTGTTATCTCCATTTGCAGTGCAGACATACTCTAACACTTCTGATTCTAAGGCACTTTTTCAAGCTTGCAGAAGCTAGGTGCAAACAAGGAATTGATGAGAAGATTGCTTCCCTTTCACTCCTGCCTCCAGCCAGCCATTGCTGTTGGTCCCAATTCCCCACCAGCCCCGAGCAGAGCTGGAGCAGTCTGTTAGCAGACTACCAATCCCATACAGAGCCTTGGAGGTGCCAAAGAGAGGAAGGAATGCACTTCAGTCAAAGCTAAAAGAAATGTCTTCCATGCTGGGAATAGGAATTCTGTTCTGTACTCTCGACTCATTCTCTGCTGCAGTCTGACTCCACATTTTGCATAGAGAAGAAACATATACCCATCAGACTGGAAATGTGATGATTAGATGGCCCCTGGCACACACATCCTTCTTATGCCTAAGACCATGAATGTAAAATGAGATGGTCTGTTAACTCACTCCCCACATATCTATATGTAGACCCTTACTAGAGCCAAGTGTCTGAGTCCCCTGTCCCCCAAGGCCTGAGAGGTGGGGTGAAGATCCTTGTGGCTCTGCCCAGCTTCCTTTCCCCATCAGGCCTGGGAATGGTGGGGAAGTACCTACTCCTCTTGCAGGTCTGAAGGAGAGAGGAAGTTGCTCATGGTCATTCTCTCTATCGCTCCTGCAAGCCTGAGAGGAGAGTGAAGGACCCCACAGCCCTACCGCGCTTATAGGCCTGAGAAGGGCTATGAGGATCCCAGTTGCCCTGCCTTTGCTGAATGGGGAGTGGGTAGGTTCCCAGCATCCTGCCTCCGCAGTCTTGAGCAGAAGCTGAAGAGTAGTTCTGCAAAAAGGTCCCTGATTTTTGGGAAGAACTTATTAGGGCAGGGTGTAACATGAATTTATTTGGGAGGACATGTAGGTTGGTTGGAAATATGTTTTAGTCTCAAACTTCCCAATTTATTTATGATGATGACAAATACCTTAGTTTTAAAAATATTTAAATAATACATTTATTTATGCATTTAAAAAATATATAAATTTGCTGTAATTTAAAATATCCAGTCTGTGCAGCTGAAATCAAACCTTCAGTTCATGGTAACTATATTTTTAATGTTCCCAAGCTAAATGTAAAATTATGCATTATGTGCTTTTCTATCTTTACATACAGATGTATCTGAGTCTTTTGGGATAAAAAGAGGATAATAAAAATCTCAGTTGTGAAAACCATTCCTCCTTTATTTGCACTCATTTAAGGAAACTAAGACAGACAATATATTATGCAGATTCTGATAGTTTTATCCTACAATGATGAAGTGTTGTTTCTACCAAACCAAGTACAATATTTTTATTGTCAGAAATATCCTCCAGAGGGCAACATTTTGACTTTTTTTATAATCAGTAATTTGACTTTTTAGTGTGTTACTGTTTCTAAAGCTACTGATCTGTAATATATTATGAGATCCAGGTCTTCCTTCTGCTATTACTATACTAAAACAACAAATACTGGATGTTTTCCCCTAAAAAGAGCAATATACATTACGTACAATGTGCAGCATTGATGTTAGCCTTAAGCAATTTCTTAAAATAATATTATTTGGTAACAGCTAATATGTAACAAGGGCTGCCTCTTCTAGAACAATGATCTTTTCAAGTGAAATAATTTCGTATAGTGGTATGTGATTAGGTGATTTTGAAATTGCTGCTATCAATCACACTGAGCCTAGTTTATATAGAAACTAGCAAAGTACTTACTCCTTACGGCAAGATGATGATTAAAAGGGATATCACTTGTGAGAAATATTTAGATGATATAGTTATATGTGTGTGTTATATATGTGTGTGTACGTATGAATGTGTGTATAGAAATATATTATATATAAAAACGATCATCATTTAACTTTTCTGTCATCTAACTGTCATAACCGTTTAAAATATGATGACAAAATAACGTTGGCAGTACTGATTTTTTAATTTATTTTCTGAGGGCATATCTTCATATTTTTAGATTTGTTCTGACTGATTCTCCATTTGGAGCTTTATGAAATGGTATAGCATGGGGTGAGGAACCTTTTTTCCATCAGGGCCACTGACCCACAGAAAAAATTAGTTGTGGGCCACACACAGGGCCATGGGGGGACTTGGAGGTGCAGGGCTTCCCCTAGGATCTGGAGTGGGGCCAGAAATGGGGGGTTCAGGATGCGGGAGGAGGCTCCAGGCTGGGGAAGGGGGTTGGGGTTTGGGAGGGGGTGAAGGCTGTGGCTGGGTGTGGGCAGGCATAGAAGCCCAGGGCTTCCGGCTGATGGCATGGAGACTTGATATGGGCCGGATGAAATGAAGCGGGTTGTAGGCTTCCCCACCCCGGTATAGCAGAAAGAAGGTAATTCAGCTTCCATCCCTGTTTAATACTCAGTGCCTCTGTTAATACTGCTAATAGAGTTAACAATTAAAGCTATTTATAATGGTGGTTATTTATTGTTGTCATTATTGCCCATCTGTTAGACACTGGGACTGCTGTGTCTCTTGATGAATGCAACTGAACTGTTTGAAGATATGAATTTCTAGTCCCTATCACTCTGTGCTGGCTTCAAGTGTCTGAATTCCCCTCATTTTAGGTGTCTTAAAATTAAAGGACTCCATATTTCAAGAATAAACCATCCTGGTTTAATAATAAGAATTAATAATAATTATTTACTGTAATAAAAAGGCAACTTTCTCAATTATTTTTAACTGATCCATTTAATAATGTCACTTTTGTTAGTGTTTTAGCCTGTTAAAATACATTTTGTATAGCTTTAGTGGAGAAAAATAAGTCACTAAAACATGGCTGAAAAGAAAAGGCAAAAGCTGCACATCACCTGTCGCAGCATAGGCCCACCCTGGATCAGCAAGAGATTGTGACTCTCAGGCCTGGAAGCCACCTTAAATTGACCTGTTAATGTATTCGTCTACACTACTGGGTCCTTTCCACTGACCTAAGTTGCCTCTAATGTTGATTTCTGTACTGCACCTCTGTGAGAGGTGTAGCACTTAATTCGATTTTCATGGGTCAACAGTGAGGTAGTGCAGATGCAGCATTGTGTAATTTAACTTAATTGGCCTCCCGCTGGTGTCCCATAATGTTCATCTGTGACCACTCTGGAGATCATTCTCAACTCCGCTGTGCTGCAGCCAGGTACATAGCAAACAGCACCTCCCCTGCTAAAGCCCTGGGAACATTTTATTTCCCATTTCCTGTTTGATTAGCATTGGGAGCACACCAGCACAGCTGATCATGGAGACTCCAGCCTAGTCTGCACAGGAGGTGGTGGATCTTATTGTTGTATAGGGAGAAGAGTCTATGCAGGCAGAGCATCTATGCAGCAGAAGAAATGCTGACATCTATGCCAAGATCAGAAGGGCTACACGAGGGACACAGAGCAGTGCTGTGTGAAAATAAAAGAACTTCGCAAAGTGTACCAGAAGGCAAGGGAGGCAAACAGTCGTTCTGGTTCTGATCCCCACACATGCCGGTTCTACAATGAGCTGCATGAGGTTCTCAGGAGTGACCCTACCAGTACCCCCAAAAGCAACGTGGACACCTCTCAGATATGTGACTCTAGGGAGAACAAATAGGACAATATGGTGGATGAGGAAGAGAGTAGGAGAATGGGAGGCAGGCGAGTGGTGGATCCATTCTCCCCGAGAGTCAGGAAATATTTTTAACCCTGGAGCCCTGTGGCTGACTGTGATGCCAGGGAAGGCACCTCTGGTGAGTATAAAGTTCCAATCAAATTTCAGTTAAACTTTAGTGAGCACACACATTTGGTTTTATTGCAAGTTTACTGTGAAGAAAAAACGAGGTGCTGTGGGTCTCTACTTCCAAGAGGCTGCTTCAGCTACGCAGAAGGTGGCCTCAGAAAAGACTGTTTATGTGGACTTGGATAATCCAGGAATCCTCTATGGAGATCTCTAGGAAACTTTCATGGAGGTACTCTGCAATCCTTTGCAGAAGGTTTCTGGGGAGGGCAGTCTTGTTTCTTCCACCATGGTAGAACATTTTCCCATGTAACTCCTGAATTAATTCTGCTGGCATCATTGCAATACCCAACATAGCAGCATAAGGACCAAGTCTATACCCAGATCTTGCAGCATCTCCTCCCTTTCCACCTCTCTTACCCTCAGGAGACTGATATTACATAGGCTTGCCTAGAGGAAACAGGAAGTTTTCATTAAAAGTGCTTATACAACAAACAATAGAGCATGTAGAGACACCCACCCCCAAATTCCAGATTGCCAAACCATGCTGCCTTTAATGTGCTCGGCGTGGATTAGCATGTAGTTCAACTGGCTGATACTGGACTGGGAGTGGGCTTCCTGTGTTTTTCTCCCGCCCTTTTGGAGGCCCCCCATGTGAAATTCTACAATTTGGGAGTGAAAACGCTCCCTGCCCCCTGTTCTTAAACAAAATCCAATGTTGCTAGGGGGAGGGGCGGTTGTTCAGCTAGCTACCTATGCTCCTGATGTGAGTTTGCCTCAAACTTCAGGAAAAGTGCAGGCACCCCTGACTCGGGGGGCCTATTCACTGTGGCTGGAACAGGCTCATTGAATGGGTAGGGATTCTGATTATGTTATGGCTTTCACCTAGCATAATATGGGGCTTTGATTTTTTTTTTTTTCATAAAAACAGCCTTGCTCTGGAAACATTGTATGCATTTACAATAGTTGCTTTGTTCTTTTCCATGCCTTAAACCTGGGAAATGTGTCCTTTGCTGTGTCATCAACACCTGTACAGAGACCTTCACTGATTAGAAGGAGGAGAAAGAGGACGCAGGAGGACATGTTCACCAAGATAATGAATGCCTCAGGGATAGCTGACACACAGTTCAGAGCCTGGAGGATTTCACTGTCTGAGAAATTAGACATGGACATGAAGATCAGGAAATCATCTCAGGAGCAAAAGCGTGGCACGCGGGATGAGATGCTTCAGATTATGAGGGACCACTCAGTCACGGTGAGGTGTCTAGTTGAGCTGCAGGAACAGATGCAGGAGGGTAGAGTCCCTCTGCAGCTCCTGCTGACCAACCAGTCAGCATCGCCTGGCTCACAACCTCCCTCCAGCATGTCCCTGTGGTCCATGCCGCTTCCCACAGCTCCCATTAGCCAGAAACAGTGAACTGCAGCCACTGGGAGCTGCAGGCGGCCGTGTCTGTGGACAGTCAATGTAAACACTGTCTCGCAGCCCATTGGCAGATTACCCTGACAGCCTTGTACAGCCTGCGGGCTGCAGGTTACACACCACTGATTTACCTACTCTGAATTGATTCCCACTGACTGGTAACTGTCTGGCATTGCAAGCGTCCATACAACGATCGCCACTTGCTTCTCCAGTGTCAGAGCGGGTCTCATTTTTGTGTTGCTGAGCTGCAGATCAGGGGAAAGCTCTGCATAAACTTCCTGGAAAGTTTCCTTACGCATTTGAAAGTTCTGCTGCCACTGCTCATCATCCCATACCTGCAAAATGGTGCCGTCCCATTTGTCAGAGCTTGTTTCACGTGACTAGAAACAGTGCTCAACTGTGTGCAGGTGCTCTGAGACACCAGCAGCAACTGTGAATTGTTCTTTTCAATGGCTTGCAGCAGGGCTGCTTGCAGGACATTGCACAGCGGTCCCTATGTCAGCTCTGGAAATACTGCAGGAGAAGGCACGAGGTGTTTGAGATGCTTTCAGCAAGAGTGCACAACTGAGCAGGCTCCATGCTTCTTGGGCTATGGCGTACGCGCATGGTTTCAAAATAAGGCGTGAAAACCACTGGGTTGTTTGCTATTGATATGAGGGAGAGAGGACAGTGCATCATGGGATGCTAATGCAATGTTCCCATTCTCCCCTGCAACAATGTTTTGGTCCCATGAAGCATTGCACAAACTTCCCAAAACATACTGCAGCAAGTTGCACTTCGACATAGCTATCCACAATGCACTGCTTTGTGCATTGATGCAGGCACGACTAGGGAGGAGGCACTCCACTGACACAATGAGCATGGTGTAGTCACGCACAATTGACTTAAATCAGAGGCTCAAGGTCAAATTACATAGAGTCAACTTTATTTTGTAGTGTAAACATGCACTCAGACTAACTCCCTGGGTGCTGCAGGGGCATCACCAAATGTCTTACCCCTCTCACTCTGGTCTAGATCACAGACTGGCAAACTGGCCCATAATAACCATAAAAAGAGAGTGGCTAACTTAAGGATTTCACACTCAGATTTTTTTCATTTTTAAGAGCCATTATCAAAATATTTTCAAATGTTCATTTTTCTAAAATTCCTGCATTCATTTCTGTTCTTTGGAAAGTCCCGGTTGACTAGCGCTATGTGGATAATGGGTCTCCTGTTTGCTAGAAATTCTGAAAAAGTAGGAAGAATAATTGCTTTAGGTCAGACAAAATGGTTTGTTTAGATTTTGACATTTTTAAAATGCTCATGATTGTTTTTTAATAAAATTATAGGAAATTGGAAAAAGTCATTTTGAACTGAAAAATTGAAATGTTTCATTTTGAACATGTGGCGACAAAAAGGTTTGGTTTTTTTAATTGTCTTTGTTTTTTTTGACTGCACCAACATGACAAAACCAATATGAATTAGTTACTGAATCTGAATTTTTTTGCTGGAAAAAAATTTCAGACAATATTTTTTGCCTCTTAACCTGAGAAGGAGCCAGAATTTATCAATGTACATTGCCAAAGAGCCACAGTAATAAATCAGCAGCCCCCCATCTGCTTCCTGCCCCACTTCCAGCGCCTGCTGCCCACCAGTGCCTCCCCTTCCCTTCCAGTCAGCTGTTTTGTGGTGTGTAGGAGGCTCTGGAGGGGAAGGGGGAAGAGCAAGGGCGGCAGGCTCAAGGGAGGGGGTGGGAAGGGGTAGAGTAGGGGCAGAGCCTGTGGCAGAGTCAGGGGTTGAGCAGTGAGCACCCTTCAGCACATTGGAAAGTTGGTGCCTGTAACTCCCCCCTGGAGTCGGTGCCTATACAAGGAGCTGCATATTAACTTCAGAAGAGCCAGTGTGGCTCCGGAGCCACAGTTTGGCCACCGCTGCTCTAGACTGTGTTATCACAAATAATGGCTACTTTTTTAGTTATCAGAAGTGAGTGAAATCCTAGAAGTAAAAAAAAATCAGAAAAAGTTACCTCCATCTGAAAGACTGGGAGATTTTTGGGGAATTGTTTTTTGTTTGTTTTGAAGATGATTTGTCTTGGAATAAGCTGGATCTCAAATGTCCAACAGGAGAATATGCCTATAACTTTTTTTCCCCCTGTCACTGCAGGTTATTCCTAGAAATGTAAATTGAAATTCCACCAGAGGCAATATATCTAATGTAGTTGCTTAGTGAACCAAGAGCTTTATTTAAGAACTTGGTGCACTGCAAGGTCAACTTCTCAAGCACAGCTTTAAGCTCAGTGCTTGACGAAGAGTTCCTCAGAAAAAATATATGAAAAATGATTTAAAAGACAACACAATTCCTTGCATAAGAATGGCCAAACTGGGTCAGACCAATCATCTATCTAGCCCAGTATCCTGTCTTCTGACAGTGGTCGGTGCCTGATGCTTCCAAGAGAATGAACAGAACAGGGCAATTATCGAGTGATCCGTCTGCTATTGTCCAGTCCCAGCTGCTGGCAGTCAGAGGTTTAGGGGCATACAGATCCTCAGGTTCCCTCCCTGACCATCTTGGCTAATATCCATTGATAGACTTATCCTCCCTGAACGTAATTCTTTTTTTAACCCAAGGATACTTTTACACTTCACAACATCCCATGGCAATGAGTTGCACAGGTTGACTGTGTGTTGTGTAAAGAAGTACTTCCTTATGTTTGTCTTAAACCGCTGCTTATTAATATCATTGGGTGACCCCTAGTTCTTATGTTATGTGAAGGGTAAATAACACTTCCTTATTCACTTTTTCCATAACATTTATTATTTTATAGACCTCTATCACATCCCCTTGAATCATCTCTTTTCTAAGTTGAACTGTCTCCATTTTTTCCATACTCTCCCTATATGGAAGCTGTACCATACCTCTAGTCATTTTTGTTGCCCTTCTATGTACTTTTTCCAATTCTAATGTATATATTTTTAGCTGTAAAGAGCAGAACTGCATGCAGTATTCAAGGTGAATGCATCCTAGGGTTTAATATGGTGACATTATGTGATATTTTTGTTCTTGTTATCTCTCTTTCCTAATGGCTCCTTATCATTTTATTTCTTGTCTACGTGGCTCTGATCACACTGCTCTACAGCCAAAATGCTTCTGAATAAATGTAGTCAAACTTTACTAATTCTGGGTCACTGAGAATGAAAATGATGCTTAAAATTGTTGATTGGCTCTAGTTTTCAAGATATGCTATTGGGTCAGTGTATACGACCCTTGACTTGGGAATGGCGGAGGATACTTGAGTTATAAAGGGAAGGGATCTCAATTTAAACCAGAAATGACTAAAATATATCTTTGACTGGATCTAGGAATAAATCTATGACTGGGTTTGGACAGTACTTGCTTTTGAGGCAAAACAATGAATGATGCAATCTGAAGCTGGTATTGCATCATACATGATATGAATTGCACCATGTTATTCCTACAAGTCAAGGATGATGCAATCATAACGAAGCTTACATCACTCTGCTGAACAAATTGCCCTATATCAGCTCTAGAAATCATACAGTGTCGTGCTCTCTTATTTGTCAGTGTTTGATTCTGCAAAGGGACACATTTCTGTTTAGCCAAAGTGAGCAGAGATGCCTCATACTTGTGTGAACAGTACAGATAACTTCTGCTACATTTATGGTGAAGTGACTTTTGCATCACAAAAGCGCAATATAACCACTATGGTTAAGAAAGCCTATCACCTTTATTTTGGCTGCAAAACTGGAGATCAGGATAAGAGGTGGGCCCCACACATATGCTGCAAGACTTGTGCAACAAATCTTCACCAGTGGTTGAACAGGAAAAGGAAATCTATGCCTTTTGCAGTGCCAATGATTTGGAGAGAGCCAACAGATCATACCAGCAATTGTTACTTCTGCATGGTGCCTCCAGTTGGGAAAGGTGTGTCAAAGAAGAAAAAGAGGATTGTGCATTATCCAAACTTTCCATCAGCTATATGCCCAGTACCCCATGGAGAAGGACTGCTGGTTCCTGATGCACCAGAATCATTCTCACTTGAGTCAGACGAGGAAGAAGAAGAGGATGAAACTTCTGGTCCTGAACCATCAATGTCACAGGACCCACATTTTCTCCCATCCTCCTCCTCTGAACCCCACCTCATAACACAAGGTGAACTGAATGACCTTGTCAGGGATTTGGAACTACCCAAGAGTAAGGCAGAGCTGTTGGGCTCCAGACTACAGCAGTGGAATCTCCTGGCAGGCTATCAGGGCAAATGGAGCCCATCAATGCTTGCAGACTATTGCTGGACAGTGACAAGAGATGCTCCATTTAATGAATACAAGAGACAAGCCAAGAAGCGCCGAGTAGATACTGAATAGGACTAAACTATGTACAGAATAGTTTTTTGCCTTTTGTTTCATAATAAATTTTATATATATAACCCTTTTGCTGATTTTTAAAGTGTTACGTAAACAGGACAGGTGAAATATTATCATGTAAAGCAACCATAAACACATGAATAGACCTAGGTTTACAATTTATGATTAAAACTCTACTATCTACACAATATACATATACATAAAATGTAAAAACTTAAATATCTTAGAAACAGTAGCCAATCAGTTGTTTTAATTGTCATATTTGAATTCAGCACATCAAAATACATAATAAATATCACATTTTATCTCTGAAGCAGACGACTTCTCAAAAATTGTAGACCAATGTCATCTGTAGTATCTGAGAATCTCACAGACATTAATGAATTTGTCCTTCCAACATCTTTATGAGAAATGGGAGTATTATTAATCCCCACTTTTACAACAGGAGAATCTAAGTGACTTGGTCTCTGTGCAGAACCAGGAAATGAACCCAATCTACTGAATTCCAATTTGGTGCCTTAACCAAAAGACCAATTCTATTCTGTATTTTTATTTTAGACTGTAAACTCTTGGGAATGAGGGCTATATTTTTGTGTCCTGTTAGTGCTCAACAAATACAATAAGTACAATAAATGAAACATGCATCTACAAATGCACTCTTAGAGTCTTACCCCTCTTACTCTGGTCTAGATCACAAACTGGCAAAGTGGCCTATAATAAACAGAAAAAGAGAGATGCTAACTTCAGGACTTCACACTCAGATTTTTTTCTCTTTTAAGAGTGATTATCAAAATATTCTCAAATGTTTGTTTTTCTAAAAGAGACACACACATACATGTACAGTTACACTCTTAGGTTTTCTCCTTTGTGCACTAATATATTTTAGTTTGTGCCTATCTCTGATGACTGAGAGAGATTTGTGCTGCCAGACCAAGTAAGGGAAGGTATGCAGCAGTTGCCACTGAGTTGCAGTATTGTTTAGTTAAAGCAACAACAAGGAAAAAGTATTTCTGCTTTTTATTGGAGCCTCTTTTCTTTACCAGATGAGATTGAGCCAATAAATCAGCAGGGAAGCTGGGATGTAAGAAGCCTTAGCCACTGTCCAGAGTATTCTTTAAAACAGAAAAGGAAATGGCTTTTAGTTGTTTGTTTTATTTTGGTTTGGTTTGGCTGCACTAGGGTTTATCTTCTTTTTCCAATGAGGGTTATGCCATTAACCACCAATGAAGCAGGAACATTTTATATAAATATTGTGCCCCCCCTACTCTCTTTCTGCTGTCATTCACCCTTTTCATGTGCAAACAGAAATCATATGAACAAGTCATCAGACAAGTCTTTAACAAATCTTTTTTATTTTATTTATTTATTTAAAAAGAACTGAATAATGATATTCCTTAACATGTCCTTTAATTGATGAACTGTGTCTCTGGATCACCGGAGTCAGTAAATACAAAATGTATTTAATTAGCAAATAAACTGGCTTTATATCATGAAACAAATTTGTTTACAATAGCTTATTTAAATTCCACTATATTAGCAGAAGGTATGTTGTACTTTAATGTTGTTGTTTCTAACTGCAGACAAATTGACATATTTAAAATCAACTGTGGTAAGATTTTATTGCTGAGAAATTAAGTGACCCATTTAGAATGCTGACCTGCCAATTAGATAGATGCCTTTTGTGTGCAACTGTTTGAAGCCATATGTTGTTCTTGATAGATTGGTTTATCCAAGATCATACATAGTCTAAAAGTGTAAAGAGGAAACTGGAAATTAACTGACTGTAATTTATGCATAATGATTAATTTGGAATACAATGGTTCAACTGCAGCATAAATGAACAGTGCAGTCTGTGATCTAGTCAGAAATCTTTTAAGACATTTAAAGGATTTGTAAAAACCTATTGGACCTTGTATAAAGAAAAAGTAGTTGAAATGACACATTTTGCTCATAGTTCACATGAATATCTTTGCCCTGGGAAATATTGCAAAAGACCTGTAGTGTAGAGTTCTCTGCTGATATACGCCATACCCTCTATTGATGGAAGAAGCAGTTGGATTGGTCCTTGAAGCTCTTGCAGTGTTAACCTACCAAGCAATGATATTCATGCTACTCATGAAATATATATCCCATTGTCTTGCTATCATTTTATTGAGATAATAATGGTTAGCAATTAAAATACTAAAAAAAAAAAAGGTTTTTGGGCTATAAATAATGTTTATGTAGTAGTAGTCTAATTCTGTAATCCCTTTTTAAAAATAGTCATTCAGGACTATCAAAATAATGTACTCTGAAACTAAAGTTACATACATTTAAAATCTCTCTTCAAAGTTAATTTAAACTTTTTCTAGCTTTTAGAAAAGCAGTCATGTTTATAATTGTGCAAATGTGACTTAAAGAGGATTTTTTAAGGATGTCAACTTTAAACGTTTTTGATGCAACAGTAGCTTTTTAGAAAAGTATATTCTAAAAGATAGGTTAGAATGACAACTGATTTTGACACTGTTTCCTTAAATTCCTAGGCCATGGAAAGTGTGACTGTGGGAAATGCAAATGTGATGAAGGCTGGTATGGTGACACTTGTCAGTACCCAACTACTTGCAGCCTTACGCGGAAGAAGAGCAATGAAATGTGTAAGAATTCTCAAGATATTATCTGTTCTAATGCAGGTAAGATATTTTGGTTAATGGTTATAGTTCTTCCTGTGTTACCTTGTATATCGTGATGACATTTGACATGGTTTAATTAAAACTTCACAGAATATGGTTGTAAAGATGGCTTAGTATACTTATAGAGACATACTAAACTTCTGTGAAATTCTATTTGTGAGCATGCGTGTGTGTGTGTGTGTGTGTGTTTAATGGAATTCAGACAATACAATGAAAATAAGTCAGCAGGCTGAGTCTTTCCTTTGAAATTGACATGGACTCCAGCTGTTCCAAATTACTTCTTCATCCAGAAGAATCAGTGGGAAAAAATGTAACCTAAACTGTAGTATGCAGATTGCTAGACATGATATGCAATGCTAGTTTAAACTTTTTATAAGGATTTATGTGAAAATATTTTTATGACTTTTAAATTACCTCTAAAGCGTACTCAAAATGCTTTCTTTAGTGTTCTGGCTCATTCATAACTATTTAAATTGATGAAGACTCCAGCTGGGCCAGATGTTTTACTCCTCAGAAGGATGTGGTAACAACATTTACACTGAGAGGGGCTTAGATATTTTTGTTTTGGTCAGATGCAAAGGAGGCATTTGCAAACTTCCCTTCTGGAAATTTAAACAGAAGCTTTAACACTAATTATTAAAACTTACTATCACAAAACATTTGCCATGTAATTTTGGTTAGGGAACCTCCAGCTAAAACCCTTCTACATTCTGAGCTGTTGTAACTCTTTTTATCCTTTGTTTAAGTTTTATGATTCATGCTGACCTCAGTGGGAATTACCACGTAGACAAACAGGGGAAGATAGAACTGTCTTGAAGATCCAGCTGCACAGCCTTAAAATTTTGGTGGACATTTGCAGGCAATTTGAACTGAAATCAGATTCTGCTGATTAATGTTCACAAATCTCTATGTGAATCTGGCAGTGGGAGGAGTTGCCAAGTTCACACTTTTTCCCAGCATTGCCAGTATTTTAATTTACATTTAAGCCCATACACATATGTAATTTTATATGTATGGATAGTTCTCTTACTCATTTTGGCATTTTGACATTAAACTAATGACTAAGCATTGTCATTCCTTTGCTGGAGATAACATAGACTGCAAAAGTACTAGGAATTAGCTGAGGCCATGGCTACACTTACAGTTCTGCAGTGCTGGTAGTTACAGCTGTGTAGGGCCAGCGCTGCAGTGTGGCCACACTGACAGCTACCAGCGCTGCAGTGTGGCCACATTTGCAGCATTTGCAGTGCTGTTGGGAGTGGTGCATTGTGGGCAGCTATCCCAGCATTCAAGTGGCTGCAACGTGCTTTTCAAAAGAGGGGGGTGGGGTGGAATGTGACAGGGAGCGTGGGAGAGACAGAGAGATTGGATTTTTGGAGCTGACACTGTTCTCAGATCCCTGCCTTGCAAGTTCTAAGGACTGGAAGACACACAGTGCCTACCTTCAGTCATTTTAAAAGTTCTGACCCCTTCCCCCACCCCTCTCTCATTCACTAAATGCAAATTATGCACTCCTAAATAGCCGTCAGACCAAATAAGCATCTGCTCAACATGGACTTCCCCCTCCCCCTCTGCCGTGTGAGCGTGCTGTTTCTCTCTTCAAGCAAACAGCTGTGAACATTCCAAAGTAATTCCCCTGCCTGCCTCCGCTCGCTCAGCAAACAGGAGCTGTGTTTGTTTTTTAAATAAGCAGTTTGGCTGAACTCCGAGCTCCCCCTTTCTTCCGGTTTGTTGTGGACAGGAATTCTGGGATATCTCCTTATACCCCGGAGGTCAATAAAAGCGCTGGCAGGGTCCACACTTGCTGACCAGCGCTGGATCACCAGCGCTGGAATCGCTACATCCTAGGCTCGACCGGGTGTACCGCCAGCGCTGCAACCAGGGAGTTGCAGTGCTGGCCGTGCTTTGCAAGTGTGGCCACATCCTAAGTTGCAGCGCTGTAACGCCCTCACCAGCGCTGCAACTCTCTAGTGTAGCCATGTGAGTCTAATCCATGTTTGATATGATACTTGTTACTTGACTATAGGCAGGAGAGGAATTAAGGCAGGACTGGTCGGTGAAGACTCAATCAGCTGCTTAAGGGTAAGACTGAGAGCTAAAGACTAGGTTTTCTTGTAATCAGAGCTGCGCTCTCTCTCCTTTTGCTTTTCTGTTTATACAAAAACCTTTAGTTTCTGCCCCTTTCTTCAAGTGGTGCACCTTAAAACATGACAGTGAAACCCAGAGTTGTGGAAACTCTCTTTGTAAAGATATCTGGTTACTGGACCTAGATTTGTTCTACATAATCAGTTTATATTGTCATGTTTTGGTATTTTCTTCAATGCAGTAGTGAAACGCTCTCTTACAGCTTGTCAGATTTGAGATATTGATGGGCAAAGAGAAGTGTTGAATAATAGAGATCATTATCAAGTTTTAAACCAGAAATGAGCCATGATCCAATGTGTCAAAGAGAGAAAGAGAGAGAGAGAGATAAGAGAAACTATATAAACAAAGTAACTGACTTACCACTTTGAACAAGAGAAGGACCACAACTTGGCTATAAAGCTACATCCACACAGCTCCCTCTTTGCTAAACATCATATAGACCCAGATTATCAAAGGCAGCTCAAGCAATTGTGGAAACAAATAACATACACACATGTTTAAATTAGACACACAAATATGTGTAAATGTTAAGCAAAGCATTCTTCTGTGAGGTGTTCTGGGATCTGCACTGCCTACCTGTTTCTTTCTGGGTGGAGTTTAAAATACTGTTTTTGATGAAGACCTAAATGGAAGTTTGGCTCTCAGCATGAGACATCATCAGTTGTGATCAGCTAAAATGCATGAGCTGGAGCCCCCTCATGGTAAAAGAGAGGATGCTGCTAGGAGAGCTTTCTCCCTCAGCACCTCTTCCCTTTTGAATTCACTCTCCCCCATCTCTTGGCTGGAGATGGCCTGAATCTGTTAATTTCTGAGATTCACTGAGAAGCCCAACTAGCTGAGCAGCCATTTGAAGTGGCTGAGATTGGAACGATTTGGAGTAGGCTGTGGGACTTGAGGCAGGAATGTTTTAGTTTTGTAATGTCTTTTGTTTACCGGCTATGATTGGTGTTATGCGGGTTTGGACTATGTTTTTTTAAATATTTGTCGGATTGCCTAGAACCTGGAACAGGTATCTGATATATGTGTGACACTGAAGTAACAAGTATATCATCGTGTATTTATTGCAAGTACTTGCCCAGCTAGGCACCAGGTCTTTCACTCAGGGAGTAGACCTTCATTGCTTTATTCTTAGACTCTAGGGTTCATATCTGAAGCAGAAAGAAATATATATATATACTATCTTTTCAAAAACACAAGCCTACCATGATGATAGGAGCCCAACTGCCCAATCCATTTTCTATAAATGCATGCACATAATTTTGCATAAAGCTGGTTGAATAACTTGTAATGAATACATTTTCTCTCCTTTTCGATTTGTGAATTATCTGCTGAGAAACTGGAGTTTTCTTGAAGTTATTCATTATCCAACATTGTTCGCTAATGAACTTCAACAAATAATTCTTGATCTGTAGCTTCTTTGTAATCAAGTTCTTGTCAATGTTTTTAAATTTGAGTTGTTTAGCTTGGGCATGTAGATCACATGGCATGTTTCTATTCCCTGTCTGAATGAGTGTGACACTCAGTCTAGTTTCTATTGTAAATACATATCTGAATTTAAAAATTGATATCTGCAATAGTATCATCTATTATTAGCTTACATGTGCTGCTTTGGATACCAGTTTTTATTCCAGTAATCTCATCTACTGAATTTTGGTGGAAAGCAAATACACAAGAGGCATGAACACAGCTGAAGCAAACTCCTAGATAACTTTGGAATGCAAATTGTTGATTTTTTTTATGTTTATTCTGGTATTGCCTAGGGCCCCATTATGCTAGGAATTGTACAAACACGGAACAAAAAGTCAGTGTCTGCCCCAGTGAGCTTACAGTTTAAGACAAGAGACAACTGATGGATGTAGACAGGCAGATAGGGAAGTACAAGGAGAGAATAAGACTGTATTGTCCAGCATGATGAGCTGTGGTCTCAATGCACCAGCAGGGGAAAGGGAAGGGATTTAACATATGAGCAGAGTTATCAGCATGATGATCAGCAGATGTTATGCTAGTACCACAAGTTTTTGTTTTGTATTGTTATTTAAGCCCTAAGTTGCTTAAGTGAGTTATTTTAACTCAGAAAAATGCAAAACAATGAACTTCAAATCTAAAAAATGAAAGAATGGC